>NC_139557.1:120789293-121389293 GCF_965112155.1 Podarcis liolepis
CTTTCTCCTCTTTGTTTTATTTTCAAAGTAGGTTACTCGGGTGCTTGAATTACAGAGGCAGGCAGAAGTGGAGGCCCTTTTAGCTTTTGCAATTTTAGAAGTGCTTGTATTCGGGGCAGGGGAAACGATTTCTCTAAAACGGAGAGGGAGTTCAAGATTGGGGCTTGCAGATTCCATGAAGCTGGGGTTTTGGCTAGCTTGCATGTTGATGTTAGCAAGTAATGCGTTTGCCTTTCAAGGCACGTGGAATCAGCGCTATTTTTCTCGGAAAAGAGGCGCCGTGAACACCTCCCTCGGTCTCTTAGAATGGCAGTGGTGCCCATCTGAGAGCCCTGCATATCGTCGATATAATTAAAAGCAAAGTGGAGGTGTAAATGGCTATCAGACTCTGAAAAGCTGGTTCATCAGTTTTGTTCAGTAAATTAAGGTAAAGGTAAAGAGACCCCTGACCATCAGGCCCAGTCGTGGCCGACTCTGGGGTTGTGGTGCTCATCTCGCTTTATTGGCCGAGGGAGCTGGCACACAGCTTCCGGGTCATGTGGCCAGCATGAGTAAGCTGCTTCTAGTTAACGCCGTTTACCTTCCCGCCGGAGCGGTACCTATTTATCTACTTGCACTTTGACATGCTTTCGAACTGCTAGTTTGGCAGGAGCAGGGACTGAGCAACGGGAGCTCACCCCGTTGCGGGGATTCGAACCGCCAACCTTTTAATCGACAAGTCCTAGGCTTTGTGGTTTAACCCACAGCGCCACCCAGTGCCGTTCAGTAAATTAAATAGTTTTAACTGGGACTTTGAATGAACATGCAATTAACTGTTACTGTTCTGAATTTTCTGGTGCCGTTCCTTAGTGGGTCATGCAAACAGCTGTTCTGAGTGATGCTTTTTATAGAGGAGGGGGCACTGGGAACCCGGGGAGCAGTGACCCGAAAAGGTTTGGGAACCCTTGATTTAATGGGTCCCAGCAGTCAAGAGGAAGTAAGATCCACTCTTAATAGCTGTTCCTTCCCATCTCTACACCCTCCTAAGGGCACATTTCGGTTTATTTTTATTATTGGTTTTTGTAGCCACCCCTGACCAAGTGGTCCCAGGGTGGATTGCAAAAACATAGAATCATAGAATCATAGAATCATAGAATCCTAGAGTTGGAAGAGACCACAAGGGCCATCGAGTCCAACCCCCTGCCAAGCAGGAAACACCATCAGAGCACTCCTGACATATGGTTGTCAAGCCTCTGCTTAAAGACCTCCAAAGAAGGAGACACTCCACCACACTCCTTAGACTTGAATACATCTAAACTAGCCAAGTATTCTTGTACTATCTCCTTAGTTATTCTGGGCTGTGTTTCCTTTGCTGAATCATTTGCTCCAAATTCTTCAGGTCGGGCATTCTTTTCTTTATCGGAGAAGACTGAGGCAAAGAATTCATTGAGGAGTTCAGCCCTTTCTGTGTCCCCTGTTTGCATTTCACCATCTTCTCCTCTGAGTGACCCCACTGTTTCTTTGTTCTTCCTTTTGCTACGAACATACCCATAAAAGCCCTTTTTGTTGCTTTTAACCTCTCTGGCAAGCCTGAGTTCATTCTGTGCTTTAGCTTTTCTGACTTTGTGTCTACACGTGCTGGCTATTTGTTTGAATTCCTCTTTGGTGGTTTCCCCCCTTTTCCATTTTTTGTACGCATCCTTTTTTAATCTTAACTCAGTTAACAGTTCTTTAGATAGCCACCCTGGCTTCTTTAGGCACCTTCCATGTTTCCGTCTCATTGGTATTGCCTGAAGTTGTGCTTTTACTATCTCCCTCTTAACAAACTCCCAGCCATCATGAACTCCCTTTCCTTTTAGTATTACTGTCCATGGGATCTCACCCATAACGATGAGGAAACACCCGCAATTAAAGTACAGTCATACTTCGGGTCACAGATGCTTCAGGTTGCACTTTTTCGGGTTATGGAACGCTGAAACCCGGAAGTACCGGAACGGGTTACTTCCAGGTTTCGGCCCATGCACAGAAGCACCAAATCACAACCCATGCACCACTGTGGGTTGCGAACGCTGTGGGTTGCGAACGTGCATCCCGCACAGATCACCTTCGCAGCCGGAGCGTCCACTGTAATAAAAGCAAAACCATTCCGTATCAGAATAACAAGACTGCATTTCACACCAGTGTACCTTGAATTTTTCAGCGCTGTGGTGGAGGCTGACACTTAAACTAGGCTGCAAGAAGGCTGTACAGTGGTACCTCGGGTTACAGACGCTTCAGGTTACAGACTCCGCTAACCCAGAAATAGTACCTCGGGTTAAGAACTTTGCTTCAGGATGAGAACAGAAATCGTGCTCCGGGCAGCGCAGCAGCAGCAGGAGACCCATTAGTTAAAGTGGTGCTTCAGGTTAAGAACAGTTTCAGGTTAAGAACAGACCTCCAGAACGAATTAAGTACTTAACCCGAGGTACCACTGTATCTATCTATCTATTTAAAAAACTGGAGCATCATGGACTGGGGAGTCCTTGCGCAAAAGCCCCTTTGAATTCAAGCCACCCACACATGTTGGTTCGCACATTCTCAGGAAAGCTCCATGCAACAGGCTTCTGTTGTGCCCATTTTGCAGATGAGCACTGAGGCTGGGAAAGCGAATTCCCTGAGACCATCCAGGGAGTTCGCGGCCAAGACTGGAACAAACATACCTTTTGCCAAGTAGGCACAGCAACTCTCTTAGCGCTTCTTCATGCAACTTAACATAAAAGTCTGGAAACAGAAAGCCCCCGGATAAAACCCTTCTTTTTAAAAAGAGTTCCTTCTGCAGCAGGAGACCCATTAGTTAAAGTGGTGCTTCAGGTTAAGAACAGTTTCAGGTTAAGAACGGACCTCCGGAACAAATTAAGTACTTAACCCGAGGTACCACTGTATACCTTTGCACTGCTATGTCACTGCGTGTCCTGGTTTAATTTAAAAGCATTACAAAAAATCTTTAAAAACCAGGAGCCTGGGAAGTCTACACCTTGGCCTGTAGGATTCCCTTGACCTCTGGCGTTGCAGATGAATCCCTGTGATTTTTTAATAACTCCCTTGGCTGCCTTTTAATTCCGGATAAAAGCTGCACATCCATCTGGATGGGGAATGGAGGGCGTACCTGTGGTTTTCTGTTTGAAGGATATAATCCTTAGAGCTGTTTGGTTGGTTACAGCTCACCAGAGGAATTTTGGCTTTAGAAAACTTGAGCGGCACACGCCCTCTTGCCAGGTAACAACGCAGCGCATTCCTCCCAGATGTTTCGCCTGCACATGCCTTACTGCAGCCTTCCCCAACCTGGTGCCCTCCAGAGGTTTGGGATCAACACCTCTGAGGCTGAGTGCGACTGATGGGAGTTGTACTGTATTTTTCGCTCCATAAGACGCACCCTAGAGGGGGAATGCAAGGAAAAAAATATTATTTAAAGGGAGTGCTGAGCAGAGCCTCAATAAAATAAAAGGTGTTGATCTCCCACTCCATGACTTTTACTAGAACCAAAACCTGCTGATTGCAGTGGCTGGCATATCCCTGCAGGAACATTTGCTATAACCCTGTAATTCGATCAAAGGTCATAGATTTGTAGAGATGGAAGGTACCATTTAGTCCAAAACCCCCTGAAGTGCGGGCATCTTTTGCATCGACCAGAGTTTTAATGGGACCCCTCCCTCCTTTCCAGGCTGAATTTGCCAAAAAAGAAAAAGAAATCGGAAGCCGAGGACGACGACAAAGACAATTCAATGAAAGGAAGCAACAGTTCAGAACAGCTGGATTTGGACGGGGACAGCTCCAGCGAGGTTTCCAGCGAGATTAACTTCAGCTACGAATATGCGCAGATGGAGGTCACCATGAAAGCTCTGGGTG
The DNA here is from genome assembly GCF_965112155.1 of Podarcis liolepis. Lineage (NCBI taxonomy): Eukaryota > Metazoa > Chordata > Lepidosauria > Squamata > Lacertidae > Podarcis > Podarcis liolepis. The sequence goes on from NC_139557.1 coordinate 120,793,158, forward strand.
GCAACGGTAAGGAGCATAATAATAACAATAACAACAACAACAACAACAACAACAATAATAGTAATAATAGATAGGTAGCCGTGTTGGTCTGCCATAGTCAAAATAAAAAAAATCCTTCCAGTAGCACCTTAAAGACCAACTAAGTTAGTTCTTGGTATGAGCTTTCGTGTGCATGCACACTTCTTCAGATACACTGAAACAGAAGTTGCCAGATCCTTCTATATAGTGAGAAGGTGGGGAGGGGTATTACTCAGAAGGGTGGTGGGAATGGGAGATTGGCAGATAGCTGAGATGAGCCTGTTGACGAATCCCAGCCTGCACAGGAGTCCCCGCCTCCAGGGCCGGCTGAGCTGGGTCCGGGCCTTGATTCTGAAGCGCCTGCACCTGTGCCGGATCCTCAGGAGCAGGCACCAGGTGAATCCACTCTGGCTCCGGAGGCGATTGAGGACGGATTTCCTACAGGTGCGCCTCTCCCAGCCCTGTCAGGGGAAAGTGAGTCTCCCCCTGGGTCCAGTAACCCACCGGCCTCTCCTGAGCTGCAGAGGCTCAGGGCAGAGAGGCGGAGGAAACTGGTTTCTCCCAGGAGGAGTGCTCGCCTTAAGGCCAGGAGAGGCGGGTCACCTGGGGGCCGGGACCGCCTCTGGCCTCAGAGAAGATAAAGGCCATTCAGCCCGGTCCCAGGTTGCGGGAGCAACGTCCTTGAAGAGCTGTTTCGGCCAGCGCCCAGTCCTGTTCCCCCAGAGTTCCTGTCCTTGCCCGGCTCCTTGCTGTGGACCCCACTTCGCCCGTGGAGGACTGTCTGCCGACCCTCGACTCAGGTCCTAGACCTCGCCTCACAGTAACCTCCCCCCTGGACCAGCACACCCAGAGTCGGCCACGACTGGACCTAATGGTCAGGGGTCCCTTTACCTTTTAAGAGTTTCTGAATGGAGATAAGTTCACGTAAGATTCGACGTGAAGATGTTAGTTTCAATCATTGAACAGAAGTCAGAAGTCAATTATGAATCCAGTACGCTGGCATTAGTTTGCCTGTCTTCCCAAGCGATGGGAAAAATTTTTCGGAGACATCGTTGATGGAATGGTCCTCTGTAGATACCATTGAGCTCTGCGGACCCTGTGGCCTGCGTCTGACTGAAAGAAACTCTTCCGCCTTCCTAGATCCCATGCAGTCAATTTTGCAAAGTCTGGAGCAGCAGCACGAGGAGGAGAAGCGGACCGCGCTGGAGCGGCAGAGGCTGATGTACGAGCACGAGCTGGAGCAGCTCCGGAGGCGCCTTTCCCCTGAGAAACAGCACTTCCGCACCATGGACAGGTTCTCCTGGCACTCTCCCAACGCTCAGCAGCGACTTCGGCAGTGGGCGGAAGAGAGGTGAGTGGAGGGAATACAGTAGCTCAGTGGGAGGAGAACCTGCGTAGAAGTTGCATGGCCTATCACAGACTGTTGCTCTCAGCATGAGTGGGACTTATCCCTAGGTGAGTTGAGGACTGCAACCTTAGCCTTTTGCATTTTATAGGTGCATTGCGACCCCATTCAGGAACGATGACAAATCCATGGTTTGTTCATCAGGGACACGTTTTGGGCCTGTGCGCTCCGTCCTCCCACTTCCTGGTTCATACAAGCCATGGTTTACTGGAGGGGTGTGTGGCTCTCGGACGCTATTGGGCTTCCAAGAACCCCAGCCATTATGGCCAGTGGTCTGCAATTATGTAATTGTAGTTCAACAACCACTTTAACAGCCACCGTTTCACCACCCATGTTTACCATGGTGTCCCAACAGGGTAAACTATGGTTAGTGATAACCATGGTTCGTCTCCAAACCATGATCTAAAAACCATAGTTCAAAGTGGCAAACTGCTCACCGTGAGCTCTTAAACAAGGTGGTCCCTCTAAATCTAGGAATGATAATGACAATGGAAGATGCAAAACCGCTCCTGTCCCGTTCAGATACCAGTATAGTGGCCCCATAAACAGTTGAGCTTCTGATTAGATGTGTCAATTCAGCTGCATGCCGTAGTGTAGCCGTATTACAACTCCTTGTACAAATTCCAAAACTGATCCTTGGGATTTGCATCTTTGGCAGCCGTGGAAATGCTCTTTTCCAAATCGCACATTTTCCTCTTATAGCCTTATTAGACTTTACCGATTGGTGGGCTCTGTGTTGCTCCCGGACAGGAGGGAGGAAGTCAAATGACACCAAGGGTTGGTTCAGAGAAAGAGTTCTTTATTTCTGCTCTCCAGAACAGCAGAAAGGCACTTGCATGGTCAGTCCACAGAAAGTTCAAAGAAATGAAAAATTTCATGCAGTATATATATCCTCCAGGCACCCTCTCCCTCCTTCCCCAGGAATCCAACCACGTCAGCCTATACACGCAGGTTGACATCACATATGTTCCTGCTTCGGTATTCTTAACCATAAAAGGGTATTTCTTCCTGTACTTCTGACCATAAAAGGGTATTCCTGTTCCTACTCTTATCTTGGAGCAAGAGGTCACCACCTCCAAGAACACACTCTGGTGCTGTTCCCGGACTAGGTCTGTGCGTCAGAGTGTGTCCAGGATGTAAGATAAGACCTAGACATGTCATCCCTGTTCTACTGGAACAGTCAAGGCCATCCTTGCCGTCATGAACTGATAAAGGAGAGGGCTCTGAGCACTTGTTTATTCAGCTGGGTTTTTGTTTATACATTGACTCAGAGCTCAAGTTAATGGATTTTAGCTAAGGAAAAATAGGGATTTTGGTGCCTGTTTCAAACTGCCTGCACAGTCAGTTTTGGGTTTGGGAAACCCATTCCTTCACTCTTTCTCCAAAGGGAAGAGATGCTGACCCACAGCCTGAGAAAGCTGAGGGAGCAGATAATGAAGGCCAACTTGTACGTGAGAGAAGCCAGCTTCATCGCCGAAGAGATGGACAAACGGACGGAATACAAGGTCACCCTGCAGATCCCAGCCTCCAGCCTTAACGCAAACAGAAAGGTGAGGAACCTGACCAGCCACATTCATCGTCTATCGAGAATGGATTCCATCGGCCAGCTGGAATTTCGATGATTATTATGTATTGATTTAGAGCATTTGTATTTTTAGGCCCAAAATGGCAGCTTTAGTTAAAAAAACACAACCCCAAAACATACACCTTCTTTATTTGTCAGTTACGTACGCCATGTGCTTTTACAACAGAATACAGTCGTACCTTGGTTTCTGAACATCTCGAAAGCCGAACGTTTTGGTTTTCGAACGCCGAAAACCCGGAAGCAAATGCTTCCATTTTCGAACGCGTCTCGGAAGTCGAACAGCTTCCGCTGAGTTTCCCCCCCAATTTTCTCAATTGCATTTGCAGACAGCCCTTTGCGCCTCAGTTTTCAAACATTTCGAAAGTCAAATGGTCTTTTGGAACGGATTACATCCGAAAACTGAGGTACCACTGTATGGGGTACAGTATAACACTGTACAGGGACGCAGGTGGCGCTGTGGGTTAAACCACAGAGCCTAGGACTTGCCGATCAGAAGGTTGGCGGCTCGAATCCCCGCTACAGGGTGAGCTCCCATTGCTCGGTCCCTGCTCCTGCCAACCTAGCAGTTCGAAAGCACGTCAAAGTGCAAGTAGATAAATAGGTACCACTCTGGCAGGAAGGTATACGGCGTTTCCGTGCACTTCTCTTGTTCGCCAGAAGCGGCTTAGTCATGCTGGCCACATGACTCAGAAGCTGTACACCAGCTCCCTCGGCCAGTAAAGCGAGATGAGTACCGCAACCCCAGAGTTGGCCACGACTGGACCTAGTGGTCAGGGGTCCCTTGACCTTTACATTATAACACTGTACAGTGGTACCTTGGTTTACAACCATAATCTGTTCTGGAGGTCCATTTGTAAACCAAAACACGTGGTAACCCAAGGCACGCTTTCGCCAATGGGGCCTCCAAAAAATTTTTGTTCGTAATCCCCCCCAAAATGGGTTGCAATCCCAAAAAAGTTTGCAAACCGGGACACGCAGTTCTGGGTTTGACTTGTTTGTAATCCAAAACGTATGCAAACCAAGACGTATGCAAACCAAGCTACCGCTGTACAGGGGTTTTCTTGAAAAATAAAGAGGTTAAGCTATCACAGGCTTTCATCTTAACAAGCTGCCTTTTGCCCTCCAGTCAGCCTACTGGTTCACGATATGTATTCTCTTCTTAAACCTCTTTGGGGTTGTTTCCTTAACAATTTGTTAAATAGATAAAGGATCAAATATCTTCTCCAGCATGTGCAACACTTATATTGCCTGCAACATGAAAACATTCCAGTTCTAGCTGCTCTTTGGGTGTATTATGAGTGAGTTTGCTTTGTGTTTTCAAGGAAATTCCAGTCGCATTCCCAAGTTGATTTTTACCTTGCCGTTTTATTTCTGCTCTCCCCCCCATAATCTCCTCCTTTGTCCTCCCCCCCCCCCCACAGCGAGGTGCCGTCCTTAGTGAACCGGCCATCCAAGTTCGGAGGAAAGGGAAAGGCAAGCAGATCTGGTCCTTGGAGAAGCTGGAGAATCGGCTGGTGGACATGAGAGACCTCTATCAAGAATGGAAGGACTGTGAGGAAGACAACCTGGTATGGAGCCGCCACTTCTCCTGAGTAGCAGAACGGCTCTCTAGGTCCCTCGGAGTACAGTTCCCACCAGTAGCCAGGGATGATGGGAGCTGAAGTCCCACAACATTGGTAGGGCCCCAGGTTCCTCGTCCCCGGCGTGTGGCGTCGCAGTGTGAGAGAATGTTAGAAAGGCCCACCGTTCAAATCTCGCCCCTGCCATGGGTGCACTGGGATGGCTGTCAACCGTCCCTTATTTGGCGGGAAACTCCCTTATCCCAGCGCCGTGTCCCGCTGCTGTCCCTTATTGATGATGTCCCTTAAATTTCCCGGATTCCATGCTCGCCTGGCTCAGGAGGGAAGCAGCGGCTCGGGGTCCTCCGGCGCAAGAGAGAGCGTCCGCACGAGCTGCCTCGTCTCCGTCTCTCCCTTTCCCCCCTCAGGGGCGTGTCGTGAGGAGACGGGTGGCAGCGGGTGGGCAGGAAGCCCCTCTCTTGCGAGACTTCCGCCGCGCTGCCAGGGGAAGCCAGAGGCGGCGGAGGTGGCTGAGGAGGCGGCCTGAGGGAGGAGGAAGAGGAGGGGATGAGGAGGGACGCAGAAGGGTGGTGCCACAACCGCCTCATGCCAGGCTCGCGGGTGGCATGGGCGAGTGTCTCCCTCCCTCTCTCTCGGGCGGGGAAGGGTCGATGGAACTCCTCGCGCCAGGACAACGGCAGCCCCAACGTGCTGCTTAGCATCCCCTCCAACCAGTGCAGCATCTTAATGTAGTGATTTCCCCCTCTGCACCCCTTTCATAACTCCATTTTTATAAATCATTTGTCCATCCATAGTTCAAATTTTTACTACAGTGGTGCCTCGCAAGACGAAATTAATTCGTTCCGCAAGTTTTTTCTTCTTGCGAGTTTTTCGTCTTGCGAAGCACGGTTTCCCATAGGAATGCATTGAAAATCAATTAATGCGTTCCTAGGGAAACCGCCTTCAGACCAGGCCCGGGGACAGTCTGTCCCCAGACCTCTTCTGAAGGCTGGCGGGGGAAGAAGGACTTTTCTCCCCACCGCCAGCCTTCAGAACAGCCTTCTGAAGGCTGGCGGTGGGAAGAAAAGCCCTTCTCCCGCCGCCAGCCTTCAGAAGAGTTCCCGGAGGGCTGCCTAGGCTGCGGATAGCAGCCTGCTGCCCGGTGCGAGGCAGACATCTGCAGCTTGGGGTGCCCTGCAGTACTTCCCCGCAGGGCTCTCCAAGCTGCGGATAGCAGCCTGCTGCCCCGCACGAGGGGCGCTCTTTAGCAGAGCGCCCCTCGCGCGGGGCAGACATTCGCAGCTTGGGGAGCCCTGCAGGACTTCCCCGCAGGGCTCTCCAAGCTGCGGATAGCAGCCTGCTGCCCCGCACGAGGGGCGCTCTTTAGCAGAGCACCCCTCGCGCGGGGCAGACATTCACAGCTTGGGGAGCCCTGCAGGACTTCCCCGCAGGGCTCTCCAAGCTGCGGATAGCAGCCTGCTGCCCCGCACGAGGGGCGCTCTTAAGCAGAGCGCCCCTCGCGCGGGGCAGACATTCACAGCTTGGGGAGCCCTGCAGGACTTCCCCGCAGGGCTCTCCAAGCTGCGGATAGCAGCCTGCTGCCCCGCACGAGGGGCGCTCTTTAGCAGAGCACCCCTCGCGCGGGGCAGACATTCACAGGTTGGGGATCCCTGCAGGACTTCCCCGCAGGGCTCTCCAAGCTGCGGATAGCAGCCTGCTGCCCCGCACGAGGGGCGCTCTTAAGCAGAGCGCCCCTCGCGCGGGGCAGACATTCGCAGCTTGGGGAGCCCTGCAGGACTTCCCCGCAGGGCTCTCCAAGCTGCGGATAGCAGCCTGCTGCCCCGCACGAGGGGCGCTCTTTAGCAGAGCACCCCTCGCGCGGGGCAGACATTCACAGCTTGGGGAGCCCTGCAGGACTTCCCCGCAGGGCTCTCCAAGCTGCGGATAGCAGCCTGCTGCCCCGCACGAGGGGCGCTCTTAAGCAGAGCGCCCCTCGCGCGGGGCAGACATCTGCAGCTTGGGGAGCCCTGCAGGACTTCCTCGCAGGGCTCTCCAAGCTGCGGATAGCAGCCTGCTGCCCCGCACGAGGGGCGCTCTTTAGCAGAGCGCCCCTCGCGCGGGGCAGACATTCGTAGCTTGGGGAGCCCTGCAGGACTTCCCCGCAGGGCTCTCCAAGCTGCGGATAGCAGCCTGCTGCCCCGCACGAGGGGCGCTCTTTAGCAGAGCACCCCTCGCGCGGGGCAGACATTCACAGCTTGGGGAGCCCTGCAGGACTTCCCCGCAGGGCTCTCCAAGCTGCGGATAGCAGCCTGCTGCCCCGCACAAGGGGTGCTGTTAAGCAGAGGGTTAAGCGAGGGGCAGCAGGCTGCTATCCGCAGCTTGCAGAGCCCTGCGGGGAAGTCCTGCAGGGCTCCCCAAGCTGTGAATGTCTGCCCCGCGCGAGTGGCAGCAGGCTGCTATCCGCAGCTTGCAGAGCCCTGCGGGGAAGTCCTGCAGGGCTCCCCAAGCTGTGAATGTCTGCCCCGCGCGAGGGGCGCTCTGCTAAAGAGCGCCCCTCGTGCGGGGCAGCAGGCTGCTATCCGCAGCTTGGAGAGCCCTGCGGGGAAGTCCTGCAGGGCTCCCCAAGCTGTGAATGTCTGCCCCGCGCGAGGGGCGCTCTGCTTAAGATCGCCCCTCGTGCGGGGCAGCAGGCTGCTATCCGCAGCTTGGAGAGCCCTGTGGGGAAGTCCTGCAGGGCTCCCCAAGCTGCGAATGTCTGCCCCGCGCGAGGGGTGCTCTGCTTAAGAGCGCCCCTCGTGTGGGGCAGCAGGCTGCTATCCGCAGCTTGGAGAGCCCTGCGGGGAAGTCCTGCAGGGCTCCCCAAGCTGCGAATGTCTGCCCCACGCGAGGGGCGCTCTGCTAAAGAGCGCCCCTCGTGCGGGGCAGCAGGCTGCTATCCGCAGCTTGCAGAGCCCTGCGGGGAAGTCCTGCAGGGCTCCCCAAGCTGCGAATGTCTGCCCCGCGCGAGGGGCGCTCTGCTTAAGAGCGCCCCTTGCGCGGGGCAGCATGCTGCTATCCGCAGCCTAGGCAGCCCTCCGGGAACTCTTCTGAAGGCTGGCGGGGGAGAAGGGCTTTTCTTCCCACCGCCAGCCTTCAGAACAGCCTTCTGAATGTTGGCGGTGGGGAGGAAAACCTTCCTCCCACCGCAAGTCTTCAAAACAGGTCCGGGAACAGAGGAGAAGCGCTGCGTGCCTTCCCCTCTGTTCCCGGACCTGTCCTGAAGGCTTGCGGTGGGAGGAGGGCTTTCCTCCCCACCGCCAACATTCAGAATGCTGTTCTGAATGTTGGCGGTGGGAAGGAAAAACCCTCCTCCCACCGCAAGCCCCGGGAACAGAGGAGAAGCGCTGCGCGCCTTCTCCTCTGTTCCCGGACCTCCCACCACAAGCCTTCAGGACAGGTCTGGGAACAGAGGAGAAGGTGCGCTGTGCTTCCCCGCTGTCCCAGGAGATTTCCCTATGGGCTTTCGTCTTGCGAAGCAAGCCCATAGGGAAATTCGTCTTGCGAAGCCTCTAAAAGTCGGAAAACCCTTTCGTCTTGCGGGTTTTTCGTTTAGCGAGGCATTCGTCTTGCGGGGTACCACTGTACAAGTTTTCTGTCCTACCAATGTATGTAACTCTTTACAATAGCTTTTCAACTATATTATAAACTTTCCCCATTCTTTATGAAAGAGGTCCTCTTCCTGGTTTCTAATTCTGCCTGTAAGCTTTGCCATCTCGACGTCGTTCATCAGTTTTGTCTGCCCCTCTTCTTTGGTCGGAGTTGTAGACCCTTAGGGTCATCTAGTCCAACCCCCTGCATAACACAGTCAGTCGCAGCAAAAGCAGCATGGCTCCATCAGTGCCGGATTTCTGTATAAGCTAAGCCAAAATCCCTTATTTTGGCTGCTGATCCCTTATTTTCGAGGCTGCTGGTCCCTTATTTTCAAATCTGTAAGTTGACAGCTATGGCACTAGGTCAGCTCTTCCTGACACTCCCCCGGATGTTAACTGGACAGCGTCTGAAGGACTTAGAGCAACAGAACTATCTGGCCATTATAAAGAAATTCTGTCCTTGGTATGCCTTTCCCCCCCTTCTCAGTTTGATTCCCTGGCACCATATTTGTATAAATCAACTATCCCCAAATACAGACGTGCCTTCTTCACACTGGCCAGATTGGATGGGATGCCCTCTGCCGTACTTGAGGGCAGGTACCAAAAGATTCCAACTGAGAAACGACTCTGGCCCTGTCGATTTGGAAATCTGGAAACAGTGGCTCATGTTTCAATCAATCCTTTATTAGGCATAGCAGACCACACATTATAATACAGACACCATATACAAAATGTGGAAAATACAAATTCAGCATAACAATTTGCATAAATAATATAGTACGACACTATGACATCACTGACCAATCAAGAACCACTAAATCTCTCCATAATGGCCCAGTCTTTCCACATGGACAGCACTCAAAAATTTAGCCACTATTAAAGTAACTTGATCATTCCTGTCCGAGAGCAGGTTCTGAACCGTTGGCGGCATAGAGCCAAACCTGTTAAGTTGTAAGGCCTCTAACAATTGTCTGCTGGCATAAATGCCAAAATCACAAGAAAAGAAAATACGCTCCAACGTGTCAGGTTCCTGCCTACCACATTTCCAGAGACGCTCTGTTTCTGGGAGAGCTAAATATCTTCCTCTTACCATCATCGAGGGAAACATATTAAATCTGGCTAGCATAAACAGCCTGCACAGTTCATGATTCTTCAGATTGGTCATGTAATCCTTTTGAAAATCTCTACACAAAGGGAGATTTAAATAGAGAGGAGAGCAAGTGCTATGCTTTGCAACCTCAAGAGTGGCTCATGTTTTCCTGTCCTGTCCCCTTTATAAAGATCTGAGGAACGAGATCATCACCCCACTCTTACTTACCATCCCAGGCCGCCCATCTGCGGCCATATTGTTCTTTCTTTTATCAGATCAAAATGATCAGAAGACACAGCAAAGGTTGCCAGGTTTATCGAGGGTGCAATGAGATTAAGGGCCACTATCCGAACGATAATCTTGGTCATCTGATTGTCCTTTTGACCCATTGTTGACTTTTTAATTGTATATATTGCTTATTTTATGTTGCTCTGGCCGTTGGCTAACGCGAATAAAGTTTATCTATCTATCCCCCGCATGTTGTTGGACTACAATTCCCAACATCCATTGGGCCACGCTGGCTGGGGCTGATGGGAGTTGTAGTCTCAGCAACACCCGGGGGGACTCAGACGTTTGGAAAGGCTGTATGAGGTGTGGCCTTGGGCCATCCTTCCCCAACCGGGTGCCCCCTCCATAGATATAGTTTTAATAAAGCTTTTCAACATAACGGTTAAAAAAAACAAACATAAACAAGATAACGAATAAGAAAGAAAATGAAGAAGAAAGCAAACAAGCAAATATATCTGAAGAAGTGTGCATGCACACGAAAGCTCATACCAAGAACTAACTTAGTTGGTCTTTAAGGTGCTACTGGAAGGAATTTTTTTTATTTTAAGCAAATATATAAGAATGATAGAATAAAGGGAAAGAGAGAGATGAGTAAAAAGTGATGTCTGTCTGTTGTGCCTACAAGAGTTCCTCATAATATCATAATACCAGACTTTTAGAAGACATCTGAAGGCAGCTCTGTTTAGGGAAGCTTTTAACTTTTAATAGGTTATTGTATTTTAGTGTTCTGTTGGAAGCCGCCCAGAGTGGCTAGGGAAGCCCAGGCAGATGGGCAGGGTATAAATAAATTATTATTTTATTTTATTTTATTTTATTTTATTTTATTTTATTTTATTTTATTTTATTTTATTTTATTTTATTTTATTTTATTTTATTTTATTTTATTATCCAATGTTCAAAATCCAGAGTAATATCTAGTTATTCTTCCCACTGCTAGCTGATGTTTTCCTACTTCCTATTCTTCCCGATGCTAGCTGATGTTCAGTCCAGGCACCACAAATTCATTCATTTTCCTTTCCATCCCAGAAGTCCAAAAGAGGTTCTTTGATTATTATTATTGTCTGCAAAGATCATCCATAATCTTTCTCCAGATATTTTGGACCGCAAGGCCCCTGCCAGCATGGTCAGAGATGCTTTTTCTTGAAATAGTACATCCATACTTCTTTAATTTACAATGTTGTGTAGCTCCCCTGGGTTCCTCAGGGAGGAAGGGCGGAATAGAAAGCAAGATTCGCCATCCTCAATCTTGTGAGATAGGGCCATGGCAGTTGTCTGTGGATCTGGTCACCATAGGGCTTTGCCACTTGTCTCCCTTTCGCGATCAAGGTCATGAGGTCGTATTTCCGGCGAGCGGATCCTTTCTACGACGAGCAGGAGAACCACAGCCTGATCGGCGTGGCGAACGTCTTCCTCGAGTCCCTCTTCTACGATGTGAAGCTGCAGTACGCTGTGCCCATCATCAATCAGAAAGGAGAGGTGAGTTTGAGTTTGGATTTGATATCCCGCCTTTCACTCCCCTTCAGGAGTCTCAAAGCGGCTCATATTCTCCTTTCCCTTCCTCCCCCACGACAAACACTCTGTGAGGTGAGTGGGGCTGAGAGACTTCAGAGAAGCGTGACTAGCCCAAGGTCACCCAGCAGTTGCATGTGGAGGAGCAGGGAAGAGAACCCGGTTCACCAGATTACGAGTCTACCGTTCTTAACCACTACACCACACTGGCTCAGTTTCACCTGGGTGACCGAAACCAGGGGTCAGCAAACTTTTTCAGCAGGGGGCTGGTCCCCTGTCCCTCAGACCTTGTGGGGACCGGACTATATTTTGAAAAAAAGAACGAATTCCTATGCCCCACAAATAACCCAGAGATGCATTTTAAATAAAAGGACACATTCTACTCATGTAAAAACATGTTGATTCCTGGATCATCCGTGAGCTGGATTTAGAAGACAATTGGGCCGGATCCGGCCCCCGGGCCTTAGTTTGCCTACCCACGCTCTAGGACAGGGGTCAGCAAATTTTTTCAGCCATGGGCCAGTCCACCATCCCTCAGACCTTGTGGGGGGCTGGAGTATATTTTGCAAAAAAATAATGAACGAATTCCTATGCCCCACCAATAACCCAGTGATGCGTTTTAAATAAAAGGACACATTCTACTCATATAAAAACATGCTGATTCCCGGACCATCCACACGCTCTCTGTATTTATTGGTGGCGCCTCTTGGCATTCTGGGACTTTGCATAGAAATAGTGTACGGTTTGTCTTGGGTTGCATTTTTATTTTGGGTTCCTAAAAATCTTCCCCTCCTGGGTGTCAAAGTGGGAGTCAGGGGCAGCTCCCTGGCCGGTCGGGCTCCCGCCACTCCTTGGCATCCATCCATCCGGCCGGTCCATGACCATGGCGTTTTTATTCCCCCCCCCCCTTACAGGTGGCCGGACGCCTCCACGTCGAAGTTGTGCGGGTGAGCGGGGAGATTGGGGAGCGCATCGCAGGAGGCGAGGACGGCATGGAAGGATTTGGCGAGAACGACCTGCAGGAGCACAAGTTGGCGTGCATGGTGAGTTTGCGGAGACAGTGCTCCCCGCTTCCCTTTGCGAAGCACCTAGGCACAGAAAATGGGCAACTAGCTGTCTGATAGCTATAGAGGCAACATAAGTGCCCCATATGCGGGGCTGGATTTAGGCTTGATGGGGCCCTAAGCTACTGAAGGTAATGGGGCTTTTATATGTCTAGCTGTCCTTTGTCAACAACAAATTGGCGCCGTTTTTTGTGTTGAATATACAGTCACACCTCTTGTTATGTTTGCTTCAGGTTAAATCTTTTCTTTTTTTTTAAAAGATATTTATTAGAGTTTCCAATTTTTTACAAACAAAAAGAAAAAACAAACATAAGAATATTAAAAACACATAAATTTCACAACTTATTTTCTCATAACAAATTTCCCCGACCTCCTCATACCTCCCCTTCTTGTATATCCAGTTTGAATTGTTTATACAGCAAATCCTTATCTCAAAGCATTACAGCTTAAAAAGAAAAGAAAAGAAAAACACCTTATTTTCTCTCCAACATCTTAAATTATTATAACTTTAAATTTTTGCTTACAAAAAGAAAGTCATTTTATCATAATTACAGCTTGAAACCACTTAATTTCAATCCAACATCATCCAACATTCCTTAATTTTACAATATTTTTGTAAGTAGTCCTTAATTTTTTCCAGTCTTCTTCTGCCGACTCTTCTCCCTGGTCACGGATTCTGCCAGTCATTTCTGCCAGTCCCATACAGTCAATCAGCTTCATCTTGCTTCAGGTTAAATCTTTTCAGGTTGCGTCCCGCGGAGACCCGGAAGTACCGGAAAGAGTTACTTCGAGGTTTCGCCACTCGCTCATGCGCAGACGCTCAAAATGACATCATGCGCATGCGCAGAAGCAGCGAATCGCAACCCGCGCATGTGCAGACACGCAGGCGCAGGTTACGTTCTGCTCATGTTGCGAATGGGGCTCTGGAACGGATCCCGTTCACAACCAGAGGTACCACTGTGTGCTATATGGTGATTTACGGACCTAGTAGGTATCTAAAGCCATTTGCACATATGTATTTTATCAAAGTAATTGTTGAACTGAAACACAATTAAGAAGAAGTATGTTAATAGTGAAATACGATTAAGAAGAAGTATATTAATTGAGCCAGAGGCAAAGAAGCTTGGAGAGATAAAATCGGATATGGAAATATGGAAATATCGTGAGAGGCAAGACTGAGACTTGGAGTTGCTTTGACATTCAGACCGTGGGAAGTCGCAAAATCAGAATTAAATTCGGAAGACAATTGGATTTTTTTATTTTTGATTATGATTTGATATGCTAATGGGATGTTTTTTATTGGAAAATTGATAAACACTCTAACAAAAAAAAGTATATTAATAGTGAAATAATTAAGCTGTACCTTAAAATGATTTTTTATTCATAACAAACTTAATAATGCAAGTACCTTGGCATTTGGCAAAAAGAAAAGTTCCTTTAGAAAATTTACAAAGACTCATAATCTAGTCTCTAGAAACTTGCTATAACATGAAAAAATAGTAGTAGTAATAATAATAATAATAATAATAATAATAATAATAATATCTTTATTGTCATTGCCCCCTCTCGGGGACAACGAAATTACTTGGCTGCTCCTATAAGTAGGTGTAAATATATGATGCAAGCTACTAATAATTATAAATAGCAGAATGTAGGCACCCTATATATAGAAATGAGTAAACCAGGGATATTTTAGGGAGCAGACTAGCAGGCGGGGCCCATGACTTACATCACAGGAGCCTACACAACACAAAACACTGTTGCTGTATGTAGGTTTTATTTGATTTGTTTTCTATCTTATATTTGGAAATGTGTATCCAGTGTTTTTTCCCTTTAAATTTCTTTGGGGGGCCCCAAGAGAGTGGGGCCCTAAGCTATAGCTTGTTTAGCTTATACGTAAATCTGGTCCTCCCCATATGTTCCCACTCGACTGCTTCAATAGGTCAGGTGCCACACGATGCCCATTCCATGTTTGTCAGAACTCGATCTTTTAATGTGGCAGCAACCCTTTAGAAGAATAATGCAGTGGTACCTCAGGTTAAGTACTTAATTCGTTCCGGAGGTCCGTTCTTAACCTGAAACTGTTCTTAACCTGAGGTACCACTTTAGTGAATGGGGTCTCCTGCTGCTGCCGCGCCGCCGGAGCACGATTTCTGTTCTCATCCTGAAGCAAAGTTCTTAACCCAAGGTAATATTTCTGGGTTAGCGGAGTCTGTAACCTGAAGCGTATGTAACCTGAAGCGTATGTAACCCGAGGTACCACTGCAATAATAATAATAATAATAATAATAATAATAATAATAATAATAATATAATTTATTTATACCCCGCCCATCTGGCTGGGTTTCACCAGCCACTCTGTGTGGCTCCCTACAGAATATTAAAAACACGATATAACATCAAACATTAGAAACTTCCCTAAACATGGCTGCCTTCAGATGTATTCTAAAAATCGGATAGTTGTTTATTTCCTTGCCATCTCCCTGACTATTGATCCCAGGCAGGCACCTTTGCTGTATACTTGTTTAGAAAAGCCTGTCCGTTTTTAGTCCCTTGTTATTTTAGGCTCGTCTGAATGTTTCTAGCTTGCCATTTTAACTTTTCCAATGGCTTAAACTGCTTCTTGTTTTTCCTTAGTGGCCATTTTATTGCTTGATCTTTTTTTATATATATAATATTTTTATTAATTTCTAGCATGCAAAAATTTTAAAGACATACCACACAAATTATTATACATATGTCCTTGTATGGACTTCCTTCAGCATCTCTGATAGCCTTCCGTCTTGATTATTTCTCCTGCAATTCTTAACTTAATATTGCCTTTACATTTTCTAGCAAATCATTTCTCCCTTTCCATTTTTACAATATTTCTTAAATTACTCCTCACAGAACGTCTTGTAGTCCCAGTCTTTTTTGAAACCCACTTTGAGCGCTGTATACACTTTATGAAACAAAAAATTAAAATAATAGCACATGCCGATATTGCAGTAGAAGAGCTTCGTCCTTTTTTCACGCCTCCCTTGAGGACCTTGTGAAGGCCATCAGGGAACCCGGCAAAACTGCAAGGATACCCAGGAAATTAACCAGAAATGTCCCTCTTGACTGTTCCCTGGTCACTGGATGAGATCACAACAGCAGCAGTCTGAGCTGTGAGAAGTTCCAGTGGAATCCGATATGAAACATTATTGTTTGGAGCAATGCGCCAGTTGTATAGAACTCCATTCGGGAAGTAGGTGCACATCAAGACAGCCAAGGAAAAATCCTTTGGGTCTGCCCCCCCCCCCAATTAAACAAACCCCAGCTGTGCCTTCCCCCAAACTGGTCATTCAGTGACCCCTAGTGGGGATTTTCATTCTGCGTTATCATCCATATCTATTTCATGGGATAAAAAGGTAAAGGGACCCCTGGACCGTCTTATGGTCAGGTGCGTCTTATGGAGCGAAAAAGATGTGATTTAAAGCTTGCTGTGTAATTGCACAGTTGGAACGTGACTCCGTGTTTATGTTTGCTTCTTCCTAGATCAAAATCCTTCAGGCTACCGGCTTGCCGCAACACCTCTCCAACTTCGTCTTCTGCAAGTATTCCTTCTGGGATCAGATGGAACCCGTGACGGTGGCTCCGGAAGTGGACCCCTCTCTGTCTCCCATCAGCAAGGAGCCGCGGGGCATGGTGGTCTTTGATCACTGCAATGTAATTTTGCTTCTGCTTTTAGTCCCTGCAGAGAAAGTGAGGGCTTTTACGCTGTGGGAGCATCTGTTGCCTGCGCCTTGGTGCCTTCCGGTGAAAACTGTAAAGAGGGGAGGAGGAGGAGGAGAGGCTTACAGTGGTACCTTGGTTCTCAAACTTAATCCGTTCCGGAAGTCTGTTCCAAAACCAAAGCGTTCCAAAACCAAGGCGCGCTTTCCCATAGAAAGTAATGCAAAATGGATTAATCCGTTCCAGACTTTTAAAAACAACCCCTAAAACAGCAATTTAACATGAATTTTACTGTCTAACGAGACCATTGATCCATAAAATGAAAGCAATAATCAAGTTAAAGATAAAGGTACCGTTGACCATTAAGTCCAGTCGCGGACGACTCAGGGGGTGCGGTGCTCATCTTGCTTTACTGGCCGAGGAAGCCGGCGTTTGTCTGCAGACAGCTTCTGGGTCATGTGGCCAGCATGACTAAGCCACTTCAGGCAAACCAGAGCAGCGCACGGATCCATAAAATGAAAGCAATAATCAATGTACTGTACTATAAAATAAATAAGACAGTATTGTAGATGATAAAAAAAAAAATCCATTCCGGAAGTGTGTTTGACTTCCGAAACGTTCAAAAACCGAGACGCAGGTTCTGATTGGTGCAGCTGAAACAACAGCTGACAGCCGCATCAGACGTTTGGCTTCCAAAAAACGATCGAAAACCAGAACACTTATTTCTGGGTTTTTGGCATTTGATTACCAAGGCACCACTGTACTTTTTAAGGGGGAAAAAACCTTAATTGCTCTAAATTCAAAGGAATCTCAAAGCAATGCACAAAACAGTTAGGTCATACGGATTCGAGCTTCCTGTAAATTTCTGTATCTCTGAGCTATTGATTTCAAGCATTCCTGGGCAGATTTCTTGGCTTTGCATAGTCGAAACTTTTCTAGCGTCTTTTTTTTTTTTAAGGCTTCTTGTATCCGTGGAACAGAGACTAAATTTGAAGCGCTGCAATTGTTCTCTCTTTTCTCTGACCTAGGAATTCTCCGTCAACATCACTGAAGATTTCATGGAGTACCTTTCTGATGGTGCTTTGGCCATCGAAGTTTACGGGCACAAGGCGTGCGACCCCCGCAAAAACCCGGCGCTGTGGGATTTGGGGATTATCCAGGCCAAAACACGAAGCCTCCGAGACAGGTAAGAGAGAGGTGCAAAGGTGCTTCTTCACGGCAAATGCTCTTTTTGCGGGGCTTAGCAATGGAGCACAGAGCTAGCTGCTTCGTACATCCTATATAATCCTCTGCAGGATTAGCGGGAGGGTAAGTGGAAAGGTAAGTGGAAAGCAGAGACATCACCTTGCCAACAAAGGTCCGTATAGTTAAAGCTCTGGTTTTCCCAGTAGTGATGTATGGAAGTGAGAGCTGGACCATAAAGAAGGCTGACCGCTGAAGAATTGATGCTTTTGAATTGTGGTGCTGGAGGAGACTCTTGAGAGTCCCATGGACTGCAAGAAGATCAAACCTCTCCATTCTGAAGGAAACCAGCCCTGAGTGCTCACTGGAAGGACAGATCCTGAAGCTGAGGCTCCAAGACTTTGGCCACCTCATGAGAAGAGAAGACTCCCTGGAAAAGACCCTGATGTTGGGAAAGATGGAGGGCACAGAGGACTAGATGGTTGGAGGGTGTTCTCGAAGCTACCAACATGACTTTGACCAAACTGTGGGAGGCAGTGGAAGACAGGAGTGCCTGGTGTGCTCGGTCCATGGGGTCACGAAGAGTCGGACACGACTAAACGACTAAACAACAACAACAACAAAGTGGAAAGGAAGGAGATCTCTTGTAAAACTGGATCATTGGGTCAGCCAAGGAAGTAACTATTGGCAAAACCTATTGGTGTTTCACAACTTTCCGACTAGTTGCAGAACCTTAGCCGACCTAGCAGAGTATACGCAGAATCCATGGAAGCAATTGGCGACTTGGGTAGACGAAGCAGGAACCAGGAACTTGTAGTTAGGTGTTTATTATATACAGTGGACTATATACAGGAACAGAACAGAACACGGATCTTTAGCTAGCTCTCTCATACACGGCTCACAACTCCTACACTGACACACTGAACCACTGAACTAACAGTTAGTAGGCCATTAATTATCACTCCCTTGAGAGAGCTTGACCAATCAGGGAGCTGTCTCCATGCCTCTGTATCACCAGGCAGACATACTCCTTCACATGAGCTTTTGGCTGTCTGCCAAACCCTAATTGACTCTGTGTGGGTAGCTGCACGTATTCAGATTCCCAACACCCCCTCACAGCTCACACACTGTGCAATTAACCTCTGAGCACGTACAAAGTATTTTACCCAACTGTGTTCTGCAAACCCAAGTATTCACACATTTGCTTGTTCGCTTGCAACTGCATCTATTGGAGACCATGGTTGCTGACCAAGAAGATGGATTGTTCTTTTTTTAAATATAATTTTTATTAAGTTTTCCATATTTTATTACATTTCAATATCAAAAAATAACAATTCTTGACTTAAGACATTGCTTAAATAAAGCATCGACCTCCTTCCTTCCCTCTAGCAGACATCCATATCTCATTACCAATTTCTCCACATTCCTAAATTCACTTGTTTACCTTAAATCAATCTTTTAACAATCACCTACTTATAAGTAAATCAGCTCCTTAATTTCCCAGTACCAAACATTTCAGCTTAAACCTACAAACGTACTCAACTGTTTGCAATTTTCTTTCATATAGAGTATAAATTTGCCCCAGTCCTTTTGGAACAAATCATCACAGCGATTCCGAAACTTCCCCGTCAGCTTTGCCAGCTCCACGTATTCGATCATCTTTACTTGCCAATCTTCCAATGTGGGGAGTTCTTGTTGCTTCCATTTCCGGGCCAGGAGTATTCTTGCGGCCGTTGTTGCATACATGAACAAATTTACATCTTTCATTTGGATTTCCTCAATTAACCCCAACAGGAAAGCCTCTGGTTTTTTGCTGAAATTATACTTAAATTTCTTTTTCAATTCATTATATATGGACAAGTTCCAAGATTAAAGCTTTTTGGGACACCATATGTAAAGAAGATGGATTTTTCTTTGCCCTTCTTCGAAGCTCCCTCTCCTTTTGCCCCCGAGATCATCCTCTTCTTCCTTTTTTTCTTTTGAAAATCTTATTATTATTAATTGACATCCACACACAATCGTAAGTACATGTACAAAGAAACACCTTCAAAAATATAACACGATATAACATTTGTGGCAGCGTTTGAATGACCCTTGTTTAAATCAAATACTTATTAAATAAGGAAAAACGGTACGATATGTTATAAGAAAGTACTAGAAATTATAATAAGAGTAAGGTAAGAAGTATAAGTACATTCAATGTTGTAAATGTAACTTACATGACAGGAAGTCTGTTTTGATATAATTTAATTTATTGGATTTTTACTTTTTTTTGTTTAGCTAGAAAGTATAAGAAAAGAGCATATGCAAGTACAAGTTTAAATCAATATTTAGCAGTATAATTAGTTAAGGCTGTTATTACTATCATTATCAGTTTTACCTTTTCTTGAACATAACCCATTTTTGCGTAAATGATTGTTTTCTATTTCCCCTTAATCTATTTGTCAATTGAGCCATTTCTGCGTACACTTAATAACTTATTCTGCCATTCCCTTACTGTTGGTTCCTTTCCCCCTTTCCAGTTCAAAGCAATTAATAATCGGGCAGCGGCTGTTGCATATAAAAAGATTTCTCTTATATTTTTCGGGATATCAATGCCTAGAATTCCAAGTAGAAATGCTTCTGGCTTCTTTGAAAACGTTAATTTAAAGATCTTTTTCATCTCATCATAAAGAGGAGGGTCTCTCTGATGATGATGAGACCTTCCTTTTCATCGCTCTCTTTTTTATATTTATATAATTTTTGTTTTGATATTGCATAGACATACACACATCAAATATACAAAGAAAGAAAGAAAATACAGTGGTACCTCAGGTTAAGGACTTAATTCGTTCTGGAGGTCTGTTCTTAACCTGAAACTGTTCTTAACCTGAAGCACCACTTTAGCTAATGGGGCCTCCCGCTGCTGCAGCGCTGCTGGAGCACAATTTCTGTTCTCATCCTGAAGCAAAGTTCTTAACCCGAGGTACTATTTCTGGGTTAGCGGAGTCTGTAACCTGAAGTGTATGTAACCTGAAGCGTATGTAACCTGAGGTACCACTGTATACAAACAAAGAAGAAAAAAAAAACATCAAAAAGAAACACCCTCTTCTTCATCTTGCTAAAAAGGTTGTGATCCTGTTACAAACAGCAGAAATGCATGCTTGATATTACTCCTCCAGATCAGAAGTTGAGTATAAGAAGCTTCAGCTCTGCTGGATCAGGCGAAAGGCCCATTATATTGTGATAGGAATTCTGTGGTCTTAGATATATGGTAATGTTCATAAGTGTACCAGCCAAGCACGTACATAGATCAGCACAGGAAGACCGACCTGAAGCCATTTTGATTCCCAAACTGAGCCAATGTTTTCTCTGCAAGGTCAAAGTGGGAAAACCTCCCCATTGTCTCTTTCCTCACAAATCCTGTCTTAAGGGCACATTTAAGATATGAATAGGGTGTGAGCCTGTGACCTGGCCCAGGAACTAAGTATTTATCATTACAAAAGACTGGCCAGGCTCCCCAGGCAATCCAATCAAGTAACCTGCCAGACAGGAGATAAACAACGACAGGAGAAACATTCAAATTTCTGTTTTAAGACCGCCTTTTCTGTGATGTAGGTATGATGTTTCTGGGGGTGGTCTTGATCTACAGGGTGGCAATTTCAAAAGTCTTTATAAGGCCTTGCGCGTCATTGTTCTGGGTTCCTCCTCCTTTCCTGCAGGTGAGGGGAGCACCCTGTTGCAACAGATCAATAAAGATCAGGCTTACTAGCTGCTTTGCTTCTCAATATTCTCTCGTTGGTCTCTGTTATTTTCTCCTACCAATAGGGAACCTACGTAAGGACTCTATATGGGCTCTTGGATACCCCATAAGGGAAAAGGGCAATTTTTGTTTACGGCGAAGTTCAGCATCCTGATCTCACAGTGGCCAACTGGATGCCTGTGGCAAACCCGTGAGCAGGATTCGAACCCAAGAACACTCCCTCTACCCTATAGTTTCCAGCAGGTGGTGTTCAGAAGCATTACTTCTTCCAGTTGTGGAGGCAAAGCAGAGCCGTCATGGCTGAAAGTAGTCTGCAGTAGTCTCAAATTTAATTTTTTAATCCATCTCTGCTCTATAGCTGGTGTACTTTTAAACATGACTTGTTTCCGTAGGCAAAATGTAATGCTGTGTTTGAGCAGAGCCACAGGTGAAGTTTATTATTATTATTAATTTATTTAACATAATTATTACAAAATATAAGCAAAATATTACAAATACATACATATATATTTCAGATAAGCACACACACATATAAAAAAGAACAAAAGAGGAAAAAGGAAGGAAAGAGAAAATAAGGAGAAAAAGAAGAAGAAAAGTTGGAAGAATTTCTTCCAAATTTATCCTACAAATATCTCAATAATAAAATTTCATTGGTTGACTTCCGTCGCTTACACTGCACTTCCTATATGCATTTTAAGCAAGATTGTATCTGCTATTCCGTATTTTTCCCCATACAATCTCACACAAATATTCTAATAATAAGTTTTCTAAATCTTTCATAAATCTATTCTAAACACAACCAATACCTTACATTTAAACTTTGTCTACATAAATAACCATTTAAACATTTCCATTGTTTCTGGATTATATTTTTTGGTTTTTGTCTTATCAAATCAGTCAATTCCAAGTATTCGCATAATTTATTCAACCATTCGTCTTTGGTTGGAACGTGATTTCACAGGTGAAGTTTTTAACATGTGTCTTCCCAATTGCTTTTTAACAAGTGTTTCCCCAATGGAACCGCACATTAGAGCTGTTTTCCATCACCCTGCCCTCCTCCCATCCTCTTCAATGTTTTTGGAGCTTTCCTTTAAAAATATATGTATTTATTAGAGTTTCCAATTTTTTACAAACAAAAAGGAAAAGCAAACATAAAAAACAAAAACACATAAATTTCACAACTTATTTTCTCATAACATATTTCCCCGACTGCCTCATACCTCCCCTTCTTGTATACCCAGTTCAAATTATTTATACAGCAAATCTTTATCTCAAAGCATTACAGCTTAAAAAGGAGAAAAAAAGAAAACACCTTATTTTCTCTCCAACATCTTAGATTATTATAACTTTGAATAAAAGAAAACCATTTTATCAAATTCCTTTCACCATTACAGCTAGAAACCGCTTAATTTCAATCCAACATCATTCAACATTCCTTAATTTTGCAGTATTTTTGTAGATAGTCCTTAAATTTTTTCCAATCTTCTTCTGCCGACTCTTCTCCCTGGTCACGGATTCTGCCAGTCATTTCTGCCAGTCCCATACAGTCAATCAGCAATGTTTTTGGACCTTTCCCAGGGTTTAGTCAGGCTGCCAAAGGCCTCTGTCAAGAGACAAAGTTATACATCGGTCACAGAAGTGTTGTTATTTTGCAGGTGGAGCGAAGTCACCCGAAAAGTGGAGTTGTGGGTTCAGATTCTGGAGCTTAATGAGAATGGAGAATACTGCCCAGTGGAGGTGATTCCAGCGAAAGATGTACACACAGGCGGCATCTTTCAACTCAGGCAGGTAAGATGGAAATTAAGGCAGCCCACGCTGCCTTGTTCAGTGTGTTGAATTCTCTCTTTAGTGGATTGATCAATTAATGAAATATCAGTTAATCAGTGAAATAACTGGGCGTCACTCTGCTGGCAAGATATTCGTGATATCTTTGTCAGAAGCTCGTCCTACACTTGAGTAGGACCCTGGCAGAGACACATGCCCAACTGGCATGTTCTCTCCCTCCTGGTCGATCGTTCGGGAGCTTCAAAAGCTTTCTTCAGCCCGAACATCACAGCGACTGATGCCAACAGACATCGGCACACTTAGGGATCCATAGAGTCTTCGCAGCTTGCGTGACAGACCTCAGCAACTCAGCATTTTGGCTAATCTACTTTATTTACATATAAACACACACGGAGCACTGCAACATGGCTCCCTCTCTCTCTAGCACCAGACAGCAAAGAGAAAAAGAACAAAGGACTATTGTCCCACTTGACGGAACACAGGAACACAAACACCCTGTCTCCGTCACTTCCCACTCTGTGGAGTCAAAACATACACCGTCATGTGATAGACAACAATCCCATGACTTCAATCACGGAGCAGGAATTCTAACAATCTTCAGCTTACTTGCTAAGGTGGGCTTCCGTGGCTGCGTTCAGACATTGTGGTAAGCCGTGGCTTTATCATGACGTCCAAACGCAGCCAGATTGCTGGATGTGGGAACATAAGAAAAGCCCTGCTGGATCAGGCGAGTGGTCCATCTAGCCCAGAATCATTTTCTCACAGCCCAAACACCTTTGGGAAGCCTGAAAGCGAGACCTGGGTAAAGCAGCCCTCCCCCTGCTTTTGAGTCCCAGGAATTGATATTTCAGAAGAATGTTGCCTCTGACATTGAACTTAGCCATGGTGGCTTGCTATAGACTTTACCTCCATATATTTGTCTAATCCAGGGGTCAGCAGGGGGCCAGTCCACTGTCCCTCAGACCTTGTGGTGGGCCCGACTATATTTAAGCTGCATTAAGATAAATTGAACAGTTTTTATAAAATATGCAGGGATTTATGATATGTAAAATGAACCATGGAAAGAGAAGAAGGGAAGTCACTGATATCTTAAGGATGTTTAAATGTATATTCTAAACTGTAAAACAGAAAATTTATTAAAAATTACATACAGTCATACCTTGGTTTTCGAACAGCTTAGTTCTCAAACGTTTTGGCTCCCGAACGCCGCAAACCCGGAAGTGACTGTTCCGGTTTGTGAACATTCTTTGGAACCCAAACACCTGAAGGAGCTTCCGTAGCTTCTGATTGGCTGCAGCATCTTCCTGCAGCCAATCGGAAGCCGTGTTTTGGTTTTCGAACGTTTCGGAATTCGAACGGACTTCTGGAACGGATTCTGTTCGACTTCTATATATATCTATATATAGATATATAGATATAGAAACTCTGTTATATGTTTTCAGCAAATGCTGAAGACATCTCATAATGCCGGCGTTCGACACCTGGATATATAACTTCATAATTCCACTTTTTGTGTTGATTGTGGTTGGCTTTTTTTTTTAATTGTAAGTTTTAACACTCTTTTTAATGTCTCATCTTAAATTGTACGTCTTTTGGAGGCAGCGGGTTGTCGATCTGGACATACACAGCCAAGTCCGTGCATATTTCTGGTGCAGTGCTGCCTAGGAAGCAGTTGCCAGCAGAGGTCTCCCCCCTACCACCATTCCCCCCCTTCCAACGTGCCGTTTCTTTGCGTTCCCCGGGCGTGCAGGGCCAGTCGCACCGAATTCAAGTGGAAGTGAAGTCCGTGCAGGAGTCGGGGACGCTGCCTCTGATGGAAGAATCCATCCTCTCGGTCGGAGTGGGCTGCGTTCAGATCAAGCACGCCAGGTCTCCAAAAGGCCATGAGATGCATCAGGTAAGAGCCCTTGCTTATAATGTAAATATTGGAGATTCTGTAGCTCAGAGAGAAAGTATCTGTGGTGCATGCGGAAGGTCCCAGGATCATATATCTGTAACCTTCCAACAGTTTGACTTCACCCCCAAAGGCACGCTCCTCCTTTGTCTCCCGAGACAGACGGAAGCCAGCAGACAGATTGGTAGTTTCAATTCTATCAATGCTTAATGGTTTTTTTAATTATTATTTTTTCTCCTTGCGTTTTTACCTGCCACTGCCGGGTTTACGTATAAGCTAAACAAACTGTAGCTTAGGGCCCCACTTTCTTGGGGCCCCCCAAAAAAAAATTTAAAGGGGGGGGGATCTGGATGTACATTTCCAAAATATAAGATAAAAAACAAATAGAATAAAACCTACACACAGTGTTTTGTGTTGTGTATGGACCTATTAGGTTCATAAATTACCATATAGCATGTCTTCAACGCAAAAACCAGCGACAATTTGTTGTTGACAAAGGACAGCTGGACATATAAAGGGCCCCATTACCTTCAGTAGCTTAGGGCCTCATCAAACTTAAATCCGGCTCTGTCGCCTGCGCTCATTTTTATCTGTAAGCCTCCTTGAGTACCTGTCAGGGGGAAAGTCAAGGTACAATAATAATTACCGCTTTGAATTTACTTGCATTTGCTTGGTTTTGGCCTAGGAAGAAGACGACGACATGGACAGCTACCAGGTAAATAACCTGCTAAAACTTTTCTCCTTTCAGTTTCGGTCCTAACATTCCTTCATCCATCAGAGGAATCAGCATTATAAGGTGGAAGTCACAAGCAAAGGCCAATATCCGCCACTATTTGAGTTTTCTTCTTCTTCTTCTTTGGCTATCCTTGTAGCCGAGTAAGATTGTCTTCCATAAACACGGTATTAACAGTGAGTCCGTAAGTGACTGTGGAGGCCAATTCTGGATCCACACATCCTTCCACAGTGGGGACATAGGTTTCCAGGCAGGAGTTGATCACGGTGTGGATTTGCCAAGCGTGCCTTCCTCTTAGCACATTTCTCCCTTGTGTTCTGAGTTTGAGTGTCTTCAAAGCCCATGACACCTTTGGTAAAGGCTGTTCTCCAACTGGAGCGCTCGCAGGCCAGTGTTTCCCAGTTGTCGGTGTTTATACTACATTTTAAAAAAGATTTGCCATGAGACAGTCTTTAAACTTCTTTTGTTGACCACCAGCATTACACTTTCCATTTTTAAGTTTGGAATAGAGCAGTTGCTTTGGAAGACGATAACCAGACATCCACACAACACGACCGATCCAATGAGGTTGATGTTGAAGAATCATTGCTTTGACGCTGGTGATCTTTGCTTCTTCCAGTACACTGCCATTAGTTCACCTGTCTTCCCAAGTGATATGTATACAGTGGTGCCCCGCAAGACGAATGCCTCGCAAGACGGAAAACTCGCTAGACGAAAGAGTTTTCCGTTTTGGAGGTGCTTCGCAAAACGAATTTACTATGGGCTTGCTTCGCAAGACGACAATGTCTTGCGAGTTCCTGCTGGTTTTTTCCCTTCCCCCCCTTTTTGTAAGCCGCTAAGCCGCTTATCAGCTGATCCGATCAGCAGATAAGCCGCTAATAGCGCTAATCTGTTAATCCTTCAATGGGCTTGCTTTGCAAGACGAAAAAACCGCTAGACGAAGAGAATCACAGAACGGATTCTTTTCGTCTTGCGAGGCACCACTGTAATTTTTTGGAGACACCGTTGATGGAATCTTTCGAGGAGTTGGAGACTGTTCGAGTAACACAGTTTAGGCTTTTCCTCTCTGGCAACGGGTGTCTGGGACAGGGAATGGAGGATCTCTCCTAGGAAAAGAACAGGGCCTTCATGTTTCTCAAGGTCTTCACAGAACTTGGTTTCTGCACATAAACACAGACCCTCCTGTCCTCCATCCAGACAAGTATAGAAGTATTGTCAGAATTCAAGGACATGTCCCAGCCAGACAAAGAAACACTCAAGGAGGTTGTGAAGGAAAACCACTGTGCGGTGTGGTCTGGGGAGACTTCTGAGGTCCAGATAGAGTGGTCTGGGGGCCACATTTCAACCCTGCTTTACCTGTATGTAAAGTACGACCCCATGGTGTTGCATTCTCCACCGTCCTCTCTGGGCGCAGTCTCGGAAGCCTGCCTTTCCATCTCTGCTCACAAGCCTCTGCGTGCTTAAAAAATAAATCGAAATTAAGTGGTCTCAAACTTCTTCGCAGGACAGAGACCTGGAGAGGCTGCGTCGGAAATGGCTGAACACGCTTACGAAACGCCAGGAGTATTTAGATCAGCAGCTGCAGAAGCTGGTTGGGAAGCCCGGTAAGCAAAAAATATGGTTTCTGCTACTGGTTGTTGGGAAGCAAATAGGCTGTGGGAAGAGTCCAGAGGTGTTGTTGTTGTTTAGTCGTTTAGTCGTGTCCGCCTCTTCGTGACCCCCTGGACCAGAGCACGCCAGGCACTCCTGTCTTCCACTGCCTCCCCCAGTTTGGTCAAACTCATGCTGGTAGCTTCAAGAACACTGTCCAACCACCTCGTCCTCCGTCGTCCCCTTCTCCTTTCCCAACAATGAAAAGCAATGACAAACCTAGACAGCATCTTAAAAAGCAGAGACATCACCTTGCCAACAAAGGTCCGTATAGTTAAAGCTATGGTTTTCCCAGTAGTGATGTATGGAAGTGACCTCCTGGACCAGAGCACGCCAGGCACTCCTGTCTTCCACTGCCTCATACAGTTTGGTCAAACTCATGCTGGTAGCTTCGAGATCACTGTGCAACCATCTCGTCCTCTGTCGTCCCTTTCTTCTTGTGCCTTCCATCTTTCCCAACATCAGGGTCTTTTCCAGGGAGTCTTCTCTTCTCCTGAGGTGGCCAAAGGATTGGAGCCTCAGCTTCAGGATCTGTCCTTCCAGTGAGCACTCAGGGCTGATTTCCTTCAGAATGGAGAGGTTTGATCTTCTTGCAGTCCATGGGACTCTCAAGAGTCTCCTCCAGCACCAGAGTTCAAAAGCATCCATTCTTCGGCGATCAGCTTTCTTTATGGTCCAGCTTTCACTTCCTTACATCACTACTGGGAAAACCATAGCTTTTACTCCAGAGGTAGGCTACAAGATATATCACTCAAGCCTCCATCCTCAAAGAGAGTCTGCCTCTGAGTGCTGCCCACAAACGACAGGGGAAGGTAGCGACCATAACACCCTGTTTGTCAGCTTCAATGGATATCTGACCCACCTCTGCCAAAGATCATCTGTCCCTTTTCGGGTCAGTTTAATTCAAATCTATGGGGCATGTAGGCCACTGGGTTTTAATTGAGTTGAAAGAGCTCATAGGCTTCTCCCATGGAATTATAGTTCTCTGATAGGCGTTGATTCCCAGTTGGAGATCTCTAGCCCAGCCTTTCTGCAAGCTGGCACCTTCCAGATGTTTTGGGCTCTCGTGGTTGGGTGGGGGTTGGTCTAGATGACCGTTGGGGTCCCTTCCAATTCTGCAATTCTATGAATAGGATTCTGTGCTTAGGAGCCGTTGCCCTGGAGCAGATCAGTGCCAGTTTAAGCTTCTGCTCTGGGGAAACCCATCTAAATTTATTATCGTCATTATTATTATTATTATTATTAATTAAATTTGCATACAGCCCTTCATCCATAGATCTTAGGGCAGTTCAAGACATAAAAATACAATGCAAAAACACAAAGTACATGATGAAAACCAGAATGAACACGGAATGGATGAAATTCAAGGAGTATTTAGTCAAATATGTTAATTGGAAAAACTTGCAAATGCCAGATAGGCTTAGGACTTGAATATGTAATGTTAGAGAATAACATTTAAAAAGAAAAGAAAGAAATATGTTAATTGATTAAGTTAATTTTATAAGAAAATTAGTTTTGGAAAACTATTACAATGGTATACATTGAAATTCAGCTAGGGGGATTTGAGTTAGTAACAATGTTACTAAGACTGGATTAAGCATAATTAAGATTTATGTTTGTCTGTTTGTTTTAAAATTTTGAAAAATCAATTTAAAAAAATTTGGGGGGAAAAACCAGAACGAACACACACGCACGCACGATGTTGTTATTTCATTTCATTTATTAATTGCTTCCTATGAAGCATACCAAAGTGATATAACAATACAATAATGTAGATACAGATATAGATAGGGTGGTTGGGTGCCCCCTGGTCAAGGATTATTTAAGTGGGATTATTGCATTACGGGGTTGGACTAGATGAGCTCTGGGGTCCCTCCTGACGCTACAGTTCTATGCTTCTATAATGAGTCCCCATCAGTGGAAGACCATGCAAGGACTTCTGCTTGCACCTCAGGGCTTTCACTCCCCCCATGCATGTGTGAAATTGACTCGGGGGGGTTCATGGGAACCCCCACGTTGAACAGCATCTATGGGGGGCAGGAGAGGGGAAATCATTCCACCTGGAAAGCTGAAATAGGACCCCGGAACGGACTTGGGACATGCCTAGAGGGCTCCACCTTAGGGTAAGCAGCCTTACTCAAACGAGCAAGGGTTGCCTAAGAGCAAATTGTCCCCTTGGGTTGAAACAAAACGAACAATAAAAGGTGTTGATCTCCCACTCTGTAACTTTTACTAGAACCAAAACCTGCTGATCGCAGTGGCTGGCACCTCCCTGCATGGCGCAGGAACATTTGCTGCTGTTATTATAATTATTATTATTATTATTATTATTATTATTATTATTATTATTATTATTATTTATACCCTGCCCTCCCCAGCCAAGACCGGGCTCAGGGCGGCTAACACCAAATATAAAAACAATTGATTGAAATACAGCTTAGAAAACAAGATTAAAATACAACATTAAAACATTAAAATGCAACCTCATTTCAGTGGAAACTAAAAAAAACAACATTTTTTTAACCCAGAGATGCATTTTAAATAAAAGCACACATTCTACTTATGTAAAAACACATTGATTCCTGGACTGTCTGCGGGCCGGATTGAGAATGCAATTGGGCCGAATTCGGCCCCCCGGACTTTAGCTTGCCTACCCATGGACTAGAGCATGCGAAAAAGGAACACAATATTTTAGCAGCAGTTCATTCATTTTCAACTTCGTATTCTTGTTGTAACAGAAGCACGCCCAGATATTCCATTGTTGCGCCATAAGATAGGTTTAAGGTGCCATTTAAGTCCCAGCTTTCATATCTCAGTTTCGAACACTGTTGCCCTGAAAGAGCGATTGGCACAGCGCAATGTTGAATTCCTCCTTTATAAAGCAGTTGCATGTTCTATATGTATAAATGGAATTTCAAACCCAGTACAGGTGCTGACTGTTGCAAAAGTGAACGCTTTGTAAACTCAAGTTTGGACAGCTCCTGTGTTTTTTAATTAACGAGCTTCTTGCCCCCAGAGCACGGGGATTATTCTTTTTAAAAACTTTTTTAGAACTTCATTTCTTTAAGGCGTTTGGGAATGAGCCAACCCACAAAGTTCTTTGGGGGCTTCTCAGATGTCAGATCTTTCAAAACATCAATCAAAAGATTAAAAGTCAATTGCTCAGTTTCCTGCCTTAAAAAATCAGCACCATTTATATAATATTTGCAGAAACAAAGAAAGTCAGTAGACTTGATGGCAGGATTTAAATAAACGTTCACATTATTAGTATTAGAAAATGTTTAGAAAATAGTGAAATACTATAGTGTATTTACTTTTATTTTTATGTTTTTAGGCTTGATGTTATGTTATTAATAACTTTTTTTCTGTTAGGAGATAGCAAAGTGGGTGAAAAGAGAAACAAACAAGAAGTGGAAGTTGGGGGAAGCCCTGGAGGGGAGGGAGGGAGGAATGTATAATAAAATTCAGCACGGGGAGGGGATTTTAATGTATTTTTAATCTTGGTTGGAAGCTGCCCAGAGTGGCTGGGGAAACCCAGCCTGATGGGCTGTGTACAAATAAAAATTATTGTTGTTGTTGTTGTTGTTGTTGTTGTTTGCTGTTTTGGGAGCTCCCAGCCGACCTCCACACTGTGTTACAGCAGTCGGGATAGGAGCCACGCGGGTATTTGCGAAGCCCCGGCAGAAAGCTATAACTTTGTCGAACTCTTGCAGACAAAACAGAAGACGACACGGACCGGGAAGCCCAACTGCTGGAGATGAGGCTGACCCTGACGGAAGAAAGGAACGCGGTCATGGTGCCTTCCGCAGGGAGCGGGATTCCAGGAGCGCCCGCTGAGTGGTAAGGGGCCTTTGCAACGAGGCCACAGCAGATGGGCTGCGTTTTGCAGCTTGCTTAGAAGAAAAGCTTTCGCCATGTGCCAAAACCTCATCCGTGTTGGCATCGGTCTTCTTCTTCTTCTTTGGCGATCCCTTGTAGCCGAGTAAGATTGTCTTCCATAAACACGGTCTTAACAGTGAGTCTGTCCCCCAAACAGATCTGAACTTACTGGCAGGACTAATGCATTCTCACTTGGTGGTGTGATCTCGGCGCTGTTCCCTTACCCTTGAACTCCCCTTTGCCTCTGCAGTGACCCTGAATAGCAGATCCGTAGCCCCAGTTTGGGACCAGGCTGCCACAGCTGCTTGCACTGAGGAAAGGAGGATTTTGCATTTGAATCCTTGGAATTTACTATAGACATCAGGACATAAGAAGATCCTGCTGGATCAGGACTGTGTCCCATCTAATAATAATAATAATAATAATAATAATAATAATAATAATAATAATACAGTGGTACCTCGGGTTAAGTACTTAATTCATTCCGGAGGTCCGTTCTTAACCTGAAACTGTTCTTAACCTGAAGCACCACTTTAGCTAATGGGGCCTCCTGCTGCCGCCGCGCCGCCAGAGCACAATTTCTGTTCTTATCCTGAAGCAAAGTTCTTAACCTGAAGCACTATTTCTGGGTTAGCGGAGTGTGTAACCTGAAGCATATGTAAGCTGCAGTGTCTGTAACCCAAGGTACCACTGTAGTAATAATGATAATAATAATAATAATAATAATAATAATAATAATAATAATAATTAATAATAATAAAATTTTATTTATATCCCGCCCTCCCCAGCCGAAGCCGGGCTCAGAGCGTCTAACAACAATAAAAGTAACACAGCATTCTAAAATCAATTCATTCTAAAATCAGTTCAGAATCAAACAAACGGCAAGCATTGGGCTAGAGTTCTGTGAGGATTGCCAAAGGAGGGGGTCAGACTGTGCCTTGGCCAAAGGCCTGGTGGAACAGCTCTGTCTTGCAGGCTCTGCGGAAAGATGTCAAGTCCTACAGGGCCCTAGTCTCTTGGGACAGAGCGTTCCACCAGATCGGGGCCACAGCCAAAAAAGCCCTGGCTCTGGTTGAGGCCAGCCTAACCTCCCTGTGGCCCGGGACCTGCAAGGTGTTTTTGTTTGAAGACTGTAAGGTCCTCCGTGGGACATACCAGGAGAGGCAGTCCAGCATCCTGTTCTCACAGTGGCCAACCAGACGCCCCAGTGGGGAACCCTCGAGCAGGATGTGAGCACAAGGGCAACTCTCCCCTCCTGTGGCTTCCAGCATTGCTTCCTCCGGCTGTTAAATCTGTGGAACTCCCTGCCACATGAGGCACTGGTGGCCACCAACCTACGTGGCTTTCAAAGAGGATTCGGGAAATTCACGGAGGAAGAGAGGGCTATCAATGGTTACCGGCCATGGTTGGCTGTGTTTTGCCTCCACGTTTCGAGGCGGCAACACTTCTGAGTACCACTGGCTGGGAAAAACAGAATGGGGGAGAGGACTCTTATGCTTGGATCCTGCTTATGGGTTCCCCGTAATGAGCATCTTGCTTGGCCTCTGAGGACAGGATACCGGACTTGATGGGCCATTGGCCTTGATCCGGCAGGCTCTTCTAGCTTAACTATGTGGTTTAGTCGTTTAGTCGTGTCCACCTCTTCGTGATCCCCTGGACCAGAGCACACCAGGCACTCCTGTCTTTCACTGCCTCCCGAAGTTTGGTCAGACTCATGCTGGTACCTTCGAGAACACTGTCCAACCATCTCATCCTCTGTTGTCCCCTTCTCATTGTGCCCTCCATCTTTCCCAGCATCAGGGTCTTTTCCAGGGAGTCTTCTCTTCTCATGAGGTGGCCAAAGTCTTGGAGCCTCAGCTTCAGGATCTGCCCTTCCATTGAGCACTCAGGGCTGATTTCCTTCAGAATGGAGAGGTTTGATCTTCTTGCAGTCCATGGGACTCTCAAGAGTCTCCTCCAGCACCATAATTCAAAAGCATCAATTCTTTGGCGATCAGCCTTTTTTATGGTCCAGCTCTCACTTCCATACATCACCACTGGGAAAACCATAGCTTTTACTATACGGACCTTTGTTGGCAAGGTGATGTCTCTGCTTTTTAAGATGCTATCTAGGTTTGCCATCGCCTTTCTCCCAAGGAGCAGGCATCTTTTAATTTCGTGACTGCTGTCACCATCTGCAGTGATCCCCTTCATGGATCACTGCCTTGCCGTGGCGAAGGGGCTTGAATAACTCAGAGAAGCTATGAGCTATGCTGTGCAGGGCCACCCAAGATGGACAGGTCATAGTGGAGAGTTTTGACCAAACGTGATCCACCTGGAGCAGGAACCGGCAAGCCACTCCAGTATCCCTGCCAAGAAAACTCCATGGACAAAGACAACAGGCATATAAAAGCTTAACTGTACAAGGGAGTAACTTGGCAGTGCAGAGAAGAGGCTTTTCCCGTCCCTGAGAGACAGGTGTGCCCTGCCGTGTCCCAGAAGCCACGGCAAAGCTTGAATTTGAGGAGTGACATTGGTTCCTCCTGCCTGATATTCTTGAGAGGGTTTGAAATGACATCCGAGAGGGTGAAGGGCGAATGGGGAGGGTGGGGAAAGGGGAGGAAGGAAGGAAGGAAGGAGAGAAGGCAGAAAAAGGCGAAACGACCTGAATAATTTCCCCTAGGCTCCATATAATGCAAGCAGCGAAATGTCCTCTGCTTAAAGCAACCGGGTTATTAGCCAGAGTTTAATTATGATCCTCTGTAGGAACGGAATCAATATTTATTGCTGCTGCACTTTAGCTGATTTGAAAGAAAAATGGTAATGCTAATTGCCCGGTTCATTCACTTAAGAGGGGCCCCGCTCCGTACTCGCGATAACCGCTTCGGTCAGAACATCGGCCTGGATTCCGGGTTTCACGTACCTCCCCACCCTGCCAGAGTCCTTTGTAGTCAGCAGATATGCCACGAAATCTTTCATTCGTGACGCTGGTAATAGAATCAGGTCCAGCCTGCCCTGGCCTCCAGGTCACAGGAGCTGCAATTATCGGCAAGCCAGGAAATTCTACGCCCCAAAGTGAATTTGAGGTCTGGTTAAGAGAGTGATCCGTCAGCCAGGGAGTCGCCAGTTCAAATATCATGTTGGCCGTGAACTTTCTTGAATGTTCTTAGGCAAACTAATATCCATTAGCCTGAATTAACACACACACCCCTTCCAATCCCTTGCCTAATGAGAAAAGCCACGGTGTTTTTTAAAGGGTTCTTATAAAGATTCCTGAGATAATGTTTGTGACCTGTTCCAAGTACAGGGGGAAATGTCATATAAGTACCAGGTATTCTTATTTTCCAGGGACGCGGGTGGTGCTGTGGGTTAAACTACAGAGCCTAGGGCTTGCTGATCAGAAGGTCGGTGGTTTGAATCCCTGCGACGGAGTGAGCTCCCGTTGTTCGGTCCCTGCTCCTGCCAACCTAGCAGTTCAAAAGCATGTCAAAGTGCAAGTAGATAAATAGGTACCGCTCTGGCGGGAAGGTAAACGGCGTTTCCGTGCGCTGCTCTGGTTCGCCAGAAGCGGCTTAGTCATGCTGGCCACATGACCCGGAAGCTGTACGCCGGCTCCCTCGGCCAATAAAGCGAGATGAGCGCCGCAACCCCAGAGTCGGCCGCGACTCTGGGGTCCCTTTACCTTTGCTATTATTATTCTTAGAACTTCTGTAGCCTTCTTTTCAACTTCCTCAAAGTCAAGGTTGGATTCAGTTCCGATTTTAATTGTGAGTGGCCTACAGATCACTACAGACAAGAAGGGCCCTCCAGCCAGGCTTAGAATCTGGAAAGACACAGCACAGAAGGAAAGTGGATTGGGAAGGAGGAGGAAATAAGCAAACCCAGACATAAGTTTTTGCTTCTAAGGAGGTTGAAACGTTCAAGGAACAGAGGAGCCAAAAGTTGCTGGTCTCCCAGTTGCACCAGTGTAAAGGAGGAACATTTTAGCTGTATTCATGCTTTACCTTACATATTTTAGGTAAATGCCTGACGTGTTTTAAGATTACACCTGAACATGTTGAATGGAATCTTTGTCCACACCACCTTGGTCAACACCGCCTCTTGCAGATTCTAGAACCACAACAGCATTTCATATCTTAGCAAAGCTGTTTGCAGAATACCTCCAAACCGACCTGAGGAATGGGAGGGAGCTGTTTCTGAGGGCCTGAGACTCTGCCTAGGCAACCTAAGGCCCGGGGGCTGGAATGCGGCCTAATCGCCTTCTCAATCCGCCCCGCGGACGGTCCGGGACTCAGCATGTTTTTACATGAGCAGAATGTGTCCTTTTATTTAAAATGCATCTCTGGGTTATTTGTGGGGCATAGGAATTCGTTCATTTTATTTTTCTCTTCAAAATATAATCCAGCCCCCCACAAGGTCTGAGGAACGGTGGACCGGCCCATGGCTGAAAACGGTTGCTGACCCCTGGCCCCTGGGGTCTGCCGCTTGCCCTTTGCAGATAGCTGTGAAAAACCGTGCGTCTTAATGCCTTTGGCCCATGGCTTTGCAGCATCCGTGTGACCGAGAGAGTGGTTTAAATTAGCTGGTTTATTTTGCAATTATCCAACTACATGCGCTTGGAGTAAGCAGCGTGGGGAAGCTCCTTAGCATTTGACAGCAACTCACACTCATTTCTGCTACCGGGTTGAAAAGAGGCCCCGAAAGTACTGAATGTCCTCTGTGTCTAGCTGAGTAAATTGAGATGAAGCCACAGCCCACCAAGGTTATATCGTTGCCTTGACCTACAATTGCCCGGGTACCGAGTGTAATAACACGGTTGCTGTGATGCTCCTGGCGACGTGTTCTGTGTTCAGTCTGCCTCCATTGATATGCCAGCGCTGACTGCGTCTCTCTCTTTTAGGACCCCTGTGCCAGGTATGGAGACTCACATCCCGGTCATCTTCCTTGATTTAAACGGTAAGTGAGATCAGAAATGACAGCACTTGAGGGATGTGGAAAGGAATGCAGCAAGAATTGCGTTGGGGGCAGGGAGTGAATGACAAGCAGGCGTTCTGAGTGGTTGCTCCTGGTGTCAGTCAACCATCGAACTGTCCCAAAAACTAGGTCCTATGTACCACTTTTGTATCATTATTATTATTAATCAATTTATAAACCACCGTTTATCCAAAGGTCCAAGGGCGCTGTGCAACACAGAGAGCATAATTTACGCAGCAAAATGATAAAAGCATAAAACCTAATAATGCACAGCACGTTCATGAAATTTTGAGACCTGCGGGTATACAAATTTACACAAATAGTAATAATAATAATTGAAATAATCATACCAGCAGTCCCCCCCACACACATTTAACAAGCCGTAGATTAATAATAATAATAATAATTTATTATTTATACCCCGCCCATCTGGCTGGGCTTCCCCAGCCACTCTGGGTGGCTTCCAGCAGAACACTAAAATACAATAACCTATTAAACATCAAAAGCTCCCTAAACAGGGCTGCCTTCAGATGTCTTCTAAAAGTCTGGTACTATGGTATTATGAGGAACTCTTGTAGGCACAACAGACAGACATCACTTTTTACTCATCGGTAGTTTTTCTCTTTGACATCTGGTGGGAGGGCGTTTCACAGGGCGGGTGCCACTACTGAGAAGGCCCTCTGCCTGGTTCCCTGTAACTTGGCTTCTTGCAGGGAGGGAACCGCCAGAAGGCCCTCAGAGCTGGACCTCTGTGTCTGGGCTGAGCGATGGGGGTGGAGACGCTCCTTCAGGTATACTGGACCGAGGCCGTTTAGAGCTTTCAAGGTCAGCACCAACACTTTGAATTGTGCTTGGAAACGTACTGGGAGCCAGTGTAGGTTTTTCAGGACTGGTGTTATATGGTCTCAGCGGCCGCTCCCAGTCACCAGTTTCGCTGCCGCATTCTGGATTAGTTGTAGTTTCCGGGTCACCTTCAAAGGTAGCCCCATGTAAAGCGCATTGCAGTAGTCCAAGCGGGAGATAACCAGAGCATGCACCACTCTGGCGAGGCAGTCTGCGGACAGATAGGGTTTCAGCCGCCTGCGTATCAGATGGAGCTGGCAGACAGCTGCCCTGGATACAGAATTAACCTGCGCCTCCACGGACAGCTGTGAGTCCAGAATGACTCCCAGGCTGCGCACCTGGTCCTTCAGGGGCACAGTTACCCCATTCAGGACCAGGGAGTCCTCCACACCCGCCAACCATCTAACTGTCCAAAAAACTGCCCTAGGTACCACTTTTGTATCACTATTATTATTATTCAATTTATAAACCACTGTTTATCCAAAGGTCTGAGGGTGCTGTGCAACACGGAGAGCATAATTTAAGGCAGCAAAATAGTAAAAAGCATAAAACATAATAATATACAGCACGTTAATGAAATTTTGAGACCTGCGGGTATAAGGCGGTATACAAATTTACACAAATTGTAATAATAATAATTGAAATAATCATACCAGCAGTGTTCCCCCCCCCCCATTTAACAGGCCTTAGATTGTTTAGTAATGCCCATTTCATAGAAGAAACATTGGCAATGCCCACCCAAATGGGAGGGAAAAGGATGCACATCTTCCCAAAATCATAAAGCATATAAAAAAGCAGCCCCTGCCCTCTGTTAAGCAGCAAGAACGAAACCCTCAATTTGGTTAATCTGCCTGTTTTCTGCTCTGGCGCCACCTGCTGTTTGCCTCCCTGCCTGCTGACCAACCAGTTGGGCACCAACTACCACTGTTTATATTGCAGGAGTTGCTGTTGGTGGAGAGAGTTTGCCTTGCCCACAGTTTCCTGTTGAGCTTGCAACCCAGGGTTTCCCTGGTCCTCTGTGCTGCAGTTGCTCAGCACATCCTGAACTTCTCTCTCCCTCTCTTTCTACAGCGGATGACTTCAGCTCTCAGGATAACCTCGACGAGCCAGAAGCTGGCGGCTGGGACGCCACCCTGGTTGCCGAAGACGAGGACGAATTCTTCGAGTTGCAGATTGTGAAGCACCACGAGAGCGAGGTAAGGCATGGAACGAGTCATAAACTCCATTCCCAAGGCTGCCAACGGAGCAGCGTTAACAGCAGCCCTGGGAGAGATGTGACCAGTCTCTGTTCTTTGTACAGTGGTACTTTGGTTCTCAAACATAATCCGTTCAGGAAGTCTGTTCCAAAACCAAAGCGTTCCAAAACCAAGGCGTGCTTCCCCATAGAAAGTAATGCAAAACAGATAAATTGCAAACAGATAAAAACATTGGCAGGATTATTGTAATAAGCTGCAGATTGAGAAGGGTATATATTTAAAGTAGATAAACAAATGAGCAAATTAGCTGAATTTGGATATGCATAAGACATATAAAAAACAACTTTAACGAACCGCAGAAAGAGGGGGGGAAGGAAGTCAAGTTTTGAAATGTTAAAACGATTGTAAAATTAATGAAATGTATAAACCTGAAAAGTAAAAAATAAGTTATTATTTTAAAAAGGCCTGGCGGGGGGGGGGGGAACCAGCCTTCAGGAAGGACAAGAAGGGAGCAAGTCTAACTTCACTAGGCAGGGAGTTCCAAAGTTTGGGAGCGGCCACTGAGAAGGCCCTTCCTCCATCAAAAGAGTTCTCTTACTTAAACCTGTTGCAGTTGCGAGCCTCTTTGAGTGTGGTTTCACCCCGGATATGTGGCTTGCAGAGAAACACGGATGTTGGTGTGTTGACCGAGGATGTTGTGTTTGTGTGTTGTTTCGCAGGTGAAGGCCGAAGCTTCCTGGGACTCCACGGTCCACAACTGTGCGCAGCTCAGCAGAGGAACAGCCGCTGAGCAGAGGGTCTTCCTGATTGTCCGAGTGACCGTACAGCTCAGCCACCCGGCTGAAATGCAGCTGGTCCTGCGCAAGCGGATTTGCGTCAGCGTCTACGGCAAGCAGGTACAGCAGCCTTCCTAGGCGTTCATTATCTCCATTTGCTCTCGGCGTGACGCAGTTGCACGCCTAGAAGCATTGCTGCCATTGCGGCGAGCAGGAAATTGCAAGGCATGGCTTGGATGAAGCCGATGTCTCTTAACATGGGACAAGGCGTGGAAATATTGGAGCAAAGCTCTACTTCTTGCTAACAGCAGCTGTCTCAAAACAGCGGCGGAGCAAGCCGGTTGTAGGAGTGCAAATATCCAGAGTGTGGGGTCAGGTGGGATTACTATGAGGAGTTATAAAATATGCATCAAGCCATTGTGTCCGCTGTGAAAGCATGGCGTTGACTGGGCTCGATTCATTTGACAATAATTTCTGATCAAATCCCACAACCCTCTGCATCTCTGGCCATTTCTTCTACTGTCCATTTCTCTTGCTTGACAAGTCACCTACACAGCCCAGTTGCTTCACCAGGCAGGCATCCTGGGCCATCAAAGACAGTGGGCAGTTTCTTTGATGTAGCTTTTCTGATATGTTA
The DNA here is from genome assembly GCF_965112155.1 of Podarcis liolepis. Lineage (NCBI taxonomy): Eukaryota > Metazoa > Chordata > Lepidosauria > Squamata > Lacertidae > Podarcis > Podarcis liolepis. Next base: position 120,832,271 of record NC_139557.1, read on the forward strand.
ATCTTAGGATGTTAATCTTAGGGCCAGGAAACAGATCTCACCTGAAGGCGATAATGATCGCTGCCTTCCTGGCCATCCTCCTTATCATGTATATTGCTTATCGCCTCCGGGGTTGCCAGACACACTCCTTTGTAGTTCTGTTTTGTTTACCCCAGAAATATGTGCGCTTAATTAGTTTTGGTAGTTTAACTTTGTCCCCACGTGGGTTTGTTGAAATGCTCAGAAGAAATCTGATTGGTTCTTACGAACACTCTGTAAAAAGTTCTTTTGTGAGTAAAACGACCTGGGCTCAGGGGGTGGAGAGACAGATTATTATACGCACCCTTCCCAGAGTCTTGCTGGTTCAAGCCTCTGGGTGTATTCTTATTCATCAGAGCTCAATCCTTCCTTTACTTTGGGAATGCCTCAGCCGATCGGGCGCAGGGGGCGGTGAGTGTGCCCTGCGCCCAGGGGTGAGACCAGCTGGGGCAGGACACGCCGGAGTCTGCCTGCCCCCTCCCACTCAGCCGCCCCACAGCTAAGGGGGAGGCGGCAGGCGGGCTGTTCGGGGCAGCACAGAGCCTGCGCGCACCCAAACCACCATGTCTCTCCCAGGAGAGATGCGTGGCTCGGGCACACTGCAGGCCCTGCGGTGAGTGCCACCCGGCATTTTGTCACCCCCCTAAATGGTGACACCTGGGGCTGCTCGCCCCTACCGCACCCCCCGTCCTCCGCCCCTGCCTCAAAAGAAATGACTGTCTTTCTAGTTGAGTGTTTTCGATTAAAAATGACTTTTGGCGTGTCCCCTTTCCTCTGCTGCTTTGATCCCTGGGGATTTGGAAAAGGGATCCACTGGCTTCACCCTCCAGCTTTGGGACTCAGCCGTGGAGCTTAACCCTCTTGCCTCAACTGACTCTCTCTCTCTTTCCTTTTCCTCCTCTCTTCCTCGCTCCGGGCTCCCTGGCAGTCGGCAGAATGCTGCAGAGAGGCTTCAGGAGGGTAGTAACCCATTGCCGATTCTGCCCCCGTGCCAATAGCCTCTTTCTGCATGGCTACGATGTGTGCAAGGAGCTGAAGTACCAAGGACTGCTTGTGTTGTAGCATCCTTTGCCACTGGAATAAGATGCTTCATTCATTTCCCTTGCTGCCTTGTGAGGGGTTTTGTTTTGTTTTTTTGTGAACAGGCAGTGTTGGGCAGGTTGTATACTCTCATGGGCCTTTGCTGCATGCAAGCCACCTGTGCTTCAGCAAATCTACGTTGCCAGCAGGTCACCCCATCTCTCGTCATCTCATGTAGCCAGCTTTGTTTTGGCGGCGTTTGTGACCCCCTTTTCTGTTGCCCTGTGTGCTGGGATGTGGCTATTGTGACTGGAACGTGAGGTATGCGTGTGTGCTTTTTTCCCCTGCCTCACTTTACAAGGACAAGTAGGAATAGAGGAAGCGGCCTTCTATCTAGCCCAGCGCTGTCCACGCTGACTGCCAGAGTCTGTCCACGGTTTCAGACAGATTATTTCCTAGTTCTAAGGTAAAGGGACCCCTGACCATTAGGTCCAGTCGTGGCCAACTCTGGGGTTGCGGCGCTCATCTCTCTTTATTGGCCGAGGGAGCAGGTGTACAGCTTCCGGGTCATGTGGCCAGCATGACTAAGCTGCTTCTGGCGAACCAGAGCAGCGCACGGAAACGCTGTTTACCTTCCCGCTATAAAGCGGTACCTATTTATCTACTTGCACTTGACATGCTTTTGAACAGCTAGGTTGGCAGGAGCAGGGACCGAGGAACAGGAGTTCACCCCGTCGCGGGGATTCGAACCGCCGACCTTCTGATCGGCAAGCCCTAGGCTCTGTGGTTTAACCCAGCCCTACCTAGAGATAGAAAAAGGTAAAGGACCGCTGACAGTTAAGTCTAATCGCAGACGACTTTGGGGTTGGGGTGCTCATCTCACTTTACTGGCCGAGGGAGCCGGCGTTTGTCCGCAGACAGTTTTTCCGGGTCATGTGGCCAGCAGGACTGAGCCGCTTCTGGTGTAACGAAACACCGAAAGCAGAGCAGCGCACGGAAACGCTGTTTACTTTCCCACCAGAGTGGTACCTATTGATCTACTTGGACTTTTTGGCTTGCTTTCGAACTGCTAGGTTGGCAGGAGCAACGGGAGCTCACCCAGTCACGGGGATTCGAACCTGGAACCCTTTGCATGCAAAGCAGGTTGCTCTGCTGCTGAGTCATGTTCCTTTCCCCTAAGTGAATTGAGATGGGTCGCCTGTCTTCCTGGGACTCCACAGTGCACCACAGAAGTTCAGTCAAGCATTTAAGCTCACTGCAGGAAGCAGCTAGGAAGCAGAGATAGATTTTACTTGGCATACGCACACAGACACAAAAATTATTTACAGTTGCTACAAGCAGTCTCCACTCTCCGAGCCCAGAGAGGGTTCCGGCTTACAAAGACAGAGTCCACACAGCAAGTGCAAAATCCAGTTGCTCACAATGTCCTGCAACTGCAAGAGTTCTCTCGAGTCCAGAAGTCTTGCAAGATGAGCTCTTCTCGAAGCCTTCCACATTTGCACAGGATCTCTCCAACAGCCTCCATGTCTCCCGCAGATCCTCCTGTACTCCCCAGCAAGGACTGCTGTGACTTGAGCCCTTATCTACCCAGCACCACTGTTCTGGTTTGCTGAGCAACTCAGATAAGGCTGTCACACGGTACCTGCAGCCTCACTGTGAGGTGGTGGGGAACCATATTTCTGCCGACTCGCGGAAAATTAACCCCTTTCCCGCTTTCCTTACCATCACCATCCCAGAATAGCCAGTTATGTCTGAGGGCCATTGCTAAAAACACCTTTGGGATGCACTGGTGATGTGTCAAAAATATATCTCTCACACTGCCCCTGATCTTCCCCTTTCTGCACAGTTCTTTGCAAGAGGGCACTGCTCCAAGGCCCTTTGCATTCTGAGGACAGACAGGTGTCCGTCAAGAGGTTAGATGGATGCCCTCGCTGCAGGGTGCTTAGCCTAGAGAGGCACCCCAGCCCTCACCGGGTTCATACTTGCACTCATGCAGCGCTCACCTCTCGCATTATTATTCTTTTATTCTTTATTTATTTATTTACAATAATATTTATTAGTTTTCAATAGATATAACAAATATATATATATATACATATATACAACAACACAATAAAGAAGTAAAAGAGAAGAAAAAAGAATAACAAACTTAACATACCTAAACAGGGGGGGGATAAAACTCAATTAATTAATTAAAATCCATTTTCATGAACATTTTCGTTGACTTCCTCTAATCTCCTCCATCTGAATTTCCTCTTAATTTGAATGTAGCAGTTTCCAGTATCATTATTTCGTAAAACAGTATTACAGTCGCATTCCAATTTCTTTACCTTTCTTATAATACATTTTCTTATTTATATATTTAAGTCTAATTTAGGCCTAGGCCTGATTGGTTCTTTCAAGTGGTTACATATCTTTAATATTAGAATATTTATTCAAATAGTCTTTAAATTTCTTCCAGTCTTCTTGGTAGTCCTCTTCTTTCTGGTTGCGGATTCTCCCGGTGAGATCAGCCAGCTCCATAAATTCCATCATCTTCATCTGCCATTCTTCTTGCAATTATTATTCTTTTAAGCCCCTGAGCTGTGATCTGGATGAGTTCCCTCCACGCAGCTCTTTTCCCACCCTGAAACTTAGGGTGCTGTTGTGGTTCGTGCGACGGTTTTTAACTTAACTCAGTATTGGTTGGGTTTCCTTACGTCATCCCTTGTGCTTTTCCGTGCTGCGGGGAGATGGGGGAAGAAGTCCTTGCAGCCTGCGCGATAGATGCGAGCAAAACAAAAAAAAAAATGCCTCGCATTCAGAGGGTTGGACTAGATGACCTTTGGGTGCCTTCCAGCTCTTCAATTCTATGATTCTGTGATGCTTTTCCTTTTCATCCCATAACCTCTGGGCCTGTTTCACTGTCAGTTCTCCTGGGGTCGTATGAACCCCCTGCTCCATGAATGCACTTAAATATCTCATTTCCCCATGTTTCTGTTCAGCTGCTAGTTTTGGGGGGGACAGTTTGGAAGTGGAGCATTTGGGGGAATTGCAAAACTTCACCCGCCCACCTTCGCAGGAACTGCCTGTTGATTCCCAGCAGCCATTGACAGCAGCCTTCTCCTCCCTGAGGAGCTCTCTTTATTTTATTTTATTTTATTTTATTTTATTTTATTTTATTTTATTTTATTTTATTTTATTTTATTTTATTTTATTTTATAAGAAATTTTAATACATTTATACATACATATTACAGATATACAAGCAAACATCCATTTCATACAATCCTTTAAAATATTCCTACATACCCACATTCAGTCCCGCACATATTTCCTTTTCCAGTGTGGTGTAGTGGTTAAGAGCAGTGGACTCGTAATCTGGTGAACCGGGTTCGCGTCTCCGCTCCTCCACATGCAGCTGCTGGGTGACCTTGGGCTAGTCACACTTCTTTGAGGTCTCTCAGCCCCACTCACCTCACAGAGTGTTTGTTGTGGGGGAGGAAGGGAAAGGAGAATGTTAGTCACTTTGAGACACCTTCGGGTAGTGATAAAGCGAGATATCAAATCCAAACTCCTCCTCCTCCTCTTCTTCTTCTTCCCACCACCATCCCTCACCCTACCCTGTGCTAGACTTCCAATCTACTCAACTGCAATTTCTTTCCATTTCTATTACTTTCTTTCACACACTATTAAACCAACTCACTACTTGGTTTTCTGTTACACATTGTTATCCATATTATTTGATATTTCAGTATTTATAGAGGAACTTGTTTATTCTAATAGGAGTTCCGGTTTTTCAAGATGATTTCAAATATTCTTTAAACACCTTCTAATCCCCTGAGGAGCTCTCAAGTTCGGATCTTTCCCAGCCCTTTCTTCCAGAGGTGGTTGTGCTGGAGATGTTGAGCATCAGACAAGGGACCTTCTGCTTTGCAGATCATGACCTCCACTCCTCAGCTGTGACCCCCTCTGTATTTTCCACACCCCAGACACGGGCAACACCCTCCACAAATTCCTTTCCTTCCACTGCCTGCGGGGCTCATTGGGCTTCTTAGCTATTCAGCGCCGCCACCGACGTGCAGCCCAAATGTGCATTTCAGAAGCGTATCAATAACCTTCCAATGCGCCCAGTCGTTTTGCAGCAAGCTGGGGATGACTCATCTCTGCATTAATTCAGGAGTCGGGATTTTAACCTCGTGAGGCACCCTGTCAGCATAAACAATGGCTCTGCCCCGTCTTAAATCATTGCTGGCAATGATCTCTGTGGCCAAGGATTCGGTGGCCAGACTCGTCTGCAATTCGAAGCACAAATAACTCTGAGCTCACGAGAAAAAAGATAGAGGCTTGCGCTGGTTCTGCAGGTTAAGTCATCACCTTCCTAGGTTTTCTGTAATTCATTTGCAGCATTTATACCCCGCCCAAAGAGGCCAAAGGCTAACTAAAATCGGTTCTAAGACAATCCCTGCCTCATGATCTGGAAAGACACGACACACAAGGAAAAAGGGAAGAGGAGGGAAGAGGGGGAAGCAAGCACAAGTTGCTGTTTTTACAATGTAATTCCTTCTATGCACATTCTGGGTTGTCTGGAAGAGCAGCAAACCATCCCCGATATCAGTGTTGGTTCTGGCTGACTTGCCCCTGATAAATAACAGTAACCTCCCCAGAAACACCTCCCCCCCCCCCAGGTTAGATCTAGGAGCAGAGCTGGTGGCCAGGAGCACACAGTTTTCCCCTTGCAGGAGGGGAAGTTACCCTCCTCCTTCACTGATGCCACTTGCAGATCCGACGGCCCTGCCCTCTCTGGTGGCAACATCCAGACTCGGTCATCTATGCAAACCAGATGACCAGACTCGGTCATCTACGGCCTAGGACCCTCGTACCTACGGGACCACCTCTCCTGGGACGTCCCACGGAGGACCTTACGGTCTTCACACAAAAACATCTTGGAGGTCCCGGGACACAGGGAGGTTAGGCTGGCCTCAACCAGAGCCAGGGCTTTTTTGGCTGTGGCCCCGATCTGGTGGAACACTCTGCCACAAGAGACTATGGCCATGCGGGACTTGACATCTTTCCGCAGGGCCTGCAAGACCGAGCTGTTCCACCAGGCCTTTGGCCAAGGCACAGTCTGACCCCTCCTTCTGTAATCCTCATAGCCCTCTGGCCCAATGGTTGCCATTAATTTGACTCTGAATTGATTTTGGAATGAAATCATTTTAGAATGGTTTGTTACTTTTATTGTTGTTAGCTGCTCTGAGCCCGGTTTCGGCTGGGGAGGGCGGGATATAAATAAATTTTTATTATTATTTTACTAAACGTAACATTTGTGCCAGCACTAGAAACTTGAGGTCAATTCACATGTTTGCTTTCTGGGGATCTAAGCATCTCTAACCATTACAAATCATGTTTTCAATGTGGCACGGAGCCTCTCAGACGCACTCAGTCCCACAGATCCTTCCACCTGCCAGAAAGATTTGGGGGTTGGGGGTCCCCAGAAACCAGGACAACCGACATATAGTTCGGTGTGTGAATGTCCTCCACCACCCAGTGCGCCAAATGCAGAGCTATGCATGCTTTCCTTTGATACCTGCATCCCAGGGGGTTGGACTAGATGGCATCTGGGGTCCCTTCGGGTTTTCTTCCCCTCCGCTGCCTCCACCCCCAAAGAAGAAGCGACTTTTCCTTTTAAGAATAGTTCTTGGTTTTTATATTTACAAAATACAATTCCTTGCATGCTCTAAAAGGTTGCCATGGGTTTAGGTAAAGGTAAAGGGACCCCTGACCATTAGGTCCAGTCGTGACCGACTCTGGGGTTGCGGCACTCATCTCGCTCTATAGGCCGAGGGAGCCAGCGTTTGTCTGCAGACAGCTTCCGGGTCATGTGGCCAGCATGACTAAGCCGCTTCTGGCAAACCAGAGCAGTGCACGGAAACACTATTTACCTTCCCGCCGGAGTGGTACCTATTTATCTACTTGCACTTTGACGTGCTTTCGAACTGCTAGGTTGGCAGAGCAGGGACCGAGTAATGGGAGCTCACCCCGTCGCGGGGATTCGAACCGCCGACCTTCTGATCGGCAAGTCCTAGGCTCTGTGGTTTAACCCACAGCGCCACCCGTGTCTGGATCAATTTGAATATAATTGCTTAAAAGCAGGTGGCAAATAAACTAAAACCTTTCTCACTTGTGCAAATGTTTGTTTTGGTTGGAACAGGAACAGGAATCGCAGGTTGCAAAAGGCCTCTATTTTGTCTTCCTTTGAGCTAGATGGGAGCTGCTTGTTCTTCTCTCGCGCTAAGCGGCTGCTAATGTGCTTATTGGCTTCCTCCCATTGAAAGAAACCTCCTTGTATTTGCCGCCAACTTATTTGAAGCTGCAAGTTTTCCTCTTTTCCCCCCTTCCCAGGGTTTTGCTCAGAGTTTCCTGAGAAGAATGTCTTACCGAAGTTCCGTTCCTGGTTGTGGAGTCACCTTTGAAATCGTCTCAAATATCCCAGAGGTGAATATATATATATATATATTTTGCAGAGCAAACCTCTCCCCTCAACTGCTGTCGTATAGTTGTATAGTGGACGCTCGGGTTGTGAACGTGATCTGTGCGGGATGCGCGTTCCCAACCTGTGCCTGCGCACGCGTGGGTTGCAATTTGGCGCTTCTGCGCATGTGCAAAATGCGATTTAGCGAGCACAATTCAAAGTGTTGGTGCTGACTCTCAAAGCCCTAAATGGCCTCGGTCCAGTATACCTGAAGGAGCGTCTCCACGCCCATCGTTCAGCCCGGACACTGAGGTCCAGCTCCGAGGGCCTTCTGGCGGTTCCCTCACTGCAAGAAGCAAAGCTACAGGGAACCAGGCAGAGGGCCTTCTTGGTAGTGGCGCCCTTCCTGTGGAACGCCCTTCCATCAGATGTCAAGGAAATAAGCAACTATCTGACTTTTAGAAGACATCTGAAGGCAGCCCTGTTTAGGGACGTTTATAACGTTTGATGTTTTATCGTGTTTTTAATATTCTGTTGGGAGCCGCCCAGAGCGGCTGGGGAAACACCAGCCAGATGGGCAGGGTATAAATAAATAAATTATTTGGACTATGCAGAATTGGATAAGATGACAGGAAGGAGTCAAAACCTGCGGGATCAGAGATTCACAGAGGACTAGAGTAAATATATGAGTTATTTGAAAAGCAAATGTAATCAACAGATTACACTAGTAGGATTGCAAGAAGTTTTGTAAGGACTATGCGAAATTTTGCAGAGAAAACTATGATAAGAATTATTAGTGAAGTTAGTATTAAATGTAATACTGAAAATAATGAAATGCAGATTAAGTGAGAAAGACTGGAAAATCTTTCAGATGCAGTTGATGGAAGTCCAAAACATTGTATAAGATAAGAAAGTATATGATTTTTGGAAATCATTTGTAAAAATATTAATAAAAATAAAATTATTATTATTATTATTATTATTATTATTATTATTATTATTATTATTATTATTGGAGCGTGGTTAACTCCGGACGGCTTGTCTTCCTTCCAGGATGCCCAGGGGGCAGAGGAGAGGGAGGCCCTGGCGAGAATGGCTGCCAACGTTGAGAATGCAGCTTCAGCCGATTCGGAAGCCCGGATAGAGAAGTACCTTCGGAGTGTCCTGGCCGTTGAGAACATCCTTACTTTGGACAGGTTGCGTCAGGTGAGCAGATGCCGAGTCGAAACGCCACGTGGCCGTTGGTTTGCTGTGGAGTTGGGGCCTCTGATGCAAAATCACAGAACCCGGGGAATACTTCCCCTTGCATTCTTCGGGTTGCGAACGTGATCCATACGGGATGCACGTTCGCAACCCACAGCGTTCACAACCCGAAGTGGCGCATCTATGCACGCGCGGGTTGTGATTCGGCGCTTCTGCGCATGCGCAGAGTGCGATTTACAGCTTCTGCGCATGCGCGGCCCCCGAAACCCGGAAGTAACCCTTTCCAGTACTTCCGGGTTTCAACCCAAAAAATCGCAACCTGAAGCATCTGTAACCCGAGGTATGACTGTAAATGGATAACTTTTTATGAAATAAATGGATAAATATTTTTTGGGAGACTATTACGTTTGTAGTCCTCATGTCTGCAAAGAACAGGCGCTGGTGTGTCATCGTCCCACCCCCCTGTCTTCGTTCAGCTCAGGTATTTACCATTCCTCTTGTTTCTGAAAGACCTACATTGGTCCAAAAAAAGACCTACATTGGCTCACAGTACGTTTCTGGGCACAGTTCAAAGTTTTGGTGCTGACCTTTAAAGCCCTAAATGGCTTTGGCTCAGTATACCTGAAGGAGCGTCTCCACCCCCATCATTCAGCCCGGACACTGAGGTCCAGCGCTGAGGGCCTTCTGGCGGTTCCCTCCCTGCGAGAAGTGAGGTCACAGCGAACCAGGCAGAGGCCCTTTTTGGTGGTGGCACCCGCCCTGTGGAAATAGTTTCCCATTTGGTTGTGTATTTTTTTGATGTGGTTTATGTATTGTTTATGACTTTTATATTATGTAAATCTTGTCATGCTGCAAGCCACCTTGAGCGTTGTTTTTTTTAAATGTGGAAAGGCGGCATACAAATAATAATAAAAAATATGATAAAATGTCAAGGAAATAAGCAACTATCTGACTTTTAGAAGACATCTGAAGGCAGCCCTGTTTAGGGAAGCTTTTAATATTTGATGGATTATTGTATTTTAATATTTTGCAGGAAGCCGCCCAGAGTGGGCGGGGTATAAATAAATTATTCTTATTCTTATTATTATATTTTCTCTGTCACAGGAGGTTGCGGTGAAGGAACAGCTAACGGGCAAAGGAAAGCTATACCGAAAGAGCCTCAGCTCGCCCAACGTCAACCGAGTGAGTCTCCACAATTGTGATTCTCCTGCCCCAGGAAATGCGGTGGGCGGCAGTGTGGCAGAGAAATGTTCCCCCTCTTCTTGCAGCTGGGGAACAGTATGAGCTTGGGAACGGGGACCACCCCACCAGTCTCAGTACCTTTGTAAGCACTCCAGTCCTTCAGGTGAGGGCTGGCATCCACCTCTGCTGCCAAGCCAAGAAGGCCGGGCTCCAAAATCCATGTGGGAGCTCAGCTCAGCTCAGCTCTTCTCACATACCTTTTCCTGAAGTTTTAAAATCAAGTTTTCCAAAATTTCACACATACATCTCAAAACATAATACAAACATTCCCACCTGCTTTTCCATGCTGTTTCTGTTTCCACACTGTTTTCTGTCTCTAAAACCTTAACAGAGCTACTGTAATCTTTAACCCCTTCTGCTGCTCGTAGTTCAAATCCTGCTCACGAGTTCATCAGATAATAATATTTCTTTAAATACCGTATTTTTTGCTCTATAAGACACACTTTTTCCTTCTTAAAAAGTAAGGGGAAATGTGTATGCGTCTTATGGAGCGAATGCAGGCTGCGCAGCTATCACAGAAGCCAGAACAGCAAGAGGGATTGCTGCTTTCACTGCGCAGCAATCCCTCTTGCTGTTCTGGCTTCTGAGATTCAGAATATATTTTTTCTTGTTTTCCTCCTCCAAAAACTAGGTGCGTCTTGTGGTCTGGTGCTTCTTATAGAGCGAAAAATACGGTAATCCCCAAAGGGTTTCCGTTCTTCCACAAAACATTCATCATTAGGTTCTCTGTTTTCAGCTGTTAACTTTTGCCACACAAACGCACAAAAAAAGTTAGCAAAGGGTTTTTTCTTTTTCTTCTTTAAAGTCCCCTCTTCCTTTTCACTCTTCCAGCTCTCCGGAAGCCGCCAGGATCTAAACCCGCCGTACAGCCTCGCAACTTACAAAGTAAGATTTCAAAATCGCTTAGCAGGGTTCTTTTGTTTTGTTTTTGATAACGTTTATGAGAGAGCGCACACTAGCACAGGGGTCTGCAACCTTTAAGACAAAAAGAGCCACTTGGACCCGTTTCCGAAGAAAAAACAACAACTGGGAGCCGCAAAACCATTGCAACATTTAAAACACATATATCTCTGGAGCCGCGATCTGACAGCGGGCGGGAAGGTGACGTTGGGGCGGTGCGTGACTAACGCACACACTGCCCCCATGCGACGTCACAGCCAGTACAGCGCCCGCCACACTGGGGAGTGTCAGGGCGCACAATGCGCCTCCTCCCCTCGCTAGTATCCGCCCCGGAGCCGCGGCAAAGGTGTAAAAGAGCCACATGCGGCTCCGGAGCCGCAGGTTGCAGACCCCTGCCCTAGCAGGACGGAAAATGCCCTGTTAGGAGCATAGGCAGCCGTGTTACGCTGATCCCAGCCATTGGGCTACTTAGTTCAGTATTGTCTTCACTGGCAGGCAGCAGCTTTGCAGGACTTCAGACAAGGGTGTCACCCAGCCTTGCCTGGAAAAGCCAGGGATTGAATTTGGGACCTTCTGCATGTTAGGATGTGAATAGATACTAGGAGAGGCTCTATTTATTAGATCCTTCCTTCCTCACATTTGTCAGTTCAGTGCCACGCCTTGTGTGGTGTAGAGAGCCAGCGTGGTGTAGTGGTTAAGAGCGGTGGACTCGTAATCTGGTGAACTGGGTTCAATTCCCCGCTCCTCCACATGCAGCTACTGGGTGACGTTGGGCTAATAATAATAATAATAATAATAATAATAATAATAATAATAATAATAATAATTAATAATATATTATTTATACCCTGCCCATCTGGCTGGGTCCCCCCAGCCACTATGGGCAGCTTCCAACAAAATATTAAAATACAATAGTCCGTCAAACATTAAAAGCTTCCCTAAAAAGGGCTGCCTTCAGATGTCTTCTAAAAGTCAGATAGTTCTTTATTTCCTTGACATCTGGTGGGAGGGCGTTCCACAGGGCGGGTGCCACCACCAAGAAGGCTCTATGCCTGGTTCCCTGTAACTTCACTTCTCACAGCGAGGGAACCGCCAGAAGGCCCTTGGAGCTGGATCTCAGTGTCTGGGCCGAATGATGGGGATGGAGACGCTCCTTCAGATATACTGGACCGAGGCCATTTAGGGCTTTAAAGGTCAGCACCAACACTTTGAATTGTGTTTGGAAACATACTGGGAGCCAATGTAGGTCTTTCACATTGGCTTTGCACATCAGATCAATACCTTTCTGCACAAAGAAATGCAAACTGACACCAGGGACATTCTGCATGCAAGGCAAGATGATCTGCTGCTTCTTCGCCTTCCCCTTGTAACGGGACGGGATGCTAGGACGTAGCTCCCGTTCAGCCTTGTCTGAAGATTCAGCGGAGGAATCTTCTTCCCAACCATTTTTCAGGTTGTGAAATGCCCTTGCGCTTTTAGCACTTGTGTCCGTTAAGTGCAAACTGAGGGAGGACCGTAGATGGTGCCATCCCAGGCATCTCCAAGAAAGGCTGGCAAGGAATTCTGCCCAAAACCCCGGGGAGATATTGGCGGTCATTGCAGACAGCGCTGAACTAGGTAGACCGGTGGCTCTGACACAGTGAAAGACAACTTGCTCCATCCATAGCTAAGCACGTTCTCAGTCCTGTTGTTTTCGGTGAGAGCAAGTTGGGCGCTTCCTCGATTCTCCTTCTTGGAAGTCAACGGGACTTGACGTGGTTTGTCTCTGTAAGAGCCATAACTTCTGCTGGAAAAGCGTTGGAGGAAATCCGTGGCTCCTTTTGGGGGGGGGGCGGCTTCTGCATTTCCCAATATTTCTGTCGGATTCCAGAGCATCTGCAAAGCGACCCATCAAGGCATGTTCCCTTTGACCAAGCTAAGGGGGCTTTTAATTTGTGCTGGGGTGGGGAGGGCGGGGTGTGCCAAATCATTCGTAATCCGGATTTTCATTGTTCTCTCTTTCTTTCTCTTTTGTTTTTGTTTCTTAACCCTTCAACGGTATCCACCCCCATTGCATGTGTCAGTATCCAAAGGTCCAGGCAGAGGTAACTAATTCATTAGGTTCACCTAATGAACGGATAAATCTGTTATCCCATTCTGGAGTGCTTTCCCGTGAACCGCCTTGCTCACTAACCCTTAAAAACCTGCTTTGGAAATGCTGTTGTCGTTCTTCGTTTTCGCCCTGTGCTTCGTTAACCTGGGAGGAGGTGTAACTCTTTGAAAGGTGGTGGTCAGCATGTCAGTGTGGAACGCGCATTGCTCCCTGAGCCGTGAGCCTGATGACTTTATCCGACCAGTCAAATAAGTCTTGCTTCTGAGACCCTATCTCTTGTACAGTGCCATCAATTTGCAGAGAACTTTAGACCATGAAAGAAGCCCCAGATACATTGGGTATCTGCCCCAAAGACCCTACAGCGCTGACAAAAAGCCTGTGGGGATAAAAATGGCTAGCAATAGATGCACACGAGCCAATGGAATTACAGTCATACCTCGGGTTGAATGTGCTTTGGGTTGAGCGCATTCGAGTTGCGCTCCACGGCAACCCGGAAGTAACGGAGCGCGTTACTTCCGGGTTTCGCCACTCGCGCATGCGCAGACGCTAAAAATGATGTCATGCGCATGTGCGGAAGCGGCAAAATGCGACTCGCGCTGACATATCTTACGTTGCGTTCAGGATGCGAACGGGGCTCCGGAATGGATCCTGTTCGCATCCCGAGGTACCACTGTATAAGCATAAACATGGCGCATAGATCAAGTGTGTTGGACTGCACAGGGAGATCAGAATCCTGTCCCAACAGCGAACAGCCAGCCCCTTCTGAGAAGTCAACAGGCAGGACATGAAGACGAAACCCAAAACTTTGTTTGTGCCCAGGCACCTAGTATTCGGTGCTATACTGCCACAGAACATGGAGGTTTTGTTTCTCTGTCAAGCCAGCTGCCGTCCTCCAGTGAATTTGTCTAACATTACTTTTGGTTCATTTCGTTCATCCTGAATCCAATGTCTGTTCCGAATCTTTTATCCACCCTGAATTTAGTAAGTAAAGCTAGGCTGGAACTGTTAAAACAGTGAGCACTGAGCCAGTCTTCATAACCAAACTGGTGAGGTTCAACTATGGGGCAAGTGACTTTGTATAGCATTCAGTAGTTAACGGATCCTTTTCCATGTCTTGCAATTTGGCCCATTGGCAAGTGACCGCTGTCCAGTCGACTCTGCAGCGGGCACAGTAAGTGTCGGTCAGGTGGTAGATTTGGCTGTACCCCCAAAGCAGGCGCATGACACGGCTACCCACCCATGCCAAGCACTGCAGAGGCCCCTGCTGTATACAGTCACAAAAATCTCCTTTTTTCGTGTCCCAAACCTTCCCTCTCCAAATGCCAAAATCCCAGACTCAGCATAAGCTATGTGGAACGTCCTTGCTCTTCTGCAAATTTAGAATGAAATGTGGGAGTGGTTCTTGACGGTACCTGGACATGACTTCGGTTGCGCACAGATGTCTGCAGTGTGAGCTGACGCCTGCCTGGTTTAGTGGCAATCAGGTCATGTTATCTGTGGCCTAACAGCCATTGACTCACACATGCAAGTTGGTTTTTTGCATTCCTAAGCTGGCAGTAGGGACGTGGGTGGCCCTGTGGGTTAAACCACAGAGCCTAGGACTTGCCGATCAGAAGGTTGGCGGTATGAATCCCTGCGACGGAGTGAGCTCCCGTTACTCGGTCTCTGCTCCTGCCAACCTAGCAGTTTGAAAGCACAAAGTGCAAGTAGATAAATAGGTACCACTCTGGCGGGAAGGTAAACGGCATTTCCGTGCACTGCTCTGGTTTGCCAGAAGCGGCTTAGTCATGCTGGCCACAGGAGGACCCGGAAGCTGTACGACGGCTCCCTCGGCCAATAAAGCGAGATGAGTGCCGCAACCCCAGAGTCGGCCACGACTGGACCTAATGGTCAGGGGTCCCTTTACCTTACTAAGCTGGCAGTAAAAACAGGAGGCTCATCAGGCCCCCGATAATTCGCTGTCCGTGTTTGGTGCTTACAGGATGGATTTGATTTAAATCACTAGTCAGTAAGACTTGATTTAAATCATTTTTTTTAAAAAAGAAAGACTCCTTCTTGCTGGTATAATCTTAATATTTACAACCAGATGAAGGTTTCATTTTTGGAATAATAAATTTTCGGAGTAGTTTTTACAGGTATATCAAAAATTACTGATTTTGTTATACTATTAGAAATGCATAGACAGATAATTATGAAATCATTGTTTATATTTGGACAAGTTTTCTGCTGCACTTTATTGGAAGGAAAAAATAACAATTTCCTTAATAACAATTTAAACAAATTATTTAACTAAAACAATAGCATTATATCATATGCCACTGGGCCCATCACCTCCTGGCAAATAGAAGGGGAAGAAATGGAGGCAGTGAGAGATTTTACTTTCTTGGGCTCCATGATCACTGCAGATGGAGACAGAAGCCACAAAATTAGAAGACGCCTGCTTCTTGGGAGGAAAGCAATGACAAACCTAGACAGCATCTTAAAAAGCAGAGACATCACCTTGCCAACAAAGGCCCGTATAGTTAAAGCTCTGGTTTTCCCAGTAGTGATGTATGGAAGTGAGAGCTGGACCATAAAGAAGGCTGATCGCCGAAGAATTGATGCTTTTGAATTCTGGTGCTGGAGGAGACTCTAGAGAGTCCCGTGGACTGCAAGAAGATCAAACCTATCCATTCTGAAGGAAATCAGCCCTGAGTGCTCACTGGAAGGACAGATCCTGAAGCTGAGGCTCCAAGACTTTGGCCACCTCATGAGAAGAGAAGACTCCCTGGGAAAGACCC
Organism: Podarcis liolepis; assembly: GCF_965112155.1. Classification (NCBI taxonomy): domain Eukaryota; kingdom Metazoa; phylum Chordata; class Lepidosauria; order Squamata; family Lacertidae; genus Podarcis; species Podarcis liolepis. Next base: position 120,847,976 of record NC_139557.1, read on the forward strand.
TGATTTGGGAAAGATGGAGGGCACAAGGAGAAGGGGACGACAGAGGGCGAGATGGTGGGACAGTGTTCTCGAAGCTACCAGCATGAGTCTGACCCAACTGCGGGAGGCAGTGGAAGACAGGAGTGCCTGGCCTTCTCTGGTCCATGGGGTCACGAAGAGTCGGACACGACTAAACCACCACCACCACAACAACAACAGGAATTTGTTCATATATTTTTTTCAAAATATAGTCCGGCCCCCCACAAGGTCTGAGGGATAGTGGGCCAGCCCCCTGCTGAAAACGTTTGCTGACCCCTGACCTTGATGATGTCCTGGATTTCCCCCCTCTGGGCTTGGCCTCACTTCCTTTCACCTTCTATATTTTGCCTTGCGGGATCAGACCCAAGATCCATCCAGCCTCGCTGCAGCAACTCTTTGCTTTTAAGATGACAGCGGTGGGCCGAAAATTCCCCGCAGTTTCTTCCCGGGATCATCTGCAAAACAGGTGCGTGGAGAGGGGCAGGAAGGCGAAACATCGTGCAGAAGGCGCTGAGACATTTGTGCATCGACCTTTCAAGGGCAAGGGGAGAGCGAGATGTTCTTAAAAGTGGCTGTTGAGAATTAGCTTAATGAAGTCTGACCTCTGTGCCCAGTCATTTGGCAGAGGTTTCGCCAGACAAATAATGAATAAGTCCGTTCTTGTCTTTCTCTATTATTACGATCCTTTTCGGGAGGCTGAAGTGATGAGCGTGATCATTCTCTCTCTCTCTCTGCCTGAAACCACATCAGGGAAGCGATAGGTCTGTGGGTGTGATTCAGCCTGAGCTTGTAAGAAGGTCTTCAACGCTGATGCCTCACTTTGAACGTTACGGATCCACACCGCCAAGGGATGGGAGTTGTCGTCTGAAACATCTGGCTCTTTCTGTGCATTCCGCCCCCACCAGCCCAGGCTTCTAATCGCAGATGATAAAATTACGGCTTTGCAAAAAATCACAAATAGCTGGGTAACTGTAGATGATAGGAGCAACCTCCAACGGCGTTGCGGGCAAAATGTTCTCAGTTGCCGTAATCTTCTGATTACAGCGGGTCACACATTGGACCAAAGGCCGGAGGCTCCTTAAACCTGTCTTAATTTCCTAATTAGGTTGCAGAAGGCTAGGCCAGGTTTATTCAAAGAGCAGTAATCTCTACAGCTGGGTTGCGGTTCTGCGTTATCCGAAGAGAAGCATCACCACTGCAGCTGCCGCTTGTGGGACAAAGTGATTGGAATATTTTCTATGGACTGATATTCTACGGACTGTTTTTTGACCACATCTCCCATCAGGCCCAGCCCAAGGGGCTGAGGGGACTGTGGCTGTGCTGAGTCTGATGATGATGATGATGATGATGATGATGATGATGATGATAATAGTTGAAATCAAACCTTTATTAGGCATTATACAAATAAAAACCGTAAAAAGGAAAATAACATGTAAAAGCCTTGAAGTATATATAAAAAGGCAGCAGTTGGTTACAAACATATATATATATATACATATAGAATCAGTGGTTGATGATGATAATAATGCCCCAAATATCTGGCTGGGTTCCCCCAGCCACTCCTGTGGCCTACAGGATATCTAAAAACATAATACAGTCGTACCTTGGTTGCTGAACACCTTGAAACTCGTACATTTCGGATCCTAAACGATCAAAACCCGGAAGTGAGTGTTCCGGTTTTCGAACGGTTCCGATTGGCTGCAGCACACTCCTGCAGGCAATGGACGTCGCGCCTTGGTTTTCGAACGGACTTCCGGAATGCATTCTGTTCAAGAAGCAAGGTACAACTGTAAAGGGGAATTGTATTCTGAAACTTATGACAGGCACCAGGTTGCAGAGGGCATTTTAGAAATCTCAAGAGAGCATTGTTCGTACATTATTAAATTACCCTGCCACCCTTCATCTGAGGAGCACAAGACTCTTTGCAATATAAAAACACAAAAATACATAACAATTCCACCCTCCCCGTTTCAAAGACCATAGGTTGTTTAATTAGCCAAAGGCCTGGAAGAAGAGGACTGCTTTTGCCTGGTGCCTGAAGATATGCAACAGAGTTACCAGGCGAGTCTCCCTGGGGAGAACATTTCCCAAATGGGGAGCCACTGCAGAAAAGGCCCTGTTTTTGTGTTGCCAGCCTCTGGACCTCTTACGGAGGAGGCACATGAAGAAAGACTTTGGTTGATGATCTCAGGGTATATATGGGAAGAAACGGTCCTTGAGGTATTGCGGTCCTGAGCCGTTTAAGGCTTTATAGATCAAAAACAGTGCTTTGAATTGTTCTTTGGGTCAAGGATTCCTGTTCTTTGCTGCTCTGCTTCTTTTGCTTACGATGTTTTCTACGGGGAAACTTTGGCCAAATATTTCCTGAGCGTTGGGACTTCCGGTTTCATCTCTCTTGGTTTCTCTCCCCCGTCCCCTTTCTGAATTGTTTTTAGAGTCGTTGGGAAAGCCAGCAAGATGTATCACAAAACTCAGTGCATTCGAACAGGTCCAGGTCTAGCCTCTCAGACTCTCCGCAGCAGAACGGTTCTGCAGACCCAGGTAAGAACATAACCAGCGAAAGAAGCCCTTGTGGTTAGCCAGGGTAGGACAGAGAGCACACACACACAGCCCAGTTGTAGCTAGGCTACTTCTTAGAATCATAGAATCATAGAGTTGGAATAGACCACAAGGGCCATCGAGTCCAACCCCCTGCCAAGCAGGAAACACCATCAGAGCACTCCTGACATATGGTTGTCATTCTCTGCTTAAAGACCTCCAAAGAAGGAGACTCCACCACACTCCCAGGCAGCAAATTCCACTGTCAAACAGCTCTTACTGTCAGGAAGTTCTTCCTAATGTTTAGGTGGAATCTTCTTTCTTGTAGTTTGGATCCATTGCTCCGTGTCCGCTTCTCTGGAGCAGCAGAAAACAACCTTTCTCCCTCCTCTAGGTGACATCCTTTTATATATTTGAACATGGCTATCATATCACCCCTTAACCTCCTCTTCTCCAGGCTAAACATGCCCAGCTCCCTTAGCCGTTCCTCATAAGGCATCGTTTCCAGGCCTTTGACCATTTTGGTTGCCCTCCTCTGGACACGTTCCAGTTTGTCAGTGTCCTAAGAAGTACTTAGGCTTGCAAAGATGTGTAAGACTGAATGAGATAAGTGCTGGAGATGCAAAGGCAGAGGGAACGTTCTTTCCTATGTGGTGGACTTATTAAAGGGTAAAAGATTATTAGGAAATGATCCATAATGAATTGAAAAAAATGTTCAAAAGTACTTTCCCCCAAAACCAAGAGTCCTTTCTGTTGAGGATAATTCAGACTGAAATTCCCAGGTGTCAAAAAAGGTTATTTAGTAATAATATTTTATATATATATATATATATATATATATATATATATATATATATATATATTTGCTTTCGTAGATTTTCACGGGTACAGGAATGCAGGTTTTGGTGTCTTCGGGTGTCTTCCCGTGTAAGAGTTGGGGTGTCTAGGCGACGTTTCGACGAGGTCTCACTCGTCATCTTCAGGCTGGTGCTTTCGGCTTCTTGTTACTGGAACAGAGCAGGATCTCAGTGTTTGAGTTCCTATAAATACTGTTGAGGGGGTGTGGTGTATAGCCTCCAACGTTCTGGGCAGAGAGGAAGTTCCCAGGTTAGTGTGTCTTTTCTTCTTTTGTTCCTTAATTACTTGAGGGATATCTTGAGTGATTTTTTGAGTGATATTCTGAGTACCACTTAGGTGGGTCATTAAGTGTGGATTAGTTGCTAAAGCTTTCGTGTGTTGACCTCTTGAGCTTGTGAAGAGTTTTTCTGAGAAGATGGCTGTACTGCACTTAGTTGTGCTCTGGCTTGGCTTCGTGTATAGGGGCGAGCTGTGGTTTTGTGCCCTGTGCCAGCCAGATCTGTGTAGGGATTGCAGGGGGGTGCAGCATCCGGAGGTGCCACTATGGTTTGGCTACTGGATGGTGTCTGTAATTTATCTGTGGAGAGGGTCTGGGTTTGGGTCTGGTGTGGTTGATTGGTGATGGCGTTCTGTGTGCCTCTGGTTCTGGTGTCGGTTTTTGTGGGGAGGGCTAATTTCCAGATGTCTGGCAGGCGGGACGTGTCGTCACGCTTGTTCATGTTGTGAGGGTGTTTCTCTATCTCGATGGCTTCCATGATTATTCTCTTGTGGTGATGTTCCATGTTAAAGAGCAATTTGGAATCTGCAAAATTAATTTCGTGTCCTGTTTCTTTCATGTGTTGGAAAAGAGAGGAAGTTTTTTCTTCTTTTTTGACGGCATTCTTGTGTTCTGCGATACGTGCATTTATTCGTCTTTTGCACCAACCAAAAAATAGCCAATATCCTCAGAAACCCCAAAGATAAAATCCAGTTGGAAAACCAAGGGGTCTATGAAATACCCTGCAAAGTCTGCCCAGCCACGTACATTGGACAAACAAACAGACGAATAAATGCACGTATCGCAGAACACAATCAACCACACCAGACCCAAACCCAGACCCTCTCCACAGATAAATTACAGACACCATCCAGTAGCCAAACCATAGTGGCACTTCCGGATGCTGCACCCCCCTGCAATCCCTACACAGATCTGGCTGGCACAGGGCACAAAACCACAGCTCGCCCCTATACACGAAGCCAAGCCAGAGCACAACTAAGTGCAGTACAGCCATCTTCTCAGAAAAACTCTTCACAAGCTCAAGAGGTCAACACACGAAAGCTTTAGCAACTAATCCACACTTAATGACCCACCTAAGTGGTACTCAGAATATCACTCAAGAAATCACTCAAGATATCCCTCAAGTAATTAAGGAACAAAAGAAGAAAAGACACACTAACCTGGGAACTTCCTCTCTGCCCAGAACGTTGGAGGCTATACACCACACCCCCTCAACAGTATTTATAGGAACTCAAACACTGAGATCCTGCTCTGTTCCAGTAACAAGAAGCCGAAAGCACCAGCCTGAAGATGACGAGTGAGACCTCGTCGAAACGTCGCCTAGACACCCCAACTCTTACACGGGAAGACACCCGAAGACACCAAAACCTGCATATATATATATATATATATATATACACACGCGCGCGCACGCGCACACACACACACACACCCATCTGGCTGGGTTTCCCCAGCCACTCTGGGCGGCTTCCAACAGAATATCAAAATAAAATAGTCTATTAAACATTCAAAGCTTCCCTAAAGAGGGCTGCCTTCAGATGTCTTCTAAAAGTCTGGTAGTTGTTTTTCTCTTTGACATCTGCTGGGAGGGCGTTCCACAGGGTGGGCGCCACCACCAAGAAGGCCCTCTGCCTGGTTCCCTGTTACCTCACTTCTCGCAGTGAGGGAACCGCCAGAAGGCCCTCGGCGCTGGACCTCAGTGTCCGGGCAGAACAATGGGGGTGGAGACGCTCCTTCAGGTATACTGGACCGAGGCCATTTAGGGCTTTCAAGGTCAACACCAACACTTTGATTTGTGCTCGGAAACCTACTGGGAGCCACTACTGTATGCCACTACTGCAGTCCGTGTTTTGTTAGCCCAAAAATGGAAAATGAGTGAGGTCCCAACCAAAGAAGAATGGCAACTTAAGTTGACGGAATATGCAGACTTAACATATAGAACAAGAGAACAAGAAGAACATACCGTATTTTTCGCTCTATAGGACGCATTTTTCCCCCTCCAAAAATTAAGGCTTGCGGATAGCAGCAAGCTCCGGGAGCGATCGCAAGGCTGAGCGCAACCTTGCCTTCGCTCCCGGACCCATTCTAAAAACGAGGCTAAAAACGAAGCCAAGACAGTTAGCAGGATCCATCCCGCTCGCTGTCGTGGCTTCTTTGCTCTTTGGGGCTTGGGGGGGGGGGATATAATTTTTTTCTTTATTCCCCCCCCCAAAAAAAAAACTAGGTGCGCCCTATGGTCTGGAGCGCCCTATAGAGTGAAAAATACGGTACATTTAGAGAAGATTGGAAAACATTTTTTGAATATATGGGGAATAATTGTGTACACCTGAAAATGCTGGCAGAATTAAATAAATTCAACAGTGTAAATAAGTTTTGATGGGTGTAATAACGGAATGCTGAATGGTATAGTTTTTTGTAAAATATCCAGGGATTTATGATACAGTGGTACCTCAGGTTACATATGCTTTAGGTTACATACGCTTCAGGTTACAGACTCCGCTAACCCAGAAATAGTGCTTCAGGTTAAGAACTTTGCTTCAGGATGAGAACAGAAATCGTGCTCCGGCGGCGCAGCAGCAGCGGGAGGCCCCATTAGCTAAAGTGGTGCTACAGGTTAAGAACAGTTTCAGGTTAAGAAGGGACCTCCGGAATGAATTAAGTACTTAACCTGAGGTACCACTGTATGTTAAATGAACCATGGAAAGAGAAGAAGGGAAGTCATTGATATCTTAAGGACGTAAAAATGAGTATTTTAAATTCCCAAACAGAAAATTTAATAGAAATTATATACAGAAGCTTTGCTGTCTCAGACACTGGAGGGAGAGCTGTCAGGGCTGGTAGCCACGGAAAGTCCTCTCCTACTCTGTGAATTTCTCTAACCCTCTTTTAAAGCCATCCAAGTTGGTGGCCGTCCCTGTGGCAGGGAGTTCCACAGTCTAACTGTGCACTGCATGACAAAACCTTTTCTTGTATCTCGGGACTCCTGGCTTTAACCAAACCAACCCAAAGACTTAGAATTGGTTCAGGGTGGGTTTTTCATAGCGCTGTGGGCATTCAGTAGGCAAAGGGATGGCAGAGTTTTGAATTGATTGTTGTCGTTGTTGTTGTCCCTAGGACTTGGTAGCCTGGCTGCATCCTACTTGAATCCTGTGAAGTCCTTCGTGCCTCAGATGCCAAAGCTGCTTAAATCCCTGTTTCCTGTACGGGATGAGAAGAAGGGCCGACAGCTGTCTCCCTTGGCGCAGCAGGTATAATAAGCGCGTGATATATGGGGAAAGGAGGAAAAAGGGAATTATGCAGAATTTCTGGTCGATACACATAATCTCCAACAGGCTTTGGGGGAGTGTGCCTATCAGGACTCCCATTTTCTGTATCCTCCAGCTATTATGGGTAATCACCCAATGGAGATTATGTATTTGGTTTTGTTGCGTTTTTATATTTTGCTCGAAGCCGCCCAGAATGGCTGGGGAACCCATTTGGATGGGCAGCAGAAGAATAACAAAACAACAACGAATATCATTGTTATTACGACTTGGAAAAGTGCACATTTTCCCTCTCCATAAAAAGATCAGCTGGCAAATGTGCAAAGTGGCCAGTTGTTATGCATATTAACGACACAAGTTGCGTAACCTCGTAACATACATGACAAGTTCGACACAGTGCCATTGCGAGGCAGGTTACTGACGATCTCAGAGGAGCTCACGAATCGGGTTGCAGGGCTATTGAAAGGAAAACTAAAATATTGCCACTCTTCCGTAATAAATGCATATTGATTGAAAGTCATAACGGTATTGAGTGTTTAGTGACTCAAGCTGAAAGGTTGTGTTTGGGTCAGTGTCCGGCAATCACTGTTTCTGGGCTATTTTATGCCCCCCTTTTTACTTGACGTGCTGTTTTTGTGAGAATGTTAAATATAGTACGAAAGGATATATTGAGTAAGTATTATCCTTCCCTAACTCATGCTAGTAAGTGATGGAGCAGAGCATGTTCCGCTCAATATAACTGGAAACTAGTTTGCAGATCCGTTTGAATCTTTTAGTTAATATTATTCCTGGTGTCCCCTTCGATCCCTCTTAAAAGAAGAAAGCCACAAGAGTCTGTCTGAGTAAAGTAACAAAAAGTTTACTCACATTTCAGTTCACGATTTGATCCCGGAAAGGCAGGCTTTCCTAAATAGTTACACAAAGAAACTCTTGAGTTAATCTCATATGGAGTCTGAACTCGTGTGCTGCTGGCTGAGATCCAGAAGACATAAAAATTACATTTGGAGCGCAAAATGGCTGCAGGAGAGCAGAATGGCCGCAAGTTTAGATGTATTCAAGTCTCCAGGGCCAGATGAACTGCATCCAAGAGTATTAAAAGAACTGGCAGATGTGATCTCAGAACCACTGGCAGTCATCTTTGAGAATTCCTGGAGAACAGGCGAAGTCCCGGCAGACTGGAGGAGGGCAAATGTTGTCCCTATTTTCAAAAAGGGGAAAAGAGAGGACCCAAATAATTACCGCCCAGTCAGTCTGACATCAATACCAGGGAAGATTCTGGAGCAGATCATTAAGCAAACAGTCTGTGAGCACCTAGAAAGGAATGCTGTGATCACCAACAGTCAGCATGGATTTCTGAAAAATAAGTCATGTCAGACTAACCTGATCTCGTTTTTTGACAGAATTACAAGCCTGGTAGATGAAGGGAACGCAGTGGATGTAGCCTACCTTGATTTCAGCAAGGCATTTGACAAGGTGCCCCATGATATTCTTGTAAAGAAGCTGGTAAAATGCGGTCTTGACTATGCTACCACTCAGTGGATTTGTAACTGGCTGACTGACCGAACCCAAAGGGTGCTCATCAATGGTTCCTCTTCATCCTGGAGAAGAGTGACTAGTGGGGTGCCACAGGGTTCTGTCTTGGGCCCGGTCTTATTCAACATCTTTATCAACGACTTGGATGAGGGACTCAAGGGCATCCTGATCAAATTTGCAGATGACACCAAACTGGGAGGGGTGGCTAACACCCCAGAGGACAGGATCACACTTCAAAACGACCTTGACAGATTAGAGAACTGGGCAAAAGCAAACAAGATGAATTTTAACAGGGAGAAATGTAAAGTATTGCACTTGGGCAAAAAAAATGAGAGGCACAAATACAAGATGGGTGACACCTGGCTTGAGAGCAGTACATGTGAAAAGGATCTAGGAGTCTTGGTTGACCACAAACTTGACATGAGCCAACAGTGTGACGCGGCAGCTAAAAAAGCCAATGCAATTCTGGGCTGCATCAATAGGAGCATAGCATCTAGATCAAGGGAAGTAATAGTGCCACTGTATTCTGCTCTGGTCAGACCTCACCTGGAGTACTGTGTCCAGTTCTGGGCACCACAATTCAAGAAGGACACTGACAAACTGGAAAGTGTCCAGAGGAGGGCAACCAAAATGGTCAAAGGCCTGGAAACGATGCCTTATGAGGAACGGCTAAGGGAGCTGGGCATGTTTAGCCTGGAGAAGAGAAGGTTAAGGGGTGATATGATAGCCATGTTCAAATATATAAAAGGATGTCACATAGAGGAGGGAGAAAGGTTGTTTTCTGCTGCTCCAGAGAAGCGGACACGGAGCAATGGATCCAAACTACAAGAAAGAAGATTCCACCTAAACATTAGGAAGAACTTCCTGACAGTAAGAGCTGTTCGACAGTGGAATTTGCTGCCAAGGAGTGTGGTGGAGTCTCCAACTTTGGAGGTCTTTAAGCAGAGGCTTGACAACCATATGTCAGGAGTGCTCTGATGGTGTTTGCTGCTTGGCAGGGGGTTGGACTCGATGGCCCTTGTGGTCTCTTCCAACTCTATGATTCTATGAAAAGACAGAGCAAGACAACAGCAGTGTCAGGACGAACTGGACTGGGAAAATGGCTGGAGTCAGCCAGAGCCACCCCATCTCCCAAGTCACATGCAAGGAGAATAGAATAGAATAGAATTTATACCCTGCCCATCTGGCTGGGCTTCCCCAGCCACTCTGGACGGCATCCAACAAAGTATTAAAATACAGTAGTCTATTAAACATTAAAAACTTCCCTAAACAAGGCTGTCTTCAGATGTCTTCTAAAAATCTGGTAGTTCTTTTTCTCTTTGACATCTGGTGGGAGGGTGTTCCACAGGGCGGGTGCCACTACCGAGAAGGCCCTCTGCCTGGTTTCCTGTAACTTGGCTTCTCGCAGGGAGGGAACCGTCCGAAGGCCCTCGGTGCTGGACCTCAGTGTCCGGGCAGAACGATGGGGGTGGAGATGCTCCTTCAGGTATACTGGACTGAGGATGTTTAGGGCTTTAAAGGTCAGCACCAACACTTTAATTGTGCTCGGAAACGTACTGGGAGCCAATGTAGGTCTCGGCGGCCGCTCCCAGTCACCGGTCTAGCTTCCGCATTCTGAAGCTCCAGACCAGTGGAACAGGAAGTTACACCAACTGGATTTCCCTCTAGGGTAGCAGGGAATGTTGCATTTGAACAAGAGAAGAAGAGTAGTTTGGATTTGATATCCTGCTTTATCACAACCCGAAGGAGTCTCAAAGTGGCTCACATTCTCCTTTCCCTTCTTCCCCCACAACAAACACTCTGTGAGGTGAGTGGGGCTGAGAGACTTCAGAGAAGTGTGACTAGCCCAAGGTCACCCAGCAGCTGCATGTGGAGGAGCGGGGAAGCGAACCCGGTTCCCCAGATTACGAGTCCACCGCTCTTAACCACTACACCACACTGGCATCCATTTGACTGCACCAATTGATTACATCCCACTGTTTTCGGTTTGCAAAATGCTCCAGCAAGTTCCCAAGGATTTGCGCTGGCTCTCTTGACATTTCCCTGGTGCCGACGTCGGTTCCCCTTTCATCTCGGCATGCCTGTAGGCTGAAGCCTCACAGGCAGATGGGGCTGTGAGGGGCCGGGCCTCGAAAGCCCCCGGATCTCATTCCGTGCGTGTCTTGCCTCGGGCGGGAGATCGCCGCCAAAGAGCGGCATTTCAATATCATCTTTTATTCTATTAAATCTGTAAAGGTTAGCTTTAAAAAGCAGCTCTTCGAGTTGCATATTAAGTATGCGCAATAACCCATTTCACGAGGCTGGAGAAGCACACTCGACGCAGTTCCCGGCCCGGGTCCGTGGCATTAATTACGCGGCTTCTTTCTGGGAGTCAAGAGGTAGCTTGGAGTTAACCTTCAGGAAACAATAACCAGCGATCGGTGGGCATCTAGCACTAGGCTAGAATTTATTGAGTTAGTCTGCAGAGCATCTCAAAAGAGCACAGACTTAAATTCAGAACTTCAAAGTATGCACAACATAGTTTCTTATTAGTAATAAAATGAAACGGAAATAAAATAGGGGAGATATACACATCTTAATGTGTAGATACTCCCAGAACTCGGAAGCTCCACAGCTGTTGGGGGAAATAGATTTCAAATTTATTTGTTTTTCTGTGGCTGCCCTCCAGGTCACGTAACAGGTTATTTATAAGCAACTGAAAGCTCCGTTTTTATTGCACATTCCAGAACTCCTTGTTCTGTAGCAAGGGATCTAGGTAGCTTTCTCCAATATCAGAATAAAGCAGAAGTTCAAGAATATAGAGGGGGGGAAACCCCCCTAAAATGGCTGCTCCAAAAAAATACCTTCAGCTCACTCTAAGCGCTGCTTTGCATCCCAAAAGGTAGGATACAAATTTAACAAGCATAAACAGGTATGCAGACAGTGAGCAACAGAACTATAAAAAGGGAAGACTTTGAATCGAAGAGACAAAAGGCTCTCCATTTACCGTATTTTTTGCTCTATAAGACTCACTTTTCCCCTCCTAAAAAGTAAGGGGAAATGTGTGTGTGTCTTATGGAGCGAATGCAGGCTGCGCAGCTATCCCAGAAGCCAGAACAGCAAGAGGGATCGCTGCTTTCACTGCGCAGCGATCCCTCTTGCTGTTCTGGCTTCTGAGATTCAGAATATTTTTTTTCTTGTTTTCCTCCTCCAAAAACTAGGTGCGTCTTGTGGTCTGGTGCGTCTTATGGAGCGAAAAATACAGTACATGGAGGAAACTCTGTAATCCAGCTTTCAATTCAGGGTAGATTTTGGATTGTCAAAACAGAAATCAGCTAAATTCTAGTTTGCATATCATAGACTTAAAGAATTGAAGAGTTGGAAGGGACCCCAAGGGCTGTGCAGTCCACGCCCCCAGCCTCCAGCAATGCAGGAATTTATTTATTTGTTTGTTTGTCCAAAATATTTCTTTTTAAAAACAATAATGATATTTATTAAGTTTTCCATTTTAACAGTCCAATATAAACCACTAGCATGCTTTCGAACTGCTAGGTTGGCAGGAGCTGGGACCGAGCAACGGGAGCTCACCCCATCGCGGGGATTCGAACCGCCGACCTTATGATCGGCAAGCCCAAAAGGCTCAGTGGTTGAGACCACAGCGCCACCTGCGTCCCTATAAGGGATCTAGATAGCTACCCCCAATTTCAGAATAAAGCAGAAGTTCAAGAATATAGCGGGGGGAATCCTCCCAGACTGCTGCTACAAAAAATACATTTTCAGCTCACTTTTAGCACTGCTTTGCGTAAAGTGCTTCTGCGCATGGCGACCTCTTTGTTGTCGCGGTCAGTCTTCCAAACACGCCAGCGTCTCTCTGCACCTGCGGTTGACTTCTCCCATGCTGCTTCTGCCAGCCATCTCCGCCCGGCCTCTGCCGGCCCCTGTGCTCCGATGTCTACCCATTGAACAAAACCTTTTGGGGGACCACAGGAGCTAGAATCAAAGAATTGCCTTGCTGGGGGCAGTTTGGACCTGGGGGGGGGGGGTTCCTTCCAGCTCTGCAGCCCCATGATTCACCATGCATAATTCTGCACGCCTCTGTAAGTCTGTGTTAGACTTGGAATGAACTTTGCTCTGAAGTGGTTGGGCGCCCTGTTGCCTTACGTTCTCTAGAGTTGAACTGCCACGGTTTTGTCAGTCTGTGGGCAATAAGTGAGTTTGTGTGTCCATGTCCACATCTGGACAGGTATGTCTCCCTCTCACGCCCAACAGCTGGAGACTCCCCCATCTCCATGTACCCATGGACACCCTTCTCGGCTGTGGCTCTGCCTGTCTTTTGGATCCACGGGGTTTACCAGAAGGAGAGACTGGGGGAATGAAATTTACGGATTAAAAATAGAAGCCACATTTTCCATTTGGCAAGTTGCAAACAACACTAAGTGCACATCATAAATTTTACCATTGTTGCTGGAACTGATGTTACCGTAAATCACATTAGTTGAAAACGCTTCGTGCAAAATGGGGTTTGGGCAGATGCGGCAGCCAATAAGTTTAATCAGTGCAGCCGGTTTTCTGTTTGAATGGAGTGTGTTCTGTCCCCTTTCCTGATTCCTGTGAGAGAGGTAGCAGTGGTGGCTGATGGCGATGATGGAGTATTTATTTATTAATTCTTTTAAAACATTTATATGCCTCCCTTCTGAGTGGCACTGTTTCACATGTCAATTTCTTTGAGTATACAACAGCAATAATAATAATAATAAAGTCTTCCCGCACCCCATGCCAGGAAGCTCAAAACATATCGGTCATTTTGTATATTGGTTTAACAAGATGTGTGGATGATTTAATCACACACATATGGAGGCATTAAAATTCCCACTAAAGAGATTGTTCAGTCAAGCCAGGCATTTCGATTTGCCAGACGGAATGAACCCCCTTTCTGCCCCCTCCCCACTGTTTGGGGGGGTTCTCCTGACCCCCTTGAGGCAATTCAGGGGGGGGGATGCAGTGGGAAGAGAAGGAGGGAAGCCCCATTGCACAAGGCTTCCTCTGGCAAGACTCATTCCGCAAACCCTACCCATGTTTCACCCAGAATAGTATTTTTAAAAACTCATTAGAAAATACCAGTGAAATCAACAGACCTTAAAAAACAGGTAGACATAACAAGAGTATCAAAATAGCTAGACATCACCTTGCCAACAAAGGTCCGTATAGTTAAAGCTATGGTTTTCCCAGTAGTATGGAAGTGAGAGCTGGAACATAAAGAAGGCTGATCGCCGAAGAATGGATGCTTTTGAATTATGGTGCTGGAGGAGACTCTTGAAAGTCCCATGGACTGCAAGAAGATCAAACCAATCCATTCTGAAGGAAATCAGCCCTGAGTGCTCACTGGAAGGACAGATCCTGAAGCTGAGGCTCCAATACTTTGGCCACCTCATGGGAAGAGAAGACTCCCTGGAAAAGACCCTGATGCTGGGAAAGATGGAGGGTACAAGGAGAAGGGGACGGCAGAGGACGAGATGGTGGGACAGTGTTCTCGAAGCTACCAGCATGAGCTTGACCAAACTGCGGGAGGCAGTGGAAGACAGGAGTGCCTGGCGTGCTCTGGTCCAGGAGGTCACGAAGAGTCGGACACGACTGAACGACTAAACAACAACAATAAATTGGAGGGTGGGTGGGTGGGTTGTTTAGACAGCTGAGGTGAAGTGAAAGGACTCACTTTCATTTACTAGTACAGTGGTGCCCCGCAAGACGAATGCCTCGCAAGACGGAAAACCCGCAAGACGAAAGGGTTTTCCGTTTGCGAGTTGCTTCGCAAGACGAATTTCCCTATGGGCTTGCTTCGCAAGAAGAAAGCCCATAGGGAAATCTCCGGGGACCTCTTTTAAATGCTGGCGGTGGGGAGCAAAGCCTCCCCCCTATCCGGCCTTCAGAAGAGGTCCAGGAAGGCCGGCGGGGGCCGAAAGGCTTTGCTCCCCACCGCCAGCATTTTAAAAGCAGTCCGGGATAGCAGGGAAGCGCTTCCCGCTATCCCGGACGGCTTTTGAAGGCAGGCGCGGGGGAGCAAAGACTTTTGCTCCCCGCCGGCCTTCAGAAGAGGTCCTGGACCTCTTCTGAAGGCCGGCGGGGGGCAAAAGTCTTTGCTCCCCCCTGCCTGCCTTCCCGGGAGAGCGGAGAAACGCAGCGCGTTTCTCCGCTGTCCTGGACGGCTTTTGAAGGCAGGCGGGGGGGGGGAGCAAAGACTTTCGCCCCCCGCCCGCCTTCAGAAGAGGTCCAGGACCTCTTCTGAAGGCTGGCGGGGGGCGAAAGTCTTTGTCCCCCCTGCCTGCCTTCCCAGGGGCTTTTAAATCGCCCCGGACAGCGGAGAAGTCCTCCGCTGTCCCGGGGCGATTTTAAAATGCCGCCCGCCAGCATTTTAAGATCGCCCCGGACAGCGGAGAAGTCCTCCGCTGTCCCGGGGCGATTTTAAAATGCCGCCCGCCAGCATTTTAAGATCGCCCCGGACAGCGGAGAAGTCCTCCGCTGTCCCGGGTTTTTTTAAAATGCTGGGGGTGGGAAGAAAAGCCCTTGTCCCCCCCCCCCCAGCCTTCAGAAGTGGTCGGGGGACAGACTGTCCCCGGACCTGGTTTGAAGGCGGTTTCCATAGGAACGCATTGATTGATTTTCAATGCATTCCTATGGGAAACCATGCTTCGCAAGACGAAAAACTCGCAAGAAGAAAAAACTTGCGGAACGAATTAATTTCGTCTTGCGAGGCACCACTGTAATTGAAAGACGGGAAGTCTCTGGGGAGAATGTGGACAGTCTCCCCCAAATCCTAGACTCTTCAGAAGGAGGGCGGTGGTGAGGCCTGGCATGAACTGAGTGCGCACCCTCAAACGTGAAGCTTCCCATGGCAAGCCATTGCGAGACCCCCAGGCTGAGTGCAGCTGGGCCGGACTCCCTGAATTCGGAAAGCTGGACAGCTGCTGATTACAGTGAAAAAAATATTGGAATACTCTAAATTATCGGTGCACCGAGGGGGCTCAGCAAGGTGACCCATAGCCCAGGGAGCGCACTCTGTCTTACTGACGTCTTGCTGAGGCAGTAAAGAACTCAGCAGGGTTGATAGCATTAATTGATAATTACGGCCAGCTCATTGATTGGAACTTGATCGATCAGGAAGATTGCAGGGTGGGAAAGTGGGCTTTTTACTCCTTAAGAATCATATCTGTCCCACCCCAGAGCCTCTAGGTGTAAGAGCTGCCTTCTCGCCCCATAGTTTGGTGAGTTTCCTCAGTCTCCAGACTCCTGTTTAATTTTGGTGGGATTTCAAAAGTTGAGCAGGTGGAGGGGGAGTTTGTGTCTAGGTCCAGAGACTCTGGGGGGGGGGGTGCAGATTTCGAAAACCATGCATTCTGTCTTTTAAATTATTTTTATGCCTAGATCTAGGTTTGGAAGGGACGTCTGTGGTTGTCTAGACCAGGGGTCAGCAACCTTTTTCTGCCGTGGGCCGGTCCACCATTCCTCAGACCATGTGGTGGGCCGGACTATATTTTGGGGGGGAAATGAACGAATTCCTGTACTCCACAAATAACCCAGAGATGTATTTTAAATAAAAGCAGACATTCTACTCATGTAAAAACACCAGGCAGGCCCCACAAATAACCCAGAGATGCATTTTAAATCAAAGCATACATTCTACTCATGTAAAAACACACTGATTCCCAGACCGTCCGCGGGCCGGATTGAGAAGGCGATTGGGCCACATCCGGCCCCCGGGCCTTAGTTTGTCTACCCATGGTCTAGACCAGCGGTTCTCAACCTGCAGGTCCCCAGATGTTGTTGGACTACAACTCCCATCACCCCTGAGCTCTGGCCTTGCTAGCTAGGGGTGATGGGAGTTGTAGTCCAACAACATCTGGGGACCCGCAGGTTGGGAAAGGCTGGTCTAGACCAAGCAGGGTTCCCCGCCCCCTTGCAAAGCGTCCTTTCCCTACCCGCCAACTTTCTGTTTGGCCTGCCACCGATTTCCACACTCTGGAGTTTCTGGAGACGGCAGCGAGCAGAGTAGCTGGTTCTGACCCCCCCCCCTCCTCCATTGGAAATTCAGGAGCGAATCTGTAGAAATAAGGACGCCGCAATTAAGGCAACCTGCTCTCGTATTCAAGTGCGTATCTCAGAAGGTACATCAAATAATTGAAAGAACTTCCTGCTCTCTAATTAGTCAGATTGAATTAATTTGGCATAATAGCATTCTTCGCGTAACTCGCGGGTTGGCTTCCGATGGAAGGGGGCCTTTCTGATTAAGCTGTTTATGCGCTGCTTAAGATTTAGGCGGAGGGGGATTCTGTTGGACTGATGGCACTTCTTAGGATCTCTGAGGTTTTTTGGGGGGGGGTCATGTGAACAGAGAGGCACCTTCTCTTTTAACCCCTTTGGTCTCGACTCCCAGCTACTGCTGCTTCTTCTCGTTTTGAATCCGTGGGGAATCCAGGCAGGGAGGTTTGGGGCTACAGCTCACCCCAGCTCCAAACTCATACCAGTGTGTTTGTAGTCAGTTTCACCTGGCAGGTACGCCACGCTGTGGAAGATGGAGGGGCGTTGTCTCCCTGTGAACTTCCTTATAGAATTAGAATCTCCCATTATTATTATTATTATTATTATTATTATTATTATTAATAATAATATATTATTATTATCATTATTTTCCCCAGCCACCCTGGGTGGCTTCCAGCAAAATATTAAAATACAATAATTCATCAAATATTAAAAGCTTACCCAAACAGGGCTGCCTTCAGATGTCTTCTAAAAGTCAGATAATTATTATTTCCTTGACATCTGATGGGAGGGCGTTCCACAGGGCGGGCACCACCACCGAGAAGGCCCTCTGCCTGGTTCCCTGTAACCTCACTTCTCGCAGGGAGGGAACCGCCAGAAGGCCCTCGGAGCTGGGCCTCAGTGTCCAGGCTGAACGATGGGGGTGGAGACGCTCCTTCAGGTATATTGGGCCGTTTAGGACTTTCAAGGTCAACACCAACACTTTGCATTGTGCTCGGAAATGTACTGGGAGCCAATGTAGGTATTTCAAGACTGGTGTTATGTGGTCTCGGCGGCCGCTCCCAGTCACCAGTCTAGCTGCCGCATTCTGCAATAAAATGGTACCTCGGGTTACAGATGCTTCAGGCTACAGACGCTTCAGGTTACAGACTCCGTTAACCCAGAAATAGTACCTCGGGTTAAGAACTTTGCTTCAGGATGAGAACAGAAATCGGGCTCCGGTGGCGCGGCAGCAGCAAGAGGCTCCATTAGCTAAAGTGGTGCTTCAGGTTAAGAACAGTTTCGGTTTAAGAACAGACCTCCAGAACAAATTAAGTTCTTAACCTTAGGTACCACTGTAATTGCAGTTTCCGAGTCACCTTCAAAGCCCCAGGTAGAGCGCATTGCAATAGTCCAAGCGGGAGATAACCAGAGCATGCACCACTCTGGCAGTCCAGAATAATGCCGTGTTTGGTTGCCCATGTGTTTAGGGTTGTCTTTCTTTTCCTCCTTACAGCCTGTCCCGAGAATTATGGTCCAGTCTGCCAGCGTTGATGCCACCGTAGCAAAAGTGAAGCAGGTAAGCCCTTTGCCAGGTTCTTGCTGCGTCCTGCTCTTGCATCTGTGACCTGGGTAGACCCTGGCGGAGATCTCACCTTTGCCACAGGCTCGCTCAGTGGCCCTCAAAAGCTGCTGACCTCTCGCCCCGCAAAGTCCCCCTTCCACACATATTCTGTGGGTGACAAGGCTGACACAACCCTGTGATTGCTGGAGGCAACATCTGCTCTTGTCTTCATATTCCTCTGGGTTAGCAAAAGCATCTTCCTGGTCCTCTTGGAAGGGCTGCTCGCCTCCAGTGCCCAATTTACATATAAGCTAAACAAGCTCTAGCTTAGGGCCCCGCTCTCTTGGGGGCCCCCAAAAAATTTAAAGGGGAAAAAAACCTGCATGTACATTTCCAAAATATTAGATAAAAAACAAATAAAATAAAACCTACATACAGCAACAGTGTTTTGTGTTGTGTAGGCTCCTGTGATGTAAGTCATGGACCCCGCCTGCTAGCCTGCTCCCTAAAATATCACTGGTTTGCTCATTTCTATATACAGGGTGCCCACATTCGGCTATTTGTAAATATTAGTAGTTTGCACCATATAGTTACACCTGTTATTATTTCATGTTATAGCAAGTTTCTAGAGACTAGATTATGAGTCTTTGTAAATTGTGTTTCTAAAGGAACTTTCGTTATTGCCAAATGCCAAGGTACTTGCATTATTAAGTTTGTTACGAATGAAAAATAATTTTAAGTTAGAGCTTAATCATTATTTCACTATTAATATACTTCTTCTTAATGGTATTTCACTATTAATATACTTCTTCTTAATTGTATTTCACTATTAATATACTTCTTTTTAATTGCATTTCAGTTCAGCAATCACTTTGATAAAATACATATTTTGTAATGTGCAAATGGCTTTAGATATGCATTAAAGGTAAAGGTAAAGGGACCCCTGACCATTAGGTCCAGTCGTGGCCGACTCTGGGGTTGCAGCGCTCATCTCGCTTTACTGGCCGAGGGAGCCGGCGTACAGCTTCCGGGTCATGTGGCCAGCATGACCAAGCCGCTTCTGGCGAACCAGAGCAGCGCACGGAAACGCCGTTTACCTTCCCGCCAGAGTGGCACCTATTTATCTACTTGCACTTTGACATGCTTTCAAACTGCTAGGTTGGCAGGAGCAGGGACCGAGCAACGGGAGCTCACCCCGTCATGGGGATTGGAACCGCCGACCTTCTGATTGGCAAGCCCTAGACTCAGTGGTTTAACCCACAGCACTACCCGCGTCCCTTCTAGATATGCATCAGGTCCATAAATTACCATATAGCATATATTCAACACAAAAAACAGCAACAATTTGTTGTTGACAAAGGACAGCTGGACATATAAAGGGCCCCATTACCTTCAGTAGCTTAGGGCCTCATGAAACCGAAATCTGGCCCTGCTTGCCTCCCGTGTGATGGGGCATCTTAGAATGCTGCAATTCCCCCCCCCCCCAATGACACGGGGACAACATAGAATCATGGACTAGAATTGTAGAGTCTAAAGGGACCCCGAGGGTCATCCAGTCCAACCCACTGCAAATCAGGAATCGAACCCACAACCATAAGATAAAGAGTCTCACGCTCTATGGACTGGGCTATCTTTCCAAGTCCCTTGCTTGAGCCCTCCCGATACTTACCTCCCCGTTCCCTGCAAAAGAGGGGGTTGTGGAGTGTAAAGTCATCTTAACAGGGAACAGCTTGGCAGGAGCGATTGATTCTTCGGAGTTTGTCAATGCTGTTGCCAAGATATATATATCACCAGGACGGGCTGTTAATCTTAGCAGGTGCTGTTAACTCTGTACCTTGCAAGTTTGTCCTGCCGCAGTTAACGCATTTGCGAAGGGCTCTGAGTTTGGAGCGCGGGACTCTGCACATCCTGGCGCCTGGCTTGCGCACGAGTGATTTATCCCTCCAGCGAATTTAGCCAAATAACTAAGAGAGACTTATAGATCTGGCTTGTTTCCCCCCGTTCACATAAATCGCCCTTTTCAAACAGCAGGTGCCCGTTCCCGTAATATAAATAATATTTCGGTAAATAATAGGGGGCATATTTATTGTGCTCCATACATTTGTATATTAATCCTACCAGGCCTTTCTGGAAGAAATTGGCTATTTGTAAAACTGGCTGCTAATGCACTGGGAGTTCAGATAATCCGCAATCTCACCGCTAACTCTCTGTGAATCATTTGGGCCCTGGCTTCTGTAATGGGTGCATGCCTGATCATTTTGAATTATGAAATGTAAGAGGATGCTGCGCAGATTTGTGGCCTGTTCTGAACGTCTAAATCTTAGAGAGAGTGTGTGTGTGTTTGTATGTATGTGTGTGTTAAGAACAGGTCTCAAGGTTTTTGAATAATGTTTTGGGCCTCCTGCTGACAGTCCGCAACTCTTTGGAGCGCATCTGGAGCTTTAAGAAATGGTTGTGGACACCGCAAAAATACCCATTTCACAGAAGTTGGTAGTGCTCAGAACCACCACCCTCGAATGAAAAGCACACAACAAACCTCTGCCCTCCTCAAAAAGAAATAAAAAACACTGTAAGATAATAGAGGAGGGAGAAAGGTTGTTTTCTGCCGCTCCAGAGAAGCGGACACGGAGCAATGGATCCAAACTACAAGAAAGAAGATTCCACCTAAACATTCGGAAGAACTTCCTGACAGTAAGAGCTGTTCGACAGTGGAATTTGCTGCCAAGGAGTGTGGTGGAGTCTCCTACTTTGGAGGTCTTTAAGCAGAGGCTTGACAACCATATGTCAGGAGTGCTCTGATGGTGTTTCCTGCTTGGCAGGGGGTTGGACTCGATGGCCCTTGTGGTCTCTTCCAACTCTATGATTCTATGATTCTATGAATAAAAACAGCCAAAAGAAAGAAAGCATCCCCGCTCCCAGCTCTCAGTTTTTAAAATTAAAAAATTGGCAGAGGAATTTTGATGGACCATCAGGAGTGATGTCTGAAGTTGCTACCCTGGAGAAGGCAGCTTCAGATGCTGTGGGAAATGCAGATAAGCGATTGCTCCCTCGAGGCCAGGGATGGAGAAATGTTTGGCCAAGACGGGCGCCTCACACTTCTTTTTGGCTCTATGAACTCATCCCTGGTGCCACCTAACCTTATAAAAAGAATTGCTCGGAATAGCCTTTTGCAAGACCCACTAGGGGAAATGATAACACAATACAATTCGAAACGGCAACAATTACTTATCAAAGAACCCCCCAAAAGCCTTAGATGACCTTTTTTTCTCTTCCAAAGTACCAGAGGTTTTCTTGCAGGTGGTAGGAGTGTCTCTGTGTGCCATAAGCATCTCCTCCCACCCCAGATATCACCCAGACCAGCTTTTGAGCTGCCACACCCTGCTTAGGAGCTTCCCAGAAGGAGCCATGGGAAAGAGAAAACCAGGCTTAGATCGTACACGGCGAAGCCTCCCTCTTAGGCCTGCCTTTTCCCTCTGCTTCTCTATTGTTGTCGTTTAGTCGTGTCCAACTCTTGACCAAAGCACGCCAGGCCCTTCTGTCTTCCCCTGCCTCCCGTAGTTTGGTCAAACTCATGCTGGTAGCTTCGAGAACACTGTCCCACCATCTCGTCCTCTGTCGTCCCCTTCTTCTTGTGCCCTCCATCTTTCCCAACATCAGGGTCTTTCCCAGGGAGTCTTCTCTTCTCATGAGGTGGCCAAAGTCTTGGAGCCTCAGCTTCAGGATCTGTCCTTCCAGTGAGCACTCAGGGCTGATTTCCTTCAGAATGGATGGGTTTGATCTTCTTGCAGTCCATGGGACTCTCAAGAGTCTCCTCCAGCACCATCATTCAAAAGCATCAATTATTCGACGATCAGCCTTCTTTATGGTCCAGCTCTCACTTCCATACATCACTACTGGGAAAACCATGGCTTTAACTATACGGACCTTTGTTGGCAAGGTGATGTCTCTGCTTTTTAAGATGCTGTCTAGGTTTGTCATTGCTTTTCTCCCAAGAAGCAGGTGTCTTTTAATTTCGTGACTGCTGTCACCATCTGCAGTGATCATGGAGCCCAAGAAAGTAAAATCTCTCACTGCCTCCATTTCTTCCCCTTCTATTTGCCAGGAAGTGATGGGACCAGTGGCCATGATTTTTTTTTTTTATGTTGAGCTTCAGACCATATTTTGCGCTCTCCTCTTTCACCCTCATTAAAAGGTTCTTTAATTCCTCCTCTTCTTAGCTCCTGCCAAATAACACTAAAAATACACCTTAAGGCAAATGGGAAGGCCTTTCTATCTCTTATCTCTCTCTGACCACACTCTTCTACACCACACACTTACTGCTGGACAGGTTTCCCTTTTAAACCGATGACAGCACATTACTGCTGATTCTTTCTGATCCAGCACTCCAGAGAAAGTATTGCAGGCTGATTGCATCAGCTAGCAAACTCAAGCCTGCAGACTTACTATCTCACACAGCATTCTGTGACTCCCGACACATGCCTGATATATAATTTTTTATTACCTTCTCGGTGCTTTGCTGTTTCCTAAACAGGTTGTAATTCTGGCCTCTCCGTTTGTGCTCTAGGTCTCCCAAGGGGAAGGCGCCAAGGAGCCCTTTGAGGTGGCCGCGCAGTTGACGGAGCCTGACCAGACCCCTGAAAGGACCCCCAAAGTGCCTCCACAGCCGCCCACAGCTGACATTCAGGCACAGGATTCCCAGGACGGCCCGCCCAGCCCCCTGAGCGAGGCGTCCAGTGGCTATTTCTCCCACAGCGTTTCCACAGCCACCCTTTCCGAGGCGCTCGCGCTGGGGAATGACACCCAGCTCCCGGCTGGCGGGCAGACGCCCGCCATGAGCGACACAACGCAGCCAGCTCCGGCCGCCCAGACTGGGGCCGCCGTGGATGTGCTGGTGAAACCGTGTCTCGCTTCCTCTCCCGAGCCTTGCATCCCTCCTCTAGCGAGAGATGATCCGGTCACCCCCGGCCTTAACAAAATGGACCAGGCAAAAACTAAGGGTGGCGGAGACCGAGGGCACAACGACGGCACCTCGAAACCAAAGCCCGTGGCCTCTTCCGCAGTTCCGAGCGAGGACAGCCCTCCTTCTTCCTCCCTGTCAAAGAACGACTCGCAGGTGACACAGCGGTCTGGCGCTCCCTCAGCTCGGAGCCCCCCTTTGGCAACCAAATCTCTCCCCGACGCAGGACTTTCCAGGTCTCCGGTTCTGGCCGAGCCATTGCCTCAGCCCGGCGTCGCGAGCTCCCCGTTCAAAATCCAGAGAGTCCGGACGTCGGAGCTGAGGTCCTTCTCCAGCATGCTGGGAGGAGAGCCAGCGGGGTTCTCGAGTTCCGAGGAGGCGGGAGAGGAGAGAGAGGGGTGGAGCCCGCAAAGCCCCGACCAGAACAACGGCACAGCGGCCAGCTCCTCCGAGGAGAAGCCGGACGCCACATCCGACTCGGAAGAAACCAACGAGGTCCCGGACTGGCTGAAAGAGGGCGAATACGTGACCGTCGGTACGAATAAGACCGGGACCGTGAGATACGTCGGGCCGACCGACTTCCAGGAGGGCACCTGGGTGGGAGTTGAATTGGACATGCCGTCAGGTAAGCGTGGCTGGGGAGGTGATGGGGTGTTTTGCAGGGTGGTGGCCGGTCTAGGGCAGGAGCCGCTTCCTCAGGACGGAGGAAGCCTCCATATCAACGAGATGGAGAGAACTAACTCTGAAACTCACCTACAGGTGGTACCTAACACCAAGGAAACTAGCGCTAATACGCCCAGGAACCTCACCAAAATGCTGGAGAGCGTTCACCTCCACAGGCACGTACATACACATGTGGGGGAAATGCACCAAAATCCAACTGTTTTGGACAACAGCCATACAAGAAATATGTAAAATAATTAAGCAAGTATTGGAAATCACCCCAGAACTGGGCCTACTAAACATATTCCAAGACAATAATGCCCACTCATACAACAAAGAACTCATAACCCACCTACTTTCCACCATAAGCAGACACTGGAGGGACCTGTCAGGAGTAAGCATGGACCAATGGTACCAAATAGTATGGGAAACAGCCCTACTAGAAAAATTAACCAATAAACTGAAACTGACATGGGGACAAATAGAAGAAGATACCTTCACCCCATTATGGCTCCCCTTTATCACATACACAGCCCAACAAGACAACGACAAGAATCCACCAACAGCATAAGAATCAATGTGGCTAACCTGATTGAAAAACACCCACCCACCCCACTCACACATGAAAACAAAGTTCAACACAGCCAATCACAAACAAGCAACCACATCCTAGGCCAACCACAATTTCTCTCACCACCAAAGGAACACAAGCGAATAGCAAAGAGAACCTGCACAAACAACGCTGACACAAAAAGCCACACATACATTAAGCAAAATAGAAATGTCGCCTCCCGACTACACCCACCATGGCCCCTCCACCTCTTCTCCGCTTTTTTCTTCCTAATGTCTCAACAAATGAAACTGACCTATGGAAAATGTAACTTGAAAAAAGAGACATTGGGGGGAAAACGAAACGGAGGAAGCCTTGGCACAGATTTGCTGTGGAAAGCGAGAGAGGCATCTGCGGAAGAAATGGCCTTAGCGGGTTCAAGCACGGAGGCTCATGCCAAGTTCCCAGTTGGCAGAATACAATCAGATTTGAATTGGTCAGGCTTTGTCCGGTAATTTATTTATTTAGGCAGTGGAACCTTTTGAACGAAATGTGTTCTGGAAGACCGTTCGACTTCCGAAGCATTCAAAAACCAAGGATCAATGGACGGCCGGCAAAATCTATTGGAAAAATGGAGAAACGGGCCTCGTTCAACTTCCGAAGTGCATTCGAAAATGGAAGCAATGACTTCCGGGTTTTCGGCGTTTGGGTTCCGAATCGTTCAGCTTCCGAAATGCTCGAAAACCGAGGTTCCACTGTATTAAATCTGTGTGCTGCAGAACTTGGCCACCCTTAGCGTTATCTCTGAATCCTTATCCTCTATTAGCAATTTTAAACGTTGAGGTTCAGACCCACTTGGAATTTTCCTTCCAGTAGCACCTTAGAGACCAACTAAGTTTGTTCTTGGTATGAGCTTTCGTGTGCATGCACACTTCTTCAGATACACTGAAACAGAAGTCAACAGACCCTTATATATAGTGAGAAGGTGGGGAGGGGTATTGCTCAGAAGGGTGTTGGGAATGGGTGATTGGCTGATAGGTGTGGTAAACCTGTTGACGACTGTTAACGACTGCAATTGGTCTTACAGGAAAAAGCAAGGGATGAGATGGCCAAAAATAGCTTTATCATGTATAATGAGATAAGAATCCAATGTCTCTATTCAGACCAGGTCTCTCCATGGTTTTAAGTTTGGTAATAAGTTGCAATTCAGCAACTTCTCTTTCCAGTCTATTTTTGAAATTCTTTTGTAACGTGACAGCTACTTTGAGATCTTTGAGAATGTCCTGGGAGATTGAAGTGTTCTCCTACTGGTTTCTCTGTCTTGTGATTCCTGATGTCAGTTTTATGTCCATTTATCCTTTGGCATAGAGGGACACGGGTGGCGCTGTTGGTTAAACCACAGAGCCTAGGGCTTGCCGGTCAGAAGGTCAGCAGTTCGAAACCCCGTGACGGGGTGAGCTCCCATCGCTCGGTCCCTGCTCCTCCAACCTAGCAGTTCGAAAGCACTTCAAAGTGCAAGTAGATAAATAGGTACCGCTCCGGCGGGAAGGTAAATGGTGTTTCCATGCGCTGCTCTGGTTCACCAGAAGCAGCTTCGTCATGCTGGCCACATGACCTGGAAGCTGTACGCCGGCTCCCTCGGCCAATAAAGCGAGATGAGCACCGCAACCCCAGAGTCGGCCACGACTGGACCTAATGGTCAGGGGTCCCTTTACCTTTATCCTTTGGCGTAGGGTTTCACCTGTTTGTCCAATATAGAAAATATAGAGTGGATAATAAATTATACATTTTGGACAAAAGTTTCTCTTTGTGAAACCTCTTCTTTTCTCCCCCCCCCCCCCAGGCAAGAACGACGGTTCAATCGGAGGGCGGCAATACTTCAAGTGCAATCCAGGCTACGGGCTCCTCGTGAAGCCCAGCCGGGTCAAGAAAGCCACGGGGCTGGCCAGGCGCCGAAGTGCCGGGACGAGACTGCAGGGCGGGGGCAACCCCGAACAGCGCAAGAGCGGCACCTTCTCGGGCTCGGCCTCCAACCTTGCTTCCCTGACCGCCTTGGCCAAAGCGGAAAAGACCCCCAGGAACGCAGAGAACCGGAAGTCGTGGGCCAACTGAGCAACCGGACACTGCCTTGCGAGAAACCGACACTTCCTGGAGAGCTGCCTTACTTTGCACAACTAAACAAAGCCGGCGAGGGCAGTTGCAGGGCCCGGGGGTGGGGGCGTTCGTTCTTTCCTTGGGTCGTCGGTTGACTTCTTGCCATGAAGGGGTATCGGCATGTTGCTCCTGATGCAAACGGCGACCCTTTTCCATCCTTCTCTTCACCCCCTGCCAGGTGATGTTAAAAAAAAAAGCCATCTGCCATCGTGACTTCACAGATTTCCAGCCCTCCTGCAAGAGGCGCTGTTCACGGAGCCTCTTTTTTAAGGAAATGCGCTGTTGTTCAGGGCCTCACCCTTAAACCATGGGAGAGAGAAGAAGAAGAGACTTGTGTGTCCTGGCGGATGGCGGCTTCAGAGAAACAGTGCCTGGCTTGAGTATTTTTCTCTGGTCTTTTCGTCCCTCTTGCCGGCATCGCTGGGAAGGTATCGCCCCTTGCTGCACTGGGACGAGGCTTTTTGGGGGCTGGCCAGTTGGGTGGTGGGTTGTCCCGTCCCCCCCAAAGAAAATGCCTGAATCTTTAAAAGCAAAGACACCTTGCAGCTAGCTGACGACACTGCTCTAGTGCTTTTTCTATTTAAAGGAGAAAAAGAGACTTTTCTGCGAGACCCTGCTTGGGTTTTTAGAATTTATTATTTCGGCATGCCCTCTGGTGCTACTGTATTTATGAAACCAGTTTCCTGTACGGTTGGTTGAAAGTTTGGTCTCTGGGGGGCTTCCTCCTTTGCGGCGTTGACGTTTAATCAGTGTGTAAAGCAGATTCCCACCCCCATCTCTCCCCCACCCCCCCAAAAAATTCTATGGTATTTATTTCTTATTTATTGCTAAAAGAATGATAGCAGCACAGCCCTTGCGATTTGCAATCAGCCCGCCGCCCGCCAGCTTGCACCAACCTCTTTGCACTGCTCCACGCAGGTTTCCCTCAACTGCTCTCCTTCCCGTCGAAGAATTAAAACGTCTCTCCAGATTTTAAGCTGGCAATCGGACTGAGGTGTGTAGTTTCTGCGGCTGCGTTGAGCCCAGAACAGAACCGCTTTGTGGCTCGCTCAGCTCAATGAAACCCCCCAAGCCACAGATGGAGGCTGGGAAAATTTCACAGATTCCCAGTGCCCTAGAAAACACCCCCCCCCCCCAAAGAAAACCTCTTTTGAGCTGAAGTCAAAGAGGAGGTTGTAGAGTCCTGCAAGGGTCCCGTGACTGTTGAGCTGCCTTAGTCGGCCACCGCGAGTGCCCTTGCCTGTTTTATGCTTCCCCACTGAAAGGGGAAGGACACAAGCAATGGCCTGCTAAAACTTGGAGCTGATTTCCTGTTGCCTCGTGCATTCGCAGGGGGTCCCTCTCACCCCCCCATTCTGCAAGAGCATCTCCCGCAAGCATGCGCGGCGGTAATCTTGCGAGTGGACCTTGCTCCTCGTCGATCCTTCATTTCTGCCTTGAACCCCTTCCAAAATTTCTGGGATTTCCCGTGGGCAAACGCCGTTGCACTCTGGCTCTCTCGCTGTCTTTCGGCTTGCCGAAGGAGAGTTTGAGAGCCTCAGCCCAGCTGTGGGTGCATGTGAGTTGGTGACTTTTTCTCGCGCAGCCTCCCCGTTCTTCCTCTCTCCTTCCCGTGCGCTTGCGCAGCCAAGTTGTGCCTTAATCATCCAGCCGGAAGGGAAAAGCCCTTGCGGAAGGATGTACGGACGATTTGGAAGGAAAGGCAGAGTGCTTTGCAAGCAGGTTCAGTCGGCAGCATTATCCCCTGCGACAGACGCCCTTCCTGACACCCTGGAGAGATGCTGCCAGCCAGTGTAGACAATACTGAATCCGATGGACCAACAGCCTGACTTGGCAGAAAGTGGGTTCCTGTATCTCCTTTGCAGGAGATGCCCCTGCCGACTGGACTCTCATTTGGCCCTGGAACGAGCGCAAATGTGATCATAGAATCATAGAGTTGGAATAGACCACAAGGGCCATCGAGTCCAACCCCCTGCCAAGCAGGAAACACCATCAGAGCACTCCTGACATATGGTTGCCAAGCCTCTGCTTAAAGACCTCCAAAGAAGGAGACTCCACCACACTCCTTGGCAGCAAATTCCACTGTCAAACAGCTCTTACTGTCAGGAAGCTCTTCCTAATGTTTAGGTGGAATCTTCTTTCTTGTAGTTTGGATCCATTGCTCCGTGTCCGCTTCTCTGGAGCAGCAGAAAACAACCTTTCTCCCTCCTCTATGTGACATCCTTTTATATATTTGAACATGGCTATCATCTCACCCCTTAACCTCCTCTTCTCCAGGCTAAACATGCCCAGCTCCCTTAGCCGTTCCTCCTAAGGCATCGTTTCCAGGCCTTTGACCATTTTGGTTGCCCTCCTTTGGACACGTTCCAGTTTGTCAGTGTCCTTCTTGAACTGTGGTGCCCAGAACTGGACACAGTACTCCAGGTGAGGTCTGACCAGAGCAGAATACAGTGGCACTATTACTTCCCTTGATCTAGATGCTATACTCCTATTGATGCAGCCTATTGATGTTCAGATAGGAAGCCGTGTGGGTCAGGAAATGGTCAGCTGTGGAAGACGGAGGGGGCAGGCAGGCGCCAAGCGGAGAACTGGCAGACTTGACTTGGCATCGTAGAACAGTAGAGTTGGCCGGGACCCTAAGCGGTCCTCTAGACTGACCCCCTTTAACCACAGCTAACGGGGGCGCTCTTCTCCAGACAGACAGAAAAGGAAGACTAAGGCGCATAGTCTTTTCAGTGATGCATGCACCACTACAAAGGGCGAAGGGGACTGGAGATAAATGAATACGACAGAGCAAGGAGCCTTAAAGGCCTCTCTGGACATTCTGTAGATCAAGAAAACCCAGAGGCTTTAGATGCGTAAGAGACGGTGGCAGCGCAGAAAGGGGTGTCTTTGGAGCAAGCCGAGCTCCAGGACTGAGGGGGCAAGAGTATAAAAGCAGCTGGTTCCCTATGCCCCCCACCCCTCTAGGAATTTTAATAAAGCACACTTGGGGGGGTTAGGAAAATATTTCACCGTTGCGTCTTAAAGCGCCTCCTCGAGGCTTTCTAACTGGAGGAGAAATGCTCCACACGAGCTACAATTGCCCCCCAGCACAGCTTCAGAGAAATGAAATGAGTGCCAAAATCTAGGCGTTTTAATATCCAGGCAGGGTTTTATTGAAAAAAGAAAAAAGTTCTGCAGGGGAATCTTTCAAACCTGTCAGTCGTGATCCTTAAAGAATGAAGCCCACCTGAGTCCCGTGGAAATTGGTTATGCTGGGTTTTGCGACTCAACGAGGGCCAGTAGTTTGCCTGTTAAGTGGACGTTTCTAGGATTCCACGTTAGGTTCCTACACCCTGCAGTCTCCCTCCCTCGGGGCTGCTGTGCCGAACAACACAGCGGCAACAGTTTTCCCACCGCGGCAACGGGCATCCTTAACGAACTTACCATTACCTTCCTGCTTATTTCCGGCATGTGTGAGCAATCCCAGGTGAGCCGAGGCTTGCTTGGCAGGTAAACCTGCCACGCTTCCTGCCGTTGGGGCCCCCTGGGTTTTGCCAGAACTTTTCATGCACTTTACAAAGGGGAAAGGGCGCTGGTTGGGCAAGTTGTGTTGGCAGCCCGTAAGCCAGAGGACGCCTTTGAGACCAGCCTTTGCCAACCTGATGCCCTCCAGTTCTTTAGGGCTACAGCCTCCATCAGTCCCAGCCAGTTCAGAGGGCACCAAGTTGGCAAAGGCCTCTTGAAACCTTTGCGGTTCTCTGACTCGGGGGCAGCCTCCTTCTAACCCTTTGACACTTTTGCCCTTCCTTTTATATTTAATTCATTGTCCGAGCTCAAGAGCCCTTTGCGTAAAGAATAGCTTTCAAGAGTGATTGGGAACAGGACTCGAGGCAGTGAAATAAAACGGCTTGTTGCAATTAAAAGCCCTGCTGTGGGTACTCGTGCGGTTTTCTGGATCATGCCCCCCCCCCCGGTCTTTTCAACAAGACGTAACGTCCTTTCCTTTCGTCTTGCATTAACTGCTCTTTAAAAAACCCCAGAACAGGTCTGCTTTTTCCAACAAATTGTGGCAGCTCTTAAGCCAAAGCGCCACTGGCAAGTTGTTTTTCCACGTTAACAAGGAAATGCAAGCTTGCGCCACCCATTTGCACGTGGAACCGGGCTTTGAAAGATAGACGTCTCTTAGGAGCTCCGCCTGGAAAAATAACCATTTTTCTTTTTTATATCATGGAGAAAAGGGTTTCTACAGTACGTTCAATGGGTCCACCGTAGAATTATCCACCGCTAAGACTTTGAAGTTCAAATACTTTTTTTTAAAAAAGTGCAGTTTCTTTGGGTTTGCAGCTGTGTACACTTTGCTTGCATCGGAAGCTTTTATATAGTTGAATTGGGGGTGCTGAACACATGGGACTCTGCCCCAGTGGCTTGTACTTCCGGCTTCCTTTTAACCAAGCCACAATTCCTTCAACTGTGCCTTATCGGTTTGACAGCTGGCTTGCCCACTGAACCAGGGATTGCGAACCTCTGACCCTCCAATTGGGACTCCCAGCACCCACCAGTCTCAGCCAGCCCTGGCCCCTGGGTTCCCCAGTCCTGCTTTTAAGACAATAGCAGGCAGTCCCAGGGCTGTAGGGCCAACGAGTTGGCTGGAGAGATGGTTTCAGAGGAACGACCTCCCTGTCGTCATCATCTTGAAATGTGGAAGGTTTTCTTTAGCACCACTTTCCAGCTGGGGCGCTTCATCGACACCAGCTCCAGTAGCAGGCTGCGTCCCAGTAGAATCGCAGAATTGTCGTGTCGGAAGAGGGACCCCACGGGTCATCTAGCCCAACCCGCTGCAATACAACCCTGCCTTTCTTCAGCCAGCTCTGCCGCGGCCGTGTCTTGTTCCAGTATCTCTGAAAGAGTTTCCCCAGGGCTGAGGACAAAGGCCCCACCCAAGGTGGCGGCGCCAGCAACCTGCCGCCATTTTGTGTGCGTGCGCGCCAGGTATAGAATGGTAGCTGCCAAGGAGGCAACACCCAGTGGGAATTTTACCTGGCAAGAGTCACGGGCAGACGTTTTGGGTGATCTGATTTAACACGCAAATTCATCCCAAATCTGCTACGAGTGCGAAAGCGGCCTGATCCTTGCTCCCCCACCGCAGACACACTTAAACACTACACATGAGCACAAGAGGCGTTTGCCAAGGCGGCAACCTTGGCTCTGTGCAGAATGCGTCCCCATGTGGTCATGATTCCAGGGTCACTAACTCTCCCGTCTTAGGGAGGGGAGCGGGCTTTCAGAGTTAACTACTTTCCGTTGATTTGTGTTGTGATCTTTACTTCTTTGTAAATGTAGGGAGACTGTATATAAAGGACGGATGTTTAGCTGGTTTCGGAAGTGTCTGTTGGTTGTACCTTTTTAAAATGCGCTAAAAATCCAAAGATAAATTGTAATGAAGTGTAAAGTTTTTAATGCTCACTTGTATCATACTAAACTTGTAATATTGTACCATACCTGTGACATGATGTACCTTACCTAAAATAAAAACACCTCCTTTACGTTAAGCCTCGAATCCTCGCTCGCTCTGTTTCTCCCTCCCTCCCAGACTTGAGACCTCCGGTTATTAGGGAGGTATATAAATTCAAAAAATAAATAAGAATAGAAGCCTGCTTGCCTGGCCAAAGCACTGCAGATCTGCTGGGTTAAGGAAACCCAAGCAGATAGGTATCAGTGGAGGAGTCAAACAAGGACCACCTGGTCAAAGTTCTGTGCTTAAAGAGGAAATCCAGATTTATTTATTGTCCTGGATGTGTTCCACGAAGTGAGCATGTTTTTATTCTTTCCCTTGCCCAATTCACTCCGAAGTTTTTGCTAGTTGTGCGGAAAATATAGCAGTGGCTGTGCAGGGAACGGAAGTGTCTCTCTAATCCAGGGGGTCAGCACACTTTTTCAGCAGGGGGCCGGTCCACCGTCCCTCAGACCTTGTGGGGGGCCAGACCATATTTTGGAAAGAAAAAAATGAACGAATTCCTACGCCCCACAAATAACCCAGAGATGCATTTTTAATAAAAGGACACATTCTGCTCCTGTAAAAACACGGATTCCCAGGCGGTCCACGGGCTGGATTTAGAAGGCGATTGGGCCGGATCCGGCCCCCGGGCCTTGGTTTGCCTACCCATGCTCTAACCCTCCTCCCCATCAACTAAAAACTTTTGCTTTCGGTGAGAGCTCAGTCAGTAGAGCATGAGACTGACTCTCAGGGTCGTGGGTGAAAGATTCCTGAATCACACTGGGAGCCAGTGTGGTGTAGTGGTTAAGAGCAGTAGTCTCGTAATCTGGGGAACCGGGTTCGTGTCTCCGCTCCTCCACATGCAGCTGCTGGGTGACCTTGGGCCAGTCACACTTCTTTGACGTCTCTCAGCCCCACTCACCTCGCAGAGTGTTTGTCGTGGGGGAGGAAGGGAAAGGAGAATGCTAGCCGCTTTGAGACTCCTTAAAGGGAGTGAAAGGCGGGATATCAAATCCAAACTCAAATTGCAGGGGGCTGGATTAGATGATGCTCAAGCTCCCTCCCAACTTTGAATTTTTTGATTCTATAACTTCAGCAAGCTTTGCTAACATTGTGCCTTTTATTCATAGGGGATAGAAACTTGTAAGGTGGTTCTTAAGATGACTGTGGGTCATTACACTTCCATGTACCTGTGAAATTGCAGTATACAGACACATGCACTGCAACACTATTTTACTTTAAATAAATTAAAAAATTGTCCAGTAGCACCTTAGAAATCAACTAAGTTTGTTCTGGGTATAAGCTTTCGTGTGCATGCACGCTTCTTCAGATACACAGGGTGATTCCTTGTAGAGTTGTTCCATGCAGAGAGTTCCTCCTTTATTTGTTTCTGTTTTAGGGAAGTTTTTAATGTGTGACATTTTGATGTATTTTTAATCTTTGTTCCCCAGAGTGGCTGGGGAAACCCGGCCAGATGCGTGGGGTACAAATAAATTAATATTAGTATTAGTATTTATTTTAGAGTACAGAACACTGATCAGATGTTTGAGCAGCTTCTTTAGAAAGTGTGACATAGTTTCTTTGCATATTTAGTAGGATAGGTGGATTGTAAGTAAAGGTAAAGGGACCCCTGACCATTAGGTCCAGTCGTGGCCGACTCTGGGGTTGCAGCGCTCATCTCGCTTTATTGGCCGAGGGAGCCGGTGTACACCTTCCAGGTCATGTGGCCAGCATGACTAAGCCGCTTCTGGCAAACCAGAGCAGCGCACAGAAATGCTGTTTACCTTCCCACCAGAGCGGTACCTATTTATCTACTTGCACTCTGATGTGCTTTCGAACTGCTAGGTTGGCAGGAGCAGGGACTGAGCAATGGGAGCTCACCCTGTCGCAGGGATTCGAACCGCTGACCTTCTGATTGGCAAGTCCTAGGCTCTGTGGTTTAACCCACAGCGCCACCCATGCCCCCTAAGTGGATTGTAGAGGGTTCTTAATTCTAAGACCCTTAGGTATAGTGTCCAGGTTCTTGCATTTAGTCAGAAAGGAGATCTCAGTCTGTACCTGTGCAAGTTTCTTTGTGAGGTTGATGGACTTCCATTTCATGCGGCTCAGTTTGGCGCCTTCCATGATTCTAGATTCAGGTAGGTAGCCATGTTGGTCTTATGCAGTCGAAATAAATTTAAAAATTAAAGAACTGTCCAGTAGCACCTTAGAGACCAACTAAGTTTGTTCTGGATAGAAGTGTATCTGAAGAAGTGTGCATGCACACGAAAGCTTATACTCAGAACAAACTTAGTTGGTCTCTAAGGTGCCGACAAAGGTCCGTATAGTTAAAGCTATGGTTTTACCAGTCGTGATGTATAGAAGTGAGAGCTGGACCATAAAGAAGGCTGATCGCCGAAGAATGGATGCTTTTGAATTCTGGTGCTGGAGGAGACTCTTGAGAGTCCCATGGACTGCAAGAATATTAAACCTCTCCATTCTGAAGGAAATCAGCCCTGAGTGCTCACTGGAAGGACAACACGGCTACCTACATTACTTTAAATAGATCAATATTTTAATCGAGTGCAGGGCAAGAAGTCCAGGGCTTCTTAAGAAATGCCAGGATTTTGGAGAAATCATGAAGCCAGTATGAGACTTGACGGTGGCCATCCTTTATAGGTGTCAAAGCCCCCATCTGGACCCACACACAGCCTCATTCACACATGATAGTAAACCCAAAGGCAGGCTTGCTGGGACCAGGAATGTGCGCATCCTTCGGGAGAGCAGCTCACAGCCACTTCGCTCTCCCCCAGCCCGTTTTACTCTTGCGTTGTTGCACCGAGCTAAGCCAAGCTTGGACTCGGTGCGTCGTCCAGAGCCAGGCTTCTGTTAAAGCTCACTCTCTGTGCCCAACCTGCTTCTTGCAAATGCTTCCCCAGCTCACTATCTGTGTTAATGCAATCACCACTGCAATTATCACTAATCTGCTGCTGTAAAAAATGTGTGCCTATTTAACGTGCGTTTATGCTCTCGTTCGCACCAGCTGCGATCTTTTTGCATCAAGCTGCCATGCAACTCCCACCTGGCAGTTTTCTCTTTAAATCCACTCGTGCAACATACAAGGCAGGCCCAAGTCTGTAAAATCTTATACTGTAATATATATTTTAGTGCCCTAAAGCTGTCACAAGACCTTTTTAAAATAATAATAAAATAAATAAATAAATAAATAAAATTATTATTATTATTATTATTATTATTATTATTATTATTATTATTATTATTAATTATATCTATATCCCACCCTCCCCAGCCGAAGCCGGGCTCAGAGCGGCTAACAACAGTAAAATGATACAACTTTCTAAAATCATTTCATTATAAAATCAGTTCAAATCAGATTAATGGCAACCATCGGGCTAGAGTTCTGTGAGGATTGCCAAAGGAGGGGGTCAGACTGTGCCTTGGCCAAAGGCCTTGTGGAACAGCTCCGTCTTGCAGGCCCTGCGGAAAGATGTCAAGTCCCGCAGGGCCCTGGTCTCTTGGGACAGAGCGTTCCACCAAGTCGGGGCCAGTACTGAAAAGGCCCTGGCCCTAGTAGAGACCAATCTAACCACCTTGTGACTTGGGACCTCCAAGGTGTTGCCATTTGTGGCTCTTAAGGTCCTCTGCGGGGCATACCAGGAGAGGCAGTCCTGTGGGTATGAGGGTCCTAGGGCTTTAAAGGTTAAAACCAGCACCTTAAATCTGATCCTGTACTCGACAGGGAGCCAGCGCAACAAATTGGTCATAATACTGACCCCCCAAAAACACTTTTTACGATGATGTGGTCGTAGTTCAAGGTGTTGCTGTTAGTATGACCCCCTTAGAAACTTGGTGGAGAGGGTATTTCTAGGTACACTGGTCCCACTTTGATCAGTCAAACTGGCCCTGTTACTGGTGTCATATTAAAATCCATCCTGCATAAGAACTCTTACCTTTCTGGGTGGTAGCACCTGCACTTTGGAACTCCCTGCCACTTGACATGTGCCTTCAGGCATGTGCCTTCGCTGTACTTTTTTTCAGCACCTGCCCAAATCATTTTTGTTTGGACAGGTTTTCCCCGAAATTTAGAAAGCCGAAGGCAGTTTTCAGTCTGTTATTTTCAAATGTCTTAAATGGCTATTAACTCTTTCTTATTGTTAGTTTTATTGCTTTGGCTTTTCTGTAAACCACTTTGCGGTGTTTCTTCCCCCCCAATCAAGCACTGTACCAAATTGTAAAAAAGAAAGAAAGAAAGAGACTGAATTCCACCGTAAAGGCAATTCTCCAAGTAGCATGTTGGATTCCCTTAACCGTTCCCCCCCCCCCCATTTGAAAAACTAGGGATGAATCTTCTGAACAGCGCCATTCTCAGGACCATCCTGCCACAGAAGTGGGTCAGGTGGCTGGGTGACCGATGGCAGCCGGCCGTGTCATGAGAATTCGGGGACCCTGCGAACCCCCACGAAATGAAACATTTTGCACAAAGAGGACCGAACCAGAACTTTTTTTTTCAGTTATACATTTTAATTTTCTAGTAGGTACAATACTAAAATAAACACAAATTAAAAAAAAGTTTTATTTAAAACAAAACTGTACAAAAAAGCAGTTATACTACAATTTAATTACAGAACAGTCTACTGTCCAAAAAGGCACTAATAATCCAGAATAGGAGATTACAAGGATACAAGGACTCGGTTGTCGTTTTTCTTTTTGTATTTTTTTCTTCTTTTAAACTAGTATTTAATCAATACAATAGAGCACTTGTTTCTCTTTCTCTCTCCCCAACCCCCCCTTTCACGTACAGAAACAAGGACGCCTCTCACAGTCAGTACACATTGGTATAAATATGAGCCCTACGTAGAAAGGTGTCGTCTCTCTCTCTCACGCTCTCTCCTGTTTCCCCTCGTTGCCACCCCTGCTTTTGGGGGGAGGAAGGCAAGAGGTAATTATATATATATGGCATTTTATCTTTTAATGGAGAGATGGGGAAATATGTGAATACCTCCTCTCTGCAAGAATGCATTGTATTAAATGGGTAAGGAAATCGAGGCCCAGGGAGAAAAAATTCTGACACGAAAGAGGCTCTGAGACTCTTAATTATGGCTGCAACTTCGCTTTGGGAAGAAGCTCTCGACAAACCGATTCCATCATTCAATAAAACTGTACAGTGGTACCCCGCAGGACGAACGCCTCGGAAGACGAAAAACTCGCTAGACGAAGGAGTTTTTCGTTTTCTTAGCCGCTTCGCAAGACGCATTTCCCTATGGGCTTGCTTCGCAAAACGAAGCTTGCCCCGCAAGCTCCGTGGATAGCGGGGAAGCGCAGTGCATCTTCCCCGCTGTCCCCGGACCTCTTTTGAACCAAGGGGCGGCGGGGAGATCGCTTCTCCCCGTTGCCAGCCCCACAATCTCCGGGGACAGAGGGGAAGGCGCGCGCACCTTCCCCTCTCTCCCCGGACCCCTTTTGAACCAAGGGGCGGCAACGGGGAGAAGCGATTCTCCCCGCTGCCCCTTCCCTTGCTTTAAAACAGGTCCGGGGACAGAGGGGAAGGCGCGCGGCGCTTCCCCTCTGTCCCCGGACGGTCTCCATAGGAACGCATTGATTGATTTTCAATGCATTCCTATGGGAAACCGTGCTTCGCAAAACGAAAAACTCGCAAGAAGAAAAAACTTGCGGAACGAATTAATTTCGTCTTGCGAGGCACCACTGTACTTGGGAGCGTACGGTTTGAATTCCTCCCCACAAACACAAAATTAGCACAGAAGGGGAAGTTTCTCCCTGCTGTGCACAAGTTTGGGTTTTTTTCCACAGGGCTGAGCATTGAACATCATGCGTTCCTCACCTGCAATGGGGTGTGGCGCAGGCCAAGCACGCTTTTACCGTGGTTTGTCGCAGAGGTGCTGTTTGTTTGTTCCTCGAAAGGGCCTCTCGTAAGAGTGTCCCTTTACACGTTAGCAAAGCTCTCAAGGCACTGACCGTTCTGTAAAAAAAACGCACCGGGTTTAAACAACCGTGGTCCCAGTTTTGCACAAGCGGTTTGGGAAGAATTCACGCAGGGGATTGGGACTAGCCTCGCATTTAAGAAGTGGGGAGCGAGAGATCCTTAAACAAAATCCTTTGCAAATTAGGATGTCATTATTAATGATTTGGAGGAGGGAAACTGGCAGGGAATGATCTGTGGGCATGGTCTTCAAGGTGTCGGCCAATACACTCGTTGGATCTTTCACTGGTTGTTACACGGGGACCAGTTTTGCCAGAAAATGCCTCCTCCTCTCTTACCTACAGGGCCGCAACACAGATTATGGAGGAGATGGGAAATTAAGATTACCAACGTTCACTAACCTGGTATCCCTCAAGCTGTTTTGGACTGTCCTGAACTATCTTGAGGGGCAGGAGGTGGCCAGGTGACGCCGTGGCTCAAACCATCATGGCACAAAGCCGCCATTTTTGTTTGGGTGGGGTCAACGACCTCAAAGTGGCCATTTCCCCCCACTTCCCGCCCCCCATTTCTGTGGGCCACGATTTGGAAATCCACCAATTATCTCTGCCAATTGCTTCTGGCGTGATTTGATAGCGGCGTTCTTTGCAGCAATATCTCAGTGAAGAGATTTGGATACTCTGACCCAAGGGGTTTTTTTCCGCTACTTGGGGCCAGTGCGCAGAAGGACCTGCAAGGATGATTTAAGGAAGAGCAGAGCAGCTTCTGAGCAATGCAAAGAGTGACGGCAGCGAAGGCCCTCCGAGGTATCTTCTGATATTGGCAGCTGTCTGTTACTCAGCCCTTTGGGCGAAGGGGGTTTCGGGGGGGGGGTGGCTGACCCAAACCTGGTCCTGAAATACGGAACCAAAGGCAAGAGGGCGAGAGAAAGAGAGAGAGAGAGACCACAGCTTTTTCCAAAAACTGTGTCATACATACAGAAGACGAAGACAGGCATATAGATGTTAACAAAAATAAGTAGCAAAAGAAATTTGATTAAAAAAAATTCTCTCACATCATCCTATATACTACATCCTCCCTTCTGCTTAGCAGAAAATTTTACGTACACAAAAATACAAATACACAATTTTGTAGAACAGTCTGATTTTAATATATTTATATATATTTATATTTATATGAGTGGCAGGTTAGTTTATTATATGGAGCTTTTTGCACTTTTGGCTCATATGCAACAAGGCTTATAAATTCAGCTTTAGCTTTTCATTCAGGTTTTTTTTATTTTTTTATTTTCTATTTTCTTCTCTTCCTTATATAGCTTTTTTTTTTAAAACAAGTGTTTCTCTTTTTTCACATTTAAAGCAGCATTCAATCTGCAAGAGGAATCGGTGGCAACAGCAAGGGGCGGGGGGGGGCCTTTTTTTGGGGGGGTTGTCAGTGGTGGAGGATGTTTGGGGAAAGGGATAGAGATATACAGATATTCCAGTGCGTTGGGAGTCGTGTGTTTTTTGCGTGGAGAGCGGACGTTTACGGACGAAAACGAAAACGAGGGTTGCGAGCTGAGGGGCGGCGAGACACAGATTTACCTCATGAGGTAGGCTGAGACACAGGTTGGCAGGGCAAGGGCACCAGGCCGGGGTGCCCATTGCCACCGCAATAGTGAGTGAGGAGGGGGCGGCACTCGGAGCGAGACGCAGGAGGCCCCGGGACGTCAACGGAGGAAACGCACAGGCAAAGACACAAAGGCTTCTCAACGGCAGGTCGCGGCAAAAAGGCAAAGAAATGAGCTCCTACGACAGGGCAAGTCTTGACTCCCTGCAATGCAGACAGCGGAAGACCCGAAAGGTCCGAGGTCGGCGTGCCGTCCCCCTCGCCAGTTACAAGGCAGATGGGCTAGCTCCCTTTTTTTTTTTTGAAAAATAATGA
Organism: Podarcis liolepis; assembly: GCF_965112155.1. Taxonomy (NCBI): domain Eukaryota; kingdom Metazoa; phylum Chordata; class Lepidosauria; order Squamata; family Lacertidae; genus Podarcis; species Podarcis liolepis. The sequence goes on from NC_139557.1 coordinate 120,887,680, forward strand.
TTTCTTTGTAATTAGTTTTCCGATTCACCCCCAATAATAACCAAATTGTAACAGATAACAGTTAATTCCCAAATTATACAGTTGTCAAAATGCCAGTCAACTTGGACTGGCGAGGTGCCAGGGGTGTCAACCAAAATACAGTGGTACCTCGGTTTGCAACCGTTTTGGATTACAGCCACGTCAAACCCGGAAGTGTGTGTCCCCTTTTTTTGGATTACAACCCCCCCCCCCTTTTGGGGGGATTACAACCAATTTTTTTGGGGGGGAGGCCCCAATGGCGAAAGCTCACCTTGGGTTACAACCTGTTTTGGTTTACAACTGGACCTCCGGAACGGATTATGGTTGTAAACCAAGGTACCGTAGATTCTGGCATATAAGATGACTTTTTAAGCCCGGGAAATCCTCTAAAAAGTTGGGGGTCGTCTTATACGCCGGGTATGGGTTTGCTGGGCAGCGGCAGCAGATGACGGGCTCTGCGCAGGGAGGAAGCTGCCCAGCGATGCTAATTGACAGCTGCCAATTTGGGAGGTCATCTTATACGCCCAGTTGGTACCACTGGTACCACTGTAACCAATTTTTTTGGAGGGGAGGGGCAGGTAAGCCCCACCAAGCATAACCAAACATGACACGGTGCAATGCCCATCAACTTGGGGGCCCTCAAATATTTTATTTGGGGGGGCGCAAAGGGACCTCGGATCCTGGGAGTTTGGCTCCTATCCTTCCGTTTCCCAAATGCAATGTTTACCGCTCTACCCTTCCGACCCCCTCCGAACAATATCGGTGCTGCGCAAAAACACACATGGTGAACGAAACTAGAGATGGCCTCTTCCCACATCGCTAACTCCTGATGATGCAGGGATGCAGCCACGATACAGTTGAAATGCGATGAATTAACAGGAGTGGGTCAGTATCCGTCCTGCCTTTTTCTTTTTTCGAGAGGGACAGAGCCCAGAGAAGGATGCAACCACCCTTGGCCGCCCATCACTGAACGAGAGGCACCGGCCGAAGGCAAGGACCAGGGACCCCCCAGCAGCACGACACCCTTTCAGGGGGTGGGAGGGAGAAGAGCGAAGAGTTGCTACTGACCCCCTGGTACAGGAACAACACCCCCACCTCACCCTGCTGCTTCACCTTGGTCATTCTAGGCCGATAAAGGCACCACCTTCTGCCTCGCAGCCCCCCCCCCCACTGCAACACCAATGTAAGGACCGCACAAGGGTTGCAAGCGAGATGAACGGAAGTGAAGGAAGTCCCCGCACCTTTTGGGTAAGGGGGAGCGACTTCAGCAGGCCTTGCTACCTTCTGCTGCTGCCAAAATCTTTCTGCTTGCAGCGGTTCTCAACCTGTGGGTCCCCTGATGTTGTTGGACTACAACTCCCATCATCCCTGAGCTCTGGCCTTGCTAGCTAGGGCTGATGGGAGTTGTAGTTCAACAACATCGGGGGACCCACAGGTTGAGAAAGGCTGGCTTGAAGTAAGGTGCAGGGACCCCACCATCTTCTGCAGCCCCAGCACAAGTCTGGATGGCTCCTTTTCAGAAAGGGGCTTTCTCGTCCCAGGTAATGCGTCGGCAGGTGTCGGCCCGGAACAGGCCAAGGCACGACACCAGGATGAATGGGAGGCCTCTGAGACTGCATTCCACACCCGTTTCCTGTGCCAGGGAGGGAAAGAGTTTTCTGACTACGGAGCCGCTGTCTGGGAACAGTGCAACAAAGACGTCTGGCATTTTGGCTCTGGGTGCCAAAGCACGCTCCTGCAGGGTCTACCAGCCTGGCCGGTAAACCGAATAATCTGGAACCACGTGTGTTTCGCACTCAGGACTCACAAAGCGGGATGGAAGCCAGCCTTTCCCCAACATGGTGCAAGAACCTTCATCGCTTTGTAATCGGAGGGGCAAGATCGCGGTGCCTATGAAACCAGTATGCAAATTGCATGCCACAAAACAGACGTCAAACTAATTGCAAATCTGGGGGAGAGATACTTTTCCTTTCAGAATTTTGTTAAAATATCATTTTTTTTTGTTTTTTGAAAGGAAGAAAAAAGATTAATCAAGAACACTTCCCACTTAACGCATTTACAAACTAAGGGTGACCCGTGACCGTTTACAAAAACAAGCCTGACCGAAAAAGAAGAAGGCATTTTTTGGGAAACCTGATTTAAGGACTGGATCGGAAGCTTCGGCTACAGAGGGAAACAACTGAGACAGTCGCCTGTCCAGTTAGATCCCTCCAGGTGGAATTAAATGCACAGGTCTGGGAACCCAGAAACTAATCTTGCACTGCTTTAGAACTGCAATGATCGGGGCAGAGGTTACGTTGCAATGGTTGGCAGTCTGGCCAGGAGAATGACTTTGCAATGGGGGCGCGAACCTGCCTGAGGTATCGTGATGTCCGAGGAGCGCGTGAATTGCAGAGGTGCTGAAAATTGCCCCCCGCAACTACCCGGTTTGTCCAGGGGTGCAATGGCGACTCGGGGAAGAGGGTGGGCAGGAGGTTTGGCGGAGGGGAAGAGCAAGAAGAAGAAGAATCTCCGCATGTCCGATATGTCACAGCAGACTTCGGTGTTGTGGGTGTGTATCACTCGTTGGGACGGCCCTGCCTCCCTGCCACCAGGTGCAAGCAACACACATCTCTGAAGCATTGGGGCAAGCTATATCCCTGCTGCCCACACCCAAACAGGAGACTGAAACGAACCTCTCTGAGGGCGCCCAAATTTCACAGAGGTTTTCCAGAAACAGAATTCAAGTCAAGAGGAGAGGAAAGAGAGGCAGTGGAAGTGGCTGTCATGGCTTCTGCCCGGCTTTTGTTGGGCAGCTAATGCAACCTTCTAGGGTCTCCTGCCCTCCGAGTCCCGCAGGCGGAAGGCATGTAAGGGAGAAATGCCCTTTCGTCATCGTCCCCCGGGCAACTGGTGAGGCCGGGGGGGGGGGCGCCTCTTACTTGCTATCCTCCCTGCCCCCCAGCCGCTCATGTAGGCACTTTTAGAAAATAAACACCTAAGACAGACAACAACTACTCTGTAGCGCACAGGCCACTCTCGGGACTCAAGGAAGCGGATGTTCCTACCCAAAGGCAGTTGACACCCAAGATGGCAGAGCCAATGACTTATCTTCTATTTCGGCTTTCCAATGCTGGCCTTTTCGCGGAGAGAGGGGAAGCCTGCCTTCTCCCAGGCCTCGCCACGCTGATGGCCCACGTGCCACGGAAGTGGCGACATGCGCCTCCCCCTTCGGAAACACCGCAAACGAAGGGAAAGTTGCGCAAAGGTGCCTCCTCATATCGGGATGGGAAGGTGTTGGCAGTGGCTGCTTGAAATCCACCCGGAATACCAAACGGTTTATCAGAGTTCACAGAATCACAAGAGAAGAATCCCATCTTGAGAATCCCTGGCAGACGGCCGTCCAACCGCTGCTTAAAAACCTCCAAGGAAGGAGAGTGCTGCACCTTCCAACGTCAAACAGCTCTTACCATCACAAAGTTCTTCCTAAGCTTGAGTTGGAATCTCATTCCTAACAGTCCAGCGCGATCTCGGTCAATTCAATACAGTGCAGCAGATTGCAATGTCCTACCTACCTGTTTGTTACAGCTTCCTTTTTGGGATAACCAGCTGATCGGTTTCCACGGAGGTGTTTCTGTACTTGGACACCAGAAATAACACACTGTGCTCCACTGAAAGCCAACCGGTCAGCTGTACCCAAGCCATTCCGACCTGGACAGAGACCCTGTTCCCAGCCGCAAACAGAAGAACCACTGTAAGTGACACTACGAGAATTTCAGCACAAAGTTATTTCTTGGTGGGTGGCTGGCCTAAACCGAAACCTCGTTAAAGACCAGTTGCAGTGGGACAGAGAGGCCAACTGGAACCTTGCTCATCTCTGTGGGAAAATGGGATGGCGAACTAGACAGTCCATTGGTCTGATCCAGCTGCCAGGATCAGCCACAAATGGCCGCTGGTCTTTATCAGGTTGTGATATTGGCCTGGAGTGGCAAAAGGTCATGGTCTGGTTGGCCGCTGGAAGAATGGATGCTGGACCAGATCCAGCCAGGCCAGGATTTGTGGCAGACAAATCACACGGTGTGTGTTGACATAGCTAGGCTACCATGTGAAGGCTGCCGTCGCCGCAGAGCTAACGTGATGTGCAAATCGCCCTTGTATACAAGATTGTGTGGGATAAGGAGAGTGGAAGATTCTCCTGAAGGTTTGACTAGGAGAGCTATGCTTTTGGTGCGAGACTAAGCTACAGTTTAGCACCTTCCTCTGATGTGGCCACCAGGAGTTCGGAAACCTCTGTCTCGGTTTGCGACCGTAGCGGTTTAGGATTACGTCCAAAGCCCGGCAAACATTTAGCGCTACATCCGAACGTGGCTACGGTCACAGAGGCAGGCACAACACAGGCTGGTCCCGAGGAGAAGGAGAAGACCGGAAAACTTGGCTTTATCGTGGAAGAAAAGACTCTTAATGGCTACTAACCACAATGGCTATATTTTAGCTCCGCAGTCAGAGCCCTCTGAATACTACCGTATTTTTCGCTCTATAAGACGCGCCAGACCGCAAGACGCACCTAGTTTTTGGAGGAGGAAAACAAGAAAAAAAGTATTCTGAATCTCAGAAGCCAGAACAGCAACTACACAGCGAAAGCAGCGATCCCTCTTGCTGTTCTGGCTTCTGGGGTAGCTACAGAGCCTGCATTCGCTCCATAAGACGCACACACATTTCCCCTAACTTTTAAGGAGGGAAAAAGTGAGTCTTATAGAGGAAAAATTACGGTAGTTGTTGGGAATCACAGGTGAGCGAGCCTTGCTGGGCTCCGGTTCCGCTTGTGAGCTCCGTCTGGGTAGCGAACCGACCACAGTGAAAACAGAGCGCTGGACTGGTCAGGCTACTGGCCTGATCCAGCTCCAAAGAACAGGGAACAGGGCAACAGCTGAGTGGTAGAGAAACATGTATAATCAGGTTCAGTCCCAGTTAAGAATGGATTTGGGAGGGAGAGCCAGGGAGAAGCTTCAGCTGCTGCCAGTCAGAGTGGACATTTCTAGCCTAGGGAAGCCGGTGGACGTATGGCAGCTTCAGTTACATGGAAGGCACAACCTACAATTATTATTATTATTAACTGAATTTACACACCGCCCAATACCCGGAGGCGGTTCATGGAATAAAATCAAAATATGCAACCACAAAATACATAATCAAAATTAAAAACCACAACCCAATACCCACCCATCCACACAAAAAAACCCACATTTTAAAAGGGCATACAATGTCAGGCCCTGGTATGACATATACAGGCTCCAGCAGACCAGGCAAGAGTCTCCACAGAAACACCATCACTCCATAGCAGATTGTTCTCAGCCAAAAATCATGTCCCACAAAGTATTAAATCGGGCTAAGCGCATAATAAACTGAGTAACAATAATTTATTTCTGCATTTTATTAAAAAGTAACCCCAAAACAAAAAAAAGGGGGGGGGGATTCAGGAACTAAGTTTTATCCACAAGGAGGTTGACAGAAAGGACGGGTGCATTCAAAATTTTGTTTTTTTTTCGTAAAAAAAAAGGAGGCCAAGAATTAACAGATCCTGAGGAGCACACGAAGACAGCGAGCAGTGCAATTCTAACCACGTTTAGTCAGAAGTAAGCCCTGCTGAATTCAGGGGGGCTTACTCCTAAGTAAGCAGGATTGGGATGGCAGCCTAGGAAACTGGGGGGGGGGGGCTGGCAGTTTGCATGTGACCTGAGCAAATACCCTAAACTGGAAAAACACAAAAAAAGATCCAGCGTATGGAAATGGCGCGGTTCTTTCTCTGCCAGGGGGATCGAGTTGCTGTCACCGAGAGCCCCTGAGATCCATCTGCGTTTGTGGTTCAGAGAAGGGCCTCGATCCGGCTGATGGAAGCTTGGACTGAGTCGCACCGGAAGCAGCTGTCTCTTTGGCTGCACCAGTTCCTACAAGGCAACTCATTCAGAAAGATGACACACTTTAGAAGGGGACTTCGGTCAACAGACCTCACCTTAGTTGGGGCTCACTTTTGCTGGATGGATGCCTGCCTACCTGGCCCCGGAATGGGGCAAAGAAGACCGGCTTCCAGGCCTTGTGGCAGCCATTGATCATGACTTAAATAAATTCACGATAGCCAGGGTGACTGTGCTGTGTCTGCACCGTTCGGAAACCCAGTGGCTGGAAGATGGAAAGGGGGCCTTGGGTTCGAATCCTGATTGCTGGTTCCCCATGATGGGCATCTGGTTGGCCACGGTGCGAAGGGGATGCTGGACTTAGATGGCCCATTGGCCTGATCCTGCAGGCTCTCTCTTCTGCTCTGTGGTGGCGGAGACGCTTCTCTGGGTCTGCGTCTTCCATTGAAATGGGATTATGAAAACAGAACAGACCAAAGACTATTTATGTACACCACAGTGGCGGCAATGAATATGTTGGCCCAAAATTGGAAATCACAAGAAGTCCCTACCATTGTGGAGTGGCATGCGAAAATGATGAACTACGCGGAATTAGCCAAACTGACCGGCAGGATTCGAGGTCAGGACGATCAGAGATTCCAGGAAAGTTGGAGTAAATTTATTGTGTACTTAAAGGATAACTGTAAATATTTAAAAATGCTGGCAGGACTGAAGTAACTCCTACAATGTATAAGACAGATACAAGGTTAAAAATTGAAATACGCGACTGGAGAAAATAAGGGATACCCGCTGAAGGGAAGGAGGGAAGTCGCAAGCTCGGCAGAGCTGAAAGTATATATGTGATTTAATGTATTGTAAAAAGCCCTAACAGAAGCAGAAGACATCAAGAAGAGGTGCCAAGAATACACAGAGGAATTATACCAGAAAGATATGGATGTCTCATACACCCCAGGTAGTGTGGTTGCTGACCTTGAGCCAGACATCCTGGAGAGTGAAGTCAAATAGGCCTTAGAAAGCACTGCTAATAACAAGGCCAGTGAAAGTGATGGTATTCCAGGTGAACTATTTAAAAGATGATGCTGTTAAGGTGCTACACTCAATATGCCAGCAAATTTGGAAAACTCAGCAGTGGCCAGAGGATTGGAGAAGATCAGTCTACAGTAGTGATGTATGGAAGTGAGAGCTGGACCATAAAGAAGGCTGATCGCCAAAGAATGGATGCTTTTGAATTCTGGTGCTGGAGGAGACTCTTGAGAGTCCCATGGACTGCAAGAAGATCAAACCTCTCCATTCTGAAGGAAATCAGCCCTGAGTGTTCGCTGGAAGGACAGATCCTGAAGCTGAGGCTCCAGTACTTTGGCCACCTCATGAGAAGAGAAGACTCCCTGGAAAAGACCCTGATGTTGGGAAAGATGGAGGGCACAAGGAGAAGGGGACGACAGAGGATGAGGTGGTTGGACAGTGTTCTTGAAGCTACCAGCATGAGTTTGACCAAACTGCGGGAGGCAGTGGAAGACACGGGGTCACGAAGACTCGGACACGATTAAACAACAAAAATGACCGTGCAAATAAAATAATAAAAATGTATTGTTTAAAAAAAATAATGGATGGGCCAGCCTGTCCGCAAGAGCCACAGGTGCGCATCAAGTGCGCATGAGAAAGTCCAGATCAGCCAAGTGGAAGTTCAGGAGACAAGGAAAGGTAGGGCAAGGTTGCCCGTGGTTAGCAAGGGGTGCTTTGAACCATGCTGCTGTTGTGGGCAGGAAATGTCAAATCTCAGTAGCATCTCCCTTTCTTTCCTCGCCTCTTCCCCCTCATCCCGGCCGGGACACATCCCTGCCACTGCTATGGCAGCACCGTGGGAGAACACCTGCATTGAGTGCAGAAGGCCCCGGGTTTAATTCTTGCCCTTCCCAGGATGGGCTGGCAAAAGCCCCTCTCTGCAATCTGGGAGGCTCTGCTGTCTGCCAGAAAAGATGGCGCTGGACTGATTCGGGAGAAGGCAGATTCCCTCCAACGGACGTGATAAAGCGTCATCTACCATGGAACGTAAAAGCGTTGTCGGCTTGTGCGTGGAAGCAGCAAAAGAGGGGAAACAGGAGCCCAGATTCTTACGTGCCACGGAAGAACAAGTAGTGCAGAGTGCCAAAAAGATAAATCAAAATAAATCTCAACAGGAAGCACTTTTGTGAACGTGGAATTTACTTCTGGTAGGAAATCTCAGCTTTTCCTGGTCATCTTCCAACCAGGTTTTCCCCTTCTCCAAAGCACCCCCTGCCGCTCCAAATATGCGGAAAGGCAGGGTTTGGGATATAATAATACACATCTTGGGAGAAAAGCAATGACAAACCTAGACAGCATCTTAAAAAGCAGAGACATCACCTTGCCAACAAAGGTCCATATAGTCAAAGCTATGGTTTTCCCAGTAGTGATGTATGGAAGTGAGAGCTGGACCATAAAGAAGGCTATCGCCAAAGAATTGGTGCTTTTGAATTATGGTGCTGGAGGAGACTCTTGAGAGTCCCATGGACTGCAAGATGATCAAACCTATCCATTCTGAAGGAAATCAGCCCCGAGTGCTCACTGGAAGGACAGATCCTGAAGCTGAGGCTCTTATCCTTTGGCCACCTCATGAGAAGAGAAGACTCCCTGGAAAAGACCCTGATGTTGGGAAAGATGGAGGGCACAAGGAGAAGGGGACGACAGAGGACGAGATGGTTGGACAGTGTTCTCGAAGCTACAAATATGAGATTGCCCAAACTGCGGGAGGCAGTGGAAGACAGGAGTGCCTGGCGTGCTCTGGTCCATGGGGTCACGAAGAGTCGGACACGACTAAACAACTAAACAACAACAATACACATCAGGAAGGAAGTGAAAGATACGCAGGATAACATGGATTGTTCTAGAGGAAGCTGCTCTTCATTGACTCTGGCTGTACGTCTAGAGCACATGGCTTTCTCCAGAGTAACCTGGGAACTGGAGTTCACCCTTGGCAAACCAGCACCTTTAACAAACTACAGTTCCCAGGATCCTTTGGGCTGGGGAGATTTAAATGTATACGCACCTCCACCTGGAAGAAAGGAACAGTACACCTCAACGCTAACGTTATACAGTTTCAAAGTAAAGCTCTGGCTCCAAATCCAAACAGAAGACTATGGAAGGAAGAAAGGAACTGGAAGCCTAAAAATTAAGATCTACCCCAGTGTTATCCCAGTTGTTTCACAAAACCATAGAGTTGGGCGGTACTGGAAGACCAGACCAGACCCTTCTGCTGGGAGTAAAGGCTTTATCTTCCCACCAAACCCACAACAGAGGGAGTTTGCACATGGCCAAAGGGATTTACGGGTCAAACATTGAGACAAATTCCTCCTCAAATTTTTTTTGTGTGTGCATGAATTAGTTAAATCAATCTGCAACTACTTTCCGAAAACCTCAACCCTTCCCACGATGGTTAAGATGCCTAATAAAGGTGAGGGTATAGCAGCTGTGGCCAACCTAACGGCCCTCCAGATGTTTTCAACTTCAACACTCATCAGTCCCAGCTGTTTGATGCTGAGGCTCATGGGAGTTGCAGTTCCAAACGCCTGGAACTTGGCGAAGGCTGGGGTGGTGGGTTAGGCACCTGGCAGTGCATCTAGAAAACTCTTGTTGGACCGTAAAGGCAACTTGGGAAGTAAAGAGAAGGAAGAAGAGAGTTTGGGTGCTCGGAGTGAGAGAGGATGGAGCTGAACTGACTGCTCTGACAATACTGATGGAACCTTCAACCATTCCTCATCAGGCACAAAGAGCAACTGAGCGGCTGTGTCTCATATTTCCATTGAGATACAATATCCGAAAAGGGTGGCAATGGCAGCCTATTGCTACCAGACGACTCAGAGTGATGCCAGGACTTTCGTTGCCTCGATACACACAGCGACTCCTCCTAGATCTGTACAAACCTGCCCTCTGCACATTTATTGCTGAGTCCATACACCCTCCCACAATCAGGGTCCAAGCCCTGGGACCAGGCTGCTTTCCTTCCGTAACCCAGTGCACCGTTCTCCTTTCAGCCTCGGGAGCAAAACCTTCTGAAAATATCAGTTCCGGAACAGCTGCCATTTTGAATTCGTTCTGACAACGCAGCAGCCGCCAACATTTGAATCGATAGCAAAAGGCCGTCACTGCAACAAGTGGCCCAGAGCCACAAACTCACACGAGATCTCAGCGTTTCTTTCGAAAACTGGAGGCGACAGAGGTGAAATTGCAAATCCGTCCAAGGGAAAAAGGGCTGGCCTGTTTGAGCCAGTGGACCTGATGTTATGCTACTGTACTTGGGAAAGTGAGCTGTTCCTGCAAGCTAATTTCTCCCCTTTTTTCTTTCCTAAAGTTGGCTGCTGGGACAAATTTGGAACTGTAATAACATCAAGGACAACGTTATCAGTGCGGAAAAGGCATTGACCGTTAAACGGTCCTCTCAAATCCAGACACTTTGCTTACCTGCTCCGTCTGTGATTGTACACCAGGTCAAAATCTCCCCGGAGCAGCTCTAGTTCTCCTAGTTCACTCGCTCGGATGGGTGAATGCAAAACTCTCCTTCATTGGAAGGGACCCTGAAGGCCATCGAGACCAGCCCCCTTGAAATGTAGGAATGACAGGTGGTTATCCAACCTCTGCTTAAAACCCTCCAATGAAGGCGAGTCCACTACTTTCTGAGAGAGTCTGTTCCACTGCTGAACAGCTCTTACCGTCAGAAAGTTCTTCCCAATGTTTAGTCGGAATCCCCTGTATTTTAACTTGAATCCATTGGTTCGGATCCTACTACCCTCCGAGCAGCGGAAAGGAATCTGGGGCAGTGCTGGGTCATTCCCTCAGATAGGAGACCCCAAATCTCCCCACCTCTTCACTCCCCAGCACTGAGAGGGTCCCAACTTCTGCCCAACAGGGAGAGAATCTCTCTCTCCAGGCACCAGTCTAATCTCACAACATCCCTGAGTCTAAGTCCAAGGCCCCTTGAAAGCTGGCCTACTAGGACAAGGCAGTGCCGGGCAGAAGACAAGCGGTTGCTTACGTTTCAGTGGAGGGAAGAAAACAAAGAAACGAGATGTGTTTTGGTCAGTAAAATCTACCAGCGAAAAATGAGGCTGACACATCACCAGAGCATCCGAGGATCGGGGGGAGAAGGGGTGCAAGAAGTCAATGGGCTGAAGATTTGCACTCGAGAGATGCTGAGCGACACAGGCCACGATCCCACCAGGAACGACTCCCGGGTAAATTCCGCCGACGTGATTGGGAAGCGGCAAAAGGCAGCGGCGATGAGCGAACTCAGATACTCAGCACAGCGGCCTTCACCACGCTGGTGCCTGCCAGAGATTTCGAACCACAACACTTCCATCGAGCTCCCGTGGTAGCGCTGATGGGAACTGTAGTCCCAAACATCTGGAAGGGACCAGCGTGGCAAAAGTACAGGAACATCTACGGAGCAACAGGTGAGGCTCCTTGTCACCTGAGATGCCCTGGACTGATGATTCTCCAAGATGGGGTGGTTTAACACAAGCTTTTACATATATATATTTTCAGTTTAGGCTAATCCAATGTTATATATATATATATTTTAAAAAAGGGAAATGATCAAATACAAATATATCGATTTATTTACGAAAGAAAGTAAGAAACCCAAAGTGCTAGACCGGATCCAAGATGAACAAAAAACAAAGGAAACACACCTCCATTTGTTTCTTTAGAAGTCGGTTCTTTTCCTACGTAGCCAGAGTGTTCTGACCCAACCAAAGGCATATCCCTGGGCAGCCTGCCTCTCCTGAAAGCGACCTCATGGAGACCCAACCAAAGAGCGCAAAAGGAAATAGAAACTAACCCCCAACATGCTAGGAGGTCAACGGCAACTGTACCCAGCTGCTGAATACCTGGCTCAAAGCTAAATCCGTTCTCCGGCTTACTTATGGCTTCCAATAATTATTTCACCTGCCCCCCGATTCAGGTTTCTAGCTCCTGAGGAACAGCAGGACAAACAGGAAAGACACCAAAAAAATTGCACCCGGTTTTCTTTCGGGTCACTTGTGCGATACTGTGGGGAACAGGCTACGGAAGAGGCACACTCTCTGATGGGCTAATTGTGGCGCTCGCAAGACTCGCCGTCTATGTTTCCGAAACGCTTTAGGGGGAACCAGCTAACAGGCGATGGTCAAGCTTTCCTTGAGAGCGCTGCGTTTTCTTGCGGGGAGGTGGGGTGGAGAGTAAGTGGCCATAAGACTTTGGAGCCATTTCCCAAACTCCTGAGAGCTGGGGCCGAGTTTGGAAATGTAAGACCCATTTCGACACAAAATATTTAGAGATGGCTACCCAACCTCGCGGAAGCCCAGTCCTGCCCACTCTGCCCGAGTTACTGTTCCAGCCCTGCACCCTCTGCGCGTGGGTCTTTGGCTAGATCTCTGCGGCCGGCAGCTCCGTTCGCAGCCCATTGCACAGACACCGAAGACCCAACCACCACCACCCCACCACCTCCACCAAGAGAGACTTCCCTCTAAGCCACCCAATGATATTACGTTTTCTCTGGAAGACGACACGCCCGTGGCTGCCACACAGAGACACAGCGGGCACCCTCTTCTGCGGACGGAAGCTTACAAGGGACCCTCGGCTTCTTTCAAGTTCAGCTGGCATCTCACACATCCCAGTTTGCAAGAAAAGAAAGCCGAGTCGAATAGCAGAGGGACATCGCTGTTTCCCCACCTCCCTATCCCCTGCCAAATCCCAGCCGCCAGCCCCAAAGCCACGCAAACTCCCGTTCCATGGAATCGTAGAACTGCGGAGTTGAAAGGGGACCCCCAGCGGTCATCTAGCCCAACCCCAGCGATGCAGCAACAGCAGCTTCCCCCAGACTTGGGACGAGGAAAGCATCCACGGGGGACGTTGGGAGGGACGAACGCAAAGCCGCGCTTTTTCCCAAATCTGGATTTAAGCTGGAAACGAGGGCCGGCGGCGATGCCAGGAAGAACACTCGTGGAATGCTAGAGAGAGCGCAGCAGCAGCAGCAACAACAGCAGCAGCAGCAGAGGTTTTTTGCCTAGCTGTGAGACGGGGGTTGCATGGAGAGGGAGGTCAGTCGGTTTGGTTGCTTATTGGACCGGGAAAGATAATACTGAGTTTATATGCGGAATCGGAGGGCGTTGTGCCCTCTTCACAGGACGACGAGACCCTAAACGGCTAACTTGACATACAAGAGACTGCAAAGAGTTATACTGTTAAGAAGAACACATTTTGGAGACCGAGGGTGGGGGCTTTGGGGGCACGGGGTGGGGGGCTGGGGGGTCGGAAAAGGCTGCTAAGGTGCTACGGCTAAAAACTAAGTTTACTTTCTCGTTTCGGAGCCCCTCCCCCTCCGTCACGTCATCAGTCGTCGTCCAGGGCCTCTGTTTTGATCTCGCTGGTTCCTTGCCGGGCCAACGCCAGGATGGTGTGGTTCACGGCCGCCATCTCCACGGCTAGTGAGATAGGGTCTTGGTGGTCGCTATGACTAGTGCTGTCATCCTGGGGAGGCGGAGGGGAAGGGAGGGAGGGAGGAAAGAGAGGGAGGGAGGGGAGGAGAAGGGGAGGAAAGCCCCATTAGCAAGCAAACCATCACTCGATAGGAGTTCAGAATAAAGTCTTTATGATGCAACAGTCCAAGGGCAGAAAATGACTCTAATCATCTAGTGGGTCTTATTTCCAAAGATGGCAGGACATGCTGGCCAGGCACTGGTGGGAGGGAGAAGAGGCGTGCAGAGATAACCACATTTTCAGGGTTTTATTATTATTACATCCAAAGGCAGCCCTGTTCAGGGAAGTTTTTAACATGTGATATTTTAATGTATTTTTGATCTTTGTTGGAAGCAGCCCAGAGTGGCTGGGGAAGCCCAGACAGATGGGCGGGGTACAAATAATAATATTATTATTTCTGAGAAGGCGGTTCCTTTGTTCCCTTGCGCTACATGCCCCTGGAGGGTCCCTTCCGAAATGAAGACGGAAAGGAAAGAGACTAGGCGGAAGGAGCAACCTGCCACCCTTTCGTGTCCTGCGGGGAATTATGAAGAGGCATGAAAACCACAAAGGGAAGTTTTGGGAAAGCTAGCCTCTCTCCTTCCCGTCTGTCCCCGCCCAAATTCCGCAATCTTAAATTCTGCAATCTTAAATTCCGCGAGCAGAAACCTGAAAATCTGCAGGCGGGACGGCAGTATGAAAATCAGAGCAAAGGGGCAGACGTCCACTGTTTACGCAGGCAGAGATTAGGAATGTCTCTGCAGTTTTGCCATGGGATTTCGGCGCTATTTATCAGTTTAGCAAGGCCAAGCTCACGGGCAACCAGAAAGGCCATCCTAGCTAGTGATGACAGCTGGGCCCAAACGCTTGACTCTTCGGGGCTCTTGGCGAGGGTCTTAGAAAAAAAAGCGATTCTGCAAGACCTCTGAATTTGTACAATCGAAGACCCCGTCCATAATCTCAGTGGTAGAGACTGGTGCGCTTATCTGCACAAGCGCACATACATTTCACATCTGGCCAAATATTTCAGGGGTTTTTTTTATTAAAAAAAAAGACAAGGAAGGAAGGAAGGAAGAAGTGCGCAAACAAGGCATTTTTAGAACTCTGCAGAGAGTGAAGGCTTTGCATTCCTGGAAGTGATCTAACACTCTCTTTTTTTTAATTTCAGCCGCAGAAGACAGATATAGAAGCTTGTTTGTGGAAAGGGTGTTGACGTGCGTATGAATAAAATACATGCTTATGTGTTCCTCTCTCCCCCCCCCCTCTCTCTGCGGGAACGTTTTGCCTTCTCTTTCAGTGTCCCAAGGATGGATGTTTTATCCATGTGTCGCTCAGAGCTCAAGACACACATCGACATTGGCATCTGAATACACTCGCAAATCAAAATAAAACATTACGCTTCAACCCGTTCTCAGGAAGAAAATGGGGCGGGGGCAAATAATACGGGAAGAAATGTATTTTGGGGGGATAGTGACATTGAGCAGCTCTGAAAAATTATTTCTGCAGCTTTGGGGCAAAATACAAGTCAAGGTGGCATTAAGATTTGTAATGCTTATAACTGAATCAAGAGAGAAGGGGAGGATGTTATTTCCTTATTTATTTTATTTGGATCATAAACCCCTCCCAGCAGACAGGTTCAGTGGGAGGTAGGAACGCATGAGCTGTGTTTTTATTGTATATATTCAAGGATCAAGTCCTCACTGAGGCCAGGAAGCTCCCTGTAGTGGAGAGCTAGTGTGGTGTAGTGGTTAAGAGCGGTAGTCTCGTAATATGGTGAACCGGGTTCGATTCCCGGCTCCTCCACATGCAGCTGCTGGGTGACCTTGGGCCAGTCACACTTCTTTGAAGTCCCTCAGCCCCACTCACCTCACAGAGTGTTTGTTGTGGGGGAGGAAGGGAAAGGAGAATGTGAGCCGCTTTGAGACTCCTTTGGGTAGTGATAAAGCGGGATATCAAATCCAAACTCTTCTTCTTCTTCTGTATGACTGAGACAAGTTCTCAGCTCTCAGCCTAATTTAACTTGAATGCCTTGATGTGAGGGGGGGGGAGAAAACTTAAATAATGCTACACACTGTGTGCTTAGTTCTTTGGACACAGCAAATAATAATAATAATAATAATAATAATAATAATAATAATAATAATAATAATTTTATTTATACCCCGCCCTTCCCGCCTCAAAAACCGGGCTCAGGTCGGCTAACAACAAATTTAAAACACTTAATTGTAAATTAAGTGGGGGGAAAGGGTAGGACAAGACAAAATTTAAACCAATCCATGGGGAACACCAGTTTCTTTCCTTTATTGAAACTACCTCTGCAAGTCTCCCTGCTCTACATGCTTCTGGCACTGCCTCCACACTTTCTGATTCATGCCAGTTCTGTGTTTCTTTGTGTACATAGTGAAATGCCAATTGCTTAAACCACATAACTCAAGTACTGTTCTTGGGGGACAGAAGACAGGTAGGTGTGGAGGACTCCCTGGTCCTGAATGGGGTAACTGTGCCCCTGAAGGACCAGGTGCGCAGCCTGGGAGTCATTCTGGACTCACAGCTGTCCATGCAGGCACAGGTCAATTCTGTGTCCAGGGCAGCTGTTTATCAGCTCCATCTGGTACGCAGGATGAGACCCTACCTGCCCGCGGACTGTCTCGCCAGAGTGGTGCATGCTCTGGTTATCTCCCGCTTGGACTACTGCAATGCGCTCTACGTGGGGCTACCTTTGAAGGTGACCTGGAAACTGCAACTAATCCAGAATGCAGCAGCTAGACTGGTGACTGGGAGCGGCCGCTGAGACCATAAAACACCGGTCTTGAAAGACCTACATTGGCTCCCAATACATTTCCGAGCACAATTCAAAGTGTTGGTGCTGACCTTGAAAGCCCTAAACAGTATACCTGAAGGAGCGTCACCACCCCCATCGTTCAGCCCGATGTCCAGCTGGGTCCAGCTCTGAGGTCCAGCTCTGAGGGCCTTCTGGTGATTCCCTCCCTGCGAGAAGTGAGGTTACAGGGAACCAGGCAGAGGGCCTTCTCAGTAGTGGCGTCTGCCCTGTGGAACACCCTCCCAACAGATGTCAAGGAAATAAAGAACTATCTGACTTTTAGAAGACATCTGAAGGCAGCCTTGTTTAGGAAAGTTTTAAATGTTTGATGTTTTATCAGTTTTTAAAATTTATTATTAATATTCTGTTGGAGGTTGTCCAGAGTGGCTGGGAAAACCCAGCCAGATGGGCAGGGTATAAATAATTAATAAATATTATTATTATTATTATTATTATTATTATTATTATTATTATTATTAATTATTTTGCCCAAGCTGCCCTCCAGCTGCTTTGCACTACAGTTCCCATCAGCCCCAGGCAGCACAACAGAAAGGATTCTGTGGCCAATGGGAGTGCAGCTAGGCTGGCTGGGGCTGATGGGAACTGTAGTCCAAATTGTGTAGTCTGGAGTGCCAGGCTAGGAAAGCTGATCTAAAGACAATCATATCCATGGCTTTATTTAAAAAACACAAAAATAACCTTAACAAAGAGGAGACGAAGCAGCTTCTGCTTTTTCTAAGGAAGTAATTTGCGGGGGCGTTTTTCACATCTGAGAAAGCAGTGAATGCACATAGGTGCTGGAACATGCACGTGATGTGAGATTAAAACGTTCTGGCCTTTAACGTCCCTGTAACTAAGCATGGCGATATTCAATGCACTGTATTGACTGGGTTCTTTTTATCTGCACAATGCCATTCTTTTCACTCAAAAAATACAGACGAAAAATTAAAATCGTCGCCTTCATATTTGTAAAGAGCCTCAGAGGAAACCTGAAGCACTACCTAGTTATTCTTTCATTTCTGTGTCATTCCTCCTCCCAAACAGCAGCCCAGGGCAGCACACAACTAAATCAGAACACCATTTTAAAAATGATCCACAATGACAATAAGAAAACTAAAAACATAGCTGGAAAGTGGGACGTGCATGGGATCATTTTGCTACTTTTTGATCGCCCTTCATACAAGATCCCCAGATGAGTTGGGGCGTGGGAAATCTGAACAGAATGTTGGATATAACACACCCAAGAAAGCATTTTTTAACTGCAGAGAAAGCTTTGTTTTTTAAGGAAAAAGAAGGTGCAAAAGCTCAGATTTTCACCTCCCTCAGCGAAGAAAGAATTTAGAAGAAAAACTATTCTCCCCATCCAGCAGTATATTCTTTTGCGTTACTTCTTAAAACTTTTGAGTAACTTTTTCAGCTAAAAATGACCACGGTGAAATATGGCGCCTTCATTATATGCCTTTAGGCGCCAGGCAAGAACGTTTGTCTGCAACCAGGCACTGGGCTGATTAACATCCTATTCCGCTTTTAAATGTTTTTAGGGCTGGGGGGCGGTATTTGTTCTCGTTTTTGCTTTGTTCTTGTTTTTATTATGCATTTTGTGTTTTTTTCACCTTGTATTTTTATGTTGTGGAACGCCCCGAGATCTATGGGTGAATGGCGGTATAGAAATTTAATATCACCATCATCATCCGAGGCGCGAGAGCCTCCATCTTGGTGCCTCTGGTGGGACTCTCCTAAAAAAGCCTTAAGTTAAAGGACCCTCATAGCAGAAAGCTCAGCTGGTTACAGCATGGTGCTGATAATGTCAAGGTTGCAGGTCCCGTCTGGGACAGCTGCAAATTCCTGCCTCAGGCAAGACGATCTTCAAGGTCCCTTTCCAACCCTACCATTGGTGGCCAGTTTATCCAGCAGTGGGAAGGGGGATACTGGGCAACCTGAAAATATGACCATTGGCTTGCCTAGTTCAGGTGCGGACTCTCAGTCGTCCCCTATGCAAGAGTTTGCCTTGATGATCTTTCCTGGTAAGAACAAGGGAAAGAGACAAAGCGACTGATAGTGCAAAGGAAATCAAAAGGTCCGCCCCCTTTATTTTTCTTCTTGATGACCCTTGGGAAGCTGCCTTAATACATGTGGAGGACTCCCTGGTCCTGAATGGGGTAACTGTGCCCCTGAAGGACCAGGTGCGCAGCCTGGGAGTCATTTTGAACTCACAACTGTCCATGGAGGCGCAGGTCAATTCTGTGTCCAGGGCAGCTGTTTACCAGCTCCATCTGGTACGCTGGCTGAGACCCTCCCTGCCAGCAGACTGTCTCGCCAGAGTGGTGCATGCTCTGGTTATCTCCCGCTTGGACTACTGCAATGCACTCTATGTGGGGCTACCTTTGAAGGTGACCCAGAAACTACAACTAATCCAGAATGCGGCAGCTAGACTGGTGACTGGGAGTGGCCACCAATACCATATAATACCAGTCCTGAAAAACCTACATTGGCTCCCAGTACATTTCCAAGCACAATTCAAAGTGTTGGCACTGACCTTGAAAGCCCTAAACAGTATACCTGAAGGAGCATCTCCACCCCCATTGTTCAGCCCGGACACTGAGGTCCAGCTCCGAGGGCCTTCTGGCGGTTCCCTCACTACGAGAAGCCAAATTACAGGGAACCAGGCAGAGGGCCTTCTCAGTAGTGGTACCCACCCTGTGGAACGCCCTCCCACCAGATGCCAAAGATGAAAACAACTACCAGACTTTTAGAAGACATCTGAAGGCAGCCCTCTTTAGGGAAGCTTTTAATGTTTAATAGACTATTGTATTTTAATATTTTGTTGGAAGCTGCCCAGAGTGGGCGGGGTATAAATAACAAATTATTATTATTATTATTATTATTATTATTATTATTATTATTATTATTATTATGGCAAGGCCCTGGGCAGCTTGCAGTAAGCTCAGTGAGGAATTATCAACTTAAATACGTGTGCGGCGAAGCAATTCAGTGGCCTCTTTACCAAAGTTGACCACAATTCCAAATGCTCACAGCCACAGTCACAGACTGAAGGCCCAGCGTCACTGAATCATGAAGTTATAGCTTTACAGACCACCCAATTCCACAGCTGGAGAAAAGCCTTGCATAAAAGTGGACCCCGCGAAAAGCTCCGCCAGGACAGACTCCTGAGTAAGAGGGAACTGGCGATGCTCTGCATTTGCCTGGTGAGAGAAGTGGGCCATTGCGGGAGCCTCATGCGCTCAGAAACCCAAAGTCTTTCCTCAGCACAGGGCAGAGGAAGACGGAAGGGATTGCAATTATGCATGGGGGTGAAGGAGCAGCTGATTCCTGGCCCCTCTACGCTTTCAGGAATGTGTGCGGAGAAGAGGAGGTTAAGGGGTGATATGATAGCCATGTTCAAATATATAAAAGGATGTCACATAGAGGAGGGAGAAAGGTTGTTTTCTGCTGCTCCAGAGAAGCGGACACGGAGCAATGGATCCAAACTACAAGAAAGAAGATTCCACCTAAACATTAGGAAGAACTTCCTGACAGTAAGAGCTGTTCGACGGTGGAATTTGCTGCCAAGGAGTGTGGTGGAGTCTCCTTCTTTGGAGGTCTTTAAGCAGAGGCTTGACAACCATATGTCAGGAGTGCTCTGGTGGTGTTTCCTGCTTGGCAGGGGGTTGGACTCGATGGCCCTTGTGGTCTCTTCCAACTCTATGATTCTATGATTCTATAAGGGCAACCGAGACCGACCAAGGGTGAGGACACCAAGCCTGATGAAGTGTGGGTGGAAGGCATTGGGGATGTTTACCCCGGAGGAGGGCGAGAGGAGAAATGATGGGCGTCTTCAAATCTCCAAAGGCCCATGGAAGAGGTAACAAGCTGGTTTCCCCCTGCTCCGGAGGGAGGACTCCAACCAACGTCTTCAAGAAAGGAAATTCCGACAAAACATTAGGAAGAACTTTCTGTCGGTAAGAGCTGTTTAACGGTGCAACGGTCTCCCTCGGGAGATTGGGGACTCTCCATCCTTGGAGGGTTTTAAGCAGAGGTTGGCTGGCCATCTGTCAGGGATGCTTTCCTGCATTTTAAGGGGGTTGGACTAGATAGCCCTTGGGGTCCCTTCCACCTCTACAATTCTATGATTCTTTAGCAATGGACTGAATAGCCTTTGGTCACCCCGCAGAACATCGTGAGAGGGTGGACTGGGAGGGGTTCCCTTATTGCGCATCGAGCTTCCATACTACTAAGTCGCGATCAATGCATTCATTCCTGGGAGAGAGGAGCATGCATGTATCTCTTTGCATTCCTTGCACTGGGAGGGGGAAAGGGGAGGGAGAAACAACTTTGTATATTTTTGTGCTATAAGCAGGGCTGTGTGTTCCACACCTAATGTGGCATTCAAAAGCCTAGGCGCTCAGAAACGCGCCTTGAGAATTATGCAAATACGTGGGTCTTGACCTGGATTGCATCCTGGCGGATTTTGTTCCCAGGTTTTGTGCTGTCAGAGGAACTTGTAATTCGCTGGCAAGGAGCAGAGGGGTGGAGGGAGGCGGATGAGAAGCCAGGGCTATGCAGCCAATGGAATTAGAGGGCAGGGGGATGGCTGCCTGGCGATGGAAAACAAGAGAGCGGCCGTCACTCTGTCAAATCAAACGGGTGACACCTGTCCTTCCCTCCATGGGCTGTTCGGAGAAAAAACAACAACCCAAAACGCGACCATGCGCGCAACCCTCTGGTTTCCGAAACTTTATTGACTGCCGTTTCCAGGCTTCTCCCTCCCACTGACTAGGAACGACAAGCACTGGAAATATTTGTTGCCTTTTTGTTTTTTAAAATAAAAAAAAATAACAATAACACAAGGATGGATTTCGTAGGATACACACAGCTCTGGTTACAAGGGCACACGGGAGCAAACAAGACCACAGGGTTACGATGCGTGGCGGTGCAGAATTTGGGAGTCTCAAATCATGCCCTTGTATTTATTTATTTTTTGCAAACGGAGCGTTAACTTGCTTGTTTTGAGCAGATCCTCCTGTCTTCTTCTAACTTCTCTGCTTCTCTGCCTCCCTCTGAACATCGGCCCTCCTCCTCCCCATTGCGTACTTGCCAAGTGTCCTGTTGTGTGACAATAAATCCATGTGGGTGAAGGCTGGTCCGGCGAAGGGCTTTCCCCGCCTTTCCCCCGTTGTGCGACAGAGCACAAAAAGCTGGGAGGGTTAATCCGGGAAGCGGAGGAGGGAGGCCAGGACCACCCCCCCCACAGCCACCTTCCCACCCCCACCCCAAATGAGGATCGGCAGCCACTGGTGGGAGAGACGTGCCGCCCGGGGTTGGGAGCCACCTGTCTCGCCTCGGATACTTACCTGCTCCGAATAGTCATTGCCGTCTATGTCATCACTGTTGGAGTGGCCTCCGGGACTTTGAACATCTATGCCATGACTCTCCAGGATTGCTGCTTCTTCGAAAAAAGCAAATGGATCCCTAAATTATCTGCTGCAAGGGTTACCGGCAAGGATGAAGATGAAGAATGGGGACCCTCCCACACACAAAAACGGGGCACGTTGTTTCTTGTAAGAACCACAAATAGACAACCAGAGCTGTGTGTACCCCACGCTAAAAAAATAAATAAATAGTTAAAAGTTCCTGCAACCGAGACGACCCAGATTCGGCAAAACAAGAAACTGGGCCAGCTTGCCTGCTTTGCAGGTTTGTCATGAACATCTGCATAGTGTTTCATTCTGCATTTTTAAATTTTATTTTGCTATTGCGCAAAATTACTACTGATAATCTTATGCAGCCACTTCTCCGACTCCTGAGATTTCGGCAGGCGCTATCTTTTCAGTCATAAGGGCTAGCGACTCGCCTTTCAAACGAGAGCAGCAGTTCTCAGGAAGCCAAATAATGCGTCCACTTTCACACTTTTTTTCTACCTGGTTGTGGAAGTGCAATGGGCACACACACAAAATCCCCACCTAACAGGCTTCAAACCTAAAAGGCCCTTTCGCCAAGAAGGGTGGAAAACTAGACTTGACTGCTAAAAAGCAGCATTCATACATTCCCTCTCTCCCTCCCTCTCTTTCCTTATGCCTGCGAATGTTCCCGCATTTATTTATTACTACTGTGGCTTGATGGTTCTTACAACACAGGCACACCATGGGAGGGGTCCCATTTTCATCTTCATTTCAATACAGTCATATCTCTGGTTGAAGCAACTTTGGGTTGAGCATTTTCGGGTTGCGCTCCGCGGCGACCCGGAAGTAATGCGTCACTTCCGGGTTTCACCACTCGCGCATGCGCAGACGCTCAAAATGACGTCACGCGCATGCGCAGAAGCGGCAAATCACAACCTGTGCACAGGCAGACGTGGGTTGCATTCGCTTCAGGATGCGAACGGGGCTCCAGAACGGATCCCGTGCGCATCCAGAGGTACCACTGTACGGTGCAAGCCCCTCTTAATGCGTGTTGCTAGGCTGTTCAGGAAGGGCGGGTTAATGTGGTTGAAGAACGCCAATTTTCCCAAAAACGCAGAAGCAGTTCTGAGCTGGGGTCTTTGCTCAGATAATGGGCACCTTGCTATCTTAAAAAAAACAAAACAAAACAACTAAGAAGGCTCAAACACTTCTGCCTTTCCTAACAGAGGTGGCTCTCCCCCTTCGTTGCAGAAAAGGAAGACTTCCATGTGGCTTTCTATTTACGTCCTTCCTTAGGAGAAAGCTTGTATAGCCCGGTAGCAGATCATCTGGTCTTATAAGGCAGCTGCTTCCTTTCCTCCCTCCCTCCTCCGCCATGAAGAGGACCAAAAGTCCAGAGAGATTTCTACATCTGGGGGGGCCTACTGAGACCATGCACTGCAGGGGGTTGGATGCTGCAGCCTGCACCGAGGGCTGGGGTTGGGCTGGATGTCCTCTGGGGTTCCCTCAAACCCTTTATGACCAAGCCAAGGCACCAGGATATATTCAAAGAGGAAAAGCTTGCATTACAGAAGGGAAACTTTGTACAGCGAGGAAAAAAAGAATATTCTATGGAATTCATTCATTCTGGAGCAATCTCAAGCAAATGCAAACTGATTTCTGGAATTAGCTGCACAGACACAGTTGGTACAGCCCTCGTTCACTGGCTTACCGTGAACGAATGTGAATGAGCGAAATGTGAATGAGCTCTCCAGAGCAGAGGTTGCGGCTGCTTCACTCCTCTTCCCTGAGCACTTTGCTTCTGTGCCACATGAAACCATGGTTTGGAGCAGCACTTTGCTTCTGCGCCACATGAAACCATGGTTTGGAGAAGAGCTAAACTATGAACCCGGGTCTGGACAGCACATTAAGGCAAACCTGAGCTCGGTGAAGTGCGTCAGCAAAACCACCTGCACATTTCTCCTGTCACGCTAAGCCACGGTTTGGCTTAGAGTTACTGAGCCAGCGTGCATTTTACATGAATGGCCGTTGTGCTTAAGAGCTACTCTTTTGAGCACGTCGTTTTTAAAAAGGTGTTGTTTTTCTCCTCTGCGGTGCCTGAAGCGTTTCAAACCCTCGGATGGTGCGAGATAAAATTCTGGTGGCGGTGAAGGGTGCATAAAATACCCAGAATGCCAACTGAATGGCGTGGAGGGGCATTTAAAGGCATTTATTTTGTTCCTGTAGACGGAACTGTTCTGCATGGCCGCAGCTCCAAAACAGCCTACCTGCAGGGAACATTTTCCCACAGTCACTTGCCTGATCCTTGGGAAGAGTAGAAAGCCCTTCACCCCTTAGGTCCAAGCAACCTGGAGGACTGTATTCCCTCATACGTACGAACCTTCCTGGCCTCTGAGATCTTTACAGGAGTCCCTTCTCTATTCTCTCAGTCCCGCCACCAACTCTGGCTCGCTTGTTATGGATGAGGGAGAGGGCCTTATCGGTGCGCCCAAAGGACTATGGAACTCCCTGCCTAGAGAAGTTAGACCTCCTCCTTCCAGGGGCAGGTGAAGACCTTCCGATCCCGACAGGCTTTCGAAAACTAACTGCTTTTAATGAAAAATGGGTTGCTTTTATTGTAATTATCTGTACGTTTGTTTGCTTTTTAATATTTATATTTTTACTAAAAGTAAACAGTGAGGGAGTAGTGTGAAAGAAAAGCAAAAAGCGAAATGTTGAAACAATATAGAGTATATGGGTATATAACTAATACCATTATTCCAATAAAATTATTCGCATTATACCTTTCACAAATGGATTCCAAATATCATTAAATTTATCCATACGCAACCTGCACCTCCTCTGTATGTTTTAATATATATTTATATGTAGTTTATATAAAGAGTTTATATAAAGATAATATAATATATATATTTATATCGTTTATATACAGTTTATATGGTTTTAATTCTATCAACCTTTAATTGTTTTTATTAATGATTTTCCCCATACGTTTTTAACCATTCTTATTTTATCTGTAAGCTACCTTGAGTCCCTGTCAGGGAGAAAAGTGGGAAATAAACAAATATTTGGACTCAGAGGCTTGCCAGGCATCGCGAGTGAACCAACAGCTCACTGTTTCACATACCTAAGTTCAGGTTCAAGGTATAATTATATATTAGTACATAAAGCCGTTAGAAACTGGGATCAGCTTACCTATGAGATCACCTTCCCCCACATGTATCCACTTGAACACATAAAATTGGTGGAACTGGCATTGCTATAAGGTGCCACAAGAATGTCCGTTCTGCATTTGTCAAGAACTTGATTGTTTAGTGTGGCAGCGCCTACACTTCGGAACTCCCTGCCACTTGAGATCAGGCCGGCAAGGCCTTCACTGAGCTCTTTTCGGCCCCTGCTAAAAACGTCCTTGTTTAGACAACCCTGTCCAGGTATCTAGAACGCTGGTGCGAGTTCTAAGTTGCTTTTAAGTCTGCTGTTATTAGATGAACTCTTTGAAAGTTGTAAACTATTGCTGTTCATTTTTGTTATTGTTTTCTTGTTTTGCCTTTCTTTGCAAACTGCTGTGAGGGCTTTTTTAAAAAAAACAATCCACAGTTGTATAATTTTTAATGAACTTAATAATAATAAATACCTAACGCTCCCTCACTCCTCCGGGTTGCAGGTGAAGGAATCTCGCCTGCCACTACGGATGTTTTCAAAGGAGGAAGAGCAAGGTGAAGTTTTCCCGGAGCACATAATTTGAAAGCTCTCAAGCCTTTAGGTCTCCAAACACCAACCGCTTTGGAGACATCTGAACTTCAGCCTATATAATATCTCCATGGGGCAGGGGGAATGGGCCATCGGTTTTGACCAAGCCCCCTAGATTCCACGTTCAAAATGTCCTCATGACGCTCCCACATTCCCCTTAAAGAAAGCCAAATCAAATCCCATTTCTAAACGGCCCGGACACTGAGGTCCAGCGCCGAGGGCCTTCTGGCGGTTCCCTCACTGCGAGAAGCCAAGTTACAGGGAACCAGGCAGAGGGCCTTCTCGGTGGTGGCGCCTGCCCTGTGGAACGCCCTCCCACCAGATGTCAAAGAGATAAACAACTACCAGGCTTTTAGAAGACATCTGAAGGCAGCCCTGTTTCGGGAAGCTTTTAATGTTGGATGCATTACTGTATTTTAATATTTTGTTGGAAGCTGCCCAGTGGTTGGGGAGCCCAGCCAGATGGGTGGGGGTATAAATAATAAATAATAAATTATTATTATTATTATTACTCATGGGCAGTTGCTTAAGGCGCTTGTGATACATTACCAATGTTTGCTCTCCTCTTGATTTCCTTCCTTCGGTTGGCGAACCAGTTGTACACTTTGAGAGAAGTGACTCGCTCCAAGTCGGACAGTTTCTTCCCTGCATTAAAAAACACCCCCCCCCCAACAAGCTGAGTCAACATATATTTCGCACGGGGTACCGAGGATTTTTTTGGGGGGGGAGTGTTAACCACACGCAGACACACAAACCCCTCTTTCCCTACCTGGTTTCTGAATCACCGCATTACAGGCATTTGCAATTTCTTCCCTCTTGGCCTCATCGGGATACTGATTCTCATTGAAGTAGCTGCGGAAAAAAGGAAAGGGCCGTTTGCTTTTAGGACTCCCCCAACCCCTTCTCCACCAACCCTGGAAACAAAACACAGCCTTCTGAGAAACTTTTGTTGTGGGGGAAAAGGAAATTGCCACCCTTGAGCTTGCCAGATATCAATTCGCTCCTGAAGCTATCCCTGCTAGTGCAACTTTCTCTGCCTTTTCTCTCTTCCCCCCCCCCCCCGCAAAAAAAAATTATTAATTTTTTCCAAATATCTTAAACACAATACAGCTTAACAATATTATTCTCCTTTCAATCTATATCTTATCTGAATTAACTTACCTCCACTCCTCTTATGGCTTCTCTACATTGCTCTTACTTAAGCGTGATTACTACATATACATTCTATCAATGTCTATAATTCCTTAATAATTTTTTGTATTGTACTTTAAACATACATTCCTTATTATATCACAGCATTACATCTTGTGGTCTAACCAAATGTTTACAATAAAGGTTATGAGTTTTATTTCAGGCCTGTGAGTGTCTTTATTTATGTACAGTTTTCTCTAAGTATACCATAAATTTGGACCATTCTTTTTGGAATTTCTCATCGTTCCTGCTGTCGGATTCTTCCAGTTAGCCTTGCTATTTCTGCATACTCCAATACTTTCTGTTGCCGTTCTTCTCTGCCCTTTCTCTAAATGCATGTGAAGCTTTTCTCCACAAACTTGACCTTTCACTTCCCTCGCAGAAACTGTACTGTTTCTCAGCGTTCTACTGGTGCCACCAAGACATCCCACCCAGCGAGACATCACACCGATTCCATGAACTGCAGGAAGGGAGGGAGGGACACTCAGGCCACAGGTGGGTAGCAGGTAAGGTAAAGGTAAAGGGACCACTGACCATTAGGTCCAGTCGTGGCCGACTCAGGGGTTGCGGTGCTCATGTCACTTTATTGGCCAAGGGAGCCGGCGTACAGCTTCCGGGTCATGTGGCCAGCATGACTAAGCCGCTTCTGGCGAACCAGAGCAGCGCACGGAAACGCCGTTTAACTTCCTGACAGAGCGGTACCTATTTATCTACTTGCACTTTGAGGTGCTTTTGAACTGCTAGGTTGGCAGGAGCAGGGACTGAGCAACGGGAGCTCACCCTGTCGCGGGGATTCGAACCACCGACCTTCTGATCAGCAAGCCCTAGGCTCTGTGGTTTAACCCACAGCACCACACGTGTCCCTGGGTAGCAGGTAAGAGTCCCCCAATTCCAATCCTTTTTTCCATGGCTGCGTGTTGTTGTTGTTGTTTAGTCGTTTAGTCGTGTCCGACTCTTCGTGACCCCATGGACCAGAGCACGCCAGGCACTTCTGTCCTCCACTGCCTCCCGCAGTTTGATCAAACTCATGCTAGTAGCTTCAAGAACACCGTCCAACCATCTCATTCTCTGTCGTCCCCTTCTCCTTGTGCCCTCCATCTTTCCCAACATCAGGGTCTTTTCCAGGGAGTCTTCTCTTCTCATGAGGTGGCCAAAGTATTGGAGCCTCAGCTTCAGGATCTGTCCTTCCAGTGAGCACTCAGGGCTGATTTCCTTCAGAATGGAGAGGTTTGATCTTCTTGCAGTCCATGGGACTCTCAAGAGTCTCCTCCAGCACCATAATTCAAAAGCATCCATTCTTTGGCAATCAGCCTTCTTTATGGTCCAGCTCTCACTCCTATACATCACGACTGGGAAAACCATAGCTTTGACTATATGGCCGCTAGGAAGTGCTAAGTTTGGAGCAGAGGCAAGGAGGTGGGTAGGAAACGAAGGAGGAAGCAACTGATCACAAAGGCTCAGGGATAAGCCTTTTCCCCAGACGCAACTGTGTTTTCTAGACAATAGGCGCCCATCAGCATGCCAGTGGCTGATCAGGGAGGTAATCAAATGATCTCTTTTGTACTGGACTACAGTAAAGGATTAAAGGGGAAAGGGGGCAGGATCCATGGGCAGATACAGGGAAAGGCAGAAAAATCCTTGAGGTTTCATTTCCACGATGCCCAGGTATATTGCTGCCTCTGACAAATCTGTGCTACCAGGGAGAATGCCGGGAGAATGCTGTTGCCTGGGAGCAAGCAATCTTTTGCTTCCGGACGGTGCTGCTTCCATGGACAGCTCTGTTTATCTCAGATAAGCTCGGCTGCGCCCTGCGTTCAGGGCGAGGCTTCTTCATTGATCCTACGTGCAAAGAATTCCCCATGGAACCTGTATGTTTCTATTTCGAACGGCTCAACCAAAATAAATAAATGTGAGGTTCAAACCAGTCATGTTTCTAGTCCTCAAAGATGTGGAGGCACTCTCAGTCACAGGCTGGCGGTGCTTCCTAGTGTCTCGTTGTTGTTGTTGTTGTTGTTTAGTCGTTTAGTCGTGTCTGCCTCTTCGTGACCCCCTGGACCAGAGCACGCCAGGCACTCCTGTCTTCCACTGCCTCCCCCAGTTTGGTCAAACTCATGCTGGTAGCTTCGAGAACACTGTCCCACCATCTCGTCCTCTGTCATCCCCTTCTCCTTGTGCCCTCCATCTTTCCCAACATCAGGGTCTTTTCCAGGGAGTCTTCTGTGGTTTAACCCACAGCGCCACCCGCGTCCCTTCTGGGGTGGATCAGGCCGTAAATTTGCACAAATAATCAAGGAGGCTTCCTGCCTGAACCTCCATTTACGCCCAAAAAGACTTCCTGGCTCTCCTCGCAAGCAGAGAGCAGGCCTCTCTCAGGAGACCAGGGCAAGGCTAGCCTATTTTATTTTGGGGGGGGGGGTTGGGCAACAAACAAGCTTATGTTCATGCAGATGGGGTAGAAGACTGCACAGCCACGAGAGAGATCTCACAACGCAGTTTATCTAGACCACACCCACCCTGCAGCTACGAGTGCAGACGTCCGCTCGCTGCTTCTCTTTAACCTTCAGCTCGTAAATATTCCAAGAGAAGTTTTTAAGAAGTGGGGAAGGGAGGGGACGGAGGAGAGACGCGAGAGATTCTGGATCTCCAACACAAGAGCCGCACCCCGGCAGCCCGTAATGTGCACTGGGAGGAATTCCAAAGCAGCAGCAGCGAAAGAAAAGAGAATTGAATTACAAGCGGGCTGCAGATCCCTCACCATGCAACTTATGCAGAGCGGGCAAAGGAACAGGACGCCCAGAGATGTAGTGATCAGCTAAGGAACAGGCTGCCCAACGTGACCAGGCAGTCTTTGTTGCCGCCTGCCGTTCCCAGCTCCATCCTCTCCACTGGATCCAGTGGATCCCAGCCTTGCAAAATCAGCCAGGGTGGGGGAACAGGAGGGCTGAGGGCCAAACATGACCCACCGAAACCTAATCTGTGGGCCTCAGGACTTTTCCACACCAGCCATGCCTCCTCTGCAACTACTGCCTTGACTGGCAGGAATCTGCCCTTAAACTGTGATGATGGAGGGTATTGTGTTTTCTTTCGGGGGGGGGGGGCAGTGTTAGAAGCCTCTGGCTTTTGTAGGGTTGGAATGTAGTGATGCAACTAATAACAATTCTATTATTTATTCCCGGCTCATCTAGCTGGGTTGCCCCAGCCACTCTAGGCAGCTAGAGTACAAAACAATAACAAAACTTCAAATATTAAAAATGTCCCTATACGGGGCTGCCTTCAGATGCCTTCTAAAAGTCAGGTAGTTGTTTATTTCCTTGACATGTGATGGGAGGGCGTTCCGTAGGGCGGGAGCCACCACCAAGAAGGCCCTCTGCCTGGTTCCCTGTAACTTTGCTTCTCGCAGTGACGGAACCGCCAGAAGGCCCTCAGAGCTGGACCTCAGTGTCCGGGCTGAACGATGTGGGTGGAGACGCTCCTTCAGGTATACTGGACCAAGGCCGTTTAGGGCTTTCAAGGTCAGCACCAACACTTTGAATCGTGCTCGGAAATGTACTGGGAGCCAGTGAAGATCCTTTAGGATATATGGTCCCAGCAGCCGCTCCCAGTCACAAGTTTGGCAGCCGTGTTCTGAATTCGTTGTAGTTTCTGAATCACTTTCAAAGGTAGAGTCCCATGTTGTCCACTGGAGAAATCGCAGGCACCCCACCTATTGCTGTGGCCACTTTTCGCTCCTATGCCTGCCCACTATGGGCACAAACGCCTGGAAAAGGTTACTCAAGAAGGAATTTACTTCATTTATTAAACCAATACCCTGCCCTTTCTCCCAAAGGGGCGCAGGGCGTCAAACAACAAGCGGTAAGAACACCTTTCGAAAGACTCGGAACGCAATTCCAATATACAGATCCAAATGGGACGAAGATCTCTGCTTAAGAAGCTTGCTGGGAGAGGAAGATCTTCAGCAGGTGTCAAAAGAACGGCAGAGGTGGTGCCTGTCTGGTATGCAACAGGGAGGGAATCCCAAAGGGTCGGTGCCACCACGCTTAAGGCCCTGCTGATGACGGGATCTGCAGGACGCCCTCACCTACACAATGCCAGGCATTGCCTTGCGAGAGAAAGTTTTGAGAATGAACCCCTGGTCTGGAAAAGGTGCCTGAACTGGGAGAGGCCTGTCCCCACAAAATACACACCCCTGTCTGAAGGCTACTGACCAACAACGGTACACAACTAGGAAGCAGCTCCAGCAGATCAAGTTGATGGCCTATGCTGAAATGGCTAAAATGACCGGAAGAATCAGGAACCAAGAAGACCAACATTTCAATAAGGAATAGGGGGGGAATTATAATTTGTCTTAAAAACCATTGTAAACTGGTAGGATTGGAATAACACTTGTGGTTTAATGGTGAATTTTGGACACAGTGGAGAGGTAAAAGTTTCAGATTATCATAAAAGATGCAGGAGGAAATGATTAACAATAGGACCCACAAAAGGGAGCAGGTACCGTATTTTTCGCCCTATAAGACGCACCAGACCACAAGACGCACCTAGTTTTTGGAGGAGGAAAACAAGAAAAAATATATTCTGAATCTCAGAAGCCACAACAGCAAGAGGGATCGCTGCGCAGCGAAAGCAGCAATCCCTCTTGCTGTTCTGGCTTCTGGGATAGCTGTGCAGCCTGCATTCGCTCCATAAGATGCACACGCATTTCCCCTTACTTTTTAGGAGGGAAAAAGTGAGTCTTATAGAGCAAAAAATACGGTAAGTCCAAGAGATTCTTTGGAATCTTGGTTTTATGTTGTATGTTGGATATGTGATTGCAAAATTTTAATCTGAAAAACCAAATAAATAAATGAAAATTTAAAAAAGGAAGCCGCTCCAGCAGCAAATAATGGTGCCCCAAACTCTGCCCCAAAATCTCCTTGGGCAACAGGACCACTATCTGCGTATCAGGTGGCTGCTCATCGCAACATCCTCCAGTACGATCTACAACCTTCCGTGGTTTCCTTTGGGAACCGCTGGTGTAGATAACACAGTCGTACCTTGGAAGCTGAAAGGAATCCGTTCCGGCAGTCCGTTTGACTTCCAAAACGCTTGAAAACCAAATCGCGGCTTCTGATTGGCTGCAGGAAGCTCCTGCAGCCAATCAGAAGCCGCGGAAGCCCCGTCAGGACGTTCAGGTTCCAAAAGAACGTTTGCAAACCGGAACAATCACTTTTGAGGCGTTCAGGAGCCAAAACGTCTGAGTTCCAGGAAGTTTGGGATCCAAGGCACGACTGTATTGGGAACAGGCAGAAATGCTCCCCCCCCTTTTTTTTTTTATTAGCACAATTGACACTTGCAACAAACCCAGTCCACCCAGAGCTTTGGGGTTCCTTACCTTTCCATGACGGCCAAGCACTCCTTCCGCCAGGTGAACCGACTTCCCCGCCGTAAGCGGAAGGTGCCAGAGGTAGCTGTGACGGGGGGAGGAGTCTGCCTCCATTCAGGTTCTTCTACCGGGATCGGGGCTGGCCTCATGCTTAACGTCGCCCCTGGGGAAAAAGCAAAGCGGACACGAAAGTGTTTCCCGGCGGAACTGGAAAGCCCCGCTCGGCTCCCCGCTCAACACCAAAGGAACGCAGTGGCCCACTTAGTCCAGAATCCTATTCTCACAAAAGCCAACCAGATGCCTTTTGGGAAAACTGCAAGCAGGATTCAAACGCATGAGCAGCTTTTCCTCTCTGGTGGCTTCCAGCACCTGGGATTCAGTGCATAGCTGCCTCTGAGCATCAAGGCAGAGAACAGCCATCATGACTAGAATCATAGAATCATCGAGTTGGAAGAGACCACAAGGGCCATCAAGTCCAACCCCCTGCCAAGCAGGAAACACCATCAGAGCACTCCTGACATATGGTTGTCAAGCCTCTGCTTAAAGACCTCCAAAGTAGGAGACTCCACCACACTCCTTGGCAGCAAATTCCACTGTCGAACAGCTCTTACTGTCAGGAAGTTCTTCCTAATGTTTAGGTGGAATCTTCTTTCTTGTAGTTTGGATCCATTGCTCCGTGTCCGCTTCTCTGGAGCAGCAGAAAACAACCTTTCTCCCTCCTCTATGTGACATCCTTTTATATATTTGAACATGGCTATCATATCACCCCTTAACCTCCTCTTCTCCAGGCTAAACATGCCCAGCTCCCTTAGCCGTTCCTCATAAGGCATCGTTTCCAGTCCTTTGACCATTTTGGTTGCCCTCCTCTGGACACGTTCCAGTTTGTCAGTGTCCTTCTTGAATTGTGGTGCCCAGAACTGGACACAGTACTCCAGTACTACTAGTAGCCATTAAGACTGACCTTCCATAAATTTGCTTCTCTCTAAAACCGCCCTGATGAAACACAGGAGCTCGTCTAAAAGTACAGCACACCTGCTTTTTCATTTTTTTTAAAAAAAGCCTCTTTTGCTCAGGTGAAAAGGCACGCAGGTACAGTGGATGCTCGGGTTGCGAACATGATCCATGCGGGAGGCACATTTGCAACCCGCAGAGCCATGGCTGTGCATGCGCAGGTTGCGATTTGGCACTTCTGTGTTGCCCAGAGTGGCTGGGGAAACTCAGCCGGATGGGCGGGGTAAAAATAATGAATTATTAAATTATTATTATTATTCTGTGCATGTGCAAAGCGTGATTCAGTGCTTCTGCGCAAGTGCCGAAACCCAGAAGTAACCCGTTCCGGTAACTTCTGGGATCGGCGCGGTGCGCAACCCAAAAACACGCAACCTGAAGCGTCTGTAACCCGAGGTATGACTGTATAACCAAACTCCTACAACTTAAAACCTCATTTCCTCCATATCTACTTTGCACATAATTCATATACTGTATCCCTCCCTCTCTTGAACAAAGAGTAGCCCAAGGATTGCCCACCGCTGTGACAGTTCTGCCTTCTCCGCACTGCTGCCCATAATCAGATCCCCGCAGTCCCTCAATCTAGAGCACAGGTGTGCTTTATTATTAATCATCATCGTCATTCATTGCTTCCGAACTGCTGAAATGCTCGTGAACACGCCAAAACTCCTCTGCAGCTAAGCCGGAGGTCTAAGTTCAGAGAGGGCTCTAATTCTTCCACCCAACAGCAGTGCAGGTTTAAACCACCCTCCACCCCGCAAAAAAGTTCCTTTTTCTTTTGCCAAGCTTCTTATTTTGCTGGGGTGGGTGGGATCAGAACGGCAAAGCCACACGCCGCAGGAAACATGCTTTTCATGTGCAAGTTCCAAGTCAGAGCAGGGGGCCAATGATCCGACCCAACGTACCACAGGAACCTAGAAAGTTGCCTTGCACAGAGTCAGTCTCTGGGGCTGGGCATTCCCTGCACTGACTGGCAGCAGCTGTCCAGGATTTCAGGGGGGGTGTCTTTTGCAGCCTTACCTGGAGTAACCGGGGATTGAAACTAATGACTTGCATCCCTTCCCTTAAACCAGGGTTCCCCAAACTTTTAAAGTCATCTAGGCCAGACTTGGGTCACTCCCCAGCCGTTTTGGGACTACAATTCCCATCATCGTCCCTGACCACTGGGTCTTGCTAGCTTGGGATGATGGGAGTTGGAGTCCAAAAAACAACGGAAACCCCAAGTCTGGGAAACCGTGCTAAACAAACATGCTCGGACTTCTATTGAGTCAGTACAATCGACGTCAAAGCAGAGGGCGGGGGCTGGAGACGGATTTCTGTGCCGATTTAGCACCCAGATGCAAAGCAATTCTGTAAGAGGAGCATTGAAGAAGAAGAAGAAGAAGAAGAAGAAGAGGAGGAGGAGGAGGAGGAGGAGTTTGGATTTGATATCCCACCTTTCACTCCCCTTAAGGAGTCTCAAAGTGGCTAACATTCTCCTTTCCCTTCCTCCCCCACAACAAACACTCTGTGAGGTGAGTGGGGCTGAGAGATTTCAGAGAAGTGTGACTAGCCCAAGGTCACCCAGCAGCTGCAGGTGGAGGAGAAGGGAATCGAACCCGGTTCACCAGATTACGAGACTACCGCTCTTAACCACTACACCACAGAGATCCTCCTTAGTTAAAAAGAGGACCAAAAGAAAAAGAAAAACCCTATATGTTCTCAACTACCTTTGAAGGTGACCCGGAAACTACAACTAATCCAGAATGTGGCAGCTAGACTGGTGACTGGGGGCGGCCACCGAGACCACATAACACCTTGAAAGACCTACATTGGCTCCCAGTACGTTTCCGAGCACAATTCAAAGTGTTGGTGCTGACCTTTAAAGCCCTAAGTGGCCTCGGTCCTGTATACCTGAAGGAGCGTCTCCACCCCCATTGTTCAGCCTGGACTGAGGTCCAGCGCCGAGGGCCTTCTGGCGGTTTCCTCCCCGCGAGAAGTGAGGTTACAGGGAACCAGGCAGAACGCCCTCCCACCAGATGTCAAAGAGAACAACTACCAGACTTTTAGAAAACATCTGAAGGCAGAAATGTTTAGGGAAGATTTTAATGACTGGTGTTTTAATGTATTTTTAACCTTTTGTTGCAAAATGTGCCTGGCACCTGCCTAATTTCTAGCACTGATTCAGCAGCTGGGGTGCAGTCTTAGCTCATTGGCAGAGAATCTGTTTTGCATACAGGAGACCCCAGGTTACATCCCCAGACGCTCCAGGTAGGGCAAAGATATACTCACTTCCCACAACCCTACAGGTAGGTGCTGCTAGCCAGTGTCAACAGTACTATGCCAGATGAGACCCCCAAAACTGTAGTATAAACACCGACAACTGGGAAACACTGGCCTGCGAGCGCTCCAGTTGGAGAACAGCCTTTACCAAAGGTGGCATGGGCTTTGAAGACACTCGAACTCAGGACGCAAGGGAGAAAGGTGCTAAGAGGAAGGCACGCTTGGCAAATCCACACCATGATCACCTCCCGCCCGGAAACCAATGTCCCCACTGTGGAAGGACGTGTGGATCCAGAATTGGCCTCCACAGTCACTTACAGACTCACTGGTAAAACCGTGTTCATGGAAGACAATCTTACTCGGCTACAAGGGATCGCCAAAGAAGGAGGAAGGAGGAGGAGGAGGAGGTTTTTTAAAAACCTTTTTGCAAAGGCAACACTAGAAATTTCACAGCTGAGTCCTCAACTCTTTATTACTGTGCTTTGCTTCCTTTAAGTTGGGCTTTGTCTAAAACTTGAGATTTAGGTTTTCAAACCCTTTTTGTAAATTCAGTATTAGAAACTGTACCTTTGAGTCCTCAATCCTTTATTGCTGTGCTTTGCTTCACCTGGGTCAAGCTAGGATTACAGTACAGTGGTCCCCCACAAGACGAATGCCTCGCAAGACGGAAAACTCGCTAGATGAAAGAGTTTTCCGTTTTGGAGGTGCTTCGCAAAACGAATCTCCTATGGGCTTGCTTCGCAAGACGAAAATGTTTTGCGAAAATGTTTTCCCTCCCCTTTTTCTAAGCCGCTAAGCCGCTTATCAGCTGATCCGATAAGCTGATAAGCCGCTAAAAGCCGCTAATAGCGCTAATCCGCAAATCCATCAATGGGCTTGCTTCGCAAGACGAAAAAACCGCTAGACGAAGAGAATCACAGAACGGATTATTTTCGTCTTGCGAGGCACCACTGTACTTCAGAATTTTTGGGAGTTCTACCCCCTTTTTTGAATTTTGGTCATTTAAGGTTTAATATTTTTCTATTTCCTTCTGAGGAAACTGAATAGTTCAGCGAAACGAGGTTTGTAGCCAGCATCCCATTAAGGCTTTGTTCAATTTTAGGTTTTTCTAATTTTTTCCTTAAACTTTTTGATTTTTATTATTTAGTTTATTTTCATAAGATTATAATTCTGGTCGATTACTTCTCGTTTCAGGGATTTTCACGGTATTTCATTTGTTTTGTGCAACTACTTGGGTTAAAGCAGAAGCTGGGAGCAGATTCAGGAAGGACATTCTGGCATTTGTGCTAAAAAACAAGAAGAATATCCCCAAAACGGACCCAGGGGGTTGATGCCTCGCATCTCCAAGCCGAGCCTGAGTCTGTGACAGCCAAGGGAAGAAGAGATGGGGAGCTCAGCCAAGGGAACTCATTCATCCTCTCCCACTTGGCTGGCTACCTGCTGGCCCTGCCAGACTGATCCGGTCCGCCCTAATGAATCAGTGCCGCTGGTGTCAAAGCGTGGGCGCTCCGAGGTGGGTCGGCCAATGCGGCAAAGCTCCGACCAGGTTCCCAAACGTGCTTTGCTCGGAACACTGGCGGGCGAGCCGCAGGGCCCTTGCGGGAAGAAGCACCAGCCAGCTTGGTGGAGGAGAGCCCTGCTGGATCATGGCCCTTCTAGTCCAGAACCCTGCTCTCGCGGCGGCCAAACAAGATGCTTATGGGAAGCCCACGAGCAGGACCCGGGTGCAACAGCAGCACTCTCTCCCATCCTGTGGTTTCCGGCAGCTGGCGTCTGGAGGTATGCAACCTCCAGCAACAGAGGCAGAGAACAGCTGTTGTGATTAGAAGCCCTGACCAGACTTATCCTCCTTGAATCACCGTGTTTTTCGCTCCATAAGACGCACCTGACCACAAGACGCACATAGTTTTTAGAGGAGGACAACAAGGGGGGAAAAAATTCTGAACGAAACAGTAGATGTATTATTTTTGTGGTTCATGCTGTGGCCACAGACATGTGATTTGACGGTGAGTTTGGGGTGACCCAATGCAAAAATCCTGAGGATCCATGTGGATCCGTGCTTTGTAACCACGTTTTTTAACCATTGCAGCCCCAGGAAACAGTGGATGCCTGATTTTTTTGGTGCAGGCTGTAGCCATGGACATACTATGTGATCTGATGGTGAATTTGGGGTGACCCAATTTAAAAATCCTGAGGATCCATGGGCTTTTACCTCCCGCCTCCCAGGTAGCCTCCCCTAGCGTCCCTTATCTCTCTCCCGATCCCACCGATCAGCTGCTTGCTTTAAACACCCCCTTCCCTCTTGTTTGCCTTAGTGTCTTTTCCTTAGCTGGAGCAGTTTTTTGCTCCTCCTTTTCTTCTAACTTCTCTCCTTATTGCTTTAGTCTTCCTGTTTCCCCCCTTTGCAAGTTGGCTGTCTTTACCTCCCCCTTCCCAGGCAGCCTCCTTTATCGCTAGCGTCCCTTATCTCTCTCCCCGATCGGCAAGCGATCAGTGGCTTTGTTTCAACACCCACTTCCCTCTTTCAAAAATAATAATAGCATGATCTGCTTTTTGCCCCTGGGCAATTCGGCTCCAGGGACCACACATTCGCTCCATAAGATGCACAGACATTTCCTCTTACTTTTTAGGAAGAAAAAAATGCGTCTTATGGAGCGAAAAATATGGTATCCATGGTGGCTTGACTCGGCCTCCATGGTTGTATGAAGCAACGCTCCTGAAAACCAGTTGCTGGAATGGCTGGAGGGGAGAGTGCTGCTCTTGGGCTCAGATCCTGGCTAGACGGCTTCCCATGTTGTTGACCGGATGCCAGACTAGGTGGGCCATTGGCGTCATCCAGCAATGCTCTTCTTGTGCTCTTAGGATAGCCTTTTCTTCTGTGAAGTTGGTGGCTGTCCCTACATCTGCTGGCAGCAGCTTCCACTCTTTGCTATGAGTTGTGGACCTCGCTTTGGCCTGTCCTTAATCTCTCAGACTTCAACTTCGTTGGAGGAATGTTAGCGAGAGGTACACAAAAACCTCCATGTGCGGTGGCCGTACATGCTGGGAGTCCCCCCTCTTAATTTATAAGAAGTCACATATGGAAGATAGGAGCACAGAGCGACAGATGCACCTCAGCAAAATAATACCGGGGCAATGCAAAAATCCTCAGCTTTTCAGAAGGAAGTGGCCGTGTCATAAAATCTGCATTAAAATACGGAACTGCCCTATAACCGGTAAGATCGTTTTGTCCATCCAGCCTGGTATTGTGCAGGATCCGAGGCAGAGGTCCCCCTCTGTTATCTGCTACCTGGAGACGTCAGGAAGGGCCATAGCTGGGAGAGAGCCGTCACTGGAAGCCAGGAGAGCCTCTGCCAGTCAGTATAAACAATACAGAGCTGGGGGACCAATGATCTTCCATAGAAAGTGCTCTACCAATGAGCCGTGGTCCTTCTAAAAAGGCAAATCCAGGCACTGTACTCCTGGGCTTGCACCTCACTCACCAGCCACTTGAAAATTTGTGGCCTAAGCCCCCCAAGTAGAAAAGCACACCTATTCCTTTTGATTACTTTGGAGGTAAGAGAAGAGGTAGCCTCAAATTGCAAATTCTCATTGACAAAGCCAGATAGGAAGGAAGCGAAGGAAGGAGGGAAGGGAGGGAGGGAGGAAAGGGAAGGAAGGGAGGGAGGGAGGGAAGGAAGGAAGGAGGGGAGGGAGGGAGGGAGGAAGGAAGGAAGGGAGGGGAAGGGAGGGAGGGGAAGGGAGGGAGGGGAAGGGAGGGAGGGAGGGAGGAAAGGGAAGGAAGGAAAGAAGAAAAGAAGGAAGGGAGGGAAGGGGGGAGGAAGGGAGGGAGGAAAGGGAAGAGAAGGAAGGAAGGAAGGAAGGAAGGAAGGAAGGAAGGAAGGAAGGAAGGGAGGGAGGGAGGGAGGAAGGGGAAGGGAGGAAGGGGAAGGAAGGAAGGAAGGAAGGAAGGAAGGAAGGAAGGAAGGAAGGAAGGAAGGAAGGAAGGAGAAGGGAGGGAGGGAGGGAGGGAGGGAAGGGAAGGAAAGAAGGAAGGAAGGAAGGAAGGAAGGAAGGAAGGAAGGAAGGAAGGAAGGAAGGAAGGCAGATTAGAAGCACATATCAGCTTAAATATTACTGCTTAATTTCTGTAAAGAGATATGTGCATCCTATTTTTCTGCCAGAAGATAGCTAGTGATAGAGTGCAAAACTACCTACCAGCAGACACAAAACAAGGAGGGAGTGTTTTGGAAAGTACATACAAACAAACAAAAAAGTGGAAGGAAGGGGTTGTTTTTTTGCTTGCTTTCTGAGGCAAAGAAAGCCAGTGTGTTGTTCCAGAGCACTCTACCTGCTTCAGCTGAAAGTGACTCAATTTCGTTTTGCCTGGACAATTTCCAATGGCCTTAAGGAACCAGAATTAACCCTGAGCACTGACACCAGCAAAAAACCGACCATGTTTTAGCCGTGTCGTCTTCAAGGACAAAGACCTCTCTTTTTGCCTCACTCGCTGCAGGAGGAAGAAACACGCACTGGGTGGACCGACTCGAAGAACTACAAGATATCTGCTACCTAATCTGCACAGCAGATTTCTGGGTATCCAGAAATTGTGGGGTGAGGAAGGGAGCAGCCCCCAACCTCAAATGTACCAAAATCCTCTAGCTTTGAAAGAAAAAACAAGTTTCTAGCATTTGTTGTCTTTGTCCATGGAGTTTTCTTGGCAGGGATACTGGAGTGGCTTGCCGGTCCTTGCCAACAAAGGTCCATATAGTTAAAGCTTTGGTTTTCCCAGTAGTGTTGTATGGAAGTGAGAGCTGGACCATAAAGAAGGCTGATCACCGAAAAATTGATGCTTTTGAATTATGGTGCTGGAGGAGACTCTTGAGAGTCCCATGGACTGCAAGAAGATCAAACCTCTCTATTCTGAAGGAAATCAGCCCTGAGTGCTCCCTGGAAGGACAGATCCTGAAGCTGAGGCTCCAATACTTTGGCCACCTCATGAGAAGAGAAGACTCCCTGCGAAAGACCCTGATGTTGGGAAAGGAGAAGGGGATGACAGAGGATGAGATGGTTGGACAGTGGTCTCAAAGCTACCAGCATGAGTTTGACCAAACTGCGGGAGGCAGTGGAAGACAGGAGTGCCTGGTGTGCTCTGGTCCATGGGGTCACGAAGAGTCGGACACAACTAAACGATTAAACAATTGTATTTTAATCTTTTGTTGGAAGCCGCCCAGATGGGCGGCATATAAATAATAATAATAATAATAATAATAATAATAATAATAATAATAATTTGCAATCCTCTGCATCACTGCATGCTGAGCAAACTCTTATTGCATTATCTTACGCCTGTTGCCTTTGGGGATCCTTAAGGACTGAGACTGGGACTTAAGGACTGAGATGCTGGTGCTGCTGTGGGTTAAACCACAGAGCCTAGGACTTGCCAATCAGAAGGTCAGCGGTTCAAATCCCCACAATGGGGTGAGCTCCCGTTGCTCGGTCCCTGCTCCTGCCAACCTAGCACTTCGAAAGCACATCAAAGTGCAAGTAGATAAATAGGTACCACTCCGGCGGGAAGGTAAACGGCGTTTCCGTGCGCTGCTCTGGTTCGCCAGAAGTGGCTTAGTCATGCTGCCCACATGACCCAGAAGCTGTACGCCGGCTCCCTCTGCCAGTAAAGCGAGAGGAGCACCACAACCCCAGAGTTGGCCACAACTGGACCTAATGGTCAGGGGTCCCTTTACCCTTTGCCTTTAAGGACTGAGAGGCGGGAGGACAGAAACCAAATAAACAGTAATTCAGAGGCCACGGGCGATAGCTGTCATGGCATTTGAAGTTCCCATTCTTGTCCTACCGTCTCCCTCCGGTTAAACAAAACAGCAGCGCCGCCTGCTGACGAGCGAAGGAATTGCAGAGCAATGTTGTTCAGCACGCTTTGTTATCTTTCAAGTTTCGATTCCACGCCGTAAATTCCACGCGTGCCCCAAACCTCTGCCAGGCCCCCGATACAGACCCGTTTGCAGGGAAGTTCCCCATACCTTCCTGTGCCCAATGCAAGCCTCCTCCCACCCCCACCCACCCCTATTCCTGACCATGGATTGTAACTGGGGGGGTGGGGAGCAAGGGAGGGAGGAGGGAGGGGAAGGTCCATGCCGACCGAAGCACGATGAAGCCAACAACACTCACAGCCGCTGGGCAAAAGGTTTGGTTCAGAGGGAACAGCTGGAGTGTCTCGGCTTGGTTTTGTTTACCGGGGTTTGTCTTCTCAAGCTGGTACCATCGGTAAAAGGCCCTTTTCTTTTGCTCGCTCAGGTCCGATCCCTGTTGCAACAGCCAGTGGGAGATCCGGCTCTGGCTGATACCTGCAGGCAAGAGCAAAGAGAGGAGAGAGAAAAGGTGGATCTACATGGGGGGAAAACCCGCTGTAAATAAGTCATATATTAAAACGTTACAATAAAATGGAAAGAAAAAAAAGAACCGCTGTGTAAAATCGCATAGAAAAAGTCTGTGCTTTACAGCGCCATCTGCTGTTGCATGTTGATAACGCATTCAAAACACTGGTTTGTTTTTACTAATGTAGCTGAGGGTTATAAAGACTAGGACTAGCCGCCTGAGAAACAGTTTCTACCCAAATGCAATTTTGGTTTTAAACGCAGTATAAGGAGTCTCTGTGGGAGTATATTGTATTTTAAAATGGGGTATCAGAGTTTTTAGGGGGCTAACCAGGTTGGGATAGCAGGCTTGTTGGGTTTTGAATGTCTTATGCATATTTTTCAGTTTCGTTGTTCTGTATGGGACAATGACAATAAAGATTATCGTATCATATCATCAGTCCACAGAGAAAGAGAAACTATGCAACTGATTGCCACACCGTGTGGCTCC
Source organism: Podarcis liolepis (assembly GCF_965112155.1). Classification (NCBI taxonomy): domain Eukaryota; kingdom Metazoa; phylum Chordata; class Lepidosauria; order Squamata; family Lacertidae; genus Podarcis; species Podarcis liolepis. Next base: position 120,929,752 of record NC_139557.1, read on the forward strand.
TCCTCTTGCGCACAAGTTTTCATCACGCCCTACGGACAACCTGTGATCAAGCCACACACGCTGTTCCCAATTCCCGTCCTGCCAGGGAGCATTAGGAAAGGAGCTGAAAATAAAACTGCCTATTTATCATAACGCCATCAGACAAAATCTATGGTGCGACCACATTTGGTTGCCTCGTGTCAAAAGGGGTATCGCAGGGTTTACGGCATTGCCATTCAAATGGTGTGGTTGTGTGTGCTGCATCTTGTGATCAGTTATGTGGGGCAGGGCTTACCTGGGGGCCCCAATATTTTATTCCAGTTATCACCCTGGCACTCCCCTGGGTAATCCCACTGCCACCCAGGGGGTGGTAAACTCCCTGCTTTGGGAACCACTGCCTTAATATCCCCATTCTGCATTAAATCCTATATTGAGTTATGCATTCCACCAGGAACATTTTGCAAGGTGCGTGGAACATCGTGACACCAGTTTTGGATTGGGATCCCTACTCTGGACACACAGTTTAGGTGCTTTGGGGCTAGAATACACAGACCCGGGCACTCTTATTTTAATTTAAAAAGAGCCTCTACATATATATATATGGCTTTGAGCTCTCACATTTAAGAGACCGAATTTTCAGATGACATTATTGTGATTAATTGCTCCTATCGCTTACATAGATAGACAACGACTTGCGGGGGGGGGGAGAGAGACAGTGAGCGCAGAATAGCAGCTTATAGGACATTACGAACACGTCCACCAGGAAGTGGAATGACTCACTCGGCCGTTCATTCTGCTCTGGACAGAACGATCCAGCCACGCATGTGCACTACCCAGGAGTAAACAGCAGTCAGCCCTGGGTGGATCAGAAATGCAGACCGGGAAGGAAGTGATAGAAATTGCCACATCTTTAAGATAACTTTGCATGCGGAAGAAAAGGGAGTGGGTGATAGTCCAAGACACGGAATGAATTTTTTGGTGGGGGGAGGGGCCATAGGTAGCAACTCCCTGGGGCCCTGGTAAAGGTAAAGGGACCCCTGACCGTTAGGTCCAGTTGTGGCCGACTCTGGGGTTGCGGCGCTCATCTCGCTTTATTGGCCGAAGGAGCCGGCGTACAGCTTCCGGGTCATGTGGCCAGCAGGACTAAGCCGCTTCTGGCGAACCAGAGCAGCGCACGGAAATGCCATTTACCTTCCCGCCGGAACAGTACCTATTTATCTACTTGCACTTTTTGTGCTTTTGAACTGCTAGGTTGGCAGGAGCTGGGACCAAGCAACGGGAACTCACCCCGTTGCGGGGATTCGAACCGCCGACCTTCTGATTGGCAAGTCCTAGGCTCTGTGGTTTAACCCACAGCGGCACCCGCATCCCATGCCCCATGAAGTGGCCGGGCACCCACAAATTTCGGTGCCAAGGCCATGAAAGCTGAATGGCCCTGGGCACCAACGGTCGTGGTGCTAAGCTGGCATTCCTGGGAGGGGCAGAGATTAACCGTAACTTCCGTGATAGGCAGGAAATCTACTTCTCTTTGCATTTTCAAAACGGGAAGCGTATCATTCATTAAACACTCCCCTGTGTGTTATTTTTAGGATCTGGACTCGAAGTGCCTGGGTAGATGGCTCAGTGCGCTGGCTCACGTGTGGTGCTAAGCCAGGGGTTGGCAAGCTTACCGGACAATGGGCTGGTCCACGCTCCTTCTGTTGGAGGGTGGGCGGCAGTGTGTGCACACGCACACTCTTCTGGGTTGGAGGAGCGCGCATGTGTGTGCACACACACTATTTCCGGCGCTTTTCCGACCTAAATGTGCCCCAGAAATAGCATGTGTGCATGCGCACGGGCGCTTCTCTGTCCTGCACGCGTGCGCACACGCTATTTTCAGTGCATATCCGGGTCGTAGGAGCGCCTATGCGCATGCACACAGGCACCATCAACCCGGAAGTCAGTAAGAGTGGGCGGCAGGGGGCAGCAGGGGTCGCCATGGGCCAGTTAGACGAGCCCCGTGGGCCGCTACTGGCCCATGGACCGTAGGTTGCAGACCCCTGTGCTAAGCCAAACCACGGTTTAGTGTGCATGATCACAGGCTCTGGGAGAGGACATTGTGGCTTCTTTGCTCTTCCTTGGTTGCCACTGCGCTGGGTTTAGTGGTTTCATCCTCTGACGAACAGCCTAACTATGGCACCAAGAGAGCGGAAACACGACCTCAAGTTCAGAGAGTGGGCTAAGCCAAACCATGGTTTACTTCAGCACAGCAAGAGAATGATGGAAAGTGGCCACAATCACCTCCTCCCCACAATCTCCACACACAGGCATTCGTGCAAAGACACGGTTTGGTTTGGTGAGAACCGATTCCTGAATTTTAGCTGTGGATCCTTCGCTGCAGAAGGCTGGACTAGACCGGGGGTTCCCAAACTTGTGCCTCCCGCTGGTTTCAGACTACAATTCCCATCATCCCTGACCACTAGTCCCACCAGCTAGAGATGATGGGAGTTGTAGTCCAAAAAACCAAGATCCGGGTCCCTTCCAACTGTACAATTTTATGAAAACCAGGCCACTGTGATCAAGGGAAGTGCTTTGGACACATTAAAGGACTCTATCTACTTCATAATTCACAGCTTTGAGGCAGAGCTTTATTTTTACAATGTGTTTTAAACACGACATTTGAAACGTATTCTTTTCGCATTTTTATTTGGTTGCCAGCCGACTGGTTTCCACTGAAACACCCTTTTTGCCTGGGGAACACGACCAGGGCTGATGACCCTGGGAGACCCCTTTCCCACATCACAGTCCCCCCGCATCCCAAATTAGTTCCCACTGCGTGCTTTTCCCCAATCTCCTCTCTAGAGGGCGCAAGCATGAAAGCGTGAGCCCCTTTCCACTGGGTCTTCCTGCACAGGCTATTATTAGCTCCGGTTCACCCTGTCATTCGCCTTATCTGCGTATTATTAATAAGCTGCCCTGCCCATCAGCATCTTGTTTGTCTTACTACACAACCCTTGAAAGGCAGCTTCTATAAATAAAAGACTTCCGCATTCCTCTCTGAGATCACCCGCTCCGAGACCCCACAGCGAATTCTCCCCTGGCCTCCTCGCTGGCCCAAGTAGGACCAATTCAGCCAGCTAGCCCTGGGGATTATTTACTGTATTTTTCGCTCTCTAAGACGCACCTAGTTTTTGGAGGAGGAAAACAAGAAAAAAAATATTCTGAATCTCAGAAGCCAGAACAGCAAGAGGGATCGCTGCGCAGCGAAAGCAGCAATCCCTCTTGCTGTTCTGGCTTCTGGGATAGCTGCGCAGCCTGCATTCGCTCCATAAAACACACACACATTTCCCTTTACTTTTTAGGAGGGAAAAAGTGAGTCTTATAGAGCAAAAAATACGGTAATTGATTTTTGAATTTTATTGTTATTCATGTTTTTATACTGTATTTTATGCTGCTTTTATAATGAAGTGTTTTAAATTTGTTGTTAGCCACCCTGAGCCCGGTTTTTGAACCAGGAAGGGCAGGGTATAAAAATATATATATATATTATTATTATTATTATTATTATTATTATTATTATTATTATTATTATTATTATTCTGGGCTAGTGCTTATCAGTTGCTGCTTTGTGTAGGGCTTCCCCTAATAATAATAATAATAATAATAATAACAACAACAACAACAACAACAACAAACAACAACAACTACTAACTGCAGCAGCATGCTTTTGGGTTTTTCCCTTTTTTCAGCTGTTCTGCTCTATTTTGCTGCATGGCATTACTTTATTATTGTTCCATTGCATTTATAGCTTGCCCTTTTTCTCTAAGGACCTCAAGGTGGCACGCCTGAGAAAGCCAAACACAAAATTTCAACCAGCCTCCCAGGTTTTTTTCTCCAGCCCTCTACTCAGACCAGATTCCTTCTCACCAGCCCTGCTCTGTGTATCCCCACCACGACCACTTCCCAAGTCCTGTGACTAATAATAATAATAATAATAATAATAATAATAATAATAATAAATTTATTTATACCCCGCCCTCCCCAGCCAAGACTGGGCTCAAGGCAGCTAACACCAGATATAAAACAATTGATTGAAATACAACTTAAAAAAACAAGATTAAAATACAACATTAAAATGCAGCCGCATTTCAGCAGAAACTCAGACACCTATTCGGGGATGAAAACGTCCAATCTTCACCAAGGCCAACTATCCAGACTGGTCCTACGTGGGCCAGAAAAAAGCCAGGGAAGTCCCCAAGTAGGAGTTCCATCACAGAAGGAAAAGGAAAGAGGAGGAAGGGGATCAAGCTGATTCCAAGCCAAAAGCCAGGCGGAACAACTCTGTCTTACGGGCCCTGCTTAGCTAGAATGTGCCCCTGAAATACAGAAATACTTCTTGCTCGGAGGAAGGGGGGGAAAGAGGGTGGGGTGGGTGACTTTAGCGTGACTGCAAGATAGCCTGCTGTGCAAAGAATCATAGAATTGTAGATTGAAGGTACACCAGCGGTCATCCAGTCCAACCCCCTGCAATGCAGGAATCTTAACTAAAGCATTAATGGCAGACGGCCATCCAATTTCTTCTTAAAAACATCCGATGAAGAAGAGTCCACAACCTCCCGAGAAACTCGGTTCCACTTTCAAACAGCTCTTACAGCCTGAAAGTTCTTCCTGGTGTGTAGTCGGAATCTCCCTTCTTGTTACTTGAAGCCATGGGTTCGAATCCCGCCCTCCGGAGCAGGAGAAAACAAGCTTGCTCCCTCTTCCATGAGATACTTGAAGACGGCTCTCATATCTCCTCTCCGTCTCCTCTTTTCTAGGCTAAACCTACCCAGCTCCTTCGACCGTTCCTCATAAGGCTTCGTTTCCAGACCCTCCACCATCTTGGTTGCCCTCCTCCACACATGTTCCAGCTTTCAATATCCTTCTTAAATTGGGGTGCCCAGAACAGGACACAGTATATCTTCATGTGCATCCTTCATGAGAGTGGCAACACGAGAACGGGCCTTTTCCCATTTGTGAGATGCTCTCCCCATGGAAGCCTGCCTGGCTCCTTCATCCTACACCTTTAGGCAACAGGCAAAACATTCCTCTTAATCCAGGCCTTCGGCTGATTACATCCGATACCCTTTTAAATGTGTTGTGGGAGGCGATGAGGGGAGTGGATATTGGTTTGTTTCTGTTCTTGTTTTTATTGTGGACTGTGTGTTTTTTGTGCAACTCCCTCCCATCAGATGTCAAGGAGCGAAGGAATACACAACCTTTAGAAGATCTCTGAAGGCAGCCCTGTGTCAGGAAGTTTTTAATGTTTGACGTTTTATTTTGTTTTTATGTGTGTTGGAAGCCACCCAGAGTGGCGGGGGCAACTCAGCCAGATGGGCGGGGTATAAATATTATTGTTATTATTTCTACTACCAGTATTAGTATTTTTAGGCTGCGAATCACCCTAAGATCTACAGATGCAGGGCCAGATACTACTACTACTACTACTCCTACTAGTACTACTATGATGACTAACACAGTCATACCTCGGGTTACAGACACTTCAGATTGTGTTTTTTTTGGGTTACAGACCACCGAAACCTGGAAGTATCAGAACGGGTTACTTCTGGGTTTTGGTGGTCGGGCATGCGCAGAAGCACTAAATCGCACTTTGCACATGCGCAGAAGCACCGAATCGCAACCCGCATGTGTGCAGACGCTGGTTGCGAACGTGAATCCTGCACAGATCACGTTCGCAACCCGAGCATCCACTGTAATAGAGAGTTTCATCTGTTACTCCACGCCTTTTCCCATCTGATCACACATCCTCTGGCACACGGGCCCTGGAAGCTTTCATACGAGCAAATGTACGATAACGGTTCTGTGCCCCTGATTTAAGCCTCACATTTCCAGAGCACGCTGCCTGCTGCTCTGTCCAATGCCTGCCTGGGTCAGAGGAGTTAACAACAATAAACCAGAAGCTCACTGCTGCTTATTCAGAAGAAGAAGAGAGGGGAATTATGCTCGGAAACAGCCTGCGCTGAAATGACAAATTAAGGGGAGGGGGCTCACAAAGCCCTTCGCTTAAGCCGGAAAGGCCCGGCTGTCAAGATTCGAAGCAAAGCTATTGTCCTTACGCAGGCACGCAACAGCGCTCCGGGGTCTGCCACCACACGATGCAAGAGATATGATCCATCTATTTAATTTAGTCTTTGCATCTATTTGTTATTTAGATTTATAACTTGCCCTTCTACGCTGTCGTCATTGCAGTCGGCTCCCAGGTGCAACAGGCCTCCCGTATTAGCCAATAATCATAATAACAACAGCAACAATTTATTATTTATACCCAGCCCATCTGGCTGGGTTTCCCCAGCCACTCTGGGCGGCTCCCAATCAAATATTAAAAACACAATACAGTGGTACCTCGGGTTACATACGCTACAGGTTACAGACTCCGCTAACCCAGAAATAATACCTCAGGTTAAGAACTTTGCTTCAGGATGAGAACAGAAATCGTGCTCTGGCAGCACGGCAGCAGAAGCAGGCCCCATTAGCTAAAGTGGTGCTTCAGGTTAAGAACGGACCTCCGGAACGAATTAAGTTCTTAACCCGAAGTACCACTATACAGCATTAAACATTAAAAACTTCCCGAAACAAGGCCTAAGGGACGCGGGTGGTGATGTGGGTTAAACCACAGAGCCTAGGACTTGCTAATCAGAAGGTCACCGGTTCGGTGAGCTCCCGTTGCTCGGTCCCTGCTCCTGCCAACCTAGCAGTTCGAAAGCACGTCAAAGTGCAAGTAGATAAATAGGTACCGCTATGGCGGGAAGGTAAACGGCGTTTCCGTGCACTGCTCTGGTTCGCCAGAAGCGGGTTAGTCATGCTGGCCACATGACCTGGAAGCTGTACGCCGGCTCCCTCGGCCAGTAAAGCGAGATGAGCGCCGCAACCCCAGAGTTGGCCACGACTGGATCTAATGGTCAGGGGTCCCTTTACCTTTAAACAAGGCCTAAACGAATTCCCCCCTTAAAGCCAAGGCCAGCGGGGGGAAATTCTATGCGGCTTATGCTCCCAGTTAACTGGGAGAAAGCCCTGCTGTACTCAGCGGTCCTTAAGCGCAAGAGTAAACATGTAGAATGTCATGGGCTGGCCAGATGATGAGAAGCAGTGAGAGACTCCAGCTGGGGAACCCCCAAGGGAATCCCCAGGAGAAGGCGGCTCAGAGCCAGGGGGTGATGATGGTTGGGCAGAGGGAGGAAGAGGGAGAAGACTGGGAGGTGTCGGGAGCTGAAGGGGCAACAGGGTTTAGTGAGCAGTCCTGAATCAGACGCAGGAGGGAGGCCGGAAGACAGAGATGAGGCAGGATGCTGAAGAAACCAAGGAATCTATTCCCGGCTGCATCAGCAGAAGTCGAGTGTTCAGATCAAGGGAAGTCATAGTACTGTGGTACCTCGGTACAGTAAGTACCGTATTTTTTGCTCTATAAGACTCACTTTTTCCCTCCTAAAAAGTAAGGGGAAATGTGTGTACGTCTTATGGAGCGAATGCAGGCTGCGCAGCTATCCCAGAAGCCAGAACAGCAAGAGGGATTGCTGCTTTCACTGCGCAGCGATCCCTCTTGCTGTTCTGGCTTCTGAGATTCAGAATATTTTTTTTCTTGTTTTCCTCCTCCAAAAACTAGGTGCGTCTTGTGGTCTGGTGCGTCTTATAGAGCGAGAAATACGGTACTTAATTGGTTCCGGAGGTCCGTTCTTAACCTGAATCTGTTCTTAACCTGAAGAACCACTTTAGCTAACGGGGCTTCCTGCTGCCACCGCACCACGGGAGCATGATTTCTGTTCTCATCCTGAAGCAAAGTTCTTAACCCAAGGTACTATTTCTGGGTTAGCGGAGTCTGTAACCTGAAGCGCCTGTAACCCGAGGTACCACTGCACCACTATTCTGCGTTGGTCAGACCACACCTGGAATATGGTGTCCCGTTCTGGGTGCCACCGTTTAAGAAGGATGTTGACAAGCTGGAACGTGGGCAGAGGAGGGAGACCAAGATGATCAAGGGGTCTGGAAACCAAGCCTTATGAGGAACGGTTGAAGGTGCTGGGTACGTTGAGCCTGCAAAAGAGAAGACTGAGAGGAGATGTGATAACCATCTTCAAGTATCTCAAGGGCTGTCACATGAAAGATGGAGCAAGGTTGTCCCCCCCCCCCCCGCTGCAGAAGACAGAACTCGAACCCATGGCTTCAAGTTACGAGAAAGGGGATGATTCCAACTCAATACCAGGAAAAACTTTCTGACAGTAAGAGCTGTTTACCAAGAACTCTGGCCACACCTTTTAATTTAAGGAATAATTCCTACTCAAGACTTAAGATGAAAAACGTGTATATTCTGCTAATATATATAATTCCTTAAATTAAAAGGTGTGGCCAGAGTTCTTGGTATATCCTTTTCAGTGCATTTCCAACAAGAACTCCAATTTCTTTAATAGTAAGAGCTGTTTGACAGGGAATGGTCTCCCTTGGGAGACTGTGGGCTCTCCTTCCTCGGAGGTTCTTAAACAGAGGCTGGATGACCATCTGTCACGGGTGCTTTAGCTGAGATTCCTGCATTGCTGGGGGTTGGACTAGATGACCCCTGGAGGTCCCTTCCGACTCTACGATTCTAAGAGCCTTATGCTCTCCTGACTGAGCCATTCACTCTCTTTAGCATCTAGCACAGCGGTTCTCAACCTGTGGGTCCCCAGATGTTGTTGGACTACAACTCCCATCATCCCTGAGCTCTGGCCTTGCTAGCTAGGAGTGATGGGAGTTGTAGTCCAACAACATCTGGGGACCCACAGGTTGAGAACCGCAGAAAGGAAGACAAAGCGACGGAAGGAGGCAGCCTTAAGTGTTTACCCCTCGCTTGGCTTAAGTAGGCAGGTTGGGTTATTGGGCTAATGAAACAACATGGGTGCAATTAAACAAAAGCTTTTCCAGCCAAGCACCCCACAAGGCCTGGATGGCCTATTAGGTAAAGGTAAAGGGACCCCTGACCATTAGGTCCAGTCGTGACCGACTCTGGGGTTGCGGCGCTCATCTCGCTTTATTGGCCGAGGGGGCTGGCGTACAGCTTCCGGGTCATGTGGCCAGCATGACTAAGCCGCTTTTGGCGAACCAGAGCAGCGCATGGAAATGCCGTTTACATTCCCACCAGAGCAGTACCTATTTATCTACTTGCACTTCGTGCTTTCGAACTGCTAGGATGGCAGCAGCTGGGACCGAGCAACGGGAGCTCACCCCATCACGGGGATTCGAACCGCCGACCTTCTGATCAGCAAGTCCTAGGCTCTGTGGTTTAACCCACAGCACCACCCACTTCCCGGATGGCCTATTCCGAACCCTAAAAGGGCCAGAACCTCACCTTCCCATTCTCAACGGAAGGGCTGCGGATGACGTTCACAATTTAAAAACAAAGCCATTTCGGTGCTAAGCGCTTGACGCCCGTTACAGCATTCCTAAGAAAAGCAGGGAGATATCCTGCTGACGTAAGCCGCGTAAGGAACAGGGGGAGAGAAGATCAGGCAGGGCAAGGGAGGTGCAGAGAAAGAGAGAGAGACTGATTCACCAGGGAAGTTCCACAATGGGTCTTAAATCAAAGGCATACATTATCATGACTAAGCTGACAGATTTGCACCGCAATGCAGAAAGCCAAGCGATATCCCAACATCTGCGCCGGCAGGAGAAGGCGCGGCGAGACGGTGGTGCTGAGCTACGGAGAGGGGGTCCAGGCGAGGCGTTTCCGAGCTCTTACCTGTTACCTGCGCTACGACGGCTTGCGAAATCCTCCGGTTGGCCAGGAAGGCTTTGATTTCCTCTTTTATCACGCTGCTGTCCCTCCTAACAAAACAGGGGGAGTTTTTTTGGGGGGGTTGGAGGGTGGACAGGAGGGGAGGGGAGACGAAGAAGAAGAAGAAGGTTAAAAAGAGGGGGGGCAAGAAAGAGAGCCAGAGTTGAAGACGCGTTTAATTGGGGGTGGGGGCGGCAGAGGGAGCGAAGGGCCTGACGGATGGCCCTCGCCGTCGGACATTGCTTTTAATCCGCGTCGCTGGCTGATCAAAGCGCACGAGGAGAACGGATGACTCGCAGTCCGTGTAAATTCATGCAAGCCATATGGGATGCGCAAAGTTTCATTACGGAGGGATGAATAAATCTCTCCCACCAGTGACGGCGCTGGCATCAAACTAGGGTGTTGCACATGGGGGTGTAGCTTAGCGCATTACTTAGCCGTTACTCGGGGACAGAGAACATGTTCTGCGAATCAAAGGCCACGGGTTCAAACGCATCTTCAGGGTGGGTTGGCAAAGAGACCAGTCTGAAATCCCGAGAGGGCTGCTGCCAGCCTGTGTAGACAAATTAGGCCCCTCCGGGCCTCGCCGTCTGGCCTCAGGGCTCTGCCCACGACCCCTCACCCCACCCCAAATGCTTTTGCCCGGCAGGAACGTGTCCTCATGACGAATTTATGCTCCTTGCTCCACCCACTTTTCCCTCTGGCCCCGCCCACCACTGTCTTGTGGCCCTCGGAAGGCGGGCCAGATGGGGAAACGGCCCTTGGGGTCTCTGTCCCCCCCCCCCCGATCTAAGGCCTGCTTGGGCCACATGAAATTCTGACTATTATTATAATTATAATTTATAACCACCTTTCTCCCTGACAGTGACTCAAGGCAGTTTGAAGGTAAAATAAGAACATCTGAAAACTGGGGATGGTGACAATGATTTGAAAAAAACCCAACAATTATACACTAACAGAATTAAAACACTGATTCATAGGACTGCAGGGCTGGAGGTGACCCTGAGGGTCATCTAGTCCAACCCCCTGCAATGCAGGGATCTCGACTAAAGCATCCGCAACATGATATCTATCTATCCATCTCTCTATCTCTCTGGGAGCAGCCGCTAAACAGTAGCAGGAACTTTCTCCAGGAAATTTTCATTAAAGTTTTCACAATACAGTTGTACCTCGGGTTAAGTACTTAATTCGTTCTGGAGGTCTGTTCTTAACCTGAAACTGTTCTTAATCTGAAGCACCACTTTAGCTAATGGGGCCTCCCGCTGCTGCCGCGCCGCCGGAGCCCGATTTCTGTTCTCATCCTGAAGCAAAGTTCTTAACCCGAGGTACTATTTCTGGGTTAGTGGAGTTTGTAACCTGAAGCGTATGTAACCTGAAGCGTCTGTAACCCGAGATACTACTGTACAATAAAATTCTATCTAGAATAAATGAAATTAGAAAGAAAGAAAGAGAAACAACAAAAGGAAAGGGAGGAAGGCAAAGGAAGAAAGAAAAGAGAGGAAAAATACAACATAAATAATAAAACACACACAGAGAGATATCCCCCTCTATTCTAATTGTACCCTAATTTCCAATCCACACACATTAGGAGGAACTTTCTGTCGGTAAGAGCTCCTTGACCGTGGAGCGGTCACCTCAGGAAAAAGGTAGACCTTCCTTGAAAGCTTTCGAGGAGAGGTCGGACACCCCCTCGTCGTGGATGCTACACTTGAGATCCCTGAATTGCAGGGGTTGGTCTAGATGGCATCTGGGGGTCCCACAGAGAAATTCTGCGCTTTCTCTGATTTTCGTCAAACCGCCTTGCGCGCCCCGGTTGAGGAGAGGGAGGCCAGAATTAAGGGATGCGGTGCTAACGGCGAGCCCACCAGCAGGAGCGCGCCCCACCCCGAGCCCCATGAGCTCACCTCATCAGCTCCTCCACCTTGTCGTCCACGTCCAGGTCTTCTTCGGAGGCCTCGAAGCTGTACGTCCTCTGCGCCATGCTGCTGGCCAGAGGGTACCGCGTGGGCGACATCTTCCCATTGAAGGCGGAGAGCCGCTCGCTGCTCTCCCGGCCGTTCTGGTTGGTGGTGCAGGGCTGCGGGGAGGTGTCGTAGCTGTTGCTGGGCGAAGGGGACATCCCCGAGTGGTGCGTCTGCGTGGAGGCCGTGGCGGTGGAGGACGAGGCGGCCACGTTGTTGGTGCTGTTGCTGCAGGAGCCGCCGCCGGCCCCGTAGGCCGACCGCCGGCCGAACTTGTCGCTGTGCTCCTGGTCGAGGCGGTCGAAGGTCTCCAGAGCGTGCAGGATCTCGTGCCGCGTCATCCCGGTGCGCCGCAAGCGCTGTAGCAAGTCAATCTGCTCTATGGTGAACCGGGGCTCGTCGGTGTAGTGAAACATGGTTTCCAGCAGGCTGCGGGGGCACAGGGGAAGAAGGTGAGGAGGGAAGAAGGCGCAGGGACGCGAGAAAGAGGCCAGGGTGAGGCCAAAGGGGGCCCGTTTGCAGGAGCGAGTCAGCAGCAGGTCACACTGAAGGAGTTGGAGCTAGCTCGCTATTAGCAAAAACGGGTCTGAACGGAAGTGCAAGGCCTAATGTGCGCAGGAATGGGTCTGGGCTCATCTCTGCCTCTCTGCCTCCCTCCTCCTCTGCTTCATCTTCTGCCTCTGATTCTGGACTTCTCTCTGCCACAGATTCTCCCTGCTCACTAAACCCTGTTTCCTTTCCAGATTCCAACACTTCTTCAATAATTAATTAATTAGTTAGTTAGTTAGTTAGTTAATATTTATGCCCCAGCCACTCTGGGTGGCGCCCAACAGAATATTAAAAACATAATAAAAACATAGATGTCAACTTTTCCCTTTTCTTGCGAGCAATCCTATTCAGAAAAGGGAAATGTTGACAGCTATGAATAAAACCTCCCTTCAGGTGTCTTCTAAAAGTCAAATTGATATCTGATGAGAGGATGTTTCACAGGGTGGGTGCCACCACCGAAAAGGCCCTCTGCCTGGTTCCCTGTAACCTCACTTCTCGCAATGAGGGAACTGCCAGAAGGCCCTTGGCGCTGGACCTCAGTGTCCAGGCTGAACGATGGGGGTGGAGATGCTCCTTCAGGTCTACTGGGCCAAGGCCATTTAGGGCTTTAAAGGTCAGCACCAACACTTTGAATTGTGCTTGGAAATTCCCACCTCTCCACAGTCACCTACATCTCCTCCACTCTAGGGTTCCCTCTAAGCAATCGGAGACTGCTCCTGCAGGCGGCCAACCTCTCCTCCACCCTTTTCATGCTGGTTCTGGGAGACCAGGTGGCGAGGGGAGCTTGTCGCTGCAGGAGGGGCAGAACCCCGTGACTCTTCACCAGCCCGACTCATCTCTGCCTCTCGGCCTCCCTCCTCCCGATTCATCTTCTGCCTCCGATTCTAGGCTTATCTCTGCCACAGACTCTCCCTTCTCCCTAAGCCCTGTTATCTCTCCAGCTTCCGACACCCCTTCTCAGCCTGCTCCCTCTTTTCCCTCGGACCGCTCATCATCATCCCACCACCACTCCCTTGTTAGAATTCCTGCTCCGTGATTGCAGTCGTGGGATTGTTTCACATGACGGTGTATGTTTTGACTCCACAGAGTGGGAAGTGACGGAGACAGGTTGTTTGTGTTACTGTGTTCCGTGAAGTGGACTATTGTCTTTTGTTCTTTCTCTTTGCTGTCTGATACTAGAGAGAGAGGAAGCCATGTTGCAGTGCTCCATGTGTGTTTATATGTAAATAAAGTAGATTAGCCAAAATGCTGAGTTGCTGAGGTCTGTCGCGCAAGCTGTGAAGACTCTGCGGATCCCTAAGTGTGCCGATGTCTGTTGACATCGGTCGCTGTGATGTTCGGGCTGAAGGAAGCTTTTGAAGCTCCCGAACGATCAACCAGGAGGGAGAGAACATGCCAGTCGGGCATGTGTCTCTGTCGGGGTCCTACTCGAGTGTAGGACGAGCTCCTGTCATCCCTGGGCTCTGAGCCTTCATCCCTTAGGGTTCCCCAGCTGGTTCCTCCCCATCTTTCCTCTGCATCCAACCAGTCCCTGACACCCATCAAGGTCTCCAGTGGGAGAGAGTTCCACTGTTTAAAAATGTGTTGCATGAAAAAGGACTTCCTTTAACCATTTAACCATTCAGGCCCGCTGGACGTCCAGAGTTTGAGTCTTACGTACACATGCGCCAGCTGTTCACCCCCCACCTTTGCACAGCCGCCGTTCTGCCAACGCACTGGCCACTGCGATGCACAAGGAACCCTGATTAAAGACTGCGATGGTCCAGGGCCACTCTGGAAAGTTTTCCAGCATTCAGAAACAAGAGGCTTGAGAAGTCCTGGCATGCTTGCAGACTCCTCTCTGGACTCCGGCCAAGATCGCTGAACCTACACTTTAAAGGACACCGGGAGGGAAGCTGGCATGATCTGGTGGGCCGGACGGGGGCTGTCTTGGTGGCAAAAGTCCAGCTTCCATCACCAGCCAGAGACCTCATTAAAGTGACCACGCTGCCAGGAAGGCTCTTTGATCAGAGCTCCGAATTACGGCTGGGATCCAAAGTGCTGTTTCTGGCATGCCCAGGGACTTCCACCCACCTCTGTTGCCAGTGACGCACCTTTGGAACTCGCTGCCTCTTGATGCTGGCACGATTCCTTCCCTCCCAACTCTTCCAAAGTAACTTTTAAGGCAGATCCACTTCCCCAAGCCGTCTCTACTTGGCATAGTTAAGAGTGCTGGACCGGGACCTGGGAGACCAGGGTTCGAATCCCCGAATGCATTGCAGTAGTCCAAGCGGGAGATAACTAGAGGATGCACCACTCTGGTGAGACAGTTTGCGGGCAGGTAGAGTCTCAGCCTGCGTACCAGGTGGAGCTGGTAAACAGCTGCCCTGGACACAAAATTAAACTGTGCCTCCATGGACAGCTGGGAGTCCAAAATGACTCCCAGGCTGCGCACCTGGTCCTTCAGGGGCACAGTTACCCCATTCAGGACCAGGGAGTCCTCCACACCTGCCCGTCCCCGTCCCTCAAAAACAGTACTTCTGTCTTGTCAGGATTCAACCTCAATCTGTTAGCCGCAATCCATCCTCCAACCGCCTCCAGACACTCACACAGGATCTTCACTGCCTTCACTGGTTCCAATTTGAAAGAGAGGTAGAGCTGGGTATCATCGCATACTGATGAAACCCAGCCCAAACCCCCTGATGATCTCTCCCAGCGGCTGCATGTAGATCTTGAAAAGCATGGGGGAGAGGACAGAACCCCGAGGCACCCCACAAGTGAGAGCCCAGGGGTCTGAACACTCATCCCCCCCCCCACCACTTTCTGAACACGGCCCAGGAGGAAGGAGCGAAACCACTGTATAACAGTGCCCCCAGCTCCCAGCCACTCTAGATGAAATATATCAAAAATAAATACATTGATATATCCTTCTCCTTCCCGCCTCATTGGGGCAGTGGCAGACTGGGACCCTATGGCGCCCTGGGAAGGAGGCGTGAGAGTTCTCGCAGGGTCCTAGAGCCCTCCTACCTCCTTTCCAAATCCAGAGCATGTGCTCTGCTCACCCAGTCCTAAAAGGTAAAGGGACCCCTGACCGCTAGGTCCAGTCGTGGCCGACTCTGGGGTTGTAGCGCTCATCTCGCTTTATTGGCCGAGGGAGCCGGCATACAGCTTCCGGGTCATGTGGCCAGCAGGACTAAGCCGCTTCTGGCGAACCAGAGCAGCGCACAGAAACGCCATTTACCTTCCCGCCAGTGTGGTACCTATTTATCTACTTGCACTGATGTGCGTTCGAACTGCTAGGTTGGCAGGAGCAGGGACCAAGCAACGGGAGCTCATCCCGTCATGGGGATTCGAACCGCTGACCTTATGATCGGCAAGCCCTAGGCTCTGTGGTTTAACCCACAGCGCCACCCGTGTCCCAGTCCTAAATCCACCCCCAATTGGGGGAGGGCCCTTAGATCAGTCATAGGGCACCTGCCTTGCGTGCAGAAGTTCCCAGGTTCATTCCCTGGCATTTCCAGGTGAGGGTGACCTGAAACCTTGGCTGCTGCCAGTCAGTGCAGACAATACTGAGATAAATGGACTGTCTCTACACAAGGCAGCTTGCTATGCTTCTAACCTAGGCATGTCCACTGAGCAGGTAGTTCTACTGAGCGCAATGCGACTTGCTCCCAGGGCTATTTAACTGTTCAGTAAATGCAAAAGGGGCATGTCACATATTCTGATAAATCCTGGAGATGATATAAAGATAGATAGAGCACCAGGGATGGCTCAGTTGGTGGAGCATGAGACGCTTGATCTCAGGGTCGTGGGTTTGATCCCAACGTTGGGCACTGCAGGGGGTTGGACTAGATGACCCTCATGGGTCTCTTTCAACTCTACAATTCTACAATTCTATGATTAGATAGATAGATAGACAGATGAGGCAGACACACAGCATGCTTGCAATTATCGAGGAAATTAAAGCTTAATCGTCACTACAGAACCAATGATTACCATTACGAAGATTTTTTGAAAAGCAAGGTTAAGATTAAAGATGAAAAGATTTGAAGATGACGGCACAAAGTTGGTGGTCACACGGAGCTGGAAACTGAAATATGTTCTGAGAGATGAGAAGAATTCTGGGCACGGTGCTTGGACTGATACGGCTCGAGTTAAATGAATGAATGACGGAACAATATACTGCTTTTCCAGGAGAAATTGTATGTACGCATCCAGATAACAAATGCTTGGGTCAAGAGATTTGTTTCTGACTTTTTGCATGGGAAATGTACACCTATCAGCAAACGACAGAACTGAAGATAATGCTTGAACACATTTTGGTTGGAACCCGAAAATCTCTTGGAATCCTTAATTCTCTTGGAATCCTAAATGCACTTTCTAGACTCATCAAGCACAGGTAGAATTAACTTGGGGTAATTGCACACTAGAGACATCACCTTGCCAACAAAGGCCCGTATAGTTAAAGCTATGGTTTTCCCAGTAGTGATGTATGGAAGTGAGAGCTGGACCATAAAGAAGGCTGATTACCAAAGAATGGATGCTTTTGAATTATGGTGCAGGAGGAGACTCTTGAGAGTCCCATGGATTGCAAGAAGATCAAACCTCTCCATTCTGAAGGAAATCAGCCCTGAGTGCTCACTGGAAGGACAGATCCTGAAGCTGAGGCTCCAAGACTTTGGCCACCTCAGGAGAAGAGAAGACTCCCTGGAAAAGACCCTGATGTTGGGAAAGATGGAGGGCACAAGGAGAAGGGGACGACAGAGGACGAGATGGTGGGACAGTGTTCTTGAAGCTACCAGCATGAGTTTGACCAAACTGCGGGAGGCAGTGGAAGACAGGAGTGTTTGGCGTGCTCTGGTCCAGGGGGTCACGAAGAGGCGGACACGACTAAACAACAACAATTGCACACTAAACTAACAAGTTTTGTCAGAGGAAGCCCTGTGCAAGCTCTTCTGCTTGAGCAACAGGCTTTCCCTCCTGCACCCCCGAAATCGGCTTGGAGGGCAGTGGAACCCCAGAGGAGGAGGAGAGAGATGTCCTTCTGCCTGGAAATCCGAAACACTTGCGGTGGGAACACCCTCTTTTATTGCAACAGGGAATTCCTCCCGCCGAACTACCGGTGAAAAATCTGGCTTTTCTGCTATGTCCGTCCGAGTCTTTAGAACTGCAACTCTCAGCCGTAAATCTCACTGTTCACCAAATTTCTGCTGTAACACACACCTGCCTCTCCACAAGTGCTACTAAGAGTCTCGTTGAGGGAAACCTTAATTGCTTCCCAAAAAATGTCTGTGATTGAAGCCGGGTGCGGAATCGCAGATGCAGACAGTTCAATGTGGCCCCCGGGTCTCTCTCTGTGGCCCTCAAAACTCTCTCCAGGGCACATTTGCCTCTTGCCTGGCTGAAATGGGTCCTTGGATTCTGATAACGCCACTTGCTGGTCTGGGTGCAGGATGGGACAAGGGGCATGCATGGAAAATAGCCCTTTGCACAAAGGGATATTTCACATTCGCTGCCCTGCCCACTTCTGCCTCTGGCCACGCCCACCACTGCCGTACGGCCCCAGGGAGACTCCCCTGGAGGGAAGGCGGCCCTCGGGAACAAACAAGTTTCCTGCAACACCCTTCGCTCTCGCTCACGTGAGGAACTCATCCTGCATCTAACTTCCGGAGTGCTGAATTTTTCAGCTTTCAAATCCCCCCAAAATGAGGGGTGCTCATTTATGGATAGAGGGCAGTATACAAACTCACAAGATAGGATTAAGATTAGATAAAATATATTAGTTAAATTCATATAATTTATTTTTCCTGGTAAGCAAAATGTGTGTAAAATTGCATAGAAATAAACCTGTGGTAATATTATATATTACTATTACTATTCATTATCTATCTATCTATCTATCTATCTATCTATCTATCTATCTATCGTTTAGCATCTCCTGACGTTTTCAGAAGGCAAAACTAAAATAGTTAGGTTTTCTGAAAGTGGATTGCATGCTTCTTCACCAAACGCGGACTTGCCAAGCTATATGCAGTCTCATCACAAAAAAGGAATAGCTGATTTGAATTCCTCCAAACCCAAAATCGTATTTTCATTCCTTCCTCCTTCTGGCTTTTTAAAATCGTATCTAAATTTTTAGGAAGGAGGGAGTATGTGTGGAGTATGTAACTGAAAAACCAATAAAGGTCATTATTTTAAAAATCATATTTTCAAGACGCCTCGCTTAAAAAAATGGTTAAAAAAAATAAGTTTCACCTCCTAAAATGATGCACCCTAATCCAACAGCAGAGGCATCACCTTGCCGACAAAGGTCCGTATAGTAAAAGCTCTGGTTTTCCCAGTAGTGATGTATGGAAGTGAGAGCTGGACCATAAAGAAGGCTCATCGCCAAAGAATTGATGCTTTTGAATTCTGGTGCTGGAGGAGACTCTTGAGAGTCCCATGGACTGTAAGAAGATCAAACCTCTCCATCCTTAAGGAAATCAGCCCTGAGTGCTCACTGGAAGGACAGATCCTGAAGCTGAGGCTCCAAGACTTTGGCCCCCTCATGAGAAGAGAAGACTCCCTGGAAAAGACCCTGATGTTGGGAAAGATGGAGGGCACAAGGAGAAGGGGACGACGGAGGACGAGATGGTGGGACAGTGTTCTCGAAGTGACCAACATGAGTTTGACCAAACTGCGGGAGGCAGTGGAAGACAGGAGGGCCTGGCGTGCTCTGGTCCAGGGGGTCATGAAGAGGCGGACAAGACTAAACGACTAAACAATAACAACAACATAGCCCAAAAGGGGCAGGCCCCAGTTGCAACAGAGGCTGCAAGACCCTGGTGTAAATCCCTCGTGTAAACGTGCCCTCGAGCTCCAGCCGGCCAATTTACTAAGTAGCTCTGCAGCCAGACATTTAAGAATAATGTGATGTTCCTTGTTAATTAAGGGACACACTTTCCCATTAGCGGTTTATCGCTACATAATGTTTGCAAGACCTTATAATTCCCCGCAACACCTTTAATTGCATTGCTTTCAATTTGTTTCTTTTGAAGGGGGCCAGTGCTGACCTCTTTTTAAAAATTTTTATTTTCCTTCCCTGGACTTGACCAACTGTTGGGGGAAAGTGGGAGAGGAAAGAGCAAGACTTTCTTTTCAAACTAAAAAAATAAAAATAAAATAAGAGCGGATAAATAAAGGAAGGGCGTTTGCGCTCTGCAAAGAGTCATCTCTCTTTCAGAGAGCAGGAGATTGTCAAATGAGGCTGCCTCTGGAAGCAGAAATATTTGCAACAGAAACGGGCATCATTCATCAACCTCGTGCTTAAAATAAATAAAAAATCACACTGAAACGGTATTATAAGAAGGTACAGACTGGCTGAGGGGGAGGGAGAAGGCTTGCAAAAACCCAGGGACAGGGTGACTTTCTGGAATTATATTATATTATATTTCCATTTCATCAGACTGCAGGGGAGAGAGAGAGAAAGAGATGGAAAACCAGGCCGACTCTATTATTATTATTATTATTATTATTATTATTATTATTATTATTAGGCTTACCTGAGAGATCAATGGCCATCTGAATCCTCCCATCCCTTAAAAGGTCATTTAGCAGCAGTTGTACTAAGATACCTCCTATCCCCAAACCAATCCCATTCAAGCTGGCCATTATAAGGACTTTAACTGTTTCTGCTTGTTTTCCTCTTCCCTCCTCACCTTTTTTCCTTTCGTGCCATGTCTTTTGCCCTCTGCTGCCTTGTTTTTATTACTCCTACGTATGCAGCTCTGGGAATCTTTGGACCCGACGGGCTGCGTTAAATTGCTAACGATATGGAAATTTAATAAATAACATAGGACTTTAATAAATAATAATGTCATGAAATGTTATTATTGTTACTGTAAGCCAGTTTTAACGGTAATAAAAATCAAAAGCATTTTACTTTAATAATAATAGTTAATGATGCAATGCATTTTAAATAATTTTTTAATTACTTAATGAATGAAGATACGGAGCATTTAAAGACACGATGCGTCGGCTCACAGGCCAATAAATAACCCCCTTTAACTGTCTCTAAGGGATGGTCTGGATTCAATGCGCTCAATAGGTTCTCAAGCAAAAAAATTGTTTTGTAAACCACTTTGAGGTCTCCTGCGACCAAGTGGTATATAAATGTTGTGAAACAAACAGAGTGGTACCTTGGTTCTCAAACGCCTTGGTACTCAAACAACATGGAACCCAAACACTGCAAACCCGGAAGTTAGTGTTCCAGTTTGCAAACTCTTTTCGGAAGCCTAACATGCTCTTTTTTGAGTGTTACGCTTCTGATTTGAGTGCCACACTTCCATTTTGAGTGTTGCACTGAGATCTGTCTGTTTTTGCTATTTATTTTGCGTTTTTGTTTTGGCAGCTCTTTTTTGTTTTTGGGACTGTGTGGAACCCAGTTCAGCTACTGATTGATTGATTGATTGATTGTGTGACTACAGTACATTATTTGCTGCTTTCATTTTATGGTTCAATGGTCTCGTCAGATAGTAAAATTCATGTTAAATTGCCTTTTTAGGGGTTGCTTTTAAAAGTCTGGAATGGATTAATCCATTTTGCATTACTTTCTATGGGAAAGCATGCCTTGGTTTTGGAACGCTTTGGTTTTGGAATGGACTTCCAGAACGAATTAATGCTTTCTCTTTTTCCTTGCCCCAAATGTGGAGCCCCCAGGTCCAGAGGAAGTTTGCTGCTGAATACCAGGTGTTGGGCAGCAAAGGTGCAAGAAGGTCCTTGCTTTCGTATCCTGCTTGCTGGCTTTCCAGAAGCACCGGGCTGACATCGGAGCTAGAGGCGGAGGGAAGGCTCTCAAATGATGCTGGAGAAGGGCCCAGCAGGGAGAGAGGCAGCTCCGCAGATGGGGAAGCCAATCAGCGCAACACCAGGGATATAGAGGGGCTGATGGGGGAATCGGCGAGAGGGCTCCAGCACTCTTCACTGGACACCAGCGGGGAGAGCACGGGTCCTCCGCTACCCACGCCCACCCTGCGCAGAAGACCTCCGCACAGAGAGAGTAGGAGGAGACTGGGTGTCAAACAACTTTTATGTTGGAAAAGATTTAAGAAACGCCCACTGACGGAT
Organism: Podarcis liolepis; assembly: GCF_965112155.1. Classification (NCBI taxonomy): domain Eukaryota; kingdom Metazoa; phylum Chordata; class Lepidosauria; order Squamata; family Lacertidae; genus Podarcis; species Podarcis liolepis. The sequence goes on from NC_139557.1 coordinate 120,951,106, forward strand.
TCTGCCAGCGACTGAGGCAGGCACGAATTGAAGGGTTGTCCAGACAGAAAGGTTTAACAAGGCAACATAACCAGGAGAGGCGGCAACTTACGCACGAGCAACCCCATACCCATTACAGCAGGATACTGGGGAAGGCAAGCAGCAGTGTTTGAAATTAGCCAGGCACATTTTGCACCTGACTTCCAACCACTTGTGACCAAGTGAAGATGCCCGAGTGCCAGGATTGGCACTTGACATCTCCATCATCTTGGTACAAGGACGGGGTGAGCTCCCGTTGCTCGGTCCCTGCTCCTGCCAACCTAGCAGTTCAAAAGCACGTCAAAGTGCAAGTAGATAAATAGAAGGTAAACGGCATTTCCGTGCGCTGCTCTGCTTCGCCAGAAGCGGCTTAGTCATGCTGGCCACATGAAGCTGTACGCCGGCTCCCTCAGCCAATAAAGCGAGATGAGTGCCGCAACCTCAGAGTCGGCCACGACTGGACCTAGTGGTCAGGGGTCCCTTTACCTTTACTTCTGGTTCTAAACCTCTTTTGAATGTTTTTAGACGCCTGTTTTTATCTGTGTGGGGTTTTTTATATATATATAAAAATCAATAGGAGAATGTTAATGTTTCTTTTACATTTTTGTAAACTGCTTAGAGAGCAATGGTGCCCCAAGTTGGGGGGCACTGCCTCCTATGGGGCAGTGGGAATACCCAGGGGGGCACAAAGAGGCGAGGGGGGAGGCAGTGGAAGTTGGGGTGCCGGATATGTAAATGACTAGCGGACTTTGAAAAGCTGGTATCACTGGATCAAGTTCATCAATTTTGTTGAATTAATTGAATTAAACACTTTTAATTGGATTGTGAATAAATGTGCAATTCATCGTTGCTGTTTTGAATTGCTGTTATCTTCTTTGGTGAGTCATACAAACCGCTATTCTGAATGATGCCTTTTACAGGGTAGGGGGCACTGAGGACGAGTAATAGCCTGAGAAAGATGTAATAGCCTGAGAAAGTTTGGGAACCAGTAGCTTAAAGGTACAGTGGTACCTCGGGTTAAGAACTTAATTTGTTCCGGAGGTCCGTTCTTAACCTGAAACTGTTCTTAACCTGAAGCACCACTTTAGCTAATGGGGCCTCCTGCCGCTGCCGCGCCGCAGAAGCACGATTTCTGTTCTCATCCTGAAGCAAAGTTCTTAAGGTAATATTTCTGGGTTAGCGGAGTCTGTAACCTGAAGCGTATGTAACCTGAAGCATATGTAACCTGAGGTACCACTGTATTCTTGAAATCAAGTGGGATATATAAATTTAGCTGAATAAAACGAATAAATAAAATCTCACTTTAGCATCTTTCCAAACCGATCTTGAAAACCGACTCTGTCCCAGTGAAATGCAAGTTAAAATTGTAAAAAGCAGGCAGCACAAGGTCCTCTTTGCACCTTGCCACAACCTGCAAACCCAGGGCTTCTGTTTAGGCATGCAAGCCAGGCGCTACAGATGCAGAAATCCGCCACACGCTTTCGATCAAAGCGATGACAGTTAATAAGAACAGCCCCAGACGTCTGAAAATAAATCCAGCATAATCAAATGCTCGACGCCGCACGACTTATACAACTCAGGCCAAGAATGGAATAGCAACACATCGTTCTTCCGAGTGTCCTCAAGTCCTTCAAAGCTACCTCATTCAAGCAGAGGCTTTGAGCAAAGCTTTTATTCCGGACAGAGACTGAACCTGGGCGTCACAGCAAACTGCGGCTTGCGCAAACCATACATAGCCTAGAACCTACACAATGGAGGTTCCAAGATCTACAACAGAGAAACTGTGGTTCAAAGATGACCGCTCTGGCTTTCTGCGTGTGCAATGCATCACAATATAGAACAGCCTTTCGCAACGTGGTTAGCACTGAATGAAGCTGTTGGGATTTGCAGCCCAAATATCTAGAGCATGGGTAGGCAAACTAAGGCCGGGCCCAATCACCTTCTAAATCCGGCCCGTGGATGGTCCGGGAATCAACGTGTTTTTACATGAGTAGAATGTGTGCTTTTATTTAAAATGCACCCCTGGGTTACAGTCATACCTCATGTTACGTTTGCTTCATGATACGTTTTTTCAGGTTACGTCCCGCGGTGACCTGGAAGTACTAGAAAGGTTTACTTCCGGGTTTCGCCGCTCGCGCATGCGCAGACGCACAAAATGACGTCACGCGCATGCACATCAGCAGCGAATCGCAACCCGCACATGCGCAGATGCGCCGCTGCGGGTTGCGTTCTATTCATGTTGTGAATGGGCCTCCGGAATGGATCCCGTTCGCAACCAGAGGTACCACTGTATTTGTGGAGCATAGGAATCCATTCATTCCCCCTCCAAAAAAATATAGTCCAGCTCCCCTCAAGGTCTGAGGGACAGTGGACCGGCTCCCTGATGAAAAAGTTTGCTGACCCCTGCAAACTTTCAGCATTGGAAGACACAAGACCTACCCACCTTGGAAGAATGGCAGATACAACTAATAGACTATATGGAGATGGCGGAAATGACTGGCAGAATCCGAGACCAGGGAGAAGAGTCGGTGGAAGAAGATTGGAGGAAATTTAAAACTTATTTGCAGAAATATTGTAAAATTTCTGAATGCTGAGGACACTGAAATTAATTGCAGGGGTTTTAGCAACAAGGTAAAATGTAAGATTGGATCAATAACAGATAGACTAACAGGACATGAATTTGCTGAACCAATTTTTAAGAGGGATACAAAAATGGGAGACGTGAGGAAGTCAGGAAAATAAGTTAATCAAAGAGGAGAAATTAAGAAAGAGGGAATTTTTGGTTTTTTTTATATGTGCTTTTTTCTTTTTCTATTTTGTGTTAAATGTCTATCTTTGTATTTTATAACTTTGGTTTTTTTCTCTTTTTGTGCTTAATGTCTGTATTTTTGTATTTTATAATTCTGCATTTTCTTTGTTTTTTGTATTTTTCTAACCTTTTCTATTGTTAAAACCTAATAAAATATTATATATATATATAAAAAGAAAAAGTTTGCTGACCCCTGATCTAGAGGGTGCTGGGTTGGAGAAGGCTAGTGTAGAATTGCTTTGGTTTTCCACCAGACTCGGGTAAGGGCAAAAGAAGAGGCTGGATCAGGCCCGTGGCCCATATAGTCCAGCATCCTGTTCTCACAGTGGCCGACCAAATGCGTGTGTGAAACCAGCAAACAGGATCCAAGCATAAGAGCCCTCTCCCCTCCTTGAATTTGTCCCATCCTCTTTTAAAACCACCCAGCTTGGTGGCCCTCACTTCTTCTTGTAGCAGGGAGTTCGCCTGTTTGCGCTGCTTGAAGAAGTACAGTGGTACCTCTGGTTGCGAATGCGATCCGTTCCAGAGCCCCGTTCGCAACATGAGCAGAACGCAACCCAAGCCTGCAGGTCACGATTCGCCGCTTCTGCGCATGCGCGTGACATCATTTTGAGCATCTGCGCATGCATGAGCAACGAAACCCGGAAGTAACCCTTTCCGGTACTTCCGGGTCACCGCGGGACGCAACCTGAAAAGATTTAACCTGAAGCAAACGCAACAAGAAGTATGACTGTACTTTCTTTATGTGCCCTTTCTTTATGAGATCTTCTGATCTCTGGCTGATCCAAAGCGTGGATCACCAATCCAGAAATCTTGCCAAACCACGTCACCACGTCGATACTCAAAGTGTTACGCTTTAGTAATGCAGCTGTTATGTTCAAATCGGTTACAGCATCAGTTGTTGTTTTTTCAACACATTAATCAACTAATGGAAGAAGCGGGTGGCGCTGTGGGTAAAACCTCAGTGCCTAGGACTTGCCGAACCATATGGTCGGCGGTTCGAATCCCTGTGGTGGGGTGAGCTCCCATCTTTCGGTCCCAGCTCCTGCCCACCTAGCAGTTCGAAAGCACTCTTAAGTGCAAGTAGATAAATAGGTACCGCTTTGTAGCGGGAAGGTAAACGGCGTTCCGTGTGCTGCGCTGGTGCTGGCTCGCCAGAGCAGCGATGTCACACTGGCCACGTGACCCGGAAGTGTCTGCGGACGGCGCTGGCTCCCGGCCTCTAGAGTGAGATGAGCGCACAACCCTAGAGTCTGACAAGACTGGCCCGTACGGGCAGGGGTACCTTTACCTTTACCTTAATCAACTAATAAGTTGCCCCAGATTCAACTGAGCAGCAATATTCTTGCCCCCCAAAACAGGTATAAAACACCATCTCCAAAGGTACATTATCCCTCCTCTCGCGTATGGGAGGCAATGCCTGTGAGATGATGCTTCTACAAAACGTGCAAGCCTCGTGTAAGAAAATGCATCCTTGCTTCATAAATACTGTTTTTACTCATATGCAAATTCAATTGCAAGATCAATTAAACAGACTTAAGACTCGTGTGATTAAATCAATCAAAAACATTTTAAATAAGTTTGCAGCCTTGGGACTTCCGGTCGGTGCCAGCGCTTAATGGCGGTCCTAGCTCCGAGCTCCGGAGAAGGACTGCTTCGCAAGTTCGGGTCTTACCCGCTACGGCAAGCGGGGGACCCCTAAAATCCCAGGCGCTGAAGCCTGAGAACAAGGAGACTCGGTGGGCACCTTTGCGCCCCCCGGTACCGTGAAAGAGCCTTTTTAAAGGCTACGGATCGACATCGGGAGTGAGCGCGGTGCTGAGAGTCGCTACCCAGCCTGCGAAGTGAAGCCGCGTCGCCATAAGCGGAGAGCGCCGATTCCTTCCTGAAAAGAAAATCTGGACTGAATCCCCGTGAGTAAGAGCTGAAATATAATCGGGACTTTTCAAATTTTAAAAATTGGGCTAAAAACGGGGGAGATCTAAACAAAGGAAGTCTGCCTCCCCCCGACTGCATGAAAGTGAAAGCAACGGAGCTCTAAACCTGCATCCGTTTAAACCAGCTCTTTGATCAGCTTAACCGGACATTCCGACCCTTTGATCTCCCCTCTAGCTAGCAGGGCAGAGGGGAGGTGAATTTGAGCAATAACTGCAAGATTTGTTGGAAGTAAAAAACCTCTGCTGTCTCACTTATTTGAAAGCATGAAACGGTCTGCCTTCTTAGTACACTGAACTGACTTTTTCCTGTGAAGTGATACTCTGATACAAAGTTTCCACAGTGCCTGGCTACTGTACAATACAACAAGAAGTAGCATAAATAGGGCAACTGTGGCAATTTGAAGCAACAAGCTTTTAGACTTTTGACTGGGTTAATCTCCCTTTTTATATTTTGGACATTTGGGACAGTCTCCTTTGTCTCTATACTTGGAAACTTTGCTCTATGGCCATTTTGATTTGCTCCCTCTAGAGGACAAAGTGAAGCCCGGCACGGCCTAAGACAGTGGAATTTTCCAAGGGAGAATAAATCCCGTGGGAACTGACCTTGACATGAGTGGCACACAAGAAGAGATAGTCACAAGGGCCAAGACCAAGCAACAACAACAACAACAGCTGCAACAGTTACAGGCAAAGAAAAGAGGCTCAATTTCAGGCGCAACAGTTGGATCAACAGGAACAACAGCATCAACAGGACAAGACAAAGGAGCAGCCGTCTCTATGGAAGCTGTGACAGATGCCTTGCTTAAGATAAACCAAACTCTGGAGTCTCTGACAAAACAGACTTCAGAGAATACACTAAAATTAGCAGAAATTTCAGCAAGATTAAACCAGAATACAGAATCTATAAATAAATTGGTGGAGGAAAACGCCACTACGCGTCAAATTGCGGAAGACGCCAAAGCTACTGCGGGAGAGACACAGGAGAAATTAGAGCCGATCGCCAAGAAGGTTTATGAGCATGATGCAACCTTGGCCTTGTGGGAGCTACAGAGGAAAGAGAGAAATTTAAAAATAAGATTGATCCCGGAGAATGAAGGAGACAACCTTGTGGAATACTTGACACAGGAGTTTGTGGATTGTTGGGAACTCCAGGAAGACGAATTCAAAATTACGACTGCCTTTAGATTGGGTAAGAAGCAAAACAGAAAGACTCCGAGAGACTGCTTGATTACACTCAGATCCAAGGAGGAAAGAGACAAAATATTGGGACTACACTTTGAAAAGGCCTTGCAGATTGGAAACTCAGCTGCACAGATCTTTAAAGACATCCCAAAATATTTTCTGGACTTAAGAAACTTCTACAAGGACTTAGCCCTTTTATTAAAGAAAAACGCTATTCGTTTCAGGTGGGAATTCCCACAAGGGCTGTCATTTGACTTTAAGGGAAACAAGGTGAAAATAAAGACAATTCAAGATAAAGACAAATTTTTGGCAAGATACCAGGAGGACTTACAGAAGGGGACTGTTGACGTACTTGCAGAACAGAGGAGAGCATTGGATATCTTGAATCTCTCGTTTGGACAAAAACCACTACCATCAGAAGAAGAGCAACAACTTGGAGCTGTTGGAGGAGCCTTAGAAAAATAACAAGATGGCTCTGCAATTCCTCAGTTGGAATTGTAATGGGCTCAATGGGCCTTTGAAGAGAAGACAAGTATTTCATATATTGAATAGAGAACAATTGGACTTGATATGCTTACAAGAAACTCACATAACCAGAGCCCACAGGAGATTACTTTCAAATAAAAGGCTAGGACAAGAATTTATTTCATCAGACAAGGTTAAGAAGAGAGGAGTTGTAATATATGTGAAGGAGAAATGGGCTCCAAAAATGATATTCAAAGATGAACAAGGGAGATATCTGGCTGTGGAGATACAAGTACAAGGAGAAAAATTCTTAGTTGTTGGAATTTATGCACCAAATGAAGGCAAATCCGACTTCTTTAAGAGACTTCATGAAACTTTGATGGACTATCTGGACTACAATATGATAATTATGGGAGACATGAATGGCGTGGTCTCCACTAATATGGACAAGGCACAAAGACTTACAGTCACCAAGGAAGGGAGACTCCCTAAGACTTTTTTCGAAATGACTGAAAATATGGACTTGATAGATATCTGGAGAACAAGGAACCCTCTGGAGAGAGAGGGAACCTTTTTCTCCCAAGCAATGATGACCTGGACCAGAATCGATCAAATCTGGGTTACTAGTGGAATGGCTCCGAAGATCAAGAAAGTGGAAATCTGCCCAAAAACTTGCTCCGACCATAACGCCGTGAAGATGGAGATGAAACTCACAATAACTGGTCAATTTAGATGGAGAATGAATGACACCCTCTTTCGAGATAAGGAGATTCTCACGAAGGCCCAAAAGACCCTAAAAGACTATTTTGAAATAAATTTGAGGACCGACGTGGAGAAAAGAGTGATCTGGGACGCAAGTAAAGCGGTGATGAGAGGATTTTTGATTCAACAAAACTCAATAAAGAGGAAAAAACAAAATGAGAAAAAAGAGAAGATTCTGGAAATGATAAAGGAAGGAGAGAGGAAATTAAGAACAAAACCAAAGTCTCAGGACATTTTAAGAGAGATTAAATTATACCAAACACAATATATGGAATTGATGAACCAAGAGATTGAATGGAAGATAAGGCAAATGAAGCAAAAGACTTTTGAATCAGCAAATAAATGTGGCAAACTTTTGGCATGGCAATTGAAGAAAAGGCAGAAACTAAATACAGTTACAAGCCTAGAGGTGGATGGAAAGAACATATCCAAACCCAATGAAATTAGAAATTGCTTTTTAAGCTATTTTAAAAAACTTTATACCCAAGGCCCGCAAAATGAAGAAGATATAGACAAATTCCTCGGAAAATATGGACTACAAAACATCTCTCATCAAAGTAAGATGGACTTGAACCAGAGAATCTCAGAACAAGAGATAGAGGCTGCCATTCAGAATATGCAACTGGGCAAATCTCCAGGACCAGATGGACTGACTTCCAGATACTACAAATCGCTGAAGGAATGGTTGACTCAACCATTAAGAGAAGTTTGTAACGAGATCCTTGAGGGAAAAAAGGCACCTGAATCGTGGAAAGAGGCATATATTTCACTCATACCAAAGTCAGAGACTGAAAAGACCCAACTCAAGAACTACCGCCCAATATCCCTGCTTAATGTGGATTACAAAATTTTTGCAGACATTTTGGCAAAAAGATTTAAAAGAGTTTTGATGGAGAAGATCCATAAAGACCAAGCAGGCTTTCTCCCTAAAAGACACCTAGCAGATAATGTAAGGAATGTAATAGATATTTTGGAGAAGTTAGAGGTGAATATAAACACCAAGGCAGTATTGATCTTTGTGGATGCGGAGAAGGCCTTTGATAATATCTCTTGGAGTTTTATGAGGAAGAATCTTCATGGGATGGGGGTAGGTCAGGGCTTTGAGAATGGTATGGCTGCAATATACTCTGAACAAAAAGCCAAACTGATTGTAAACAATGTTGTGACTGAGGAACTTAAGATAGAAAAAGGAACACGACAGGGGTGCCCGATTTCCCCATTACTTTTTATTTCAGTTCTGGAGGTGTTGCTGAATATGATAAGAAATGACCAGCAGGTCAAAGGTGTGCAGGTCGGAGCTAAACATTATAAGTTAAGAGCGTTCGCAGATGACCTAGTATTGACTTTGCAAGAGCCAAACACTAGTACGAAAAGGGTTTTAGAAATAATACAACAGTTTGGCCAGGTAGCTGGATTTAAGTTGAACAAGCAAAAAACCAAAGTTTTAGGGAAAAACCTAACAGATATGGAAAAGGAGAAATTTCAAGAGGAAACAGGTTTGACTGTGGTCAAGAAGGTAAAATACCTAGGGGTTTATTTAACATCTAAAAATCAGAATTTGTATAAGGACAACTATGAAAAATGCTGGTCAGAAATCAAGAAAGACTTAGAAATATGGTCAAATTTGAAACTGTCAATGTTAGGCCGAATTGCAGTAATTAAAATGAATGTATTGCCTAGAATGTTATTTTTGTTTCAGACCTTGCAGATTATTGATAAGATGGAATGTTTTAAGAGGTGGCACAAAGATATCTCGAAATTTGTCTGGCAGGGCAAAAAGCCCCGAATTAAATTTAAAATATTGACAGATGTTAAGGAAAGAGGGGGTTTTGCCCTGCCGGACCTAAAATTGTACTATGAGGCAGCAGCTTTTTGCTGGCTCAAAGAATGGATGCTCCTCGAGAACACGGACATCTTGGATCTGGAAGGTTTCAATAACACTTTTGGTTGGCATGCATATCTTTGGTATGGTAAAGTTAACAGTGCCTTTAAAAATCACATTGTCAGAAAAGCATTGTTTAATGTTTGGATAAGATATAAAGATTTATTGGAAAACAAAACCCCTAGATGGGTGTCGCCAGTGGAGGCTAAAGCAGTGAAGAAACTCAATATGGAGGTCGGATGGCCGAAGTATTGGGAAATTTTAGAACAGGATGGAGATAAGTTCAAACTACAAAGTCAGGAGAAATTGAAGCATAAAGTAGAAAATTGGTTCCAATACCGCCAAATAATGGAATTTTTTAAACAGGACAGGAAAGTCGGTTTCCAGGTGGAAAAATCAAAATTAGAAACTGAACTGTTAGAACCCAACACTAAGAATTTATCTAGAATGTACAACTTGTTGTTGAAATGGAACACACAGGATGAAACAGTTAAATCGGCAATGATTAAGTGGGCTCAGGATGTTGGACACAATATTATGTCAGCTGACTGGGAATGGTTATGGAACACCGGTATAAAATTTACGGCATGTAATGCCTTAAAGGAAAATATTATGAAAATGGTATACAGGTGGTACATGACCCCAGTCAAGCTGGCAAAAATCTATCATTTGCCCGATAACAAATGTTGGAAGTGTAAAGAGACTGAAGGTACCTTTTATCACCTTTGGTGGACATGCCCGAAGATTAAGGCCTTCTGGGAAACGATCTATAATGAAATGAAAAAGGTACTTAAATGTACCTTTCCTAAAAAACCAGAGGCCTTTCTCTTGGGCATTGTCGGCCAACTGGTGACAAAGAAAGATAGAGCTTTTTTCATGTATGCCACAACAGCAGCAAGAATACTCATCGCAAAGTATTGGAAGACACAAGATTTACCCACTTTGGAAGAATGGCAGATGAAAGTGATGGACTATATGACACTGGCCGAGATGACAGGCAGAATCCGTGACCAACGAAAAGAGACGGTGGAAGAAGAATGGAGAAAATTTAAAAGCTACCTTAAGGACTACTATAAACTTAATGAATGCTAAAATGTCGTGGTTTTCAGAGACAAAGGGGTACAGGGATATAAGGTTAGACTATAAAAGAGGACTAAGATGATTGAGATTGGAAAGTAACAATTGGGAGTTGCTAGTTGAACTACGGACATTGGGATGCAGAGAGGGGGGGTATGGGGAAGTCCAAGAAAAGAGGTTTATGAAAATATGTTTGAAACTATACGTGTATGTTTGTCATTTTTAATGTTTGTTTGTTTTTCTTAAAAATGTTGCAAAACCAATAAAAATTTTATAAAAAAAAAAAAAATAAATAAGTTTGCAGCCTTAACTGCCAACTCAAATATACAATTAAAAGTGGGGGAGGGGAGGGGGGCAGCAAAGTGAAAATATGCCACCTAAGTCACTTGTTTTAAAAGTCCAGAAGGAAGCATTTGACAACAGAATGCTCACAGACTGACAAGGCCAATATTTTGGGTCCTGTGCTCCCTTGAAGGAAATAATCCAGTTACTCAAGGGCTGGGTGTTGGTCTTTGTCCTTTCCTAGTTTCGACTGAAAACCTGTGTCAGGCGCGGCACCGTCAAGTGCTGGAATTATGGTGCTAGAGGAGACTCTTGAGAGTCCCATGGCCTGCAAGAAGATCAACCCTATCCATTTTGAAGGAAGTGCCTGGTGTGCTCTGGTCCAGGGGGTCACGAAGAGTTGGACACAACTAAACAACAACAGTTTCGTCTGAAAATCTGTGCCGTAAAGTGCGGACCAATCTGGGGGTCTCCAGCAGGCAGTTTCTCAGAGCTTGCCCTTGTGGACTTCCAATGCTGCTGGTGGCATGGAGGGAGACGGGAAGGAAGAGACAGGAAGTGGCAAAGCAGTTGGCACAAGGCGGAACAGAACTGGCTCGGAAGAGATAAAGGGCCAGGCCAAAAGTGACTTTCCGCCCAGAGCCGGCCGACACTCAGGGACAGAGAACATGCTGCATGCAGAAGGTCTCAGTTTCCATTGCCAAGTAAGGTCTGAAATTTGCCCCATCTGAAACCCAGAAGAGGTGCTGCCAGCCCGTGCAGGCAATGCTGAGCCACAGGGGCCAATGCTCTGACTCAGTATAACACTGTTTCTTATGTTCCCTGTACAAAAGGGTTTTGCATTTTTCCTCTCCTCCTGCATGGGCTTGCACGGAGAAAAGAAAAAGGATTGCCATCACCGCTGAAGGTGATGCCTGCATGTTCTTCCAGGGCACCTTTGGGCACGGGGCGAGGTCACCTTGAGAGCCGCTGTCATTGTCGAATTGTCGAGTTGGAAGGGACCACGACGGCCATCTAGTCCAACCCCTGCAATGCAGGAATCTTCCGCTCAACGTGGGACTCGCACTCACAACCTCAGGGTATCTCATGCTCTATCGACTGAGCTATCCCAGGCGCGGTTGGCCAAGAGGCAAGGCTGCAGCCGGCCACCTCCCGGGAACTCCTCCCGAAGAGGGGCTGAGCTGAGATGCCACTGCCAAACAGCGACAGGAAAGGCTGACTGGTCAGTGGTGGCCCCAGTGTTCTGGCCAGCGCCATCGCTGTCCACACAGAGGTCAAGAGGTTGAATCCTGCCTCCAGGTAGAAGTTTTATGCAACTCATACCGCGCTTGTGGGACACGGGTGGCACTGTGGGTTAAACCACAGAGCCTAGGACTTGCCGATCAGAAGGTCAGCGGTTCAAATCCCCACAACGGGGTGAGCTCCCATTGCTCGGTCCCTGTTCCTGCCAACATAGCAGTTCGAAAGCACGTCCAAGTGCAAGTAGATAAATAAGTACCACTCTGGTGGGAAGGTAAACGGTGTCTCCGTGTGCTGCTCTGGTTCACCAGAAGCGGCTTAGTCATGCTGGCCACATGACCCGGAAGCTGTACGCCGGCTCCCTTGGCCAGTAAAGCGAGATGAGCGCCGCAACCCCAGAGTCGGCCACGACTGGACCTAATGGTCAGGGGTCCCTTTATCTTTACCTTACTGCGCTTGCAAAGGGCAGGGGAGAAGGAGAGCTTGCATGCAGGGGTTAGGTAAAAAAAATCTTACCTACTTGGCGTAAGAACATCAGAAGAGGCTGCTGGATCAGGCCAATAGCCCATTTGGTCCAGCATTTTGTCCTCACAGTGGCCAACCAGATGCCCATTATGGGAAACCCGCAAGCAAGACCCAAACACAAGAACGACTCTGCGGTTTCCAGCAACTGATACTCAGAAGCGCTGCTGCCTCCAACTGTGACTAGTAGCCTTCAATAGCCCCGGATTTGGCTGTTTCATACAGAATACTTTTGGGGCTTCCTTATCCTTCCCCCCCCCGGTCCCTTCCCTGCCCCAAATGCGGAAACCCTAGGAATAACGGTAGTCCTACCCCCCCCAAAAAATCTAAATAAATCAAGACTCCAACAGAAACAGCATGCATTATGCATTTCAGAGCAGGGAAGGTTGTGCAGATCTGACAGATTATGAATCAGCAGTTTGCCAATTCTTTCTCCTCCGGGAACTCTGTTCCCTTTGCTCGATCAGCCGATTGCCCCCCCCCCCTCCACATATCTGCTCAAGAGCTCCTTTTTGCAGAGGACTCTGGGATGTTGTCTTAGGGCACGTTCCCAGGCGGCAACCATGCAACCAAGTTTTCACCCTTGCTCCCAGCCAAATGGAGAGCTCTGCACCCACACACAGAGGGTTTGATTTCTGGCATCCCCTCTTAAAAAGATCGGGGAGCAAATGGTAGGAAATAGACCTATTGATTCATAGACTTGAAGAGTTGGAAAGGGGTTGGTATGTATAGTATAGGTAGATATAATGTAGAGTAATGTACCGTATTTTTCGTCTCATAGGACACTCCGTCCCAATCAGTGTTAAAGAAGGACAGAACTTTCTTTATGTATGCTACAACAGCAGCAAGAATACTCATTGCAAAGTATTGGAAGACACAAGATTTACCCACTCTGGAAGAATGGCAGATGAAAGTGATGGACTACATGGAATTGGCGGAAATGACTGGTAGAATCCGAGACCAGGGAGAAGAGTTGGTGGAAGAAGATTGGAAGAAATTTAAAGACTATTTACAGAAGTATTGCAAAATTAATGAATGTTAGAATGATGTTTGACTGAAGTTAAGCGGTTTCTAGCTGTGATGATATAAAAGGATATGGAAAAATTGGATTTCTAAATAGGTAAAAATTTAATGTTATAATATATTAAGATCAAAGATCAGGATAATAAGGAGGGAAAGAAATTGCTGAATTAATTAATTGAATTGGAACACAAAAAAGGGAGGTATGAGGAGGTCAGGGAAACAAGGATATGAATGTAAGATATGGAAAGGTTGATTTTTTATTTTTATTTTTTTCCTTTTTTCTGTAAGTGTACTTATTTTTTTTTATTCTGTATTTTTCTTGTATTTTTATTTTTGTCTTTTACTTTTGTATTTCTTGTTTTTATGTAATTCCTTTTTCTGAAACTTTAATAAATATTTTATATATATAAAAAACTAAGCCCAGTTGATTTTATACGCCATTACACGGCAGCAAGGCCGCTGCAGTTTTGCAAAATCGGCGGCAACTTTGATGAAACTTGTAGGGATAAAAGTAAAACCCTGCTGGATGAGGCCAGAGTCCAGTACCCTGTTGTCACAGGAGCCAATCAGGTGCCTCTTCTGGGAAACCCAAAAGCAGAACCTGAGCACACCAGAACCCTCTTCCAGTGGCGTAGCGTGTGGGGTGCCAGGGGTGCCGACCGCACCGGGCGCAACATCTGGGGGGGGGGCGCGAGTCCAGAGGGAAGGGACAAGTTCCTTCCTCCGCCGGGCTCCCCGCCGCCGCCGCCAGCCTTGCGCCCTAGCGTGCGCGCCCCCCGCTGTCGCTGTGGCTGCGCTCCGCTCACTGCTCGCAGGAGGAGCAGCCGCTGCAGCAGCGCCGCCGCCGCCACCGACGCCTGGCCGGGCACGGGCAGCCTCTGCACCCTGCCGCCGCCGCCATCCCCTCGGCCCAGCCACAGGCGGCGGCTGCTTCTGCCTCCATCCTCCTCCGGGCAAGCAGCGTTGTTTGCGCGGCAACTCGCAGGTTAGGGGTTGGGGGGGGCGCAAATTACTTGCCTTGCCCCGGGTTAGGGGGCGCAAATTACTTGCGTTGCCCCGGGTGCTGACAACTCACGCTACGCCGCTGCCCTCTTCCACTCGTGATCTCCAGCAACAATTCAGAGGCATCCTGTTTCCAACAGTAGAGGGAGCTCATCGCAATTGCGGTTACTAGCCACCGGCTGCCTCGTCTTCCATGAATTTGCCTAACCCCATTGCTTTGTACGGACAATTTTTTAATGAAATAAATAAGTAAAGGTAAAGGTAAAGGGACCCCTGACCATTAGGTCCAGTAGTGACCGACTCCGGGGTTGCGGCGCTCATCTTGCTTTATTGGCCAAGGGAGCCGGCGTACAGCTTCTGGGTCATGTGGCCAGCAGGACTAAGCCGCTTCTGGCGAACCAGAGCAGCACACGGAAACGCCGTTTACCTTCCCGCCAGAGTGGTACCTATTTATCTACTTGCACTTTGACGTGCTTTTGAACTGCTAGGTTGGCAGGAGCAGGGACCGAGCAACGGGAGTTCACCCCGTCGCGGGGATTCGAACCGCCGACCTTCTGATCGGCAAGTCCTAGGCTCTGTGGTTTAATCCACAGCGCCACCCACGTCCCAATAAATAAGTAGCTCTCTTCAAAAGCTTTCCACCTTGGTGGATACTACATTCGTACCTTGGAATCCGCTCCGGAAGTCCATTCAACTTCCAAAATGTTTGGAAACCAAACTGCAGCATCTGATTGGCTGCAGGAAGCTCCTGCAGCCAATCAGAAGCTGCGGAATCCCCATTGGACATCCAGCTTCCAAAAATCGTTCAAAAACCAGAACACTCGCTTCCGGGTTTTGATCCTTTGGGAGACGATTTGTTCGGGAGCCAAGGTATTCGAGATCCAAGGTACGACTGTACCTTCTACAGACTGTACTTTCTACACACTCTTCCTGTAACTGTCTGGCAAATACAGTGGATGCTCGGGTTGCAAACGTGATCCGTGCGGGCTGCACGTTCATAACCCACGTCTACGCACACGTGGGTAGCGATTCGGCACTTCTGCACATGCTCAAAGTGCGATTTAGTGCTTCTGCGCATGTGCGACCGCTGAAACCTGGAAGTTTCAGTACTTCCGGGTTTCGGCAGTCCACGACCCAAAAAAACACAACCTGAAGCGTCTGTAACCCAAGGTATGGCTGTACCTTAATAACAGCAGGCCAGGGGGCTGACCCACGGCTTCTCCCCCTTTTCTCCTCTCTTACACACATCATGCTTTTGTCAAAATAAAAAAATTCCTTCCAGTAGCACCTTAAAGACCAACTAAGTTAGTTCTTGGTATGAGCTTTCGTGTGCATGCACACTTCTTCAGATACCTCAGATACTTCTTCAGATATTGGTATCTGAAGAAGTGTGCATGCACACGAAAGCTCATACCAAGAACTAACTTAGTTGGTCTTTAAGGTGCTACTGGAAGGAATTTTTTTATTTTGACTATGGCAGACCAACACGGCTACCTATCTACTACTGACATCATGCTTTTGAAACTGAACAGGGGGTTGGGGGTGGAGCTTGTACTTACACCACTGGAAAGGTTCTTAGCATACTTTACATGGGGAGAGGAAGTCAGAACGCCTCTGGGAGGTCTTCGGCATCAGTTACCATTCTGAAACAGATAAGCAAAAGAATTGAGGAAAAACACAGGTTGGCAAGACACAGGCGGAGAGATGAATTAATACAAAAGTGCATTCGCAATTATTATCTCATACAACTGCAGAGCTGCCTTGCGATGTCAGACCTCACCTGGAGTACTGTGTCCAGTTCTGGGCACCACAGTTCAAGAAGGACACTGACAAACTGGAACGTGTCCAGAAGAGGGCAACCAAAATGGTCAAAGGCCTGGAAACGATGCCTTATGAGGAACGGCTAAGGGAGCTGGGCATGTTTAGCCTGGAGAAGAGGAGGTTAAGGGGTGATATGATAGCCATGTTCAAATATATAAAAGGATGTCACATAGAGGAGGGAGAAAGGTTGTTTTCTGCTGCTCCAGAGAAGCGGACACGGAGCAATGGATCCAAACTACAAGAAAGAAGATTCCACCTAAACATGAGGAAGAACTTCCTGACAGTAAGAGCTGTTTGACAGTGGAATTTGCTGCCAAGGCGTGTGGTGGAGTCTCCTTCTCTGGAGGTCTTTAAGCAGAGGCTTGACAACCATATGTCAGGAGTGCTCTGATGGTGTTTCCTGCTTGGCAGGGGGTTGGACTCGATGGCCCTTGTGGTCTACTCCAACTCTATGATTCTATGATTCTATGTACGTGTCTATCCTATCCTCTCCCTGTCTCAAAACTCCCTTCTAACCAGGGACGGCCAGAATTTCTCTCCTAAAAGATGGGATATATTTCTTGACTACGAGTAAATATCTTGTGATGTATCATTTGCTCTATTTTTCACTTGGACTCTTCAAGAAAGGGTTAGAAATCAGCCAGGAGCCAGGTGCGTTTTGCGACTGGAACGGGTGCAATTGCGACCACATGGAGATCTCTGGATGACAGGATGGCGACTGGGGAAAGCAAAATGTCACTTAGAGAAGGATCTGAAAGGACCTGCTTGAAGCTTGAATTAAATTTATTCTAGACTGTTTTATTTGGTGTTTGAATGTAAACCGGGTCCCTTCCAACTCTACATTTCTAGGCTCGGAACTCTATGAATGAGATCTGTTCTTTAAAATGTAAAGAAGTATGGAAATGAAAACAACAACAACATCCATCACTTAAAAACAAACAAAACAGAACCTGGACATTCCACTGTGGCAACAGGAACCTAGGTTTAAGGTGTCATTTGGTGAGTAGATTACCTATATATCTGAGTTTCTAACACTGCTAAAACCCCATAATTAACGAACAAAATATAAAACTAAGATACCACTTCCTCAGAAAGATGTACTGAGCCAACAATGTGATGCTTTGGCAATCAAAACCAATACCTTGGTTGTCGAACTTAATCCGTTCCAGGGGTCCGTTCGACTCCCGAAACTGTTCAAAAACCAAGGTAACGACTTCCAATAGGCTGCAGGAGCTTCCTGAACTCAATCGGAAGCCACGAAAGCTGTGTCGGACGTTTGGCTTCCAAAGAACATTCGGAAACCGGAAAACTCACTTCCGGGTTTCCGGCGATCGGGAGCCAAAATGTACGCGTACCAAGGCGTTCGAGAACCAAGGTACTACATCGTTGCGTGTTGACAGTTTTGCACACTACAGATACGGGCAGATGAGGAAGGATTTGGAGGGAAGCTACATGAATGATAAAATACAAGGGTCAAAAATCAAAAAGGGAAGGGTGGAGGAATTGGACTCAACAAGCTTAAAGGAAAGAAGATTATGGAAGGCCATTTTGACAGCTCTCGGTTTTCGTTTCGGGTTTAAAGAATGGCACAGAGAACAGCGGCTGATCTGATCCCCTGAAAAGCTAACACAGAATGTATTTAAGATTCATGTTAAATATTTGTCAAAAGCTTCTAACCTTTGGGGGAATTCAACAGCGGGAAAACAGACTCGGGAATCACCTTTCCTGGAATGGTAAAAAAAAAAAAAAGCCAGCTAATGACCTTCCAGGATAGAATCATGTAGGTAGCCGTGTTGGTCTGACGCAGTAGAAATATAGATATAGAGATAGATAGATGATAGATCGATAGATAGATAATGTCCAATAGCACCTTTGTTGTTGTTTAGTCATATCCGACTCTTTGTGACCCCCTGGACCAGAGCACGCCAGGAACTCCTGTCTTCCACTGCCTCCCGCAGTTTGGTCAAACTCATGCTGATAGCTTCGAGAACACTGTCCCACCATCTTGTCCTCTGTCGTCCCCTTCTCCTTGTGCCCTCCATCTTTCCCAACATCAAGGTCTTTTCCAGGGAGTCTTCTTTCTCATGAGGTGAGCCTCAGCTTCAGGATCTGTCCTTCCAGTGAGCACTCAGGGCTGATTTCCTTCAGAATGGAATGGTTTGATCTTCTTGCAATCCATGGGACTCTCAAGAGTCTCCTCCAGCACCAGAATTCAAAAGCATCAATTCTTTGGCGATCAGCCTTCTTTATGGTCCAGCTCTCACTTCCATACATCACTACTGGGAAAACCATAGCTTTAACTATATGGACCTTTGTTGGCAAGGTGATGTCTTCTTCAGATATCTGAAGAAGTGTGCATGCACACGAAAGCTCATACCAAGAACAAACTTAGTTGGTCTCTAAGGTGCTACTGGACTATATAAGCTTCCCTTTCAGATAGGAATGAACCAGCCTATCCATTTCAAGTTCTCTCAGTTTCCCCATGTTCAGTTTGCAATTAAATGAAATCACCATGGAATACCATCAGAGTTGCAGTTCTCCTGGCACAGGTATTCTGTATGCAATTTTGCCCAATGCACACTTTTTTTTTTTTTTTTTTTGCAAGTAATGGCCCTTAGTGTAATGTGTTTTGGGTACATTCCCACTAACATGTGCTTCTTTTCCCGTCCTTGGGATCTCTGTCATTTTCCTTTCCCCTAGGAACAAGGATGCATTTTTTCTTGTGGTGGGGTTGTTTGAGATCAGGTAGCCTGTAGGAAGCAGTGATGGCCACCAACTTGGGTGCCTTTGAATAAGATCATTTGCAAAACAACAACAACAAACCTGTGGTTACGTGGAACATACTCAATAAACACACAAAACGTGTGCCAATTTGTAGATTTTAACAGAAGTCTCATAAAGTACAACGAAAAAGCAGAAGACCCAGTGGATCAGTTCATTCTCTCGTCAGTTCACACGTAAGATCTATACATGTACAGTCATACCTCAGGATAAATGTGCTTCAGGTTGAGCATTTTCGGGTTGTGCCCCGCGGTGACCCGGAAGTAACGGAGCGCGTTACTTCCGGGTTTCGCCACTCGCGCATGCGCAGACGCTCAAAATGACGTCATGCGTGGAAGCGGCGAAACTTGAACCGCGCATGCGCAGACGCGGGTTGCATTCGCTTCAGGATGTGAACGGGGCTCCAGAACAGATCCCGTTCGCATCCAGAGGTACCAGTGTATAAGTATCTATTCCACCTCTGTGTTCAAAGAGTCCAATAATCCACATGAAGGGTTATTACAGTTCCACAGAATCCTTTCACAGAGTCTCAGACAAGGATTTTCGGAATATTAGCCTTGCTTCATCAGTAGAACAGTCTCATATGTAATATTACAGGATAGTGAATCTTATAGCATAGTAGTGGTTGCTAATATTCCAGACTCTTCTGCTTTTTTCATTGAACTTTATGAGATTTCTGTTGAAATCTACAAATTGATGCAATGAATAGTATACCTTATTTATGCAAAAGTACAGCCTTGTTACGTCTTGTGGTTGTTGTTTTTTAAGAAGATCAGACAACTTAATGGAGGAGAGGACTAGCAATGGCTACTAGCAATTGTGGCTATGCTCTACCGCCACAGTTGGAGACAGCAAAGTTTCTGAACACCAGTTGCTGGAAACTGCAGGAGGCAAGAGTGCTGTTCTTGCACTCGTATTCTCCTGGTTGGCCACTGTGAGAACAGGATACAGGACTAGATGGGCATTGGCCTAATCCAGCAGACATCCGTATGGAGAGGCCAGAAATTGGTCCTGAGATCTGCTTGCAAGGCAGACACACGACCCACCCAAACAATGGCCTTTCCCCATTCAAGGGATGTGGCTTTGAACTGCGATGGAGCCTCCCTCTTGCTCGGATGGAGGAAGGAATGTGATGGGAGTCTGGCCACACAAAATCTGCCAGGCGCAAGGTCCATTTTGCACATGACTATGGGCCACACGTGACCAAGAGCAGATGCTTGGATCTGGACTGTTTTCACACACTAGCACCACGTCCTATAGAATTCTCTCCGTGATACCGTGGTACTTCAGGTTAAGAACTTAATTCATTCTGGAGGTCGGTTCTTAACCTGAAACTGTTCTTAACCTGAAGCACCACTTTAGCTAATGGGGCCTCCTGCTGCCGCCGTGCTGCTAGAGCACGATTTCTGTTCTCATCTTGAAGCAAAGTTCTTAACCCAAGGTACTATTTCTGGGTTAACGGAGTCTGTAACCTGAAGTGTCTGTAACCTGAAGCGTCTGTAACTGAAGTACCACTGTATTTCATCTGCACAATCAGACTGTAACCCTGGTTTAAGGAGCCGTTTCGCACCTAGATTATACATCTGAGTTTCTAACACTGCTGCCAACTGTTGTTTAGTCTTCTTGCGTCGTGCTTGACTCTCCGTGACCCCATGAACCAGAGCATGCCTTGGAAACTCTCAAAGCTTCTCCTTTTTTTATGTCCATGGAGTTTTCTTGGCAATATACTGGAGTGGTTTGCCAGTTCCTTCTCCAGTTGGATGACATTTAGTATAAACTCTCAGCTATGACCTGTCCGTCTTGGGTGGCCCTGCGCAGCACAGCTCATTGCTTCTTGAGTTATTCAAGCCTCTTCACCATGGCATGGCAGTGATCCATGAAGGGACTACCAACTGTAAAAAAAAAAAAGGCAAAGGACCCCTGACAGTTAAGTCCAGTTGCAAACGACTCTGGGGTTGCGGCGCTCATCTCGCTTTACTGGCCGAGGGAGCCGGCGTACAGCTTCTGGGTCATGTGGCCAGCAGGACTAAGCCACTTCTGGCGAAACCAGAGCAGCGCACGGAAACGCCGTTTAGCTTCCCGCTGGAGCGGTACCTATTTATCTACTTGCACTGGTGTGCTTTCGAACTGTTAGGTTGGCAGGAGCAGGGACCGAGCAACGGGAGCTCACCCCGTCGCGGGGATTCGAACCGCCGACCTTCCGATCGGCAAGCCCTAGGCTCCGTGGTTTAGACTGGCTCCCAAAAAGATGGCTTGCTCCCAAAAAGGTGTCAACGAGGGAGGGGAAGTGGTCCTCGGGCTCAAAACAGTTCCCCACCCCTTGCGCTGAAAGAACATTGACACCACCAGATTTTTAAAAACAAACCCGAAATAGCGAAGTTCCAGGCCTTCGCCCTCCAGCTTCCTTCCAGGGACCCAGGTCTCCCTCGCTTGCATTACCCAGCCAGAGCAATCGGTGTCATTAATCTCTATAACTAATGCAGAGGTTAAAGCTGACAAACCTTTGTCCTGTCTGCATTATTCATTAATGAAATTAACTTGTTAAGGGGATGGAGAGGAGGAGGGGGAGGAGGACAAGGGAAGGGGGCACCAGAGGCCAACAAAATAAAATAAAAAATAAGGGGAGTTCTTCCATCTTTGGTGCAGTCAGCTCAATGGCGGGAGGGGGGGCGGGCGGAGAAATTATATATTAGTATGAAAATCGTGGCAGCAACTGTGGAACAGAACGAACAATCCAATCCCCGGCTTAAAAGCCCCACTAAAAGCCAGCTCAAATTTACAATGGATGAGCCTCGGTGGCAATCTGTTTTTCCGATATTAAAAATCTCATTTTCTCAGCGCCAAGGACAAGTGGATGCGTGAGGCATTGGAGTATCAACTCGGCATTTGTCTCATTTGACATTAAATCATTCTCATTTTCAGCTCGGATTTTCTAATATCTCCTTGGGAGCCACTTCAGTTTTCTTCATCTCTCTCTCTCTGGTTGCAATTAAGATGTTGGAGTACAGTCTGCCCTACTATCGCCACCCTCCTTCGCCAGCAATGCCAGCTCCCTTTAAGGAAGGGCTGAAGCAGCTTCACGGCAGGCGATAAAACCAACAGGTGCAGCCTAGCGTCATCTGTTGGATTTCTGCCTGTTGGGCAGAAGCGAACGTGCCCTGATCCCAAACAGCTGGAAGTAGCAAGGGTGAAGAGGTTCAGGCTGATTACAATCAGAAAGGCGATTTAATCAAATAATAATGATAATAATTGCATGGATCTCTTATTGTTATTTTTCTCCAAGGCACTCTTGCAGGGGCCAGGCTGTGGATGCGAGTACTGTGGCTAAATCCAGGCCTAGAGTGAATCTTCTTCAGCTCAAGGTCCTAGAATTGTATGCTCTTGGAGGAAGAGACCCGTGCTATTGTATCCTGGATAGTGTGATGTACTTTGGCTGTCCTATTTACCGTATATACTCGAATACAAGCCGACTTCTTCAGCACATTTTTTTATGCTGAAAAAGTCCACCACGCCAGAGTGGTGCATGCTCTGGTTATCTCCCGCTTGGACTACTGCAATGCGCTCTACGTGGGGCTACCTTTGAAGGTGACCCGGAAACTACAACTAATCCAGAATGCGGCAGCTAGACTGGTGACTGGGGGCGGCCGCTAAGACCACATAACACCGGTCTTGAAAGACCTACATTGGCTCCCAGTACGTTTCCGAGCACAATTCAAAGTGTTGGTGCTGACCTTTAAAGCCCTAAACGGCCTCTGTCCAGTATGCCTGAAGGAGCGTCTCCACCCCCATCATTCTGCCCGGACGCTGAGGTCCAGCGCCGAGGGCCTTCTGGCGGTTCCCTCATTGCGAGAAGCAAAGCTACAGGGAACCAGGCAGAGGGCCTTCTCGGTAGTGGCGCCCGCCCTGTGGAACGCCCTTCCAGCAGATGTCAAAGCGATAAACAACTACCTGACATTCAGAAGACATCTGAAGGCAGCCCTGTTCAGGGAAGTTTTTAACATGTGATATTTTACTGTATTTTTGGTTTTTATGGAAGCCGCCCAGAGTGGCTGGGGAGGCCCAGCCAGATGGGCGGGGTATAAATAATAAATTATTATTATTATTATTATTATTATTATTATTATTATTATTATTATTATTACTTCGGCATATACTCGAGTGAGTTGAGCGATGACGAAAGGATGAGCGGCCCGAAAGGAGCCCTTTCTCGCCGTGGTCCCGCTGTCCGCCTCATGCAAGGGCAGGCACAGGAGCTGCGGTTGCGAGAGGCGCTGCGCTGCACCTCTCCCAACCGCGGCTCCTATGACTGCTCTTGTGAGCGGCAGAGGGACGAGTGGCCCGAAAGCAGCCCTTTTGGGCTCCTTCTTCTTCCTCCGCTGCTGCCGCCGCCACCAGGTTTGTGGTGTGATGAACCGGCTTTTCCCCGAGTGTCAGGGAACTGACATCGGAGCTAGAGGCGGAGGGAAGGCTCTCAAATGATGCTGGAGAAGGGCCCAGCAGGGAGAGAGGCAGCTCAGCAGATGGGGAAGCAAATCAGCGCAACACCAGAGATAAAGGGGGGCAGATGGGGGAA
This sequence comes from Podarcis liolepis, assembly GCF_965112155.1. NCBI lineage: Eukaryota > Metazoa > Chordata > Lepidosauria > Squamata > Lacertidae > Podarcis > Podarcis liolepis. The sequence goes on from NC_139557.1 coordinate 120,974,481, forward strand.
TCGGCGAGAGGGCTCCAGGACTCTTCACCGGACACCAGCGGGGAGAGCACGGGTCCTCCGCTACCCACGCCCACCCTGCGCAGAAGACTTCTGCGCAGAGAGAGTAGGAGGAGACTGGGTGTCAAACAACTTTTATGTTGGAAAAGATTTAAGAAACGCCCACTGACGGATGCTGCTAGCGACTGAGGCAGCCACGAAGTGAAGGGCTGCCCAGACTGAAAGGTTTAGCAAGGCAACAAAGCCTGGAGAGGCGGCAACTTACGCACGAGCAACCCATACACATTACACTGAATCAATAAGTTTTCCCAGTTTTTTGTGCTAAAATTAGGTGCCTCAGCTTATATTCGGGTCGGCTTATACTCAAGTATAAATGGTAAATAAATGTGCTAAAATGGGGGAGGTGACAGGGTGACCTTTTTGCCACAGTCCTCAGTGACCACCCCACCATCTTCCTGCTTCTAGCTGCTCAAGATTGCTTCGCTAAGTATATCTAGCAAAGAGCTTTTATAAGACGGCACTATGAAGATGCTTCCAAACATTCTCAAACATATATATATATATATATATATATATATACACACACACATATATATATAAATCAATATATATATATTGATTTTTCCATGTATACTTCTTCTAACAATATATCTTTAACATTTTTTCATATTTCCACCCTCCTCCCCTGGACTTCCCTCATACTCCCGTTTTGCTTTATTTCTATATTGTTCCCCAAAATTTTCCCAATACATATAGTCTTATTTTGTTGTTGTTGTATACAGTTGTGATTGTTTCCTCAAACCCTGCCAATGAGTCCACTTCTTTATGTTGCCTCTTCATATATATTGTAAATGGTTCCCATTCTCTTTTAAAGTCTTTGTTGTCCTTTTCATGTGGTTTTTCTGTTAGTTTTACCAGTTCTGCCTATTCCATAAGCTTCCCTTGCCATTATTCTTTCGCTGGTATTTCTTCTGTCTTCCAAGTCTGTTCTAGTTTAATTCTTGCTGCTGTTGTTGCATACATAAATAATTTCCAGTTTTCTTTTTTATATATATCTTGGTCTGAAATTCCTAGGAGGAATGCTTCTGGTCCAAACATTCTCAAACTTTCCGTTCTTTTTCTTGCCACCTTTTGGCGAGCTGTGGCGATTGCATCCAGGGCAGAGCTGATCCAACGAAGGGATCCCGCAAGTGTACAGGATCACAGAGCTGCAAAGGTGGAAGGGACCACGAGAGTAATCTACTCCAACCCCTCGCAACGCAGGAATCTTCCGCCCAAGAAGGGGTCGAACCCTTGTCTCAAGCTCTTCCGAATGAGCTATCCTGCATTATAAACACCCAGTTCAACAACTTGCTACGATATATGCCATTTTCATTTTAGAAAGAAAGAAAGAAAGAAAGAAAGAAAGAAAGAAAGAAAGAAAGAAAGTTTGTATCTCAATGCTACACAGAAACTGGTGGGTGTTGGCAGCTGAGAAGCTAGAAGATACGCTAAGCCGAATTTCCGAATTTGCCCCACCCTTGGGAGCAGGCAAAACAGAATTTCACAAAAATATTGCAAATTTCTCACTATTAGAATCAGTTGTCATTGTTGTTTGGAAACAACACAAATGGCATGTTTAACCGGCCTGTAGATACACGCCAACGTGTCTATGAAATCGATTAAATAAATGCATCCTGTACACTTTACAAATTGAAACAAAATAAGCAAATTGCAATAGTTTTGCATCAATGTATAAATAGAACAGAATGTATTTATTTCGTCCATTTTTACCCTGTTGGCATTCATATACAAACCAATTGATCATGCCTTCTTGGCAGCCCATAAACAACCACCACCACATGCCACACCAGTGGAAAATCAATAAAACCAGCACGAGATCAATAAAAATAGCCCTAAAACCCAGCATGTGGTGGAAAGGGAAAACTATAGTTTGAACAACTAATTTAAAATTTAATTTTAATTTAATTTAAAATTTAAATTTAAAAGGTGTGGGAGAGCATAGAATCATAGAACTGTAGTGTTGAAAGCGTCCCAACTCCTTGCAATGGAAGAATATGCAGCTGTCCCACCAGAGGATTGAACCTGCAACCTTGGCGTTACCAACACCATGCTCTAACCAACGGAGCTCTCCAGGCACTGAAAGGGCAAATACCTCCAGACAGACCATTCCCAGAGTTGGGCGCCACCATTTCCAGAAAAGGCTTTGTCCCACTAAGCCACCTGCCAACCACTACCTGGAAAAAGGCCACCATTTAAGATATTAAATTGTAGACAAGTATATGTGCAAGGAGGCTGGGATTAGCCTTTAAAGCACTAAATAATTTGGGTCCAGGATACCTGATGGAAGGCCTCCTTGCATGTATACCTGTCTAGACCTTAATATCTTAAGGTCCATGGCCTAGGACCCTCGTACCTAAGGGACTGCCTCTCCTGTTATGCCCCGTGGAGGACCTTAAGGACCACAAATAACAACACTTTGGAGGTCCCAGGTCGCAAGGTGGTTAGATTGGTCTCAACTAGGGCCAGGGCCTTTTCAATACTGGCCCCGACTTGGTGGAACGCTCTGTCCCAAGAACTAGGGCCCTGCGGGACTTGACATCTTTCCGCAGGACCTGCTATTCTGCCTGGCCTTTGGTTTGGACTCAGTCTGATATTTATGTTTCCCTCCCCTTATGGTTTTGATCTATGGGCTACTATTAAAATGAGGCTGCATTTTAAATTGCATTTTACCCTGTATTTTAATAAACTGGTTTTTTTTGTTTTTGTTTGTTTCCCCCTATGATGTTTTATTGTAATTTAATGGCGTTAGCTGCCCTGAGCCCGGTTCTGGCCGGGGAGGGCGGGGTATAAATAAATTATTATTATTATTATTATTATTATTATTATTATTATTATTATTATTACTACTACTACTACTACTACAGTCATACCTCGGGTTACAGCCACTTCAGGTTGCGTTTTTTCAGGTTACAGACTACCAAAACCCGGAAGTACCGGTTACTTCCGGGTTTCAGCGGTTGCGCATGCACACTAAATCGTGCTTTGCGCATGCGCAGGAGTGTTGAATCGCAAGCCCGGATCGCGTTCGCAACCCTGGCATTCAGGAGCATCGCTGCCTCCAAATGTCAAAGCGGAGAATAGCTATCTTGGCTAGTGGCCATCGATAGCTCTCTCCTCCCTCCACGAATTTGTCCAATCCTCTTCTAAAGCCACCTAGGTTGGTGACCCTCACTGCCTCATGTGGCAAGGAGTTCCACAGTTCAGCTATGCGCTGCGTGAAGAAGGGCTTTCTTTTATGACGCTCCCGACAAAACATATACGTAAATACAAACATACAATATATATATAGCCACACATACATGGGGAGATGCCCTATACCAGGGGTCTGCAACCTTTAAGACAAAAAGAGCCACTTGACCCGTTTCCGAAGGAAAAAAAACTGGGAGCCGCAAAACTCGTCATTATAAAAACTTTTTTGTCACTTTTTTATTATTTCTTTGTTTGACCCCTCAGAATTACGCCTCCTCATAGAAATAAACCTTAAATTAACAAGTTACCTTTTTGTGGGTGGGTGTTCTTCACTCCCCTTCAAAACAGTGGCCAGCGTACATGCCCCCTTTCAATGCAGTGAGCAGCGTACATGCCCCTTACAATGTAGCGGGCGGGCGGGTGGGAAGGTGACGTCGGGACGGTGCGTGACTAACGCACGCACCGCCCCCATGCGACGTCACAGCCAGTACAGCACCGGCCACAGTGGGGAGTGTCGGGGCGCACAATGCGCCTCCTCCCCTCTGCCCCGGAGCCACGGCAAAGGTGTAAAAGAGCCACATGCGGCTCTGGAGCCGCGGGTTGCAGACCCCTGCCCTATACCATCAGAGATCGGTGTATGTAGCTTACTGACAGAAAGCAGCTCTCCATGGTCAACAGAGACCCTGCCACCTGAGATCCTTTTACCTGGAGATGCGCAGGGCAAACCTGGACCACTGGCAAACACAGCGTAGGCCTTGCCACAGCCATGCCCCTCCTGCGTCAAAGGCCACTGTCTAAAACAGCAGAGCCAGGCGAAAGTGATCCCTTAAGTGGTTAGCAATGCTTTTTTATAAGAGGCAGCGGGAAAGCAAAAGATGCAATTAGGAATGCTAAATGTCTGGACCTGTGAAAAAACCAAAAGCTTCTGGAACATAGTATATGACGAGCTTAAAAAAATGTTTTACTAAAACTTTATGAAAAATACAGGAGCTTTTCTACCAGGGATAACGGACACAGGTATAGCAAGAGAAGACCAGAAAATATTCCTCTATGGCACAGGAGCGGCAAGGAACCTAACTGCTAAAAACTGGAAAAAAGAAATTGTGCCAACAAAAAAGGAATGGCAAGACAAACTGTTAAGAGTGTATTGAACTGGCTAGATTAACAGAGGCAGAGATCACACTAGACAAGAATTTCAAAAAGCATGGGGAAAATGCAGAGAATACTTCACAAAACAGGGCCCTAAAATACATACCTGGACTTGTTTCGATTAATGTCTGCAGGAAACTTTGTGGATATTTAAGTTATAATTAGAAAAAAAATATTAATAATTATTCATAAAGGAAACAGCTTATAAGAAGTAAATAAGGAGGCCAGATACAGGATAAGGAAGTCTTCTATTTGGTTGTTTGTATTGTTGTATGTTATGCTTATTGTATGGTATGTTCATGTTTAATGAGGGTGGATTTCTGTATTGGGGGGTTATGTTATGTTGTAAATAAAATTTCCCCCAAAAAAGAAGGAATGCTAAATGTCTAAACCGGCCTCTGACAACCTGCTAACCTATAAAAGGATGTCACATAGAGGAGGCAGAAAGGTTGTTTTCTGCTGCTCCAGAGAAGCGGACACGGAGCAATGGATCCAAACTACAAGAAAGAAGATTCCACCTAAACATTAGGAAGAACTTCCTGACAGTAAGAGCTGTTTGACAGTGGAATTTGCTGCCAAGGAGTGTGGTGGAGTCTCCTCCTTTGGAGGTCTTTAAGCAGAGGCTTGACAACCATATGTCAGGAGTGCTCTGATGGTGTTTCCTGCTTGGCAGGGGGTTGGACTCAATGGCCCTTGTGGTCTCTTCCAACTCTATGATTCTATGAATCTATGGCGCCCACTCCAGAAGCTTCGGACTACAACTCCCATCAGCCATCAGTGGTCCAACGCGTCTAGGGGGCACCAGATTGGCGCTGGAAAGGAAGGCATCCTATGTGTCTTCTGCAGATTGCCTTCCTTGCCTTGTGATTTTCAGATCTACAAGCTATCCTAAATCTGACACGCACCCAAGAGACCCTCCACTCCGCTCCTTTGGATATCGTGCAACAGGGGCGGCTTTCCCTGCCTCCCGAATGGAAATCCAGTGCTCCCGCCAATCCCTGCCCCTTAAGCAAGCTGCTAAAATCCCTGTCCTTAACTAGGATTATGAAGCCTTGATTATGAAGCTTGAACTCACGGATGAGCTGGGGGCACACCCACTGAGCGTTGTTGGACCCAGAGCCTCTTTTCGCTTGGACCAGGTAGGATTCTGCTGGGTCTAAGCTAGGTAAAGGTAAAGGGACCCCTGACCATTAGGTCCAGTCGTGACTGACTCTGGGGTTGCAGCGCTCATCTTGCTTTATCGGCCAAGGAAGCCGGAATACAGCTTCTGGGTCATGTGGCCAGCATAGAATCATAGAATCATAGAGTTGGAAGAGACCACAAGGGCCATCGAGTCCAACTCCCTGCCAAGCAGGAAACACCATCAGAGCACTCCTGACATATGGTTGTCAAGCCTCTGCTTAAAGACCTCCAGAGAAGGAGACTCCACCACACGCCTTGGCAGCAAATTCCACTGTCAAACAGCTCTTACTGTCAGGAAGTTCTTCCTAATGTTTAGGTGGAATCTTCTTTCTTGTAGTTTGGATCCATTGCTCCGTGTCCGCTTCTCTGGAGCAGCAGAAAACAACCTTTCTCCCTCCTCTATGTGACATCCTTTTATATATTTGAACATGGCTCTCATATCACCCCTTAACCTCCTCTTCTCCAGGCTAAACATGCCCAGCTCCCTTAGCCGTTCCTCATAAGGCATCGTTTCCAGGCCTTTGACCATTCTGGTTGCCCTCCTCTGGACACGTTCCAGTTTGTCAGTGTCCTTCTTGAATTGTGGTGCCCAGAACTGGACACAGTACTCCAGGTGAGGTCTGACCAGAGCAGAATACAGTGGCACTATTACTTCCCTTGATCTAGATGCTATACTCCTATTGATGCGGCCCAGAATTGCATTGGCTTTTTTAGCTGCCGCGTCACACTGTTGGCTCATGTCAAGTTTGTGGTGACTAAGCATGACTAAGCCGCTTCTGGTGAACCAGAGCAGCACATGGAAACACCATTTACCTTCCTGCCGGAGCGGTACCTATTGATCTACTTGCACTTTGACGTGCTTTCGAACTGCTAGGTGGGCAGGAGCAGGGACTGAGCAACAGGAGCTCACCCCGTCATGGGGATTCGAACCGCCAACCTTCTGATCGGCAAGTCCTAGGCTCTGTGGTTTAACCCACAGCGCCACCCGCGTCAGGATCTAAGCTGGGGCTGCCTAATATTTCCCAGTGAGCTTCATGGCCAAGTGAGGATTTGAACCCAGGTCTTGCCAGAGTCCTAGTCCAACACAGGAAGATGCCATTGGTCTACCTGCACTGACACGTGCAGGGGCTTCTCCAGGTCTCCAGTAAAGGGACCCTCCTGGCCCTATCTGCGATTTTCTGCAGACAAGATAGATGCCCTTCCATTTTTCTTCCTGATAAAACAGTTTTACATGCCACCTTAAAGGTAAAGGTAAAGGGACACCTGACCATTTGGTCCAGTCGTGACCGACTCTGGGGTTGTGGCGCTCATCTTGCTTTATCGGCCAAGGAAGCCGGAATACAGCTTCTGGGTCATGTGGCCAGCATGATTAAGCCGCTTCTGGCGAACCAGAGCAGCGCACGGAAACGCCATTTACCTTCCCGCCGGAGTGGTACCTATTTATCTACTTGCACTTTGACGTGCTTTCGAACTGCTAGGTTGGCAGGAGCAGGAACCGAGCAACGGGAGCTCACCCTGTCTCAGGGATTCAAACCACCAACCTTCTGATCGGCAAGTCCTAGGCTCTGTGGTTTAACCCACAGCACTACCCACGTCCCTTTTACATGCCCAAACCAGTGACGTGCAGCGTTTTCCCAACATGAATACTTGCCATGTCAAAAAAAACCCCTCAGCAGACAGAGGTCCATGCCTATGGGAGGCAGAAATCGGATAAAAACAAAACAGGAAAAAAGCCTTTGTGTCCCCACCCCCTTGCCTTTGAGATAAAAACTCCCCTTTGCACCCCAAACACATCCCTAAACCTCCCTCCAAACGGCGCTGCAAGAAGGCGTTGTTATTATTATGACAGGGGCCGGCTAATAAAAGAGAGAGGGGGGTGAAAAACCCTCCAAAGATGGCAGAAGACTTCGAAATGCATAATTTAACAAGAGGACAGCCAGCCCAGATTCATAAAAAGCGAAGGTCACGGCTGACAAATCTGCTGAAATCCGGTTCTATTATACGACCAAATCGTTAGGTTAGACAAGACTGAAACGGCAGACATACGTTATCAGGGTCTTCGGGAAGAAAGCATTTGATTTGGTGCCGCTCAGGCTGATTTACAAAGTCATAAAGTGTCGCACGGAGGAGATTGGCGGGGGGGAAAGAGAGGCATAAATGGATTAAACAACGTTGGTGGAGGGAGGAGCAGGAGGAACGCTTTGGGGAGCGGAAACTGGTTTGAACACAGCCAGGATTTTTTTTAAGGGTGGGTGGAAGAGAGAGAATAAAAAGGTCAGCCTGTCATTTGTTTACCTTGCGATAGTATGGAGGACCCCGAGGACTATATATGTGTGTGTAGTTTGTTTGTAGCTGGCCGTACGGAGTGTGCAAAGTCCTGGGATCAGGCGGAGGAAGGAAGCCGTTCAAATGAAAGAATGCTGTAAACTTAGAAACAATGTTTTCCACTGCGCGCGCCCCAGAAAACCAGGAAGCCCCTGCTTATGGAATTTGAAGCAGGAGAGCATGATCTAGTCCAGGGGTCAGCAACACGCAGCTCCAGAGCCGCATGTGGCTCTTTTACACCTTTGCTGCGGCTCCGGGGCGGATACTAGCGAGGGGAGGAGGCGCATTGTGCGCCCCGACACTCCCCACTGTGGCGGGCGCTGTACTGGCTGTGACGTCGCATGGGGGCGGTGCGTGCATTAGTCATGCACCGTCCCGACGTCACGTTCCCGCCCGCTGTCAGATCGGAGGGCAGCGGCGCGCATGCTTTAAATGTTGCAATGGTTTTGCGGCTCCCAGTTGTTGTTTTTTCTTCGGAAACGGGTCCAAGTGACTCTTTTTGTCTTAAAGGTTGCAGACCCCTGATCTAGTCCATAGAGGCAGGGAGAGGGTGGTCTCAGGGCAGGCTTCCCCAACCTGGTGCCTTTTGGGAGCTTTGGGCTACAACACCCATCACCCCCAGCCCTAAGGGCTGATGGCAGTGGCGTAGCGTGGGTTGTCAGCACCCGGGGCAAGGCAAGTAATTTGCGCCCCCTAGCCCGTGGATTTTAGTAGGGGCAGAGAGCTGCGAGTGAGAGCGCGCCCCCCAGATGTTGTACCCGGTGCGGCCAGGCCCCCCTGCACCCCCCACACTACGCCACTGGCTGATGGGAGTTGTAGTCCCAAACATCTGGAGGGTGGGATGTGTTGAGACTGGGGTGTGGGTGCACCAACAACTTTAGCTTTTACTTTTGTATCAGTTTTAATTTTTGCATTGCATGGCAAATCGCTTTAACTTTTGACTTAACTAGCAATAATAAAAAGGCAAGTGTTAAGTCCAATAAATAAACAAAGTCTCCCAAAATAATTGAAGCATGGGTAGCCTGCGGCGGATCCATCAGCAGGATGTTCCAAAGTTGTGAGAAGAAGAAGAAGAAGAGTTTGGATTTGATATCCCGCTTTACCACTCCCCGAAGGAGTCTCAAAGCAGCTCACATTCTCCTTTCCCCTCCTCCCCCACAACAAACACTTGTGAGGTGAGTGGGGCTGAGAGACTTCAGAGAAGTGTGACTAGCCCAAGGTCACCCAGCAGCTGCATGTGGAGGAGCGGAGACGCGAACCCGGTTTCCCAGATTACGTGACTACCGCTCTTAACCACTACACCACACTGGCCACGCAGCGACAATAGAAAGTCACCCGTGCCGCTTTTAATTTTTCTCCCCCAAGAGTGCAGCAGAAACAAAAAACACAGTGCTAGGGTCAGGGCAGTGGGCCCTGGCACAAGGTTCAAGTTTCCGGGCTTCTGCCCAAGTCAGCTGAACTCTGGTACTGACCTTGGCAAGCAGGACAACATGCAAAACTTAGACAGTGTTCGGCAGATGTTTTGAAGCACAACTTCCATAAGCCCCAGCTAGCTCAACTGTGCGCCTAGAATCATATAGTTTTAGTCCAAAATATCTGGAGGACACAGAGATAGCAAAGGCTGCCCCACAGAGTGGCCTAGGGGTACCCGCCAATCTTCCTGCAAATAAATCAGGATAAATGAGCAATAAGCAGGCCATCAGTGAGCACCTGGATGCTTCTGCTCTTGAATGCTGAGGCTGCTCAGGAAAACAAGCTTTTCAGAGTTAGCTGCAATGTTGGCGGAGAGAAACAAACCGCCTGTCCACGTCTCATTCGTTTCTTTTGCCATAAGGACAGAGATAACCAGCAGACAGGGACAAAGGAAAGTTCTGAAAACGGGAGACTGGTTAAAGTACAGTGGTGCCTCGCAAGACGAAATTAATTCGTTCCGCAAGTTTTTTCTTCTTGCGAGTTTTTCGTCTTGCGAAGCACGGTTTCCCATAGGAATGCATTGAAAATCAATCAATGCATTCCTATGGAGACCGTCCAGGGACAGAGGGGAAGCGCCGCGCGCCTTCCCCTCTGTCCCCTCTTTTGAAGCAAGGGGCGGAGGGGAGAAGATCGCTTCTCCCCGTTGCCGCCCCTTGGTTCAAAAGGGGTCCGGGGAGAGAGGGGAAGGCGCGCGCGGAGATTGCGGGGCTGGCAACAGGGAGAAGCGATCTTCTCCCCACCGCCCCTTGCTTCAAAAGAGGTCCGGGGACAGTGGGGAAGACGCGTTTTGCGAAGCAAGCCCATAGGGAAATGCGTCTTGCGAAGCGGCTAAGAAAACGAAAAACTCCTTCGTCTAGCGAGTTTTTCGTCTTCCGAGGCGTTCGTCTTGCGGGGCACCACTGTATACACTTTTTCAACTGTCGGGCACCTATTGAAGACCTTTTCATGCCAACACAGCCCTTCGCAGCTACTTCAAAGTTCTTTACTTATTCTGGAACATTAATGATCACTTGCATTGTTTTCAATGGTGTTTAATACTTTATCTTTTCGCACCGACCAGATATTTTATGCCATGGCAGTACAGAAATGCTTCTATAAATAAATAAGGAGTTCTCCCTCCCCCTTAAAAAGAAGAAGACTATAACACATCTGTGTTTTGAGAATGGGCATTCTTCCATTCAGTGGGGTAAGAGACAGGGCAGTCAGGGGAATCTATGGGTCTCTGTTGACCAATCTGCTGAGAATAAGACACATTATGAAATCAACTAAGATTGTTCTCCACCTACATTTGCATTGTGGAAATGATGTGCTACATGTTAATGGGCTTTTAAAATAATAATAATAGTAAGATTAAAAGTTTAAAACGAAGATTTTAAAAGAAAGTATCTTTATCTTAAAACTAGTCTCCATCAAGCAATTTACCTAAAACGCATCCCCGCACCACTGGCAAAAAAAAGTTCTACATATTCTTGGTGAGGAACCAAATCTACTGCCAAAAGAGATGATCTCTGGGGACAAGACATTCTCATTCCACCGTTCCAACAGAACTGTACCCAAATTGTGATTCAGATAGATAGAGAGAGAGAGAGACTGGACACTCACAGAACCTCAGAGGGTTCCAACACGAACTCAGCCTTTTCCATATGATATGAGTCACCAATCGATACTGCGAAGCAAAATTAAAATTAAATTCTGGACTCAGAGATTTAGATTGAGAAACCGTTCCCTATAAATAAAACCGGCTATTCAGATCTCTTGGGGGTGGAGGGGGGCATTCTCCTGAGATGGGTCTAATAATAATAATAATAATAATAATAATAATAATAATAATAATTTATTATTTATACCCCGCCCATCTGGCTGGGCCTCCCCAGCCACTCTGGGTGGCCTCCAACCGAACACTAAAATACAATAACCTTTCAACCATTAAAAGCTTCCCTAAATCAATTGCTTTTGTACCCCCTCCTCAAAGCGGAGCTCAAAGTTGCGTACATGGTTCACACACCCCCGCCCCGCCCTCAGTTAATTGCTGCAACAATGCTATAAGGTAGGTTAAGAGAATATGACTGGCCCAGTCAGCTTCATGGCCAAGTGGGGATCTGAACTCTGATCTCCCAGGTCCTAATTCGCCACTATAACCACTGCACTGCATTCACTCTCAGGTTGAAAAGGGCTCGTTTCCCTCCACGGATCATCAATGCCCCCCACTTTCAGCTCCCCCGGCTCCCCCCACCCCGCAAAGCAGGCCAAATCCCTTGCTTGCAGAAAGCAGTTCACGTCAGATGTTTCCAGCCTAGCCATGACCCAGATGGCCCAAAGCAAGACAAAATATATTAAAACCAGAACAGACAATATATAAAGCAGAGGTCGGCAACGTGCGTCCCATGGGCTGGATCCGGCCCACGAAGACCGTTTTACGCAGCCCCCGAACCGAGCCGCATGCTGCGCTAAAGCGGCACAGCGCAGCACAGGGACTCGCTGAGTGCCAGAAATTGCGTCTGCGCATGCGCAGATACCGGAAATCGCTTCTGCACATGCCCAGACGCTGAAAATCACTTCTGCGCAGGCGCAATTTCCGGCGTCTGGGCATGAGTAGAAGTGATTTCCGGCGCTGCGGACATGCGATTTCTGGTGTCGCGGTGCACTAGTCCAGCCCACGGACAATCTCCGCGGGAGTGATAAATGTACACGTATCTAAATATATGAACCATGGGAGAGCAATCCTGGAGCCATTTTGAGTCTCCCAATGACCTCAAATATTCCCCTGCAGTGAGGGAGGCAAATGGGGAAAGCCTTCCCATTGCCTTTTTGCTTACAAATCCTGTCTGAAGGGCATATTTTGTGTATGAATAGGGTGAGCTTGTGACTCAGGAACTAGAGTATTAACCATCACAAAAGAATGGCCAGGCTGCCCAGGTAATGCAATCAGTGACCATTATCAGGTATCCTGGAGGGCAGGATTTCCGCTGTAGACCGCCTCCTTCTGTGATGTATGGATGATGTTTTGGGGGGTGGTCTTGGGCTACAGGGTGGGCAATTTCAGAAGTCTATATAAGAGCTTGTGCACCATTGTTCTGGGTTCCTCCTCTCTCCTGGGTATGGGGAGTAGGGGCCCTGTGAATAAAGATCAGGCTTACTAGCCGCTTTGCTTCTCAATATACTCTGGTTGGCCTCTGTTTTCTCCTACCAATAGGGAACCCACTTAAGGACTCTATACGGGCTCCGGAATACCCAATAAGGGAAAGGGAGCAGTTTTTCTTATAACAATGCTTTAGCTGAGATTCCTGCGTTGCAGGGGGTTGGTCTAGATGACCCTGGACCCCATCGCAGCTCTGCGATTCCGATTCTATTGGTTACAGGCAGGTAAAGCACAGACAGCACAGAGCTACGCTTAGCCCAAATGTGCCACGAGTCCATTTCGAAACGCACAAACTGGAACAAAGCATTTATTTTGCGATTTGGAAGAGAGAGAGAAAAAACAGTAAGCACAAACTAATGTGGAAACAAGACCGAAAAGGCCCCTGAATGAACACCGGGGAAGCAGAGAGGGGCCGGAAATTGACTGATCCCTCTCTTCCTCGCCTTTAATGGCCTCTATCTCAGCTATCTGGAAGCCAAAGAAGCTATTTTGCCTGTATTAGTGGGAAATGGAGCATCTCCTTTTTATTGCGTAGGATCTCGCCCAACATGTGAGAAAGAAAAACACGCCATTTCCTGCTAGCGCGCAGGCGAAATTAATAAGAGGCCTCTCTAACGGTTGTTTACCACTGCGCAAGAGTCAAGGCGATTTCCAGTCAGTGCCACTGATACACCCATAAATTAGCACTAAGTACTCCATTAAAATCTAGAGTTCTAATGCTTGCGCAGAATTTTCCCCTGCTTTTCCGAGGCCCCCTGGGCATAGCCTTCCTCTCTGGGTCCCTGGTGGGGATGCCCTCATGGAAGGGGAACGATAACCAGCCCTTGTTTGCGGCATCGGCGCTGGGGAGATAGGGGGGTCCTGGCACCTGGTGCAAGAGCTTCTCCAAAGAGATGCGGACCCCAAAAAACTTCCAGGGCTTGTTTGGGGCCACGAGCACTCGCTCCAGCGCACATTGAGGAAAGGGTTTGGGGCGCCTGGCAAAAAGCTTAAAGGAGTTTCTTCTTCTTTTGCAGGTGGGGCACAGTTCCTTCCTGACAGCAGCTTTGTGCTGGGTTGTCAAAGCCTTCCAAAAAGTGCATGCCTTCGTTGCTTTAAAATCAGAGTGTGATGGCCTGGGAGTCTGATTCAGAGGCTGAACTGGAGGAATCCCAGCCTACACAGGAGTCCCCGCCTCCAGGGCCGGCTGAGCCTGATCAAATTTGCAGATGACACCAAACTGGGACGGGTGGCTAACACCCCAGAGGACAGGATCACACTTCAAAACGACCTTGACAGATTAGAGAACTGGGCAAAAACAAACAAGATGAATTTTAACAGGGAGAAATGTAAAGTATTGCACTTGGGCAAAAAAAATGAGAGGCACAAATACAAGATGGGTGACACCTGGCTTGAGAGCAGTACATGTGTAAAGGATCTAGGAGTCTTGGTTGACCACAAACTTGACATGAGCCAACAGTGTGACGCGGCAGCTGAAAAAGCCAATGCAATTCTGGGCTGCATCAATAGGAGTATAGCATCTAGATCAAGGGAAGTAATAGTGCCACTGTATTCTGCTCTGGTCAGACCTCACCTGGAGTACTGTGTCCAGTTCTGGGCACCACAGTTCAAGAAGGACACTGACAAACTGGAACGTGTCCAGAGGAGGGCAACCAAAATGGTCAAAGGCTTGGAAACGATGCCTTATGAGGAACAGCTAAGGGAGCTGGGCATGTTTAGCCTGGAGAAGAGGAGGTTAAGGGGTGATATGATAGCCATGTTCAAATATAGAAAAGGATGTCACATAGAGGAGGGAGAAAGGTTGTTTTCTGCTGCTCCAGAGAAGCGAACACGGAGCAATGGATCCAAACTACAAGAAAGAAGATTCCACCTAAACATTAGGAAGAACTTCCTGACAGTAAGAGCTGTTCGACAGTGGAATTTTCTGCCAAGGAGTGTGGTGGAGTCTCCTACTTTGGAGGTCTTTAAGCAGAGGCTTGACAACCATATGTCAGGAGTGCTCTGATGGTGTTTCCTGCTTGGCAGGGGGTTGGACTCGATGGCCCTTGTGGTCTCTTCCAACTCTATGATTCTATGATTCTGAAGGGTCTTCACCTGTGCTGGAGCCTCAGGAGCAGACACCAGCTGAATCCGCTCTGGCTCCGGAGGTGACTGAGGACCCATTGCCTGCAGGTGCTCCTCTCCCAGCCCTGTCAGGGGAAGGTGAGGCTGCCTCTGAGTCCAGTAACCCTCCAGCCTCTCCAGAGCTGCAGAGGCTCAGGGCAGAGAGGCAGAGGGAACTAAGTTCTCTCAGGAGGAATGCTCGCCTTAAGGCCAGGGGAGGCGAGTCACCTGTGGACCAGGGCCACCCTAGGCCTCAGAGGAGGTAAAGGCCAGCCAGCCCGATTCCCAGGTTGCGGGAGCAACATCGTTGGTTACCTGTTCCTGCCGGCACCCTGTCCTGCTTTCTGCCAGAGTTCCTGACCACGCCCGACTCCCTACCTTGGACCCCGCTTCAGCCTCGGACCACGCCTCACAGTAACCCCCCGGGACCAGCACACAGAGGCAGAATCACAGATTCTGCGATGAAGGAATCCTGGCCACATCCATCCCTGCTCCCCAGCCCTTATATTAAATGTTCAGAAATGTACCAAGCAAACACATGCATAAATATATGGACCACAAGTCTGAAACCCGCAGAAAAAGTCCTGAAACCATTTTATCTCTCCCCAAATTTGACCTCAAATATTCCTCTGCAAGGTCAAAGGAAATGGGGAGCCTCACCATTTTCTCTTTGCTCACAAATCCTGTCTCAGGGGCAAATCTAAGATATGAATAGGCTGAGCGTGTGATCTGTGACCTGGATTCAGGAACTGAGTAGTTATCATAACAAAAGAGCGGCCACAATGCCCAGGTAATCCAATCAGGTAACCTGGCAGACAGGATAAAAACAATGCACTCAGATTTCTGTTGTAGACCGCCTTTTCTGTGATGTATGTATGATGTATTGGGGGTGGTCTTGGGCTCCAGGGTGGGCAGTTCAAAAGTCTATATAAGGGCTTGCATGCCTTTGTCCTGGGTCCTCCTTCTCTCTCCTGCATCTGGGAGAGCACCCTGTTGCAACTGCTTTAATAAATGTTTTCTCTGCAAGGAGGGAGGAGGTGGGGGAGCCTCTCCATTCTCTTTTCCTTCACAAATCCTGTCTTAAGGGTATGTCTGTGTATGAATAGGGTGAGCCTGTGACCTGGCTCAGGAACTAAGTATTTGTCATTACAAAAGACTGGCCAGGCTCCCCAGGGTATCCAATCAAGTAAGCATTAACAGGTAACCTGCCAGACAGGACGTAAACAATGCGCTCAGATTTCTGTTGTAGACCGCCCTTTCTGTGATGTAGATATGTTTCTGGAGGTGGTCTTGGACTCCAAGGTGGGCAATTTAAAATGTCTATATAAGGGCGGGCACACCTTTTTTTCTGGGTCTCCCTCCTTTCCTGCATGTGAGGGGAGCACCCTGTTGCAACAGTTCAATAAAGATCAGGCTTACGAGCTGCTTTGCTTCTCAATATTCTCTGGTTGGTCTCTGTTACTTTCTCCTACCAATGTAGAACCTACAAAGGACTCTATAAGGGCTCTTGGGTACCCCAAAAGGGAATAAGGGCAGATTTTGTTTACAACAATGGCTATTAGCTAGGATGGCTCTGATCTGCCCCAATGGTACAAGCAGTAATGCCTCTGAATACCACTTGCTGGAAACCGCAGGAGGGGAGAGGAATTTTCTTATATTTTTAATTCTATGTTGGGAACTGCCTTGAGACTTACGAGTATAGGCCAGCATACAAATTTGATTAATACAATGGTACCTCTGGATGCGAACGGGATCCATTCCGGAGCCCTGTTCGCATCCTGAAGCGAACGCAACCCGCATCTGCGCGTGTGTGCGTCGCGATTCGCCGCTTCCGTGCATGCGCGTGACGTCATTTTGAGCGTCTGCGCATGCGTGAGCGGCGAAACCTGGAAGTAATGTGCTCCATTACTTCCAGGTCGCCACGGAGTGCAACCCGAGAATGCTCAACCCAAAGCTACTTCAACCCAAGGTATGACTGTAATAATAATAATAATAATAATAATAATAATAATAATAATAATAATGGTGCTTGAATACTGCTTGCAAGTTTCCCACAGGCACCACTGTAAGAAGATGATGCTGGAGTAAAGGGGCCATTGATGCAATGGGCTCTTCTAACCTTTTTATGTAAAAAAAGGAGTTTCTCGGATTATTGTACGTACAAAGAAAGCTCCTCTGGTGGCCAGGAAATTTGGAGAGCATCTCCCAAGAGCAGAAGCAAGGACCACGGTTTGAAACCATAGCTGCAAAAGGGATCTCTGCAGCAGCTCGGGGAACGCCCTGTCCTAAAGAGTTGCTATTTTGAGCGTGTAAATAATTAACCGCTTTAAGAGCAGGTCTTTTCATCGAAAGAAGGGGAACAGAAACACACACGCTCACACCCGTCACAGGGAGAAAACAGAGATGGCCGGGATATCTTATATCGATTTCAATTAGAGATCGAGCCGTACTAGAAAACGTCATGTTTTCCCAAAGCTTGTTTTCCCATTTTTAGATTTGCAGGATGCTGGGGGCGGCCTGCACAGCTTATCATCGAATAAGTCCACCCCCCCTTGCAATGCAAGAATCACGGCAGTGTCCCAGACCAAATGCAGACCACCAGCTACCAAAGGCTTGGCAAACGTCTTGTTTTTCTAGCCTACCTGGGACTGCACACCTGGAAAGTCCTAATATAGAGCTGATGGGGTGAGACTATAGAAGCCGAGTGAGTCAGACAAATTGGCCCATCCGCCTGAATATTGTCTGCACTGACGGGCAGCAGTTATCCAGTGTTTCAGGCACGGAGCTACAGCTCTTCACCTCCGAATCTTCTCTATGTTATAAGAATTCTAAGGTGTGTGATAGGAATTTTGAGGTCTAAGATATATGATAATGTTCATAACCGCACGTACATTTATCAGCACAGGAAGACCGACCTGAAGCCATTTTGATTCCTAAACTGAGCAAATGTTTTCTCTGCAAGGTCAAAGTGGAAAATCCTCCCCATTTTCTTTTCCTTCACAAATCCTGTCTTAAGGGTATGTCTGTGTTTGAATAGGGCGTGAGCCCAGGAACTAAGTATTTATCACTACAAAAGACTGGCCAGGCTCTCCCCCCCCCCCCCGCAGTCCAATCAAGTAACCTGCCAGACAGGAGATAAACAACAACAGGAGAAAAACAATATTCATATTTCTGTTTTAGACCGCCTTTTCTGTGATGCAGGTGTGATGTATCTGAGGGGTGGTCTTAGGTTACACCCCTTCTGTGATGTATGTATGATGTTTCTGGGGGTGGTCTTGATCTAAAGGTAAAGGGACCCCTGACCATTAGGTCCAGTTGCGGACGACTCTGGGGTTGCGGCGCTCATCTTGCTTTATTGGCCGAGGGAGCTGGCATACAGCTTCCGGGTCATGTGGCCAGCATGACTAAGCCGCTTCTGGCGAACCAGAGCAGTGCACGGAAACGCCATTTACCTTCCCGCCGGAGTGGTACCTATTTATCTACTTGCACTTTGACGTGCTTTCGAACTGCTAGGTTGGCAGGAGCAGGGACCGAGGAACAGGAGCTCACCCCGTCATGGGGATTCGAACCGCTGACCTTCTGATCAGCAAGTCCTAGGCTCTGTGGTTTAACCCACAGCGCCACCCACGTCCCTTAATCTGCAGGGTCTTGATCTACAGGGTGGCAATTTCAAGAGTCTTTATAAGGCCTTGCGTTCCATTTTTCTGGGTCCCCCCTCTCTCCTGTGGGTGAGGGGAGCACCCTGTTGCAACAGATCAATAAAGATCAGGCTTACTAGCTGCTTTGCTTCTCAATATTCTCTGGTTGGCCTCTGTTATTTTCTCCCACCAATAGGGAACCTATGTAAGGGCTCTATATGGGCTCTTGGATACCCCATAAGGGGAAAAGGGCAGATTTTGTTTACAACAGGTGCCATAAATAAAATGCACATTCAGAAGTGCACAAGGTAAATGCATAAACCACATTCCTGTGAAATAAAAAAAATTAAGGTATTTTATATATTTAATAAATGTTCATAAATGTACCAACCAAGCGCATACATAGATGTGTGGACCACATGTCTGGAGCAGCACAGGAGGACTGCCCTGAAACCATTTTTACGCCCAAACTGACCAAATGTTTTCTCTGCAAGGAGGGAGGCGGTGGGGGCGCCTCCCCATTGTCCTTTCCTTCACAAATCCTGTCTTAAGGGTATGCCTGTGTATGAATAGGGTGAGCCTGTGACCTGGCTCAGGAACTAAGTATTTGTCATTACAAAAGACTGGCCAGGCTCCCCAGGGTTTCCAATCAAGTAAGCATTAACAGGTAACCTGCCAGACAGGAAGTAAACAAAGCACTCAGATTTCTGTTGTAGACCACCCTTTCTGTGATGTAGGTATGATGTATCTGGGGGTGGTCTTGGGCTACACCCCTTCTATTTCTGAGGGTGGTCTTGGACTCCAAGGTGGGCAATTTAAAATGTCTATATAAGGGCGGGCACACCTTTGTTCTGGGTCTTCCTCCTTTCCTGCGTTTGAGGGGAGCACCCTGTTGCAACAGTTCAATAAAGCTGCTTACACGCTGCTTTGTTTCTCAATATTCTCTGCTTGGCCTCTGTTATTTTGTCCAACTGATGGGGAACCTATGAAGGACTCTATAAGGGCTCTTGTGTCCCCCATAAGGGAATAAGGGCAGATTTACGTTTATTACAGAGGGTTTAAAAATTGTAGCCTGCTTTCTGCTCTGGGCTCCTCACCTCCTTACAAAGTGGGGGACGGACGGATGGGCAGCTCCTTGTAAGAACTCCTTGTGGGGTCCCTTGGTGGAGATTTGGGCTGCAAAAACCAACCTCAATTCCCTTACAACGTGGGAATTATCTGCTGCATGAGAAACAACACTTCCTTCACTTGCAAAAAGTATGCTCTAGAAATGATTTAGGACAGATGTTTTAAGTAGAAGAGTTGGACCAGACTGTAGGAGTTTCTTTTCTTTTTCTCCGTCTCCCCTCAAAAAAAGAAAACCCCTACACAACGCTCTACTATTTAATTTAAAATAATTTTTTAAGGCTACAACCAACTGGCTTTCTCCCTCATTAAAGCCTGATGAACGGTAATTGAGTCGGTATATTTTTACATTTAAAACGGTGATTTAACAGCTATATTTAACCCTTAATTTGGGCAAGTGTTAAGTATTAAAAATCAAGACCCAATTTGAAATTAAAAACTCAATCAATTTTTATTCGCCCTGATTACCAGCCCCAATTTGCTCCGGTTTATCCCAACTCTGCAACGTTAAAAAACAGAGAGAGAGGGAGAGATTTGAGGAGCTGCAAGTGACTGGTCCCAAACACCTGTGCCTACCTTTTTCTGAATATACCGTGAGTTAGTCCATACAGGGGCCTTGATCGTGAATCGTGGCAAGTCAGGAGCCATGATTTGACATCTTTGACATCTTTCCACAGGGCCTGTAAGACAAAGTTGTTCTGGCAGGCCCTTGGTCAGGGCTCAGCCTGACTCCCCTTCCCTTTTCGTATAAGAACTACAGTGGTACCTCGGAGCTAGTGGCGGAGGGAAGGCTCTCAAATGATGCTGGAGAAGGGCCCAGCAGGGAGAGAGGCAGCTCTGCAGATGGGGAAGCAAATCAGCGCAACACCAGGGATAAAGGGGGGCAGATGGGGGAATCGGCGAGAGGGCTCCAGGACTCTTCACTGGACACCAGCGGGGAGAGCACGGGTCCTCCGCTACCCACGCCCACCCTGCGCAGAAGACCTCCGCGCAGAGAGAGTAGGAGGAGACTGGGTGTCAAACAACTTTTATGTTGGAAAAGATTTAAGAAACGCCCACTGACGGATTCTGCTAGCGACTGAGGCAGCCACGAAGTGAAGGGCTGCCCAGACTGAAAGGTTTAGCAAGGCAACAAAGCCTGGAGAGGCGGCAACTTACGCACGAGCAACCCATACACATTACACTCGGGTTACGTACTTAATTCGTTCCGGAGGTCCATTCTCAACCTGAAACTGTTCTTAACCTGAAGCACCACTTTGGCTAATGGGGCCTCCCGCTGCCGCCGGAGCACGATTTCTGTTCTCATCCTGAAGCAAAGTTCTTAACCTGAAGCACTATTTCTGGGTTAGCGGAGTCTGTAACCTGAAGCGTATGTAACCTGAAGCATATGTAACCTGAGGTACCACTGTACAGTCATACCTCGGGTTACAGACGCTTCAGGTTGCGTATTTTCAGGTTACGGATGCGCTGAAACCCGGAAGTACTGGAACGGGTTTCAGCGGTCGCATATGCGCAGAAGAACTAAATTGCCCTTTGCGCATAAGCGCCAAATCGCAACCCACACGTGCGCAGGCGCGCCGCTGCAGGTTGCGAACGTGCATCCCACACAGATCACGTTCACAACCCGAACGTCCACGGTAGTACGAAAGAGACCTCCCAACATTCTCACAGGCCCATATAAGATCAGCGTACACAGTTGGGCCTGATGAGCATATACTGTTACCAACCCAAATCTTGTGGAAAGCCATCTAATTCAGACTTTAATTTTATCCTGACTTGTTTTTAAGAGGTGATTTAATTATTATTTTATATCAATGTTTATATTTGATGATGTTGTTGTTGTTGTTGTTGTTGTTGTTGTTATTATTATTATTATTATTATTATTATGGCATGCAACAAATAGGTAGAGAGACTGCTGGGTGAAGAAGATGAAGATGAATTTCACCTAGCCAGGCAAATCTGTTTTGGTGACAGGTCTCTAAAGTGACCCTGCTGTTTGTCTGTCTCATCGCCGCTTTATGGGCAGATGACCTAGAGAATGGTTGACGTCTCCTATGATATATTTCCTTACATGCCATTTGGCGGTTCCTTCGCTGCGAGAAGCCATGTTAGAAGGAACCAGGCAGAGGGCCTTCTCGGTAGTAGCACCCGCCCTGTGGAACGCCCTCCCACCAGATGTCAAAGAGATAAACAACTATCTGACTTTTAGAAGACATCTGAAGGCAGCCCTGTTTAGGGAAGCTTTTAATGTTTAACAGACCACTGCATTTTAATACTTTGTTGGAAGCCGCCCAGAGTGGCTGGGAAACCCAGCCAGATGGGCAGGGTATAAAGGTAAAGGTAAAGGGACCCCTGACCATTAGGTCCAGTCGTGGCCGACTCTGGGGTTGCGGTGCTCATCTCGCTTTACTGGCCGAGCGAGCCTGGCATACAGCTTCCGGGTCATGTGGCCAGCATGACTAAGCCGCTTCTGGAGAACCAGAGCAGCGCACGGAAACGCCGTTTACCTTCCCGCCGGAGCGGTACCTATTTATCTACTTGCACTTTGACGTACTTTCGAACTGCTAGGTTGGCAGGAGCTGGGACCGAGCGACGGGAGCTCACCCCGTCGCGGGGATTCGAACTGCCGACCTTCTGATCGGCAAGTCCTAGGCTCTGTGGTTTAACCCACAGCACCACCCGCGCCTTATTACTATTATGGCATACAACAAATAGGCAGAGAGACTGCTGGGTGAAGAAGATAAAGACGAATATGAATTTCACCTAGCCAGCCAAATCTGTTTTGGTGACAGGTCTCCAAAGTGACCCTGCTGTTTGTCTGGCTCATCGCAGCTTTGTGGGCAAATGACCTAGAGAACGGTCGACGTCTGCTATGATACATTTCCTTACAAGCCATTTACGTACCCATTAGAATCAAGAGCATCTGAAACGGCTTTTCTCTCCTTAAAAAAAAGGGGGAACGCAGGAAGCAAACACTTCCTATTTCCTGTCCTCCGTCAGGAAGCAGCAGCACAGCTGCCAAAGGAATAAGGTCCTTTCCGTAGCAGGAGGAAAGTCAAGCCTGGGACTGACACCTGGGGAGTCCAGGGCAGGTGGCAGCAACCTTGGCGGCACGACTGCGAAAAGGCACCGTGCTTTCTGGACCCTTTCCAGAGCGGAGAGGCGAAAAGCAGGATGCTCTGAAACGGAGTAAACATCTTGTCGGAGATCAGGCAAAGGCAGTTTTATGCTGCCCTGGGTTTTTTTTAATATTTTAAACCTTAAGTAGCTGGGAAAGTTGCCAACGTCAATATGGACTTTGCAAAGATGGTATCCTCGGTATCAGAGAGTGAGAGCGAGAGAGACATAAAGTGAAGGCTCTCCTTTCTCTCCCGCAGAGGAGGAGATCACGGAGAGAAGCAAGCATTTTTAAAAAAGAAGGCCCAATGTATTAATCAGACTGAAGGTTATGATGAGACAGCAGGCTTGTGTATTCTCTGCTCAAAAAGAAAAACAGTACATCGTCTCCATTCGACGTCAAGGTCACCAGAATCGCGCCCCCTCAAGGAAAGCTCAATTCAGCACCCTGCGTGTAAATTGCGCGAAATAAGCAAAACTGGGCATCCCTGACTCATTCGGCATAATTCATCCAGCTCCTCTTCACGGTGGGACAAGGCAAGAACCAGCAACAAGGGCAGAAAAGGGAGAGACTCGACCCACAGAGATCGCCCACGTCTGGCTGTTGAGATTAGCTAAGTATCCATTGCTGGTCTACTCTTGTCACCACAAGGGACAACAGTACTACTTTTGGGAAGGGTGGAGGGGACCAAATGAGGCTTCCATCTTTTGTCATAGTTACAGGTAGGTAGCCGTGTTGGTCTGCCGTAGTCGAAACAAAATAATAATAAAAAATCCCTTCCGGTAGCACCTTAGAGACCAACTAAGTTTGTTATTGATATGAGCTTTCGTGTGCATACACACTGTGCATCTGAAGAAGTGTGCATGCACACGAAAGCTCATACCAATAAGAAACTTAGTTGGTCTCTAAGGTGCTACTGGAAGGAATTTGTTTGTTTGTTTGTTTCGATCTTTTGTCATGTTCAGTTCTTAGATAATCTGGGAAAGCGTTGCTCACAGCAGCAGACACCTCCCGAGTAGGTAAGGTAAAAAGGTAAAGGACCCCTGGATGGTTAAGTCCAGTCCAAGGCGACTATGGGGTTGCGGTGCTCATCTCGCTTCTCAGGCCAAGGGAGCTGGCGTTTGTCCACAGATAGCTTTCCGGGTCATGTGGCCAGCAGGACTAAGCCGCTTCTGGCGCAACAAGACACAGTGACAGAAACCAGAGCGCATGGAAACGCTGTTTACCTTCCTGCCGCAGTGGTATCTATTTATCTACTTGCACTGGCATGCTTTTGAACTGCTAGGCTGGCAGGAGCTGGGACAGAGCAACAGGAGCTCAATCCATTGTGGGGATTTGAATTGCAGACCTTTCCTGCTTGGCAGGGGGTTGGACTCGATGGCCCTTGTGGTCACTTCCAACTCTATGATTCTATGATTCTAAGTCCAAGAGGCTCAGTGGTTTATACCACAGCGCCACCCACGTCCCCAGAATAACCACAGGCCGGTGACCCCGAAATGGGCATTTTCTGCTCTGGCCACTGAACTTTGGAATGGCCTTCCCTTTGCCCAACACTTTCCCTGACCCCAGGAGATTGGACTCTCTTCTTACTGGATTCCTGTTTCTCACAAAATGAAAACCAGTATAGAGCTATTGTATTTCTGCTTGTAGGATAGTGTTTTGTTTTATTTAAAAGCATTTCTTCTCTTTTCTCTAAAGCAGGCTCAAATTTGTTAACAGTTCTATAAGCGGTGCACGAAAATGCAATACAATTTTTAAAAAAATAATATTGTATGTTTATTTTTCCATGCCTGCAAGGAGCTCAAGCACACATGCATGAACTTTTTCCCAACACACTATGAGGTAGGTTGGGTTAAAGTAGAGATAGCAACTAGCTCAAAGCCACCAAATGAACTTCATTGGTTTAGGGCAGGGGTCTGCAACCTTCAAGACAAAAAGAGCCACTTGGACCCGTTTCCGAAGAAAAAAAACCTGGGAGCCGCAAAAACCATTGCAACATTTAAAGCATGCGCGCCGCTGCCCTCCAATCTGACAGGCGGGAAGGTGACGTCGGGACGGTGCGTGACTAACGCACGCACCGCCCCCATGCGGCGTCACAGCCAGTACAGCGCCCGCCACAGTGGGGAGTGTCGGGGCGCACAATGCGCCTCCTACCCTCGCTAGTATCCGCCCCAGAGCCGCGGCAAAGGTGTAAAAGAGCCACATGCGGCTCCGGAGCCGCGGGTTGCAGACCCCTGGTTTAGGGGCATTAAATTCAATTCCCGCCATGTGTGAATTCTGTTGAATTGTGCCCCAGATTAAATTGCACTGAATTTTCGCCCCAAAATACAGGAGGAGGGGATGCAAGAAGGGAGAAGTTTCACCCCCCATTGGCAGTTCCTTTCCTCAATCAGTAGTTTCGGTACCACTAAAATAAAATAAAAACCAGGGTCTTCGTCCTGATGCCAATAAGTGCAAATGCAAATAAGTGAACATGTACACAGAATTATGACATTGCAATGGAACATGCCAATCTGATTTCCCTCCATGGTTTGTTACTGTAGATCATGACGTCAACACAGATGTCATCAAAATACACCCCTAAATGAACTTAGAATCATAGAATCATAGAATCATAGAGTTGGAAGAGACCACAAGGGCCATCGAGTCCAACCCCCTGCCAAGCAGGAAACACCATCAGAGCACTCCTGACATATGGTTGTCAAGCCTCTGCTTAAAGACCTCCAAAGTAGGAGACTCCACCACACTCCTTGGCAGCAAATTCCACTGTCAAACAGCTCTTACTGTCAGGAAGTTCTTCCTCATGTTTAGGTGGAATCTTCTTTCTTGTAGTTTGGATCCATTGCTCCGTGTCCGCTTCTCTGGAGCAGCAGAAAACAACCTTTCTCCCTCCTCTATGTGACATCCTTTTATATATTTGAACATGGCTATCATATCACCCCTTAACCTCCTCTTCTCCAGGCTAAACATGCCCAGCTCCCTTAGCCGTTCCTCATAAGGCATCGTTTCCAGGCCTTTGACCATTTTGGTTGCCCTCCTCTGGACACGTTCCAGTTTGTCAGTGTCCTTCTTGAATTGTGGTGCCCAGAACTGGACACAGTACTCCAGGTGTGGTCTGACCAGAGCAGAATACAGTGGCACTATTACTTCCCTTGATCTAGATGCTATACTCCTATTGATGCAGCCCAGAATTGCATTGGCTTTTTTAGCTGCCGCGTCACACTGTTGGCTCATGTCAAGTTTGTGGTCAACCAAGACTCCTAGATCCTTTTCACATGTACTGCTCTCAAGCCAGGTGTCACCCATCTTGTATTTGTGCCTCTCATTTTTTTTGCCCAAGTGTAATACTTTACATTTCTCCCTGTTAAAATTCATCTTGTTTGTTTTTGCCCAGTTCTCTAATCTGTCAAGGTCGTTTTGAAGTGTGATCCTGTCCTCTGGGGTGTTAGCCACCCCTCCCAGTTTGGTGTCATCTGCAAATTTGATCAGGATGCCCTTGAGTCCATCATCCAAGTCGTTGATAAAGATGTTGAATAAGAGCGGGCCCAAGACAGAACCCTGTGGCACCCCACTAGTCACTCTTCTCCAGGATGAAGAGGAACCATTGATGAGCACCCTTTGGGTGCGGTCAGTCAGCCAGTGACTTCACTGACCCCGGTCTAGTTCTTATCTCAAAAGTGTCCTGCGAGGCATTGATCACACCTCCTGAGCTCCTCAGACTTTAGGTAAAGATCACTGCAAATAATCTGGTTACCAGGATAATTTGATTAATTTAATTAATTAAGGATAATTTAATTAATTCAAGGGAAGTAATAGTGCCACTGTATTCTGCTCTGGTCAGACCTCACCTGGAGTACTGTGTCCAGTTCTGGGCACCACAGTTCAAGAAGGACACTGACAAACTGGAACGTGTCCAGAGGAGGGCAACCAAAATGGTCAAAGGCCTGGAAACGATGCCTTATGAGGAACGGCTAAGGGAGCTGGGCATGTTTAGCCTGGAGAAGAGGAGGTTAAGGGGTGATATGATAGCCATGTTCAAATATATCAAAGGATGTCACATAGAGGAGGGAGAAAGGTTGTTTTCTGCTGCTCCAGAGAAGCGGACACGGAGCAATGGATCCAAACTACAAGAAAGAAGATTCCACCTAAACATTAGGAAGAACTTCCTGACAGTAAGAGCTGTTTGACAGTGGAATTTGCTGCCAAGGAGTGTGGTGGAGTCTCCTTCTTTGGAGGTCTTTAAGCAGAGGCTTGACAACCGTATGTCAGGAGTGCTCTGATGGTGTTTCCTGCTTGGCAGGGGGTTGGACTCGATGGCCCTTGTGGTCTCTTCCAACTCTATGATTCTATGATTCTATGAATTACCTGCCTCCTGTAGAAGAATGGGTTCCATACAGGCAATAGTAAGATAAACTTAGAACTCGGGAGACAAAGATAACCAGTTTGCCATTCCTCACCAAGATCATACTCTTTCAACAACCAGCTCGGCAAAGTAAACAAAATAGGAAATAGGCAAGGACTTATAGGAAGAGGCAATAGAACAAAGAAATATAACAAAGCTACTCGCCTCCTCTCCATTGAGATGCACTGGCTAAGGATTTTGGGTATAATATACAGCTGAGTGACTGGGTAAAATTATGGAAAGGAGGTTTAAAATTTACTGCATGCAATGCCTTAAAAGAAAATATGATGAAAATGATGTATAGATGGTATATTATACCCGTTAAGTTAGCTAAAATGTATAAAGTTAGTAATAAATGTTGGAAATGTAAAGAAAAAGAAGGAACATTTTATCATATGTGGTGGGAATGTAAAAAGGAGGAAAACTTCTGGGAGATGATATATAATGAGATGAAAAAAATGTTGAAATATACATTTATAAAGAAACCAGAAGCATTTTTACTGGGCATTGTTGGGAGTGATATAAACAGAAAGGAATGTAAGCTCTTTTTATATGCAACAACGGCAGCAAGAATACTATTGGCCCAAAATTGGAAGCAAGAAGAATTACTGACGATAGAAGAATGGAGGTTGAAACTAATGGATTATGCAGAACTACATAAACTAACAGGAAGGATTCGAAATCGGCGGGACCAGAAATTCACAGAAGACTGGAGTAAATATACGGATTATTTGAAAAGTATTTGTGAAGATCAGACGACGTTTGTAGGTTTGCAAGTAGTTTTGTGAGGAGAATTATTGGAATTATTGCAAAAATGGATAAGGGGGAGGATGATTAGTTAAGATAATTAAAGGTAATATAAATTTAAGAAATGCATAAGAATTGGTTAAAACGGTGGATCATCAGAGGTGCTGATGGAAGTCCAAAATGACTGTATAAGTGATAACGTTTTGTGGTACGTATTATAATTTATATGTTAAAATTAATAAAAATTATTTTAAAAAAAGAGATGTACTGGCTAAAATCCGTACAAAACCCCTAGTTTTTCAAGAGTTCTCTAAGCTCCATCAAAGAGCTTTATGCCCTCAAGGAACCAAAACTCCAGACAGATATTCCCTTCTGCTGCTCTTTCTTACATGAATTTTAGAGTGGGTTCTGCGGCAAAACAGTCGCACTCACTTCCCTTGGGCTTTGGGGAAGTAGTTGGGGGTTCTTTTGCAGTCTAGAGCAAGGTGCATTTGTCTTGCAAGATGTGCTGTGTTGCAATTTCGCTGCCTGCAGCAGCACCACCATATTCTGCCTCTTTCACTTCACGCGAAAAAAACCAAACTGCAGGCCCGTCGCCACTTGAACACAGACCCCCGCATGGTCCAAGAAACAGAAAGCAGGCAGGCAGCGCAGCATTTCCTCTGTGCCCGCCCCACCGACAAAAGGTGCCTTCTGCCCCACGTACGGCGGCTTTGATTGGTGGCCAGAAGTGCTGGGCTGTCTGCGAGACTCGAGCCGTTCAGCTTCTTGAGAGGCTCAATCATTAGGACAATTTAGTGGATGAGTAACTTGAGTATCTGCCCAGTTGGCTAACGTTCCAGAATCTGATGAAAGCAAGAGACTGGAACGATATGTAGTTGTTTCATTCTTCCATGATGTCATGTCAAACATCACCGCCGTGGCCTCCGGGGTTCAGGAACAATGGGAGAGAGGTGGTCGGGAGGGGGGTGAACCATTATCCCAATCAAGTTCTCCCCCAGGGAAACGGGGCGGACAGGTTATGCTTCGCTTTCAGTGGCCTAAAAAGGAGGGGGCATCATTCATGGCGCAAAGTGTGCGGTGAGCATCTCTGGCTGCCCCTGAGATAGGATAAAGTGATGAACATTGGGCACCCCCAACTTCACAGAAATCACCAGTTCCTGAAAGATCTGCATGAGTCTCCCATATGCTCCTGAGTTTCCAGTTTCAAGATTCTAGGCCAGGTAGGCAAACCTGTAGCTAACTTAGGACCTCCTTACCTGCATGATAGCCCTCTTAAAACCTGTGTTTTAAGATCTGCTAGAGAGGCTCTGGGACGCGGGTGGCGCTGTGGGTTAAACCACAGAGCCTAGGACTTGCCGATCAGAAGCAGTTCAAAAGCATGTCAAAGCATGTCAAAGTGCAAGTAGATAAATAGGTACCACTCCAGCGGGAAGGTAAACGGTGTTTCCGTGCGTTGCTCTGGTTCGACAGAAGCAGCTTAGTGGTTCCCCAAGGTGGGCTTTAGGGTCCCTTGTGGGGGTGGTAGGATTAAGGGGTACTAAATCACTGATTAAGGGGTCGTCTAAACTACTGAGCCTAGGGCTTGCAAATCAGTAGGTTGGCGGTTTGAATCCCTGCGACGGGGTGAGCTCCTGTTGCTCAGTCCCTGCTCCTGCCAACCTAGCAGTTCGAAAACACTAAGTGCAAGTAGATAAATAGGTACCGATCTGGCAGGAAGGTAAACGGTGTTTCCGTGCGTTGCTCTGGTTTGCCAGAAGCGGCTTAGTCCTGCTGGCCACATGACCCGGAAGCTGTACGCTGGCTCCCACGGCCAATAAAGCGAGATGAGCGCCGCAACCCCAGAGTCAGCCACGACTGGACCTAGTGATCAGGGGTCCCTTTACCTTTACCTTTAAGAGACAAGGAGGCAACCGGGGAGGGGGTGCTGAAGGTACAAATACCTATCAAACTTTGAAAAGCTGTTATCACTGGATCAAGTTCATCCGTTTCATTGTACTAATTAAACTAACTCGTTTTAATTAGATTGTAAGTGTGCAATTAATTGGTGCTGTTCTGAACTGTACCGTGTCGTTACAGTCATACCTCAGGTTACAGACGCTTCGGGTTGCGCGTTTTTGGGTTGCGCACCGTACCGAACCCGGGAGTACCAGAAAGGGTTACTTCTGCATTTCGGCGCTCGCGCAGAAATCCTAAATCACACTTTGCGAATGGGCAGAAGTGCGACTCACGACCCGCGCATGCACAGATGCGGCGCTGCGGGCTGCGAACACTGCGGGTTGTGAACATGCCTCCCGCACGGATCACGTTCGCAACCCGAGCATCCACTGTATTTAGTGGGCTGTGCAAACCACTATTCTGAATATTGCTTTTTATAGGGTATTGGTAGTGGGCACCGGGGATGAGTTTACGGTGGCCCAAAAAGTTTGGGAACGACAGGTTTAGGCAAATCTGTGGCACTGGCGCAAGTTGGAGCACTCTGCTTGCCACACCTCAAAAAATATTGCAGAATTGGGAAAAGGTCAGACTTCCTCAGTGCCGATTCACAACCTGGTTAATGTTTAGAATCCAATCACAGCTGAGAGTTCATAAGCCACCCGCCCCCCTTGCAAGCTCGTTTTTGTAGTTAGGAACGTCTCTCATAAAAATTGCCAAGCACCACACAGCACGTATGAGACAGAGAGGACACCCAGCACAGTCGCCCTGCTTCGTCGAACCCAGCAAGGGAACTCCGGGGCAAGTACAGATAATAAAAGACACGTCGAGGAACAGATCAGCAATCATGCATGGCGAGGCTGCAAACTCCACAGCTGGGGAAAGCTGGAGAGTAACCTCGGGTAATGTAATTATTGTGTGTTCACAAATCTTACGCCGAGCCCAGACGTTTCAACGCAATGTACACACCACCTTACAAAGTTCGCAATCTGCCCCTTGGACAAAAAGTGCGAGGTTATGAGAAAGGAATCTATGGGGGAAGCCTGTTTGCTAAATGGAAAGAGCTCAATCTCTTCTCTCGCGTATAGCGTGCGATGGTCACCGCCAGGCTCGATTATTGTACAGTGGTAGCTCTGGTTACGAACTTAATTCGTTCTGGAGGTCCGTTCTTAACCTGAAACTGTTCTTAACCTGAAGCACCACTTTAGCTAATGGGGCCTCCTGCTGCCACCGCACCGCCACCGCCGATTTCTGTTCTCATCCTGAAGCAAAGCTCTTAACCCAAAGTACTATTTCTGGGTTAGCGGAGTCTGTAACCTGAAGCGTCTGTAACTTGAGGTACCACTGTAACTCGCCCTACGCACGGCTGCCCATGAAGCTGACCCAGAAACTCCAGTGGGTGCAGAATGCCGCGGCGAGACTCCTTACGGGGTCCTCATCACGGGATCACATTCATCCAGTGCTTTACCAGCTGCACTGGCTCCCGGTGGAGTACAGGGTCAGGTTGAAGGTGCTGGTTTTGACCTTTAAAGCCCTTCACGGCCTAGGACCCACGTACCTGCGGGACCGCCTCTCCTGGTATGCCCCGCGGAGGACCTTAAGGTCCACAAATGACAACACTTTGGAGGTCCCAAGTCACAAGGTGGTTAGATTGGTCTCAACTAGGGCCAGGGCCTTTTCAGTACTGGCCCCAACTTGGTGGAACGCTCTGTCCCAAGAGACCAGGACCCTGCGGGACTTGAAATCTTTCCGCAGGGCCTGCAAGACGGAGCTGTTCCGCCAGGCCTTTGGTCAGGGTCCAGTCTGACCCCCCCTTTTTTTACAAGACCTTGCATATAAGTGGCCTCTCTAACTCCTCTCGCCGGCTCATACAAATAGTTGAGCCTGATGAGCACTTAACATTCCCAACCCTTATAGGTATAGTTATAAATTATGGGTTGCCATCTGATTAATGCTGATTTTAAGCTGTATTTCAGTCGAAATGTTTTAACGTATTATATACTTTGATGTGAAGGGACACGGGTGGCGCTGTGGGTTAAACCACAGAGCCTAGGACTTGCTGATCAGAAGGTTGGCGGTTCAAATCCCCGCGACAGAGTGAGCTCCCTTTGTTCGGTCCCTGCTCCTGCCAACCTAGCAGTTCAAAAGCACGTCAAAGTGCAAGCAGATCAATAGGTACCGCTCCAGCGGGAAGGTAAAGGGTGTTTCCGTGCACTGCTCTGGTTCGCCACATGACCCGGAAAAACTGTCTGAGGACAAACATCTGCTCCCTTGGCCAGTAAAGTGAGATGAGCGCCGCAACCCCAGAGTCGTTCGCAACCAGGTGCTGCACGGGCAATATTTGGTTTTCAGCCACGCGATATTTCACCTGCTAAACATCGTGATATCCTGATACATCACGTCTGAAATAAGGATAGAACTACGTAGAGGCATTGGCTGGCTTCACGGTTTCTCCCGCATCTTGCCGGTGTCAAAAATTATGATACCAATATCACAATATGAACTTTCAGCCGGTTTCGGACAATATATCGCCCAGCCCTAGTGAAGAAGTCCTTCCATTTCCATGCCTTAAACCTGGTTAGGGACATTTGGGGTTCTCCACCGGGGATGATGGGAGTTGTAGTCCAGCGTCTGGTGGGCCACAGTTTTTTCACCACGGCATACAGCCCTCAGGCCTTGTGTG
This sequence comes from Podarcis liolepis, assembly GCF_965112155.1. Classification (NCBI taxonomy): domain Eukaryota; kingdom Metazoa; phylum Chordata; class Lepidosauria; order Squamata; family Lacertidae; genus Podarcis; species Podarcis liolepis. The sequence continues at coordinate 121,006,750 of NC_139557.1, forward strand.
GGGCCACCCTGTTGCACAGAAACCCCTCTGTCCTCCAGCCAAGGAAGCAAGTGGGATTATCGCAGCTCAAGAACAAATTCCAGCCAGGCAAAAACTCTCAGAGCAGTGTGGCGTTTGGTCAGTGGGGAGGGGATGTTGCTTGGGAGGGGGCATGGGGAGCACCCCACAGGCTGCATAGAGAGGCTTGTGGGCCACATTTGGCCTCTGGGCCCACGGTGATTCCCCTCCCCTGGCATAGACAAGCGAAGGAGCCAAAGACTTGATATAATCTCCAGTTTGGGATGCTCTCCGCCTTTATAATAATAATAAATAATAATACATTTTTAGTTATACCCCGCCAGGCTGGGCTCAGGGCGGCTAACAACAGTAAAATTACAATAAAAACATAATGGGGGGGGCAATTTAAAATACAGGTTAAAAGTACAATTTAAAATAAAGCCTCATTTTAATAGTAGCCCATAGATCAAAACCATAAGGGGAGGGAAACATAAGGGTCAGACTGAGTCCAAACCAAAGGCCAGGCGGAACAGCTCTGTCTTGCAGGCCCTGCAGAAAGATGTCAAGTCCCGCAGGTCCCTGGTCTCTTGGGACAGAGCGTTCCACCAAGTTGGGGCCACTACTGAAAAGGCCCTGGCCCTAGTTGAGACCAATCTAACCACCTTGCAACCTCCAAAGTGTTGTCATTTGTGGACCTTAAGGTCCTCCATGGGGCATACCAGGAGAGGCGGTCCCGTAGGTATGTGGATCCTAGGCCACATGGGGCTTTAAAGGTCAAAACAGACACTGCCAGTGCTTTGCCAATGCCCTCCCCAAATGCATCTTCTGAACACGCAGGGCGTTTTGTGAAGGACGCGAAGCGGCACCAAACCTTCTTGTAGCAACGTTACAGGAAAAGGACTCATCCTTAATGTAATCAAGCTCTGCGTTGCGGCCATATGGAAGCAATTTTAGTCAATAAGCAACTCCTGGAGGGGAGACGGAGGAGCAGAAACGATGGGGAAATTGAGAAAGGAGGCAGGAAACTCAGCGGTTGCACTGAGAAGGGAAGCCTCCCCTACCGACAGGAGCTTCGGGTTCCCGGTGTTGGACATGGCACCGTTCTGGGTCTCTGCCTGGGCACAACGCTCTCAGTAGCCCATTGCTGTTGTTGGCATCTGTCTGTCTCGAGAGACAATGGATCGAACCACTGCTGTGGTTTGTCCACCTAGGAAGGGAGAAAGAAAACTCTGATCCTGAAACTCCACTGCCTTGTGGGATATCTTCGGGAGAGGAAAAGGCTAAGGAGTGAAACCTACGTGAATCCAGAGTGGAGTTCCTTCCGGCAACTTCTACAGCCAAGCTGGTGCCAAACAGTTGCCAATGGAGGTTGATTAGGAGCCGCCCAGAGTGGCTGGGGAAACTCAGCCAGATGGCTGGGATATAAATAATAAAGTATTATTATTATTATTATTATTATTATTATTATTATTATTATTATTATTATTATTTAATCCTGCTGGCCACATGACCCAGAATGCTGTCTATGGACAAACGCCGGCTCCCTCGGCCTGAAAAGCGAGATGAGCGCCGCACCCCATAGTTTCTTTGACTGGACTTAACCGTCCAGGGGTCCTTTTTTACCTATATGCCTGCGAGTACCCTTGGCTAAAACACACAATAAAGCAAGCCAGTTAAAAAGCATGAAAAAGCAGTTGAAAAGCAGCTAAATCAGTAAGATCAGACATTCAAACTCAGGGGAACGCTTGCCTGAACAGGTCAGTCTTCAGGAACCGGCGGAATGCCAATACTGATGGGACGTCTCGCATCTCAGACGTGCCAGTATTTGCCTTGGAGAGCATGTGGGTAGATGGACTCCTGGAATCCCCACTAAAGGAATACGGCTACCCCCTGATTAGGGATGCGGGTGGTGCTGTGGGTTAAACCACAGAGCCTAGGACTTGCCGATCAGAAGGTCAGTGGTTCGAATCCCCGCGACGGGGTGAGCTCCTGTTGCTCGGACCCTGCTCCTGCCAACCTAGCAGTTTGAAAGCACGTCAAAGTGCAAGTAGATAAATAGGTACCGCTCCGGCGGGAAGGTAAATGGCGTTTCCGTGCGCTGCTCTGGTTCGCCAGAAGCGGCTTAGTCATGCTGGCCACATGACCCGGAAGCTGTTCGCCGGCTCCCTCGGCCAGTAAAGCGAGATGAGCGCCGCAACCCCAGAGTCGGCCACGACTGGACCTAATGGTCAGGGGTACCTTTACCTTTACCGTTACCCCCTGATTTGCCTTTCCATCTACACCCTTTTCCAGGGGAAGAGGACAAGGCACACGAAGATTACCCACTCTTCCCCTCACTTATTTGGAGAGAAAAAGTGAACAGGCCACAACAGCAAGCAGGAAGAGCAGGACGGCTGAGGCTCTCAAGGGTCTGGCAACCAGCCTTGGCAAGCAGCCAGCAACGCCGATGTCCAACGCCAGGCTTAACAAGCCAAGCGCTTGGCTCGAGGTTTACTGTCATCCTGGAAGTGAAGTCACGATCCCATCTTAAAAAGTGGGGAAGCTTCGAAGAGAACCCGAAGCAGTAAGTTCGGGGAAGGGATGGAGGACAGGAGGACTGCAGCAAGACGACAGGCTCCAAGCAACAAAAGAAAAGAAAAGTATTTATAGAAAACTGTCACTGCTCGAAATCTCAGAGGTCAGCTTTGCGACCCAAGCATTTGCGGTTGTACATTAAGTTACAAATATCCGGGAACGCTGGCAGAGGCAGAGAAAAAAGCTTAAACCGCTACCGAGAAAACAACACTGTGTACAGAAATCATCACTTGGATATAAAGGTCTGGGCAGCAGATTCAAAGATTAACCAGTTCGAGAAAACTGCAGGCGACAGGCAGGGTTACGGAAAGAAACGAGGAGCCCATTTTTTCTCCCTAATACCCAGCAAAACCCCAGGGGTTTTTTCATAGGAGAGCCTAATGTTGCCAGATGTGGCACATGGAAAACAACAACTCCAGTCCAAACCCTGAACCACAACAGGAAGGCGGACACACCCAGTGCTCCTGATCTGCAGAGGGGAGATATTGACTGGCCTAATCCTGCAACTATACACCCAGCAGAAGCGAATCTAGTATAGCAGAGGTTTAGAATAGCAAGGAATTTCCTCTTCCCATTCCGTCTGTGCTGCTTTGTGCTCGCAGCCACTGACATCGGTTAGCAGAATCGGGGCGGCAGCAGAGAACGTTCACAAACATCTCAACTCTCGGTTCTTTCTTTTGTCTGACGTCCCGTTTCCGAGGGAGAAGTGGAACTTGTCGATCTTGCAGGGATTAAACCTGACAGGAGTACAAGTGATGGGTCTTTGGAGCAGCTTTGTGGGGGTGGCTGAGCCCTGGGAAATGACGCAAGGAAGCAGAGGAAGAGGAAACCCAGGAGGGGCATGGTGGCTGGAGGAAATGTGGAGAGGGGCACGTGTGGCAATGGAAGGCAAATTGGAGGAAATGTGAAGAGGGGCACACGGGGCAATGGAAGACAAATAAGAATTACCGTATTTTTCGCTCTATAAGACACACTTTTCCCCTCCTAAAAAGTAAGGGGAAATGTGTGTGCGTCTTATGGAGCGAATGCACGCGGGAGGCTCTGCTCAGCGCTCCCTTTAAAGAGTGCACGGAGCATGTGTGCGGGTCTTGGGGGCTGCCTTTCTCCCTCCTCGGGGAAAAGCCCCCAAGAGCCACACACACGCTCCGCGCAGCTTGTGAAAGGGAGCATTGAGCAGAGCTTCGGATGCATACAGACTCTGCTCAGCGCTCCCTTTAAAGAATATTTTTTTCCTTGCATTCCCCCTCTAAAAACTAGGTGCGTCTTATGGCCAAGTGTGTCTTATGGGGCGAAAAATACGGTAAGACAGAGGGGATGGGGAGGCAGAGCAGTGAGGAGAAAGAAAGAAAGAAAGAAAGAAAGAAAGAAAGAAAGAAAGAAAGAAAGAAAGAAGGAAAGAAAATCACAAGAGGAAGGAAGGGAGGGAAGGAAGGGAAGAAGGGAGAGGCAAGCCAAAAGAGAATATGTGGCTAGACAAATCAAATAAAGAAGACAGAGAGATGGAGAACCAAAGGCTGTTAACGGACCCAGTGATTTAAAAATAATAATCAAGGAACTAAAAGAGAGCACAATAGTAAGGAAGATTTGGGTAACCAGGGACTGTGGGTCAGGGAGCCAGTGCACACTACATTGCCAGGTATAGTCTGAGTCGAGACTCCTAGCAGGACTGAGATGGAGAATTGCACAGGAGAGGAGTTCAGCTAGCATCATGACCTGGCAATGCTAAAAGGCAACCAAGCAGAAGGAATGTGAAGGAAGGCTGAATGTCATGGGCCGGCCTTGCCTTGAACTAGCCAGCAAGCTCTTTGCTTGAAGGCCCTAAGTAATATATCATAGAATCCTAGAGTTGGAAGAGACCACAAGGGCCATCGAGTCCAACCCCCTGCCAAGCAGGAAACACCATCAGAGCACTCCTGACATATGGTTGTCAAGCCTCTGCTTAAAGACCTCCAAAGGAGGAGACTCCACCACACGCCTTGGCAGAAAATTCCACTGTCAAACAGCTCTTACTGTCAGGAAGTTCTTCCTAATGTTTAGGTGGAATCTTCTTTCTTGTAGTTTGGATCCATTGCTCCGTGTCCGCTTCTCTGGAGCAGCAGAAAACAACCTTTCTCCCTCCTCTATGTGACATCCTTTTATATATTTGAACATGGCTATCATATCACCCCTTAACCTCCTCTTCTCCAGGCTATGAATTCTGAGTTACCCAACAAGGGAGAGACTGGCAACAGGTACCGCCTCACATTAAGGACAGCCCAGTACCTGATAGCCTTTAGCGAGTACAGTGGAACCTCGGTTCTCAAACTGCTCCGTTACCAAACGTTCAGCTCCCAAACGTCGAAAACCCGGAAGTAAGTGTTCCGGTTTTCAGATGTTCCTTGGAACCCGAACGTCTGGCGCAGCTTCCGATCTGCAAAAAGCTTAGCTGTAAGCCAATCGGAAGCCGCGCCTCGGGATTCGAATGTTTCGGAAGTCGGACGTCCTTCCAGAACTGATTATGTTCCACTTCCTCCAGGCAATCCTGTATACTTCATAAATTGGAAGAGAGAGAGATGGTTCTCTCTTCTCTTATTCCAGACCACCAAAGTCCTAAAAATAGGCTTCCACCAGGATCCACATCCTGCGACGAAGGTGACAAAGTGGGTGGCTGTGGACAGAACCGAGAACCACGAAGCGTGACCAGGGAATGACACCCAAATTTGTCAGAATTATCTCTGGTAAATGAGCCAAAGGGAAATTCATGAGCGACGTCAGCCGCAGCTCCCGGCTATGATTCGACTCTGCTACCACCATGATGTCCAAAGGCCTGTCTGGCAGGAGATGGAATCGATACCAGGAAGACGACTGGAGTCACTGCAACCATCTCACGTTACAAGAGTAAAAGAGTAAATTTCCTGTGTGGAAATCCACTTGCGTGTGCGCGCATCTGGTGAAAGGGAATGCTCTGGTGGGCTGGCCGAGCAAGAATTAAAGGGAAAGGTAAAGGGACCCCTGACCATTAGGTCCAGTCACGGACGACTCTGGGGTTGCGCCGCTCATCTTGCTTTATTGGCCGAGGGAGCCGGCGTACAGCTTCCGGGTCATGTGGCCAGCATGACTAACCTGCTTCTGGCGAACCAGAACAGCGCACAGAAATGCCGTTTACCTTCCCACCAGAGCGGTACCTATTTATCTGCTTGCACTTTGGTGTGCTTTCGAACTGCTAGGTTGGCAGGAGCAGGGACTGAGCAAAGGGAGCTCAACCTGTCACGGGGATTCGAACCACCAACCTTCTGATCAGCAAGTCCTAGGCTCTGTGGTTTAACCCACAGTGCCACCCGTGTCCCTGAGCAAGACTTAGCTGCAGGCAAAAGGAAGGAAGGGCATTCGATCCAGAGGGAAGCAATGCAACATGGGATAGCAGGGGGCAGAGAGTGAAGCAGCAAGCACAATTCCTCTGCTAACCTCAGCATCAGGGGCGGAGCAAGGTGGGGGCGATTGGGATGGCCTGCCCCGGGTGTCATTTCCGAGGGGGGTGACATTTGACGTGCCGTCTGCCTGCAACTCCCACCTACCCCCTTCGTTTTGATAGCCCTACGCTCCCGGGCTGCTGGAGGAGACATGCAGGCATAATAATAATAATAATAATAATAATAATAATAATTAATTTATGCCCCACCCATCTGGCTGGGTTTCCCCAGCCACTCTGGGCGGCTTCTGACAAAACACTAAAATACAATAGTCTATTAAACTTTAAAAACTTCGCGAAACAGGGCTGCCTTCAGATGTTTTCTAATAGTCTGGTAGTTGCTTTTCTCTTTGACATCTGGTGGGAGTGTGTTCCACAGGGCGGGTGCCACCACCGAGAAGGCCCTCTGCCTGGTTCCCTGTAACTTGGCTTCTCGCAGGGAGGGAACCGCCAGAAGGCCCTCGGCGCTGGACCTCATTCCCATCAGCCCCATGCAGCTCAGAATGAGTCCGAAAACACCTGGAAGACACACCAGGTTGAGGAATGCTGCAATAACGTTGCCCGCCCTGCTACTCTGCTAGCCTGCTCTGCTTTTAACCAGTATGCCATCGCGATGCTGCAATATTATTATTTTTAGTCCGCTTTGCAAGTTTCATATGCTTACGTCGGCCGCTTTGGGTGATTATAAAAAGAAAGGGCAGGTAACTGATAATTGAGAACGGTAAACAGGGATATTTTTAGCCACTGACTTGTCCAACCACTGAAAGACCAGCTTTTTGTGCTATCTTAGTATTGTATTGTATTGCAATACAAATTATGCCACTGATTTCCACCGATTTCTTTTTTTAAAAATAATAAAATTATTTATTGATTAAAATTTTACATATCTATACAAACATTATATGCTATCTCTTTACATATGAAGAAAAAGAAAATTATGTAGAGAATAGAAAATTTCTAAAGGAACAAAAAAGAGGAAAAGAAAAAAATAAAGAAATAAAGATACGAAGGGGGGGGGAATCAAAAGAGGAAAAGAAAAGACAACATTTACACAATAAAAGTGTTCATTGACACAATCCTTCCCATCCTTCTCATTATACTGTAATATAAACATTCTTTTTTAACACAGATTTGTATTGTATAATATCATTTCTTTCTGCTTTTTATATATTCCCTCCAATCGTTTTCTTTACAAATATCACTCAATTTCTGCTAATATGGAATTATTTGTACAATAAAGTTTTACATAGTTCTTGAATATTATCCATTCTCTAGGTGTTTTTTGTTTCGATGTTCCTCTAACTGATCCCGTCAGTTTTGCTAATCGTAGATATTCTAACATGAGTATCTGCCAGTCAGTAATCTCTGGAAGTGTGCCATTCTATGACGAGTTTAAGAAACTATTTAAAATCACCTTCAGGGGAAAAAACACCAGAGATCTTCCTACTTGGTATATTACCACCAGAAATTAAAAAAGAACACTGTTCTTGTAACAATCCTTGCAACAACGATTTCCACCGCTTTCATTGTAGATTTTTGAATAAAGGTGGGGTGGCCATATGTCAGGGACCCTATAACAGAGATCCCTGCATTGCAGGTCGTCACCCTAGTAGTAGACTGACAGTGCAACTCCCATTAAAAAAAGTGTTATACCTAGCCACTGTATACACCCCAGCGGGTTGGTCTAGATGACCCTCAGGGTCCCTTCCAACACCCCACCACCGGAAAATGTTCACACTTTACTCCAAGTCTTCACCATAAACTACCCACATACATCCAAGCTCTTTTCTGCCACAATAAGGGCTAGAAACTTGCTTTTTTGTGAGTGCCCGGAGGCGGTTGGAGGATGGATGGCGGCCAATGGATTGAGGTTGAATCCTGACAAGAGAGAAGTACTGTTCTTGGGGGACTGGGGGCGGGCAGGTGTGGGGGACTCCCTAGTCCTGAATGGGGAAACTGTGCCCCTGAAGGACCAGGTGCGTAGCCTGGGAGTCATTTTGGACTCACAGCTGTCCATGGATGCACAGGTCAATTCTGTGTCTAGGGCAGCTGTCTACCAGGTCCATCTGGTATGCAGGATGAGACCCTTCCTGCCCATGCACTGTCTTGCCAGAGTGGTGCATCCTCTGGTTATCTCCCACTTGGACTACTGCAATGCGCTCTACGTGGGGCTACCTATGAAGGTGACCCGGAAACTGCAATTAATCTAGAATGTGGCCGCTAGACTGGTGACTGGGAGAGGCTGCCGAGACCACATAACCCCGGTCTTGAAAGACCTACACTGGCTCCCAGTACGTTTCCGAGCACAATTCAAAGTGTTGGTGCTGACCTTTAAAGCCCTAAACGGCCTCGGTCCAGTATACCTGAAGGAGCGTCTCCACCCCATCGTTCAGCTTGGACACTGAGGTCCAGCTCCAAGGGCCTTCAGGCGGTTCCCTCATTGCGAAAAGTGAAGTCACAGGGAACCAGGCAGCGGGCCTTCTCGGTGGTGGCACCCGCCCTGTGGAACGCCCTCCCAGGAGATGTCAAAGAGATAACCAACTACCTGACGTTCAGAAGACATCTGAAGGCAGCCCTGTTCAGGGGAAGTTTTTAATGCGTGACATTTTAGTGTATTTTGGTCTTTGTTGGAAGCCGCCCAGAGCGGCTGGGGAAACCCAGCCAGATGGGCAGGGTACAAATATATTATTATTATTATTATTATTAGTAGTAGTAGTAGTAGTAGTTGTTGTTGTTGTTGTTGTTGTTGTTTTTCCAAAAATGAGATTTATAGGATGCTATGTTATCATGCAGTGAACAGAGCCGGCAAATGAAGAGGAAGAACTACATCTGAGAGAGAGAAAACAGATTTAACTCAGAACCTAGAATTTCACATTAGCAAGTGCAGTGGGTTTTTATATATATATGTAAAATAAAAAGCTCAGGCACAGGATAAAAATAAAAGTGTGCATTTCACAGTTACACGGTGAGATTTTCAGTCGGCCAACTAGTAGAGGAACGATTTCCCACTCCTGGAGACCGGATGGCTGTGTAACAGAGGAGGAACGAGACCTAATGTTTTATGTGCTAATCTTAAACTTAAATTGCATCTATTTGCGAACACTCTCAGTGTTTAATCAAAAAAGCTTCTCACACCACAAACGGCAGCGGGGGTAGGGGAGAGAACAGCCACCCATGTCTCGCTCGCAGGAAGACTATTTTGGGACGGTATTAAATTTGGAAGCTGTGCTCTAAACAAAGGAAGGTGGTTGAGGAGGAAGATCTGATGCGACGAGGGCCTTCCGTTCGATCCAGCCAGCCGTGCGATGAAACACGGAAGCGTTGTCCCAGGATACTGATACTGCCCCACTTCCCTAACAGTAGGGCCGGTCTGTTACTCAGAAACTATGGTTTAAGACAAACTCTACTCCATTTGTAAACAAGCCAAACCCAAACCAAAGAAGTTGGTTTGGTCAACTATGTAAAACCAGGGTTTCCCAAACTTTGAATATAATTTTTATTAGATTTTCTGTTTCACATTTTAAAATACACACTTTGCATCCTTAAGATATCCATGACTTCCCTACAATGACCCTGCGACGGAGGTGAAGAGGCTGCGACTGATTCCAAGGTCACCCAGCGAAATTCATGGCTGAGTGGGGATTTTAACCCTGATCTCCCGGGTCCTAGTTTCTGACATCCTAACCACTGCACCACCCTGCCTTCCTACAGTACTTCTGCTATGGGGCAGCTATGTAAAGTACAGTGGTACCTCAGGTTACATACGCTTCAGCTTACAGACTCCGCTAACCCAGAAATAGTGCTTCAGGTTAAGAAATTTGCTTCAGGATGAGAACAGAAGTTGTGCTCCGGCGGCGCAGCAGCAGCAGGAGACCCCATCCGCTAAAGTGGTGCTTCAGGTTAAGAACAGTTTCAGGTTAAGAACGGACCTCTGGAACGAATTAAGTACTTAACCCAAGGTACCACTGTAGATAAATAAGCATGGGGAAAGCAAAATGTAACTTAGGGGAGGATTTGAAATATTTTCCTCGAAGCTTGAATTTGTTTTATTCTGGATTGTTTCATTTGATGCTTTAATGTGTTGTAAACCACTTTGAGATGTGATAATTAATTATCATCATCATCATCATCATCTGTCCTTAGCAAAAACAAAAAACTGGCACCTAGACATTATGTTGTAGCGACCATAATCTAGGTTTAAGGTAAAGGTAAAGGGACCCCTGACCATTAGGTAAAGCTGTGGCCAACTCTGGGGTTGCAGTGCTAAAGTAGTGCTTCAGGTTAAGAACAGTTTCAGGTTAAGAACGGACCTCCGGAACGAATTAAGTTCTTAATCCAAGGTACCACTGTATAAAGGGTAAAGGGGACCCCTGACCATTATGTCCAGTCATGGCCAGCTCTGGGTTTGCCACGCTCATCTCGCTTTATTGGCGGAGGGAGCCGGCTTACAGCTTCTGGGTCATGTGGCCAGCATGACGAAGCTGCTTCTGGCGAACCAGAGCAGCGCACGGAAACGCCGTTTACCTTCCCGCCGGAGCGGTACCTATTTATCTACTTGGACTTTGATTTGCTTTCAAACTGCTAGGTGGGCACGAGCAGGGACCGAGCAAAGGGAGCTCACCCCGTCGTGGGGATTCGAACCGCCGACCTTCTGATTGGCAAGTCCTAGGCTCAGTGGTTTAACCCACAGCGCCACCCACGTCCCATTTGGTACTTTAATGTGTTGTAAGCCACTTTGAGATGCAATAAATCATCATCCTAATAATAATCTTAGCAAAAACATATAAAACTGGCACCTAGACCTTATGTTGTAGTGACCGTAATCTAGGGTTATGGTACCACTTGGCTTATATATCTGAGTTTCTAACACTGCATCCTTAGGAGATAAATAGAAACAGTGGTGGCATAATATATTTTTAAAAACCAGGATTCCTTGCCTGTTGCGCTTTCCAAGTGAGCTTCTCGAGTCCTCCCCTACTTTATCAACCCGCTGCTATTCAAAAAGTTGCTTGGGAGACTTTCAATTAGGCTGCTAAGCTGCTGAGGTCTTGAGCCGCCATCATCTGCTACTGATCTGGTGGCCAAGGGACCCCTGGCTTTCAGCCCATCAAGGCTGCCCACAGGCAACAGCAGACCTTGCTACGATTCTGCTTTCTACACAACCCTTTGCCCTTGGCAGCCATCCAGGAATCTTATGTAGAAATATTTGCTGGCAAAAAAGAAAAGCAAGTATACTGTTTTTTTCCAAGCTGCAACTCCCATCTTTTCTCCCCAAATCTTTTATACTGCTTTATATACTCCCTCTTGCTGTTCTGGCTTCTGGGATAGCTGCGCAGCCTGCATTCGCTCCATAAGACGCACACACATTTCCCCTTACTTTTTAGGAGGTAAAAAGTGAGTCTTATAGAGCAAAAAATACGGTAAATTGCTCCTGTTCATTTTGGAGGGGAGTTTTACTTTGGTCTGCTGCAACCGTGGTGCCGCTAGACAGTCCTTTATTGTTGCTTCCCCCCAATGCAAATAATAGTCTCCCCCCCCCCCCCACTTTCTGGGCATTTTCCTGGTCCTCGTTTCAAGCACTTCATCTCAGATAAGTCTTTCAACAGGAGGAAGCGCGGCTCCAAAAAATTATCGAGGGAGAACTGACCCGTTGTATGAACTTGTTCTCTCCTCCTCGAAAGGCAGCCTTGCCAACTTCCAACACTCAAACGCCTGAGCCGGCCAAGGAGATTCCCCAATTAATAGAAAGTTTCCTGCCGGCTGCTACAGAACTCTGTCCCAGCATGATCTGGCAGGGATGGGAAGAAAAAGCGCCTGCGATTCCAGGCAAGATTGCGAACGGGGTGAGAGAGACAGACAGACAGACAGACCAAACACACTTGCTTATTTTGGCCATAGCTCAGCAGCAGAACATTTGCTTGGCATGTAGAAGGTCCTAGCTTCAAGCCCCAGCAGCATCTCCTGGCAGGACTTGTTTCGGAAATGACGGGGGGGGGGGCACATCTTCAAAGTTGTTTCAGTGTTACAAATATTATCCCTGACTGCATCCTTTCGACTTGACAGCTCAGGGAAGATACAGTCATACCTCGGGTTAAAGAAGCTTCAGGTTGAGCGTTCTCAGGTTGCGTCCCGCTGCAACCCGGAAGTAACGGAACGGGTTACGTCCGGGTTTCGCTGCTTGCGCAGACGCTCAAAGTGACGTCACACGCATGTGCAGAAGCGGCTAATCGTAACCCGCAGACGCAGGTTGCATTCTGTGCAGGTTTCGAACGGGGCTCCGGAACGGATCCCGTTCGCACCCAGAGGTACCACTGTACAGTTATAACTCAGGTTACAGACGCTTCGGGTTGTGCGATTTCGGGTTGCGCACCATGCCGAACCCAGAAGTACCGGAACGGGTTACTTCTGGGTTTCGGCACATGCGCAAAAGCGCTAAGTCACGCTTTGCGCATGCGCAGACGCGCAACTCACGCATGCGCGGCATTGCGGGTTGGGAACGTGCTTCCCGAACGGATCACGTTCGCAACCCGAGCGTCCACTGCACCTAGTTTTAAAATTCATGGAAAATCCATACTTTAACCGACTCTCCATTTTAACCCTTAAACAAAGGCGACTTTGGGCTCCACTTCCCTCCATGAACCAAGAAGCAGGAAGTCCCGTAGGTGGCAGGAACAGGGCATCCCGCCATAACCCCCAAGCGTGAGAGCACATACAGAGCCCCCCACCCAGGAAGTGACCAGGGGGGCAACACTAGACATCTGCAGAGGCAGTTGAGCAAGGCAGGTGTTCTGAAAGCCGATCTCCAGACGAGTCCTGAAGGCAAGGAGATGTCAAGAATTTTATTGTTCTTTGGGTGATGAGTACTTAAGAGGCATTGGGAAAGGTGTCTGATAAAGGGGACTAATGTTGGACTTGTGTAACCTTGTATAGTAAAGGTAAAGGTACCCCTGCCCGTATGGGCCAGTCGTGACCGACTCTGAGGTTGCACGCGCATCTCGCTTAAGAGGCCGGGGGCCAGTGCTGTCCGGAGACACGTCCGGTCATGTGGCCAGCGTGACGAAGCTGCTCTGGTGAGCCAGCACCAGCGCAGCACACGGAAACGCCGTTTACCTTCCCGCTATAAAGCGGTACCTATTTATCTACTTGCACTCAAGAGTGCTTTCGAACTGCTAGGTGGGCAGGAGCTGGGACCGAACGACGGGAGCTCACCCCGCCATGGGGATTCGAACCGCCGACCATACGATCGGCAAGTCCTAGGCGCTGAGGTTTTACCCCATACCCCTCCCCATTTGTGACATGCCAGTGATGTAGTGATGATGTCTCAGTGATGCTGGGGGGAAGTGTATTCTGGGGGAAAGAGGGAAGTTTTAAAAGTCGGTGTCACCCCATGCTCGAGGTTCTTACTCCTGTGGGCAGGGGCGTCTTCCCTGGGGAGAACATTCCACAGACGGGGAGCCACCACAGAGAAGGCCCGTTTTCATGTTGCCACCCTCCAGACCTCTCGAGGAGGTGGCACATGAAGGAAGGCCTCAGAAGATGATCTCAGGGTCCAGGTAGATTCATACCTTGAGGTATTGCGGTCCTGAGCCATATCGAGCAAAATTAACCATGCGATCTGAAGGACCTCGTAAGAACCTGCCCAAGCTCTGGGATCTTCAGGGGAGACCCTACTCTCCATCCAGCCTGGTGGGGACACAGAAGAGGACCTTCTCGGTGGCTGCTCCCAGACAACTTTGGAACTCCTTTCCTAAAGAAGCTAGGTGGGCTCCCTCCTTGTTGTGCTTTCAACAGCAGGTGAAAACTTTCTTGTTCCAACAGAACAGAATTTTTTTTTTAAGGGAAGGGCTTCTTAACAGTGCTGTGCTGCTTTTCTTATATGTATTTTAATTTATTAGTTTTTAAATTGGTTTAATTGCTTTCTTAATGATTTTTATACGTTATTAGCTTTTCGTATTTATATATATATATATTTTTAAATGGATGTATGGTTTGTATTAATTGTGCCTTGAAACCAATCAGGGCCAATAGAGCAGGGCATACATTTCAACTATAAACAAATAAGCTCATGCAGATGTGAGAAGGAAACTGCACAGGACACAAACCTCGTCATCATTACAGACAGGGCAGGAGACTTTTGCACGGCTAGAAGCTCAACAGCCAAGCAAAACACAACTGGCAGCTCATGTTCAGCAGGAAAATGGGAAATGCTGGAATCCGTGATTGGCGTTCGTGGTTGCTGTTGGGTTTTATCATATTGGGAGGGGAAACTTGCAATATTGATGGTCACTCCACAGAAGTTGAGCGTGCAAAATATCGTGAGCAGATATATTCAGCCCAGGGCGATGAACAGGCTAACGATAAAGGAATTAAAACGTTTTCAGCACGGTTCCAGTGTGGATGCACACCAGGAAAGATCTCAGCTTAGAAGGCTTGTTGGAAGAGGAAGATGAAAAGACGGCTGCCTAATACAGTGGTACCTCGGGTTAAGTACTTAATTCGTTCCGGAGGTCTGTTCTTAACCTGAAACTGTTCTTAACCTGAAGCACCACTTTAGCTAATGGGGCCTCCTGCTGCCGCCGCGCCGCTGGAGCACGATTTCTGTTCTCATCCTGAAGCAAAGTTCTTAACCTGAAGCACTATTTCTGGGTTAGTGGAGTCTGTAACCTGAAGCGTATGTAACCTGAAGCATATGTAACCTGAGGTACCACTGTATCCACGGAGAGGGAATTCCAAACACCCGAGGCTTGGCTCCTACGTTGGGTGCAATGGACTCCGGGCAAGATGGCATCGCAGGAGGGTCTCGGCTGCCCAGCACAGTGATCGATTAGGTGCATAAGGGGTAAGGCAAACTTTTAGGAACACGCACATACCGTCTGCCTTGCATGACAGGGATGAATCATAGCTGCCAATAATTCATCAAAGTTGGGACGGGAGTAGGGTATTGCATCGCACCGTATGCAAAGCAAACAAACAATAAATAATAATAAGAGAGCTTTTGGGGAAAGGTGTTCAGTGGGCTACAAAAGCTCTTTTAAATAAGATGCCCCTGTGCCCCAAAGTGGGACACGGGTGGCGCTGTGGGTTAAACCACAGAGCCTAGGACTTGCCGATCAGAAGGTCGGCGGTTCGAATCCCCATGACCGGGTGAGCTCCCGCTGCTCGGTCCCTGCTCCTGCCCACCTAGCAGTTCAAAAGCATGTCAAAGTGCAAGTAGATAAATAGGTACCGCTCCGGCGGGAAGGTAAACGGCGTTTCCGTGCGCTGCTCTGGTTGGCCAGAAGCGGCTTAGTCATGCTGGCCACATGACCTGGAAGCTGTACGCAGGCTCCCTCGGCCAATAAAGCGAGATGAGCGCTGCAACCCCAGAGTCGGTCCCGACTGGACCTAATGGTCAGGGGTCCCTTTACCTTTTTATGCGCCAAAGTATGCATTTCTAAGCATCTTTTATCCTAAAACGTTTTTTAATCCCCTGTCTTGGAGCCGATAGCTGTGCCGCGAAATCTGGAGTGGAAATCAAAATCCAAAGGGTGAGCTCTGTTCCAAAAAGCCCAGAAGGTGCGGCTCACACTGGGATTTGCAGGGAACAGGTTCCTCAGGCATCCCTGCTAAGGACTCCCAACTTCCTAACCGTTCCCAGCACCGCCCGCAGGCCCCGAAAACACTGATGCGTTGCTAGCGACATTCTGGACGGCTTTATTTCTGCCCTCGTGGGAGAAATAAAGGCCAGCTTCCCTATCCTTAGGAAGGAAACGGCATCACACGCAAGCCCACCACCTGATAAGCACTGCAGAAATGAGCTGTTCGTATCATGGGACCAGCCTTCCACAGTGATGGGGAGCCCGTGAGCCAGCAGTTTCTCTCCCTCCTCTCTCCAGCTGAGTCTCCTCTTTCACAACTTGAACGCTGCATCACCCACCTGCAGACAGAGCATCCCACAGAACCCACCTTGGGATCCTTTGCAGGACAGGTAGACAGAATTCTTTCCTGAGCATCACAAACAAACAAACAAACAAACAAACTTTTATTTATATCCCGCCCTCCCCGGGCTCAGGGCGGCTGACATCAGTTATACAGTGGAGCCTCGCAAGACGAAAATATCCGTTCTGTGATTCTCTTCGTCTAGCGGTTTTTTCGTCTTGCGAAGCAAGCCCATTGAAGGATTAGCAGATTAGCGCTATTAGCGGCTTTTAGCGGCTTATCTGCTGATCAGATCAGCTGATAAGCAGCTTAGCGGCTTAGAAAAAGGGGGGGAAGAAGAAAAAAACAGCAGGAACTCGCAAGACATTGTCGTCTTGCGAAGCAAGCCCATAGGAGATTCGTTTTGCGAAGCACCTCCAAAACGGAAAACTCTTTCGTCTAGCGAGCTTTCCGTCTTGCGAGGCATTCGTCTTGCGGGGCACCACTGTATAACACTGGTATAAAATCAAACAATAATTACATCTTAAAAACAGGTCAAAATCTAATTAAAATCTAATCAGATGGCTTTCCGTAGGATATGGGTTGGGAACAGTGAGTGCTCGTCGGCCCAATTATATACGCTGATCTTATATGGGCCTGTGAGAACGCTGGGAGGCCTCTTTCATATTACAGTGGTACCTCGGGTTAAGTACTTAATTCGTTCCAGAGGTCCGTTCTTAACCTGAAACTGTTCTTAACCTGAAGCACCACTTTAGCTAATGGGGCCTCCTGCTGCCGCTGCGCCACAATTTCTGTTCTCATCCTGAAGCAAAGTTCTCAACCTGAAGCATTATTTCTGGGTTAGCGGAGTCTGTAACCTAAAGCGTATGTAACCTGAGGTACCACTGTAGTTCTTATACAAAAATAAAAGGGGAGACCAAAGGCCTGGCAGAAGAACTCCGTCTTGCAGGCCTTGCGGAAAGATGTCAAATCCTGCAGGGCCCTGATCTCTTGCGGTAGAGCGTTCCACCAGGCCGAAAAGGCCCTGGTCGAGGCCAGCTTAGAGGCCCGGGATCTCCAAGGTGTTATTATTTGCAGACTGTAAGATCCTCCATGGGGCATTCCAGGAGAGGCGGTCCCATAGGTTTGAGGGTCCTAGGCCATATAGGGATTTAAAGGTTAAAACCAGCACCTTAAACCTGATCCTGTACTCCACCGGGAGCCAATGCAGCTGATATAGCGCTGGATGAATGTGATCCCGCGGTGAAGACTCCATAAGGTGTCTCGCCGCAGCATTCTGCACCCGCTGGAGTTTCTGGGCAGCCCCTTACTCCCATCTCAAATATCGGATCAATGCTCCGCTTGTTAAACCTCTTCCCTAAAACAATTTAAAAAAATAGTACCCAGCTCCAGATCACAAGTACAGTCATACCTTGGGTTATGAACATTGTGGGTTGCGCGTTTTCGCGTTGCGAACTGCGCCGAACCCGGAAGTACCGGAACAGGTTACTTCCGGGTTTTGGGACTCGCGCATGCGCAGAAACACCAAAATGACGTCACGCACATGCGCAGAAGCGCCGAATCGCATCACGCGCATGTGCAGATCCCGCACGGATCACGTTCGCAACTCGAGGTACGACTGTACGGGATCTGACATTGCTTGCACCCAGAAAAAAATGTTTTAAAACGCCCTTCTGTTCAGCATTCATTAGCCTGAAGCGATGAGGTCATCTCCTGGACTTGCACTGGCCGTAAAAAATGGACTGGGGGGAAAAAATCATCCACAAACAGGGATGCAAGGAGCGAGGGAGTTTTGAGCCTGCGAAGCAAGTGAGTTAAAAAGCACAACAGGGGTAGTTTTATTACCGAGTTTGCTTATCTTGAGGATACACCCACAGGTGTGAATGATGTACAGGTAGAGTTAAAAGAAAAGGGTGCTTCTGAGCACATTCCGAGCCTAAGGATTTGTTTCCAGTGTCAGAGTATAGCCCTGTCAGTCAAATGCCCACTCCTCCTGGCTAGTTGTTTTCCTATAGGCTACTTTATTGTCACTGCCCTTAGTGGGGGCCAGTAACCCTAACAAAAGATTTACTAGTAGATCCCAGTCTACCTTCTCCTGCTGTATGGGGAGAACAGCAGTATGATAGTCAAGTTCAACGAGCTTAAAAAACATATTTGATGCACTGTGTTTCTGCTTGCATTTTACAGATCACATGTACTTTTTGGTCTGATCCAGCAGGACTCGTATTTTTAGGATGAGGTCAATGGATCGGAAACACAACGTATTCTTTTATACACACAGCCCCCTCCGCACAATGCATTTTTTTAAACATAAACGGGACTAGGAGAAGCCTCTGCCCCAAGGAGCTTACAAATCTACAGTTTGACAGCAGCAGGGGAACAAATGAGGGAAAGGAGGGGCAGGAGAGGGGAGGTTAACAAGGAATGAAGGTTAGAAAATGAAGCTGTATGTACTTAGTGACTTCCTTTTACCTGTAGCAAGGCCCGGAGCGGGGCTTAAAGCAGTTCAAAGCAAAAGAGGGTTTGGAAGACAATGTTGGAGAACATATAGAGGTAACTGCACACAAACCACATATTTAAAGCACATGACTTCTCCCAAAGAATCGTGGGAACAGTAGTTCACGCTTCGCAGAGCTACAATTCCCAGCAGCGCTAAGGAACTACAGTTCCCAGGATTGTTTCTGGGGGTGCATGGTGCAGCCAAAAATCCTGCGAAGCCTTAGCTCACTGTCAAAGATGAACTCGTGGTTAAGAGTCCACAGGTCTTCCACAGGGGTGGAAGCGATTCGTCTAGATCGCCCTGTCCTGTCCCAGGCTGCCCTCAACTCAGGAAGTGAGCTCAGGCCCTGTGGAAATGGAGCAGACTCCACAATGACCAAAAGAAAAAAAGGAAAGGGAAAGGTACAAGCTTTCAGAAAAGCCAGTGTTTTATTCCAAGCACAGCGTTCAAGTGACAACAGCAGCAGAGATTTATACCGGTGCGATTTGCAAAACTCAGCTTTAGCCGCTTCAAACGCACTGCAAATATGTTTACCCTTCCAGAAAGCACTAGGAAAATAGGAAGCTGCGAAGCAGCTTGGAAAACAATGGCGTTTAGGTACAACTCCCAAGGTCAGGAAAACGCTGCCACACATTAACTAGGCTTTCTCTCTCTCTCTCTCTTTTGGAGAGGGGGTGACTTCAGTTCACAGCTAACTTGTTATCCAAACAGAAGCTGTCAGCAGCAAACCAGCCACTAGCAGCCCACAGCAAGCCTTGGCCATTCATTCGTGGGGCCGGGGAATATGACCAAGGTTGGCCGCTGCAATCCTTGTAAACGTTACCCTTTGGTTGAGCACATGCCAGAAGTCACAGGTGCAATCTAACAGGATCTCAGGCAGCAGTCACAGAATCACAGAACTGCAGAGTTGGAAGGGACCCCTGAATGTCATCTAGCCCAACCCCTTGCAAGGCAGTTGCTAAGGAAGATCTTTGCAAAAGACCCTGGAGAGCAGCTGCCAGTCAGAGCAGCCAGTATACTCCTCCCAGTGCCTTTTCTTTTTCTGCTACAGCGTCTTTTAGATTGCAAGCCCAAGTGCTGGGACTGCTGTATCGCTAACACTTGTAAGGCACTCTTTCTGGCTGAAGAGGAATATTATTATTATTTTTAAAAAACCAAGCACCACTCTAAATAAATACATAATAATAATGGCAGGTTAGGTAGTCCAATGGTCTCTAATGCAATGTAAGTCAGAGGCACAGAACAAAACATCACCAATCCAGTTCTGAACTCTCCACTAAAAATGAAGCCTCTTTGTCTGAATTCATTCTGTGCTTCCTGGCTAATTCAAAACATGATTTCTCTTCATTAGGTCAGGAGTCACACCTTTCTCCAGTCTCCCACCCTCTCTCTTTTTAACCTTAGTCTCTCTTACTTACACAGCACAAAGACACCTGCCCAAACAGAAGCAGAAAGCTCAAACTCACTTCCACGGGACGAGCCTTTTAAACCCCATCAGGAAAGTCTGCTCCTATTTGGGCATAACGGTGATGCTTCAATTAAAAAAGAACGAGCAGTTTTCAAGGCAGCCCCACTGGTCCCCTCCTTTATATTTTCCTCCTGCCAAGACGCACAAGAGGATTTTAAAATAATAATACTTGTTCAGATTACCCATGGAGATATCGAGTATTGAGGCCTCACTTTCTCAGCCACCTTCCTATTTTACAGATGGGACGCAAGTCTGGAAAATATACTACAGCTTAGCACTGGAATAATGCTTCTGGGCGTTCAAAGAGATCCTCATTTTCTCCCTTAGTAATCCTTACAAACAATCCTGTAAGGTGGATCAGTGTTGCTATCCCTAGGCTGAGGATGAAAAAAGGGTTGAGAGTAGGAATTGGTGTTCCGTCCAAGACTGGTGTGTATAGGACTGTAGCCTATATAGGAATAAACCCACCATGAACTAACTCAAAGGAACTGACTTCTGAGTAAACATGAATAGGACTGCACTGCTAATGATCTCATGGCTAACAGTGCAATCCTAACCATGCATATGCATATAAGTAAATCCTTCTGATTTCCATGGGGCTTAATCTCAGGTCAGTGGGTTTCAGATTGTGACCTAGAATGGGATTTGTAGGGGAGTGGGCTCTTTAGCTGGAGCTAAAGTCCCAGCGAATCCCTGACTGCATTGGATCTGAAACAGAACCTCGCAGGCTCAAGTTCAGCCCTTCCCTCAAGGTACCACAATGGTTCATTTACAGTATCCTCACACAGCCTGGAAGGATAGGTCTTGAAATCCGTCCCACTGGATTTTGAGGCACTTAACTTTCTGAGAGGTGGGGAAGGGAAACTTTCAAAACTCCTAGGTGCTTGCATCAGATTTTAGGTGCTGGTGACCAGTCCCAGAAACATGTGAGGTGCAAAGCGCAGAAAGCAGCCTTTACCCATGTTCCAAAAGAGGTCTGAATCAGCAATATTACGTGAGTAAAAGGGGACGAAAATCGCATGACATCCAAGTGCCGCACAATCCTTAAGGCTAAGGCATTCATTTCTCCTGTTCCAAGCCAATATTCCCATAGCGGATCCCAACCCCTCCCTCTGAAGGTCTGGAGGCAGAAACAGTTCACACCTTCTGCTTGTCATTCTCACTTCTTTGAGGAGGATGTTTTAGCCTCAGTGTCTCAGGTATCCTGACACAGACCCCATCAGCAACCTTAAGAAGCACCTTCTCCCTTTTCAACCTGTGCACATTTTGCATACTAACATTCTCATCATGCCAAAAAGAAAAGGAAAAAATAGAGAACGGCTTCTTCAGAACAAGTGCTGTGTGTCAAAAACCTTCCCTGCCTCCTGTCCACAACTCAGCGAGGTCAAAATATTTCAGCTCGTTTTAGTGCACTCAAGGCAATAGGAATACGAAAGTTTGAGATTAATGCACCTTTAGCTAAACTGCCTGTAAGCAGAGCATCAGTTGCCCCAGTCGGCACTGAGACCAATTCCCCAGCAAGACTTGGCAGACATGAAACCCAACCTCCCAACCTTATATCCTTATTTTCATTTCTTAACATAATAATAATTCCCCATTTCAGGCACTCTGAAAAGCACTAGGACTGTCAAGATGAAGACAGCTGCCCTGCAAGATCATCAAAAAGGAATTTGTCATTGGTCTCGCTCCTAAGATCCCAGCAAACCCTAGCCGTAAAGTAGCAGGCAGAAACCATCCTGCCATCATCACACACAAGTCATGCAAATCCCACACATCATGCAAAACAGGTTTTTTTTGTTCATGTGGTTTGCACTGAAGGAGAGAGCATCCCTGTTTGACTTTTCTCATGCCCTGAGGGATCACCACCTTGACCTAAGCAAGAACACATTTGTTAGGAAACAATCATGTCAGACTGGCGTGGCTTTGCCTGGCTAATTCAATGCAAAGATTACCAGGGCTCCCTTAAGCCTAAGGTTTTCAGATGCTTGGGAGGGGAAAACGGAAAGTAAAATCCAGACAACATCACATCTTCCCTTTCAAGGAAATAATCCAGAATAAACACGATCGGTATCATCGACAACAGTATCTCAACCCAGTTCAGGACCACCGGAACCACTCAAGACATACGAGCACATCAAGACGATTAATCCAAGCTTTCATTTCACTTTGCCTGCCTCCCAAAAGGATGGCTAAAGTGAGATAAGAGGCAACTAGGAACCAGTGATAAGTGATCATGAGCAAGCACCCATCTAGGCATTTCATCCCCACCTCTTTTTGCCCCCAAATCAGACCTTTCAAGGGGAAAGAAAGGGGCGCCTGTATTCCTTTTTAAAAACTTCCCCACCAAAAAAATTAAATAAATAAGAAATACCCCCTCTTTTTTAAAAAAAGCTATTTGCAAAAGACTTCCTCGCCACACACAAAACTCAGAAGGAAAAACATTCCCCC
Organism: Podarcis liolepis; assembly: GCF_965112155.1. Classification (NCBI taxonomy): domain Eukaryota; kingdom Metazoa; phylum Chordata; class Lepidosauria; order Squamata; family Lacertidae; genus Podarcis; species Podarcis liolepis. Next base: position 121,029,103 of record NC_139557.1, read on the forward strand.
TCTTTCCATTGACTCTTAAAAATTCTCATACGCCACAAAAGTTACTTAGGGTGCATATTTTGCCACCTCCCTCCCACCCCACCCCTCCTAACTCCCAAAGGTTGCAATGAATCGCTCCTACCAGAACCCCCAAAAAGAGGTGAATGGGGGGGGGAGGAAGAGGTGGTGGAAGTCATGCCCCACTTTTCCTCTCCCCTTTTGCAAGATCACTCCCACCCCCCAACTCCCCACCCCAGATCATGCCCTTCCCTACCCAGAGGACAACTCACCTTTGGATCCCGCTTCCTTCCTTCTCCACTTGACCATTGAACGGCAGGAGTTGGGGGGTGAGGGGGGGTGGCTCCCAAAATGCAGAAAAGGAAAGAGGCTGGCTTGGTGGGTTTCTCCTCCCCCTTTTCCTTGCAGGGGGGGTCTGCAAAAATAAAATGAGGGGGGGCAGTGTGCCCAGGGGTGTGTGCAAAGCCCTGCAAGCCCCCAGCCCCAGCTCCCCCTGGCGCCCCCCAAGGAAGAGAAGGGGAAAAAACCCCTCCCACTCCTCCCTGCTCCCCTCTGAGCTCAATCAGACCAGACTGGCTGCCTTTGTCTGTCTGACAAGCGCCATGTTAATATCAACATCCAAGCTCCCACCTGCCGCCGCGGGGAGGCCCTGGGATTTGTAGTCCTCCATCCCCAAGGGGGCCGGCGCAGACCCGGCGGGCGGGGACTACGGCTCCCGGCGGCCCCCGCGCGCCGCCGCCGCCGCCGCGCCAATGAGGCGGCAGGAGACGGGAGAGCGAGGAGCAGGTTGGCGCCGGGGGGAAACGCAGCCAGGAGGGGACTACGGTTCCCGGCATGCTCTTCGGCCGGCTGCCCATGACTTCATTGGGGACAGAAGGATGAGGGCACCATAGGGAGACTACATATCCCAGCGTGCTTTGCGGGGGGAGAGGCCTAGGCCGGGAAAGGGGCCGGTCCTCTGCAAATAACAGCCGGGTGAAGCATGAAGCTGGTGAGTTGGGGAGGCTGGTGGGGAGGCGGGGGACCGGCATGAGGGGGACACACACGCGCCCTGCAGCCCTGCGAGGTGGACCTCGGCTCCCCTGAGGGTGGGGAGATTTAATCTGGAGGCTATTATTATTCATATATAGAAGAAAGAGCCTCATTTCTTCCTCGGAGGCCACCTGGCAGGGATGCTGTGGCTCAGAATCTGGCAGCTTTCCTATAAAGAAGGGGGAATCATAAGCCTCAGGTTTTATAGTAGCTGCACGACTCCAAAGAAATCACCATTTTAGTGTCTGTCGCATATTGTTCTTGTCATGTGTCATAAATTCAAACGCAAGTATTTCATGCAAAACACGAGCAGCTTGTGGAACTCCCTGCTACAAGATGGCATTAAAGCAGAAATGCGGCCCCTCCTGATGTTGACTTCCCAACTCTCATCGTCCACAGCCAGCACTGGCAATGGCCAGGGATTATGAGAATTGCAGTCTCCCAAAATCTGGAGATCCACATTTTCCCCATTCCCTGCTTTAAGGGAAGGTGAGGCAGATTTGTAAAGGACAACAGGACCAGTGGTACATCTGCAGAGGGGAAATCACAATACAGTGGTACCTCGGGTTACAGACGCTTCAGGTTACAGATGCTTCAGGTTACGGACTCCGCTAACTGAGAAATAGTACCTCGGGTTAAGAACTTTGCTTCAGGATGAGAACAGAAATCGCACAGCAGCAGTGTGGCGGCAGCGGGAGGCCCCATTAGCTAAAGTGGTGCTTCAGGTTAAGAACGGACCTCCGGAACAAATTAAGTACTTAACCCGAGGTACCACTGTATCTCAGTGGAACCTCCACATTGGGAGCAGTCTACCTCCAAGAATTTGGTGTTGGAGACAAGCAGTAGGAGAGCTGTTGGCCATCTGTCCTCCTTGAGGGCTTTCCAGAAGAGTCCGGCTGGCCGCTATTAGGAGCAGGTTGCTAGGCTAGATGGACCCTGACTTAGTGATGTGAGGTGAGAATATTCTGCAGAGAATAGTCTCAAGAATGAGAATATTCTCGAGAATATTCTCTGCTAGAAAATTCTCCGGAGAATATTCTGCACAAACTAAATTCTAATGTAAGAACCAGTTTTACAAACCACATTTTAAAAATCTGGTAAATAATAAGTCAAGCTGTGATATTGCCGGTGCAAGTAATGAATAATGATTTATTTATTTTTTAATCCAGTTACCTTACTGGGCATTCTGTCATTCACCACTGGCAGTTCTGAAAAGTGAGCTACAGAAAAGTTATTATTTATTTTTTAGTTTTAAAAATGCTATTCATTTAATTTGATGAACATTTGAATTCATATGTATTTCAATTATATGTAATAGCCTTTTTTCTATTTTGGTGTGACCTTATTCTTAGCAGTTCTATACCCTTGGCCATACAGTGTAGTTTGTTTTTTTTTTTACAGAAAGTAGCTATAATATGGTTAGTGGCAGACTTAGTGATTAACATGAGTCATTCATGTTGAAGTTTTGAGTTCAGGTTTGGTGCAAAAAAATCAAAGAATTTGAATTCACTGCATTGCCCCATTGAATAAAAGTATCTGTACAGTTTTTGGTTGCCATCTGAACAAGTTTACCCATGAATAAACATGCATATTAACTAATTATATCATTTTCAATGCGTTAAAATTATATCATTTTCAGTGCATTAAAATGAATATTCTCCTATTTTAAATGAAAATTCTCTAATATTCTCATTAATCGAAAATATTCTCAGTAATATTCTCCAAAAGGTTATTCTCGATAATTTAACATCACTACCCTGACTTTGATCCTGGAAGATGCATATTTTTATTTAAGCCATTGCAGAAGACATTGGGGAAGAGAGCTATTTTAAAATCGCATGTGCTTTCTCACTTTAAGTAAAGCTAATTTAATTCTCACATGTGAAAACACTTTGCCTCTCCACCAGAAACAAACCGGATGAACAGCCATTGCTTCCACAAGGAACCCGCGGTGTAATAATACATACTCATAGTCCAAAATCCAACAGAGAACTTCACATCTGAGGGTTCCTTACAGCAAAGATTTAACGTTGAAAGACACCCCTGATCTTCTATCATAGCATTTGTGCTGATTATTATTATGCTGGGATAGCTCAGTCAGTAGAGCACGAGTCTCATAAGGTTGGGGTTGTGGGTTCGAATCCCATGTTAGGTGAAAGATTCCTGCATTGCAGGGGGTTGGACTAAATGACCCTCATGGCCAACCCCTACAATTCTGTGATATTATCATTATCATTGAAATGCTTTAAAATGTCTAGGGGCTTTGCAAAAAGTAAACTGCAGCACAAATCATTCCCCACGGGTTTACAATCTTAAACACACAGGAGGAGGAGGAGGAGGAGAGAGGGTTTTCTCCCCCCCTTTCATAATGTTTGAACCCCTCAAGTCTGGGGGGAACCCCGGGCAATTTAATTGCAAGAGAGTCAGGATAGCATCTGGAGGTTCCTGATCCCTGGTGTGAATTTTACTCTCTATTTAATGGCCGCAACAGATTTGCAAAGGAGTAAGCCCTATCAAGACGGGGGTGGTGCTGTGGGTTAAACCACAGAGCCTAGGGCTTGCCTACCGGAAGGTTGGCGGTTCGAATCCCCGCAACGGGGTGAGCTCCCGTTGCTCTGTCCCTGCTCCTGCCAACCTAGCAGTTCGAAAGCACGTCAAAGTGCAAGTAGATAAATAGGTACCACTCCGGCGGGAAGGTAAACGGCGTTTCCGTGCGCTGCTCTGGTTCGCCAGAAGCGACTTAGTCATGCTGGCCACATGTACGCTGGCTCCCTCGGCCAATAAAGCCAGATGAGCGCCGCAACCCCAGAGTCGACCACGACTGGACCTAACGGTCAGGGGTCCCTTTACCTTTACCTTTTAAGCCGTATCAAACACGGTGAGGTTTATTTCAGAGTAAGCAGGCATAGGATGATGTGTGAATTGTGTGCTGTTTGTGTCATGCCCCCCTTTCCTATTATTTCTCTCTGTGTGTGATTATTGTGTATTTCTGCTATATGGTCGTTCATAAATGCCGTATGTAATTCTTGTTTTAAATCGAAAGTCCTAACCATAGAACTTGAGAAAATGAAACATTTTTTTTATTTTAAAAAATGTGTGTTCTACCCAGTATAGAATGTTTGCTGCCTTATCCTGGAGTGATTTCACCAGCAAGTGGCTTAGGGCTTGTTGCCATCATTCTCTTTGCCTTGACTCTCACCGTGTTTGCATTTTGATTTTTCTCCCTCGCGCACAAATGCACCCATGTTTGCATATTCTGATTTCATGCGTTTGGTATTATTTGAGTCTCAAAGAGCTCTCTGGTAACGTACTTAAGGGAATAAGCCAGCCTTCTCTGCTTTGGACTTGGCACGGTCAGCGATCGAGATCTCCTCCCATATCAAGAGTTCCCTCTTTTCCATCTAGGGCGATGGGTAATGCTTTTCCGCTTAGCGTCAACCTATGTTCCCATCAATACCTCTTAAGTGGTTGCATGAACCTGCCTCTTCTGCAAGGTTGTCCCCAGGCATCTGACTGCCCAAACTTTGAACAAACACTTGGTCTTATTTCCTGCCCTCTTCTGCCAACCAAGGCTTTTGGCGATAGACCCGAGAACGGTATATCTTGCACTCCAGCTGTTTCTGTTAGTACGTAGTTTCTGGTGATCCTGATCTTTGCAAAAGGGTTCTTTTTCTTTGCAAAGTTCTAGTGGCTCAGTTAGTTCAGACCAAATTGTGAAACTGAGCTCTGCTCCTTCTGCTTTAACAATAAGAATAATAATATAATAATTTATCATTTATACCCTGCCCATCTGGCTGAATTTTCCCAACCACTCTGGGCAGCTCCCAACAGAATTAAAAGTACAGTTTAAAGTACTTCGCCCCTCTTTTTTGCACCCCTCTTAGATTTCCCAGGGACACAGGTGGTACTGTGGGTTAAACCACAGAGCCTAGGGCTTGCCAATCAGAAGGTCGGCGGTTCGAATCCCCACAACGGGATAAGCTCCCGTTGATCGGTCCCTGCTCTTGCCAACCTAGCAGTTCGAAAGTGTGTCAAAGTTCAAGTAGGGAAGGTAAATGGCGTTTCCGCACGCTGCTCTGGTTCGCCAGAAGCGGCATTAGTCATGCTGGCCACATGACCTGGAAGCTGTACGCCGGCTCCCTTGGCCAGTAAAGCGAGATGAGCACCGCAACCCCAGAGTCGTCCGCGACTGGACCTAACGGTCAGTGTTCCCTTTAGATTTTCCAAGTCATGAGGCTGCCGTGATAGGAGAAGCCACGACTCTTAGGGTCTAGACAAGGGATGGGTGCTATGCCTCAGTCCAGGGTCTCCTCATCAGAGGAGGACCAGAAGCCCCTGACCTTACACCAATCTCTGGGTAATGTTGCATCTGGAGTGAGATACCAGGATCCTTCAGTGAAGCTGAGTCCAGCCTCTGACATTGAGGTTCTAAGCCCAAGCGAAAGGCAGTATCCTAAACACCAGATCAAATCCTTTCCCATCCGGAGAAGTGTCCCATCCAAACTGACAACATCCCCTTCCCTCACAAAACCTGGACTGAAAGGAGCTCCATTCGCTAAGTTGCTGAACATTTTCAGCCATCACTGCAGCTATCACTGCAGTGAAAGGAGCATCATTGCCACACATGTAATAAGAATATAGACTAATAAATCTGAGCAGCATTTCTGTTGTGTGTGACTCGCCCTTTCTATTAATACTTTTCATGAGATGGAATCACTAGGAAGTTTCTAATAACAAATGTGAAAATGTTCCATTATTAAATCACTTCTGTCGCCATGGTTGATCAGACTAACATCTGTAATGCCCCCGCCCGGGCGGCTCGCAACAGAGTATTAAAAGCACAATAAAACGTCAGACATTAAAAGCTTCCCTAAACAGGGCTGCCTTCAGGTGTTTCCTAAAAGTCAGATAGTTGTTTATTTCCTTGACATCTGATGGGAGGGCGTTCCACAGGGCGGGTGCCACCACCGAGAAGGCCCTCTGCCTGGTTCCCTGTAACCTCACTTTTCGTAGGGAGGGAACCGCCAAAAGGCCCACAGAGCTGGACCTCAGTGTCTGGGCAGAACGATGGGGGTGGAGATGCTCCTTCAGGTATACTGGGCCGAGGCTGTTTAGGGGTTTCAAGGTCAGCACCAACACTTTGAATTGTGCTCAGAAACATAAAAAGTTAAAGGTAAAGGGACCCCCGACCATTAGGTCCAGTCGCGAACGACTCTGGTGTTGCGGCACTCATCTCGCTTTACTGGCCGAGGGAGCTGACGTTTGTCCGCAGCCAGTTTTTCTGGGTCAAGTGGCCAGCATGACTAAGCCACTTCTGGCGAAACCAGAAATTTTGCTCAGTGAATAAGTAAATTTTGCTCAGTGAATAAGTGTCAAAGAGAATGGGAAGCAGGTCATGCTAACCTTGAACCATTATGAGATTATTTAAAATATGGCAAGGATTCTTGGGCAGCAGACTGGTTGGCAAAGCTTCTTCCTCCCTTCCAGGCCTGTGAATTCCTTTTGCTTTTATTGGTCATTTATTGGATCCCATCTCATTCCCTTAGTACTGCCTGTCTGGACACCCAACGCTACCATGCAACGTCCTCAAATTCAAATCGACCACCATTATGCTCGACTGTGGGCTGGATATGACCTCGACGCTCAACTTTCTGCCCCTGCCTTTGGTCCAGAGGTATGTCCCGAGGCTCCTCGCACGCTTTCCGGTTCTGCTTTTCGCTTCGTAAGCTAGATTTTGGGGAGGGAGAAGTTTAGGGGGTGAGGGCATTCTTTCTGGGAGGAAAGCCCAGAGCTGGCTTGCCTGGGAAAGGAGGTTTTTTTTCAAATGAGCCCGCAGCATTGCCCGATAGCATAAATAGACTTAGTCCACTTAAAAATTCCCTTTATCAAAATAACGTCCTTTGGCTCAGTAGATGGAAAACGGTTTATGGATTTATCGATTCGGTTTTCCAGATAATTTATTCTAAGCTTCAGTAAAGTATTGCGGCAGCAGCTCAGCGCAAGTGAGGTCACAGATCTGTCATCTTTTCTGGCTTCTTCAGGCAAGGAGAGATAAATGGGAGGCAGGAGGAAAGTGCAAGCTTGCCAGGCGTATATCTCCCCCTCCCAGACACACACCAGCCCACCCCACAAATTAAAAAGTAGATATGTTACAGGATCTTCAACATAATCAGAAAAGGAAGTGGGACTCCCGATGGGTCCCGATTCCTGTGCGTTGGGAAATCCTTGCCACAGCTCAAACGAAGCAACTGAGATGGCTGTCACGGGAGGGCAAGCGGCCAGGGGTGCTCCTGGCTTCGCATTTCTCTGCCTTATCACTGCTCCCAGGTTGGGGCTAGTTTGCAAGGAGAGTCTCCCTTGATTAGACGCCGGCTGGCAAAGGGGCTGACTGCTGCCCAGTCCACCGGGGGGGGGCAGGATGCAACACTTGCCCCGACACGGGCAGCGGCAACTCATGTTATGCCTCCGGACTACATGGGCCGTTGGCCTGATCCAACAGAGCTCTTCTTATGTGCTAAGCATGTCCCTTCAGACCATGGATGCCCTGACTTTCGGACCGTACAAGCAGATTGCTCCCACGTGGAGAGCTGCCTGTACAGATTCCTAGCTTCCTTTTTGTGATCGTAAGTTGTTTTTAACTGTAACCTATGGGGACGCAGGTGGCGCTGTGGGTTAAACCACAGAGCCTAGGACTTGCCGATCAGAAGGTCGGCGGTTCAAATCCCCGCGACGGGGTGAGCTCCCATTGCTCGGCCCCAGCTCTTGCCCACTTAGCAGTTCGAAAAGCACGCCAAAGTGCAAGTAGATAAATAGGTACTGCTCCAGCGGGAAGGTAAACAGCATTTCCGTGCGCTGCTCTGGTTTGCCAGAAGCGGCTGAGTCATGCTGGCCACATGACCCGGAAGCTGTACGCCGGCTCCCTTGGCCAATAAAGCGAGATGAGCGCCACAACCCCAGAGTCGGCCACGACTGGACCTAATGGTCAGGGGTCCCGTTACCTTTACCTAACTGTAACCTGCCCTGAGACCTTAGGGTAAAGGGTGGGTGATTAATAATAACAGATAATAATAATAATAATAGTAATTAATACAAATAATAATTAATAGTAGTAGATGTGATCGCACCACCACCAGAACTAATTTTCACTTTCGTAAGCAGCCTGTACGTGGTTCTGGGAAGCAGGTTGAAGAATCGAAACTTCTCCTCCTGTAACAGAATCCGACTGCGGAGATGCTGAAACCCAGTCGCAGGGAGGCTGTTAACCTTTCCTGTCTGGAGGAGCGTCACATTTGCTTGTTTTATTTATGTGTCGTGTCGAGCTATTTAGGATTAATCAATCACTTCATTACACTGTCAGGAGCCCGTCGGCGAGAGTTGCTTTATTTGGGAGGCTTCTGGGAAGAGAGCCTCCATATCGCGGGAGACGTTGATCACCCGCCCTCCCCCTCCCCTCTTGTATATTGCATCATCGAAAGGGAACATCTTGTGCTTATCGGGGAGGAGCGTAAAGTTCCTGGGCGAGCAGCTCACCTCTTCATCTTCTTCTCTCTTTAAAGAGTACAGTGAGGGAGTATTTGATCTCCTGCTAAATTTGCCCCCTGACAAAGAAATGACCAGTCCATAATTTTAATGGTAGGTTTACTGTAGCTGTGAGAGACAGAATAACAACAGGAAAACCCCCAGAAACCCAGAAGACAAAAGTCAGAGACTGATGCGCATTAGAATGAGTGAAATAAGTATTTGATCCCTTTGCAGAAGGTGACTCAGTACTTGGTGGCAAAACCCTTGTTGGCAATTACAGAGGTCAGATGTTTCTTGTAGGTGGCCACCAGGTTTGCACACATCTCAGGAGGTATTTTGTCCCACTCCTCAATTTCTGACTTTTGTCTTCTGGGTTTCTGGGGGTTTTCCTGTTGTTATTCTGTCTCTCACAGCTACAATAAACCAACCATTAAAATTATGGACTGGTCATTTCTTCGTCGGAGTGCAAATGGGCAAATTTAGCAGGGGATCAAAGAACTTTCCCCCCTCACTGTATGTGTTTATTCCAGGTGTGAAGAAACCTATGTCCCCCCAGATGTTGCTGGTACCCCTTTTCTGCCACCCCTTTTCGTGGTGTCCTGGCATGGTGGCTGTGATGGAGGAGGTAGTCTCAATGGTACAGAGCCTTGCTCTGCTCCTTCTCAACTCCTTGCATAGATCATAGAGTTAGAAGGCACCCCAGAAGTCATTTAGTACAATCTGTTTTGATGCAGGAATCTCAGCTAAAGCATCCATGGCAGATGGCCACCCAACCTCTGCTTAAAAGGTCCACCACCTCTTGTGGGAGTCTGTTCCACTGTCAAACAGCTCTTACTGCCAGAAGGTTTTTTCCAAATGTTTAGTTGGAATCTCCTTTCTCACAACTTGAAGCATCTCCAACTGCACTCAGCTTCCCTTTACCTCTGTATCACGAAACCCTGGAGGCCATGATCGCTTTCCTTCCAAGGCTCCTAGTAGGAATCTCTCTGAGATCTATGGATGAAGGGTGGAATACAAATTTAATAAATTATAGATTCAGGTAGGGTAGCCTTGTTGGTCTGACACAGTCAAAATAAAAATCAAAAAAATCAAAAATTGTCCAGTAGCACCTTATGGACCAGGCTTCCTCAACCTCGGCCCTCCAGATGTTTTGAGACTACACTTCCCATCATCCCTGACCACTGGTCCTGCTAGCTAGGGATCATGGGAGTTGTAGGCCAAAAACATCTGGAGGGCCAAGGTTGAGGAAGCCTGTTATAGACCAACTAAGTTTGTTCTGGTGTTTCTGAAGAAGTGTGCATGCACACGAAAGCTTTTACCAGAACAAACTTAGTTGGTCTATAAGGTGCTACTGTACAATTGTTGATTTTTTAAATTTTTATTAATAAATTATAATACTAATAGGAATGGAGCGGAAAGGTTAGACTACTGCAATGTGTTGCATGTAGGGGCTGCCCTTGAAAACTGTTTGGAAGCTGTTGGCTTTCCAGGATTTAAAATTTAATCCATTAATGGAAGTATTAAAGCTCAGTCGTGGCTCTGTCTGGGCTTAATATTTACAAAATTTTAAATCATTTTTTATGATCTGGCTGAGTCTACTACGAGTTGCAGCCTGAAACATCTGGAGGACACAATGTTGGAGAAAGGTGACTTAGCTGTGCTGCGTTTGTGAAATGTACGTGGAGCAGCAATAACTTTAATAATAATAATAATAATAATTTTTATACTGCCCTATACCTGGAGGTCATATTATACCGTTCTCTGAAAATGGGTGCTGATTTTGCCATAAAACCCATTAACACAGCTTTCTTCTTTTTCTTTTCCTGTAGTCCAAGGCTATCCAAGCTCCCTGGTTGGATCTTAAAGGATGGGAGCACTTTTCTAGACAAGGTAATGTACAACTGGGATTGGGCTTTTCAGCGAGCCTGGCTAATTAGCCAGCACCGTTGAGCTTGGACAAACTCTGATTTAACTGGGGAGAAAAGCAAGAGCGTTGCCAAAAGCAATTGCATTTGCAGGCCAAATCCTTTAAGTCCTGCTCTTTATGATTCTTAGCCCTGTCTTTTACAAAATTATTAATAAAATATTATTATTTCCAAAAAAGAATATTTTTTGCAAAAAGAATACAGTGGTACCTTGGTTCTCAAACTTATTCCGTTCTGGAAGTCCGTTCCAAAACCAAAGTGTTCCAAAACCAAGGCGCGCTTTCCCATAGAAAGTAATGCAAAATGGATTAATCCGTTCCAGACTTTAAAAAGCAACCCCTAAAACAACAATTTAACATGAATTTTACTATCTTACGAGACCATTCCATAAAATGAAAGAAAATAAACATTGTACTGCAGTCACACAATCAATCAGTAGCTGAACTGGGTTCCAAACAGTCACAAAAACAAAAACAAGAAAAGCGACAAAAACAGAAACACAAAATAAATACCAAAAACAGACAGACCTCAACGTAACACCCAAAACGGAATTGTGGCACTCAAATCGGAAGCGTAACACTCAAAACAGAGCATGTTCGGCTTCTGAAAAAAGTTCGCAAACCAGAATACTTACTTCCAGGTTTGCAGTGTTGGGTTCCAAGTTGTTTGAGTACCAAGGCGTTTGAGAACCAAGGTGTCACTGAAATGTCTCCTCGCCCCTCATGCTTTCCCCCTGGACTCTGTTGGAGACTTTGGAGGGAATTCTTAAGAAACTAAGAAGTGTCTGCAGGGTCAGGCCCACCTAGTCCAGCATCCTGTTGTCACAGGGAATGCACAAGTCGCGTCGTATGTTGCATCCCTGAACATTGCAAGAAGCCCCGTCAGCCGCATGGGTACGATGAGTTCCACAATCGCATCGGAAGCCTCTCGGAGGCGCTGCCTGTAGTGGGCTCCTTCAATTATGAATCCTGCTGCGCTTCTTATATTGACCGTTGCGCTTGCTTAGAATGACAAATGAACTGACCAGTTCTCCGCACAGCCGGGAGTCTGGGGTCAAAGGTGGGTGCTTTGTCTCTTGTTTTTAAGACTGGAGGAGGCATTGAAATTCACCCAGCCTACCCATAATTCACCTTTTAACATATCTGGATGAGGTTAAGCGCCTCCTGCCATTTGAAGTAATTGCTCGTTTGTTAGAACTTGCCAAAAATTGCTAGAATTTCTTAAGAGCTGAAGCCAGGGGGATACACTGTAGAGAAGGTAATGCACTGTTTGGTAAACATGCAACCTTTAACTTTGGGGGGGGAGCTCCCCCCCAAAAAAAAACCCTTTTCCCCGTGTAGAGAACTGTACAGCAGCATAGTGCAAGCATCATTTGATTGCTGAGAGACATCACTGCTTTCGTTGTCTAAGCAGCCATTGCTCCCATCTCATCTCAGACCTATTTGCATGCGCAGCAACCAACTCGTCGGACGGAGCAAAGGGAGAAAGACTAATTTAACAGGCCTGGGAGAATATTAATGTGGATGTCTGTTGGAACTCGCAGGGCGGTTTCCATCTCCAAACCCGACGGAGTGAAAGTACAGAATGTGGGGAAGGAAGGAAGTGCCGAGGGAAAGAGAGGTTTGGTGGAGATTTCCGGGAGAGAACGGGGCGGCCCTGATTTTCGGCAGACCCTGAGCAAGATCTGCAGCAGATTCCCAACCTTGCCTGCCTCCGATGCCAGGCCTGAGGAGCGTATCAGGATTGGCAGGTGTCCGTCCATTCAGCTACAGCCCTTTGCAATGGCCGGATGTTCGGATGCAGCTTACAAGCTGTTTGGCCATCACGGCCTATAAGCGCCGGCAGGTGAAGCCCAGAGTGTGGTCCTCTGCTGCCCTCTCTGTCTCCTAGCCTCAGATTTCTTCCTTTTCAGCTGAGGGTCTTCTCTCTTCTCCTCCCCTCCCATTTCCCAGGAGCTGAAAGACTGTGCCGGCCGGGCGTTTGTGGATTCCGTCCCAGAGTTCTGCTTGCCGGAGGTGAGTCTTCGCAGGATCCTGGGTGCCAGACCGTGACCACCCCACTTTTGGTCCCCAGCTGGAATCATCAAGGGGTTCTCGAACCCACTCCTTCCCTCCATTGATTTCAAAGAGGCTTGCAGCAGTCGGAGGAGCCATCCTCCTCGCTTTGGAGAAAACACACGTTTCACGGGAGGCTCTTTTTGAAATAATGCCCAATGGATGTTCCGATCCATTTCTCAAGCCACTTACAGCTCCTGTTGCAATTTGAGGGAAAGCGGAACTGCAAACGATGGCTGTTTTTTGAACATTTATTTCGCTGCGGGCCCCTTAAGGGAGACACAGCAGCTTACTGAGTGTGCAAAATAATAACACTCAGCGCTTTATATAGTGCTTTCCAGAAAGGAGCATTACATATATTATCTCGGGGATTGTCACAAACAACCCTGTGAGGTGGGCTAAAGTTGTTTTATTTTGTCTGTGCTGCTGAGTTGCCTGGGGCTGAAAGAGAGAACGGCTTTCCCAAAACCTGCTGGTGTTCCAGCTCCTCACCTGGCCAATATACCGTATTTTTCGCTCCATAGGTTGCACCAGACCATAGGGCGCACCTAGTTTTTAAGGGGGGGGTAAAAGAAAAAAAATTATTTCCCCCCCCCAGCCCCAAAGAGCAAAGAAGCCAAGATAGCAAGCAGGATCCATCCCGCTGGCTGCCTTGGCCTCCTCTTTAGCCGCGCACAACCTCTCCAGCTGGGAGAAGATGCACGCAGCTTTGGCAGAAGCCAAGACAGCAAGTGGGATGGATCCCGCTCACTGTCTTGGCTTCGTTTTTAGCCGCGGAACTCCTGCCGCGCTCAGAAGGCTTGCGGATGGCTGCCTGAAGCCCGGTGAGCGCAGCGGGAGTTGGCACTGTCCTCCCCAGGCTGCAGGCTGCAGGCTGCTATTCGCAAGCCTTCGGAGCCCGGCGGGAACTCCCTCTCCTCTCGTTCTCCAGGCTTCAGCGAAAGCCTGCATTCGCCCCATAGGACGCACACACATTTCCCCTTCATTTTTGGAGGGGGAAAAGTGCGTCCTATAGAGCGAAAAATATGGTATATGTAATTTGGACACTTGAATGCACCTCATTCCTAAGAACGAAATCATTTTGGACCTTTTTTTGTACCAGCCAAGGCTTCTCAACAGGGAGGTGGCTGGCATTCAGACACCTTCCGTTTCCATGAACTGATGGCCGCTTATGTGGGTTGTTGGGAATGGGGGGGGGGTCTCTTCCCATCCCCTGTCTCCCCATCCTTTTTTTTTTTTAAAGATATTTATTGAAAGTTTTCAAAATATAACAAAAAAGGAAAAATAAACATACAAAATAAAAAAACAGTTAAAAACACACATTAATTTTCAATAACATAACTTCCATACACTTATTTCCTCGGACCTCTTCGTACCTCCCTTCTTTGTATTCCAGTTCAATTTGTTAGTTCAGCAAATCCTTACCATTAAACTTTTACCCATTTGTGAAACCTTTTTTTTTCATATCTCTTAAAACATTACAGCTGGAAACCGCTTAGTTTCTATCCAACATCCTTCTAACATTCATTAATTTTACAATGTTTCTGTAAGTAGTCTTTGAATTTCTTCCAGTCTTCTTTCACCGACTCTTCTCCCTGTTCTCAGATTCTGCCAGTCATTTCTGCCAATTCCATGTAGTCAATCACCTTCATCTGCCATTCCCCATCCTTATTTTCTTTGCTTGGACAGTGTAATCTACTATTTGCCTCATTTATCTGTCTCAGAAATTCCATCAGCTGGTTGAGCATGAGACTCTTAATCTCAGGGCTGTGGGTTCAAATCCCACTTTGGGCAAAAGGTTCCTGCATTGCAGGGGATTGGACTACAGATTTTACCTGTCCAGGGGGCAGTCAGCCTCCCACTCAGTCTCAGTGTTGCCCTTGCAGGACTCAGCAGAGGCGAGGAAGATGGAGGCGAACCCAGAATCAGCAGGCTCTGCTGCCTCCCAGTGTCTCTAGCGCCACCTACTGTTAATCTCCTTGCAATCCGCCCTACCAGTCCCACTGGGGAGTTGCTCTCTGGAATGCAAAACAGGGTCTTCTGACTCCAAGAGCGCTGCACAGTGGCATAAACAGAAACTAACACCAGCCACCCCCTGCATGGCATGCAGAAGTCCCCAGATTTCAATCCACGACACCAGCGCTTTAAGATCAAGCAACAGGTGTGTTTCTCTGCTTGAGACGCGTGGCTTGTCGCAGCACACTGTCCCGAGCAAATGGGACCAGAGGCTTCCTGAGAACATATGGAGAGCCTGCAGGATCAGGCCAGTGGCCCACCCAGACCAGCATCCCATTCTCACAGTGGGCAGCCAGATCAGGGCCGGATTTAGGTTTGATGAGGCCCTAGGCTACTGGAGGTAATGGGGCCCTTTATATCTCCAGTTGTCCTTTGTCAACAACGTCACTGTTTTTTGTGTTGAATATATGCTATATGGTAATTTATGGACCTGTTGTTGTTTAGTCGTGTCCAACTGTTCGTGACCCCCTGGACCAGAGCACGCCAGGCACTTCTGTCTTCCACTGCCTCCCGCAGTTTGGCCAAACTCCTGCTGGTAGATTCGAGAACACTGTCCCACCATCTCGTCCTCTGTCGTCCCCTTCTCCTTGTGCCCTCCATCTTTCCCAACATCAGGGTCTTTTCCAGGGAGTCTTCTCTTCTCCTGAGGTGGCCAAAGTATTGGAGCCTCAGCTTCAGGATCTGTCTTTCCAGTGAGCACTCCGGGCTGATTTCCTTCAGAATGGATCGGTTTGATCTTCTTGCAATCCTTGGGACTCTCAAGAGTCTCCTCCAGCACCAGAATTCAAAAGCATCCATTCTTTGGCGATCAGCCTTCTTTATGGTCCAGCTCTCGCTTCCATACATCGCTACTGGGAAAATCATAGCTTTAACTATATGGACCTGTGTTGGCAAGGTGATGTGCTTTTTCAGATGGTGTCTAGGTTTGTCACTGCTTTTCTCCCAAGAAGCAGGCGTCTTTTAATTTCGTGACCTAATGGGTATCTAAAGCCATGTGCACATAACAAAACAACCAGTCCATGCAGAATGAACTTCCTGACAGGACGGGAGAAGGACAGAGAGCCCAGGGAATGCAAGTGGGACGCTGCAACAAAAAGTTGCCGTTTGGAGCGGACCTGTTTGCTCTTCCAGTCAGTGAGCCATGCCATGCGCTCCTCTGTGATGCGTTTGGCAGGAGCTTGAGGCTGCCAGGGGGAGCCAGCCAATGTCCCACCCAGCAAGACCCAGGGTGCCTATAAGGTCCTGGGAGAGCTCCCAGTGTCTTGCTGTAGGCCCCACAAATAACCCAGAGATGCATTTTAAATAAAAGGACACATTCTACTCATGTAAAAACATGCTGATTCCCGGACCGTCTGCAGGCCAGATTTAGAAGACGATTGGGCCGAATCCGGCCCCCGGGCCTTAGTTTGCCTACCCATGGGACTAGATGATCCATCGCAGCTCTGCAATTCTATGATTCCATTGCCCAGTCTCTGGGTTGTGGGTTCCGACAGATGCTCTTATTTCATTCCACCTCCCACCCAGTTTTCCATTTTCTTTGTGGACTGAAGGCCTCTCTTCTCCCCCCCCCCCGCCCCACCTCCCCTAAAAAAGCAAAAGAACCATCAGGTCTTAAGTTAGCCGCCGTGGGACTTTTTGAGCCGCCGTTTTTTGAGCAGCCATGTTGACCCATTTCTCGGCTGTTACCTTCGAATCGATGGGAAGATAATTTTTCCACTTGATGACTATTGAATCCCATTAGCTGCTCCATAATAACTGAGTTAGAGGTTTAAGTTTCTGGTAAGTTTTCCAGACCAACATAATCGGGGGTTATAGCCTTACCAGTAAATATTTCCAATTACAGTTCCTGTTACGGGGATGCAAAAAATCATTTTGTCTCCTCCTCTGACCTTGGCTGACCCTACCTACCTATTCCTCTGCCTGAAGAAGAGTCTGGACAGGTTTAGTTCCAGCCCCAAATGTGACAATTATAACCTGACCATTAGAAGTCAAATTTATATTTGAGATTCTAGGCCATCCTTGAGGCCTCAGGCCTTGCCTTTCAGCTGCTTCCCACCTCCCCTTCTAAACGTTGCCTCCTCTCAGCTTTTCATCTCAGAAATCTTGGCCCCTTGGATAGAATCACAGAATCGTCGAGTTGGAAGGGTCACCTAGCCCAACCCCTTGAAATGCAGGAATATTTTGCCCAACGTGGGACTCGAACCCACAACCCGGAGAGTAAGGGTCTCACGATCTACTTGCGATGGGCCCCTGGGTGGACCCCAGGGTCAAACAGGCCCAAGAAGGAGGGAAACCACTCAATAGGGCCAAAGGAGCGGAAACGAGAGTGAGACCTAGTCTGAGGAAATCTGGAGAAAAGGGGAAAGTCATGTCAGAAGCAGAGCATTGCTGGGCCCTCACTACACCCTGAGCAGTGTAGTTGTCAATGTACTGGACTAAGACCTGGGAGACCAGGGTTCGAATCCTAACGCCGGGAAATCCAATGATGCTGAATGTTGGAAGGTTCAGGACAGGTGAAAGGAAGCATTTATTCACACAATGCCATAGTTAAACTGTGGAACTCCTTGCCACAAGAGGCAGGAATGGCCACCAAACTGGATGGCTTTAGAAGAGGATTGGACCAACTCATGGAGGAGGAGAGGGCTATCGATGGCCACCAGCCTGGATGGCAACACTCTGCCTTCGCAGTTGGAGGCAGCAGCGCTTCTGGGGTACCAGTTGCTGCAAACCACAGGAGGGCGAGAGTTGCTCTTGGGTTCGAATCCTCCTTGCGGGTTCTGCACAGGCACCCGGTTGGCCACAGTGGGGGCAGCATGCTGGGCTCAATAGCCTCCTCTTCCATTCTGAGGGAGGGAGAAGACTTTTTTAGGAGGCTGCGTTTCCCAACAGCGCCTTACTGTGGCGATCACACAGGGTCCCCGGACATTTAACGGTCTATTGATCCCAGCTCGCTTCCGTGCTGCCACCAACCCATTAAAAGGTAAAGGACCCCTGACCATTAGGTCCAGT
Organism: Podarcis liolepis; assembly: GCF_965112155.1. NCBI lineage: Eukaryota > Metazoa > Chordata > Lepidosauria > Squamata > Lacertidae > Podarcis > Podarcis liolepis. The sequence continues at coordinate 121,046,657 of NC_139557.1, forward strand.
CGTGGCCGACTCTGGAGTTGCGGCGCTCATTTCGCTTTATTGGCCGAGGGAGCCGGCGTACAGCTTCCGGGTCATGTTGCCAGCAGGACTAAGCCGCTTCTGGCGGACCAGAGCAGCGCACGGAAACGCCATTGACCTTCCTGCCAGAGCGGTACCTATTTATCTACTTGCACTTTGACGTGCTTTCGAACTCCTAGGTGGGCAGGAGCAGGGACCGAGCAACGGGAGCTCACCCCGTCGCGGGGATTCGAACCGCCAACCTTCTGATCGGCAAATCCTAGGCTACGTGGTTTAACCCACAGCGCATCCCTAACTCACGGGTAAAACACTGAGTCCAAGCAGTTGTTAAAAGTGAACAAAAAAAAAACAAGTTTATTTTACAAACATTAACAAAGTTATGGTTTCTCAGATAATATTCCTGTCGGTATCTTAACTTTAGTTTCTTTACCGGCCTATACCTTCTGACTGATTATCTCAACTGTTTGACTGATTCCTCTTAACAAATTCTCTCCCTCTCTCACACCAGACCAGCCCAACCACAGCCTTCTCTTCTCTGTCTTGTCTAACTCCAGACTGTCTTCTCAACCACCCGAACTCTATTTCTCCCAAAAACCTCTGTGCTTAAACCTTATACAGTGGTGCCCCGCAAGACGAATGCCTCGCAAGACGGAAAACCCACTAGACGAAAGGGTTTTCCGTTTTGGAGGTGCTTCGCAAAACGAATCTCCTATGGGCTTGCTTCGCAAGACGACAATGCCTTGCGAGTTCCTGCGGGTTCCCCCCCCTTTTCTAAGCCGCTAAGCTGCTTATCAGCTGATCCGATCAGCAGATAAGCCGCTAAAAGCCGCTAATAGCCGCTAATAGCGCTAATCCGCTAATCCGTCAATGGGCTTGCTTCGCAAGATGAAAAAACCGCTAGACGGATTCTTTTCGTCTTGCGAGGCACCACTGTACACAGTTAATTCTGCTCCTCGGGCTCCCATTGATTAGTCATTTTACAATTAGTTAACCCTTTCCTTATGAACCCAGTATAATGTCACACACCTGGGAGGCCACACTTACGCTCTCTGTTTTCAGATGGAGCTGATTGACCTGTCGACGGTGGACGTCATCCTGATCTCAAACTACCACTGCATGATGGCCTTGCCCTACATTACGGAGCACACCGGGTTCACCGGAACCGTCTACGCCACCGAGCCGACAGTTCAAATTGGCAGGTGAGGGGGGGAAAGCCTCATTTTATCTCCTCGCCTTCGGGGAAGGATGTAGAGGACGACACGGGGAAGAGGAGTGTTGCCTCTCTAATGTTCTTGAGAGGCTTTTAAGACGCGGCTGAGAGCGAGCCAAGGAAGTTCTTCTTCGCGGCTTTAAGTGTGTGCACTGCATGCTTGACTCCGCTCTTCCTGAATGTCATGAGTCAATTCAGGTTCCTCTGTTTGGCAGGCCTGGGCAGAGCGATTAAATGGTGCTAGACGGTGTTGCGCTCACAGAAAACCTCTGCAGCTGCTTCCGTGGTGGGCAGCACAGTGTGGTGTAGTGGTTAAGAGCGGTAGTCTCGTAATCTGGTGAACCGGGTTCGCTTCCCCGCTCCTCCATATGCAGCTGCTGGGTGACCCACTTCTCTGAAGTCTCTCAGCCCCGCTCACCTCACAGAGCATTTGTTGTGGGGGAGGAAGGGAAAAGGAGATTGTTAGCCGCTTTGAGACTCCTTTGGGTAGTGATAAAGCGGGATATCAAATCCAAACTCTTCTACTCTTCTTCTTCTACAAGTGAGACCCGCAACAAAAAAATTGCAGTATGTGAAACCTGCCCACCTTGAAGGTACTCTGGTTTGCATGGAACTACCAAATATTTTGCTCCATAAGACGCACCTAGTTTTTAGAGGAGGAAAACAAGAAAAAAAATATTCTGAATGAAACAGTGGATGTATGATTTTTGTGATTCATTCTGTGGCCACAGACATGATATGTGATTTGACATGGAGTTTGGGGTAGCCCAATGCAAAAATCCTGAGGATCCATGTGCTTTTACCTCCCCCCTCCCAGGCAGCCTCCTTTATCGCTAGCATCCCTTATCTCTCTCCCCGATCGCTTGCCGATCAGCTGCTTCCTTTTCAACACCCCCTTAGTGTCTTTTCCTTAGCTGGAGCAGTTTTTTGCTCCTCCTTTTCTTCTAACTTCTCTCCTTATTGCTTTAGTCTTCCTGTTTCCCCCCTTTGCAAGTTGGCTGTCTTTACCTCCCCCTTCCCAGGCAGCCTCCTTTATTGCTAGCATCCCTTATCTCCCCTCCCCTCTTTCTAAAAAGGTGCATCTTATGGAGTGAAAAATACGGTAAGTTGTAGTTAAGATAGTCATGTTTATTCATTTCAAAACGTCTACTCTGAGTAGGAATAACATTGGTTGCAGGGATCAGTTAGCATTCTGCGACCACCCTCCGTTGTTTTGGGAATTCTTACCCCACCCTTAAGGGTGTTCCCCCCCAAAATATTTTTTTATACCTCTGCCCGTCATGGGGTCCCACCGAGTCAGCTGATGCCTATCACTTGAGTCTGGACATCTTGGCTACACAAGGGGACCTGCCCCCACACCTTTGGAAATGGGGAGAGCAGTTCCGGTGTGCCATCAAAACCACCTGTCTTTTGTCCTTGTGGCTGAGATCTGAGCCTTTTCTTGCTGCTGCTGCTGCTGTTGCTGTCAGGAGCTCGACCTACTCTCGAGTAGGACCCTGGCAGAGACACATGCCCAACTGGCATGTTCTCGCCCTCCTGGTCGTTCGTTCGGGAGCTTCAAAAGCTTTCTCCTGCCCGAACATCACAGCGACCAATGCCAACAGACACCGGCACACTTAGGGATCCACAGAGTCTTCGCAGTTTGCGTAACAGACCTCAGCAACTCAGCATTTTGTCTAATCTACTTTATGGTTGGAGGATGGATGACGGCTAACAGATTGAGATTGAATCCTGACAAGACAGAAGTATTGTTTTTGGGGTACGGGTCGGGCTGGTGGGGAGGACTCCCTGGTCCTGAATGGGGTAACTGTGCCCCTGAAGGACCAGGTGCGCAGCCTGGGAGCCATTCTGGACTCACAGCTGTCCATAGAGGCGCAGGTTAATTGTGTGTCCAGCGCAGCTGTTTATCAGCTCCATCTGGTACGCAGGCTGAGACCCTACCTGCCTGCAGACTGTCTCGCCAGAGTGGTGCATGCTCTAGTTAACTCTCGCTTGGACTACTGCAATGCGCTCTACGTGGGGCTACCTTTGAAGGTGACCCGGAAACTACAACTAATCCAGAATGCAGCAGCCAGACTGGTGACTGGGAACGGCCGCCGAGACCATATAACAGCAGTCTTGAAAGAGCTACGCTGCCTCCCAGTATGTTTTTGAGCACAATTCAAAGTGTTGGTGCTGACCTTTAAAGCCCTAAACGGCCTCTGCCCTGTATACCTGAAGGAGCGTCTCCACCCCCATCGTTCTACCTGGACACTGAGGTCCAGCTCCGAGGGCCTTCTGGCGGTTCCCTCATTGCGAGAAGCCAAGTTACAGGGAACCAGGCAGAGGGCCTTCTCGGTAGTGGCGCCCTCCCTGTGCAACGCCCTCCCACCAGATGTCAAAGAGAACAACAACTACCAGACTTTTAGAAGACATCTGAAGACAGCCCTGTTTAGGGAAGCTTTTAATGTTTAATAGGTTATTGTATTTTAGTGTTTTGCTGGAAGCCGCCCAGAGTGGCTGGGGAAACCCAGCCAGATGGTTGGGGTATAAATTATTATTATTATTATTATTATTATTATTATTATTATTATTATTATTATTATTTATTTACATATAAGCACACATGGAGCACTGCAACATGGCTCCCTCTCTCTCTAGCATCTGACTGGAGCAAGAATTCTAACAGTTGCTCCTCTCTGCAGGCTTCTGATGGAGGAGCTGGTCAACTTCATTGAGCGGGTGCCCAAGGCTCAGTCTGCCTCCATGTGGAAGAATAAGGAAGTGCAAAGGTAAGGATGGGAAGGGGGGGGTGTCCCCGGGGGGCACTCCCCCTATGGTTTGATTTCCTGTCCTGCTTCTCAGCTGCCCAATCCTCAGAGCTGCTTGCATCAGTCAGAACAACATTTACCAAACATTTTGGGGGCCATTTGCCCCATTGGTTCCATAATCTCATCCCCAGTCCCCCTCTAAAGGCAAAGGGATCCCTGACCATTAGGTCCAGTCGTGGCCGACTCTGGGGTTGCGGTGCTCATCTCGCTTTATTGGCCGAGGGAGCCGGCGTACAGCTTCCGGGTCATGTGGCCAGCATGACTAAGCCGCTTCTGGCGGACCAGAGCAGTGCATGGAAACGCTGTTTACCTTCCCGCCGGAGCGGTACCTATTTATCTACTTGCACTATGATGTGCTTTCGAACTGCTAGGTTGGCAGGAGCTGAGACCGAACAACGGGAGCTCACCCCCGTTGCGGGGATTCGAACCGCCGACCTTCTGATCGGCAAGCCCAAGAGGCTCAGTGGTTTAGACCACAGCACCACCCATGTCCCTTTTAGTGCCCCTCTACCCTATAAAAAGCATTATTATTAGTAGTATGAATAATTATTTTACTTTTTTATACCGCTCTTCATCCGTAGATCTTGGGGCTGTTCACGGCATAAAAACACAGTGGTTTGTACGGCCCACTAAGGAAGATAATAGCACGATAAAATTCGAAACAGGGAGGATTAATTGCACATTTATTCAAAATCCAATTGGAACCATTCAGTTTAATTAACTAATTCAGCAAAATTGATGGACTCAGCCCAATGATGCCAGCTTTCCAAAGTTTGGAAGTCAGTTACACCCTCCTGCTGCCCCCTTGCCTCTTAGGATCCCCCCCCCAGGTAATCTCCCCCTCTAGGCGGCAGAGGGGGAGAACCACCAACTTTGGGAACCACTGACTTAGAACAACAAAATCAACAATACCTCAGGGACCACCTCTCTCCATATGAACCTACCCAGACCCTGCAATCATCCCCTAAGGTCCTTCTTCGTTTGCCTGCTCCATGTGAGGCCCAGAGGGTGACAACACGAGAACGGGGCCTTTTCTGCAGTGGGGTGCTCGCCCCAGGGAGGCTCGCCTGGCACCTTCATTATACATCTTTAGAATCATAGAATCATAGAATCATAGAGTTGGAAGAGACCACAAGGGCCATCGAGTCCAACCCCCTGCCAAGCAGGAAACACCATCAGAGCACTCCTGACATATGGTTGTCAAGCCTCTGCTTAAAGACCTCCAAAGTAGGAGACTCCACCACACTCCTTGGCAGCAAATTCCACTGTCAAACAGCTCTTACTGTCAGGAAGTTCTTCCTAATGTTTAGGTGGAATCTTCTTTCTTGTAGTTTGGATCCATTGCTCCGTGTCCGCTTCTCTGGAGCAGCAGAAAACAACCTTTCTCCCTCCTCTATGTGACATCCTTTTATATATTTGAACATGGCTATCATATCACCCCTTAACCTCCTCTTCTCCAGGCTAAACATGCCCAGCTCCCTTAGCCGTTCCTCATAAGGCATCGTTTCCAGACCTTTGACCATTTTGGTTGCCCTCCTCTGGACACGTTCCAGTTTGTCAGTGTCCTTCTTGAACTGTGGTGCCCAGAACTGGACACAGTACTCCAGGTGAGGTCTGACCAGAGCAGAATACAGTGGCACTATTACTTCCCTTGATCTAGATGCTATACTCCTATTGATGCAGCCCAGAATTGCATTGGCTTTTTTTGCTGCCGCGTCACACTGTTGGCTCATGTCAAGTTTGTGGTCAACCAAGACTCCTAGATCCTTTTCACATGTACTGCTCTCAAGCCAGGTGTCACCCATCTTGTATTTGTGCCTCTCATTTTTTTTTTGCCCAGTGCAATACTTTACATTTCTCCCTGTTAAAGTTCATGTTTAGGTGCCAGGTGAAACCATTCCTCTTCAACCAGGTTGACATTTTGCTGTATTTTCAAATATTTTGTTGAGAGCCGCCCGGAGTGGCTGGGGCAACTCAGTCGTATGGACGGCACATGAATAGCAACATTATTATTATTATTAATAATAATATTTGGCTGGTTGACATCCGATGCCCTCTTAAATGTGCTGTGGAAGTGGGTGGGGATTGCTGGGTTGCCTTTGTTCTTATTTTTATTACGTATTTTGTGTGTGGCTTAGGGCCCTTGTATTTACAGGACTGCCTCTCCTGGTCTGCCCCGCAGAGGACCTTAAGGTCCATGAATAACCATAGTTTAGAGGTCCCGGGCCCTACGGGCCAGGGCCTTCTCAGTGATGGCTCCCACCTGGTGGAATGCTCTGTCCCATAAGACCAGGGCCCTGCAGGATTTAACCTCCTTCTGCAGGGCCTGTAAGACAGAGCTATTCCACCTGGCCTTTAATCTGAATTCAGCCTGATCTTCTATTTCCCTTCCCTTCCCTCCCCGTCCCCTTTTATGAAGATCACCCGCTCTGAGACCCCACAGGCTAATTCTCCCCTAGCCTCCTCGCTGGCCCAAGTAGGACCAATTCAGCCAGCTAGCCCTAGTGACTATCTAATGCTTATTGGATGGCTTCCCCCCAAATTGATTTTTGAACTTTGAATTTTATTGTTATTCATGCTTTTATACTGTAGTTTATGCTGCTTCTATGTTGTATTACAATTAAGTGTACTAAATTTGTTGTTAGCCACCCTGAGCCCGGTTTTTGAACCGGGAAGGGCAGGGTATAAATAAAAATATATTATTATTATTATTATTATTATTATTATTATTATTATTATTATTATTATTACATTTTCTGTTGTGAACCACCCAGAGATCTACTGCTATAGGGCGGCATGCGGATTAAATAAAAAAACCCCCAATAATACAATAATGGAAAAAATATCACAACAAAACAGCAGAGTGGACAAAAGCCCAAGCTTTTGAATACTGATGAACAGATAGCTCCTAGAGGCCTGGGAGGACCTGAGCATAATGGGACTCTCCCCAGCGCATGGCACATGGCACCAGTGCCTTTGAAACAGAGCATGGCCAGTGAATCAGTGAATCCATGGAGGTTTTGAGCATCTGCGCTTGGCGCTGTCAGGTCGGGTCCTCGACGTCAGCCGAGGCTGTGCCCCAAACCAACCCTCTTTCCTAGGGTTGGTGAGACAGCGGCTTTTGAAAACAGGGGGCACCCCCAAGCGAGCGCAATCTTAAGCAATGTTAAGCATTATTTTGAGTCACCCGTGAGCCTCGTTTTCACTGCAGCCTGGAGCGTTCCTTGTGTTTATATCACTTTGCAGCTCAGACACTTCCAGCCCCGATTGGGTTGTGTGCAACTGAGCCGCTCCCTTTCTTGTAGGAAACGCCGGCGCCTTTTAAACGGAAAGCTCTGCAAGGAATATACTTAGTGCATCAGGGCAGCTGATGGTTTTTACCCCATTACTGTCTGCAATCTAATGGCTGGCAACTCTGAACCCACTGAGTTGTGGCACTGGGGTGGCTGACATTGTATTTCCCCTTTCATTCCTCCACCTCAAACAGCAGCACCTTCTGGATGAGTGCCATGGAGTTGGGGTGCTTTTGCAGGGAGGACGACAGAGGGGGTGCCCTCCCTTTATCAATGTTTCTAAGCATGGTTCTATGCAGGGGTCAGCAAACGTTTTCAGCAGGGGGCCGGTCCACTGTCCCTCAGACCTTCTGGGGGGCCAGATTATATTTGAGGGGGGATATGAACAAATTCCTATGCCCCACAAATAACCCAGAGACGCATTTTTTTAAAAAAGGACACATTCTACTCATGTAAAAACACCAGGCAGGCCCCACAAATAACCCAGAGGTGCATTTTAAATAAAAGGACACATTCTATTCATGTAAAAACACGCTGATTCCTGAACCGTTCGCGGGCCAGATTTAGAAGGCGATTGGGCCAGATCCAGCCCCCGGGTCTTAGTTTGCCTACCCATGGTTTTATGGAGATCTCTCTTATTTTAATGAAAGTGTGTCTTAGAAATTTGCAATAACTTGTAGAAAACAGTCTGGGTGTTGGGTTTCCTATGGCATTCCATCCCAAGAGGACACGTTATTTTATTATTTTTACATTCATATTCCACCTTATCCTCCAAGGAGCTCAGTATGATTCTCCCCCTCCCTGATTTAACCTCGCACAACAACCCTGTGAGGTAGGATAGACTGAGAGGCAGTGAGTGGCCCAAGGTCACCCAGTGAACTTTGTGGCTGAGCAAGGATTTGAACCCAGGTCTCTCCCAGGTCCAATTTGACACCCTACCCCCCCCCTCACTGGCTCTCTTCTGTTGGCATCTGTAGAAATTACAGGTTTTGTGCGCTAGGTGAACATGGAGACATTGGCAGGAGCAATCCTCAACACTTCCTTCAGTCTCCTAAAAATTATGGAGGGGGAGGTCAGTGGCCCAACTGATTCCCCAGTAAATCAGCTCCTTTCAAACAAATGGATCGACAGAAGTTGACCGGTTTTCACAAATCATCGGAAATGGGTTGGAACGAGCTTTTGATTTAGCATCTGTTTAATATACAAAGTAAGAACCCAATTCTTCTTCCCCTCGCTGGCAGCTCTCACTGCCTTCCTGCCCGGGCTCCTCGTACTGTAAGAGATTTATGGCAAAAGAGACGGCCATCCTTTTTATGTGCCTTGACGCTGCCATTCTCGGATCTCGTTCTCCAGCTTCCTTTGCGGAGAAAGGGGGGAAGTCTGCAACAACGGCGGCTTTTCCAAGGAATAAAAGGTTTTAATACTGGTGTCAAAGTTTCTGTTTAAAAAACCAGTTTCCTCCCCTTCCTTTTTCCTTCTGAGTACTTACTCGCACGGCACACAATCTGCTCATGTTTTCTGAATCTTCCGGCACATTTTTGGCATTGGCAGTGGATATGCATATTGCAACTTGATTTCTCTTCATTAAACTACGGAACTCCCTCTCGCAGGAAGGAGTTGTGATTTCTAAAACTTTTGAGTTTCTCAAAAATAAGACATGCCAGACCAATCTGATTTCTTTCTTTCTTTTTTTGATGGAATTACAAACTTGGTGGATCAAGGGAATGCTGTCGACATAGTGTATCTTGATTTCAGTAAGGCTTTTGACAAAGTCCCTCATGATATTCTCACGAGGAAGCAGATAAAATGTGGGTTGAACGAGGTGACTGTTAGGTGGATTTGTAGCTGGTTGACTGACCAAACCCAAAGAGTACTTGTTATGTACTGAGTTGAATAGGATCCAAAATGCAGCAGTCTGATTGGTCCTAGAACAATGCAGCAGTATGATTGGTCTGCAGGAGCCACCCAATCCAGCTACAGATGGAAGTGAATCCACAACCTGATTGGCTTACAGGAGAATCCCAGAATTAGCCAATAACGTGCAGCCCATTGTGTAAATAATGTACAGTATATAAAGCATATACTGTGGGGAAACAATTCATTCCTCTTCACCACTATGAGCTGAATAAAGAGCATGAAATCCACTCTAGACTCTGAGCATATTTCAGTACTCATTAATGGTTCCTCGTAACAAGTAGGGTGCCGCAGGGTTCTGTCCTGGGCCCATTGTTGTTCAACGTCTTTATAAATGACTTGAATGAAGGAACTGAGGGGATACTCATCCAATTTGCAGATGACACCAAGCTGGGAGGGGTAGCTGATGCCGCAGAGGACAGAATTAGAATTCAAAATGACCATAACAAATTGGAGAACTGGGCACAAACAAAGAAAATGAATTTCAATAGGGACAAACGTCAGGCTCTGCACTTAGCTGAACAAAATAGCACAACACGATGGCCAATAACAATGGCACTAAACACTATTTACAGTGGTACCTCAGGTTACAGATGCTTCAGGTTACAGACTCCGCTACCCCAGAAATAGTACCTCGGGTTAAGAACTTTGTTTCAGGGTGAGAACAGAAATCGTGCTCCAGCGGTAGCGGGAGGCCCCATTAGCTAAAGTGGTGCTTCAGGTTAAGAACAGTTTCAGGTTAAGAACGGACCTCCGGAACGAATTAAGTTCTTAATCCAAGGTACCACTGTATAAAGGGTAAAGGGGACCCCTGACCATTATGTCCAGTCATGGCCAGCTCTGGGTTTGCTGCGCTCATCTCGCTTTATTGGCCGAGGGAGCCGGCTTACAGCTTCCGGGTCATTTGGCGAACATGACTAAGCTGCTTCTGGCGAACCAGAGCAGTGCATGGAAACACCGTTTACCTTCCCGCCGGAGCGGTACCTATTGATCTACTTGCACTTTGATGTGCTTTCGAACTGCTAGGTTGGCAGGAGCAGGGACCAAGCAACGGGAGCTCACCCCATCGCGGGGATTTGAACCGCCGACCTTCTGATCGGCAAGTCCTAGGCTCTGTGGTTTAACCTACAGCGCCACCCGCGTCCCTTGTACTACTGTATAGACTAATACAAATGATCAGAAATTGCAACCAAAGTCTCTAAATCTTCTTCACCAGTCGCGGTAGAACAATTCAAAAGTTCGACATATACATAGTCTGTCCCCAAATGTCGCCGGAACAGATTTTAGGCTCTGCACTTAGGCAGGAAGAACCAGATGCACAAATATAGGATGGGAACACCTGGCTTACTGGCAGTACATGTGAAAAGGATCTAGGGGTCTTGGTGGACCTAAGTGCGCCCAGAGTCTTGGCGCATCGCTGAGCCTGATCCAGTTTTTCTCTGTCTCCAGGCTGCTTCCCACCCCTCTGAAAGACGCGGTCGAAGTCGCCATGTGGAGAAGGTGCTACAATATGCAGGAAGTGAACTCGGCGCTCAGTAAGATCCAGCTGGTGGGGTATTCCCAGAAAATAGTGAGTATCCGTGGTCACGTCCTGCTTTTTGTGGGATGTGGGAGGCGTGGTAAGGTGGTCCCCTGTCCTGTGACCTGATGGCAAAGGGCAGGTAACAGATCTGAAAATATGCGCAAAAAGTCAGAGGAGCTTCAAATCAGAAAATAAATGGAGAATGGAAACTATTTAAGGAATATATAAGATTATATTGTACAAACAATACCATCCTAGCAGAACTGGAATGATACCTCTAAACAAAAATGAGCAAAACAAATACTTTAGCGGAATACATGAAAAAGGAAATAATGTAAAGCTGTGCAATAAAATTATGATTATATAAACAGTATAATGAGGATGATTGGAAGTTTTATGCAAAAAAAATTTTATTTGATGGATATGATTCTGTATAAATTTTTGGTTCTTTTTCTTTTCTTTTTTTATCTTTTTATCTTCTTTTTTCTTATTCTTATGTCTGGAATTTTTTCGCCCTTATTCAATGCCTTTATACTTACCTTTGTTGTAAATGATCATTCGTGCCTGTATTTTAAACCAATAAAGATTTACCATGAAAAAGAAAAGGAAAGAAAATATGCATAAAATAAAATCATATGCTGGGAAATACTTTCTGGAATTATTCCTTGTGTTGTTTTTCTTCTCTCCAACAGGAGCTTTTTGGCGCAGTCCAGGTCTCCCCTCTCAGTTCCGGTTATGCGCTTGGCAGCTCCAACTGGATCATCCAGTCGCATTACGAGAAGGTTTCCTACGTCTCGGGATCCTCACTCCTCACAACACACCCGCAGGTACGACGCCCTCCCAAAACTCTGAGGTTTCGCCTTCCTTAAGGTGTGACATTCCCCTTCCTCAATACAGTTAATCTACGGCGCATGCGCGACTCCACAGCTCCTCCATCTCGTGCGACTTACATCAGGGGTCAGCAAACTTTTTCAGCAGGGGGCCGGTCCACTGTCCCTCAGACCTTGTGGAGGGGCCGGACCATAGCTGTCAACTTTTCCCCTTTTTAAAAGGAAATTCCCTTATTCCGAATAGGATTCCTCGCAAGAAAAGGGAAAAGTTGACAGCTATGGGCCGGACTACATTGGGGGGGGGGGGGAATGAATGAATTCCTATGCCCCACAAACAACCCAGAGATGCATTTTATATAAAAGCACACATTCTACTCATGTAAAAGCATGCTGATTCCTGGACCATCCGCGGTCCAGATTTAGAAGGCAATTGGGCCAGATCCAGCACCCAGGCCTTAGTTTGCCTACCCATAACCTACATCATAGGAGCCTACACAACACAAAACACTGTTGCTGTACGTAGGTTTTATTTTTATTTTTTTATCTCATATTTTGGAAATGTACATCCAGGTTTTTTCCTTTAAATTTTTTTTTGGGTCCCCAAGAGAGTAAGGCCCAAGAGAGTAAGCTATAACTTGTTTAGCTTATATGTAAATCCGGCACCAGCTGTCTGCTACGAGCAGAGGCGGACGCAGCAGTTTGCAAAGCAGGCATCACATTCCCTCTCCCTCTTCAAGAAAGCAGCACACGTTGTCTTTCCCACATCCATCAGGAGGTCCTGCAGCAGAAGAGGCAGGGGCAAGAAACTCCTAGAGTCGTAAAGTTGTACAGCTGGAGGGAACCCATAAGGTCATCCAGTCCAACCCCTTTGTTGTTGTTTAGTCGTTTAGTCGTGTCCGACTCTTCGTGACCCCATGGAGCAGAGCACGCCAGGCACTCCTGTCTTCCACTGCCTCCCACAGTTTGGTCAAACTCATGCTGGTAGCTTCGAGAACACTATCCAACCATCTCGTCCTCTGTCGTCCCCTTCTCCTTGTGCCCTCCATCTTTCCCAGCATCAGGATCTTTTCCAGGGAGTCTTCTCTTCTCATGAGGTGGCCAAAGTCTTGGAGCCTCAGCTTCAGGATCTGTCCTTCCAGTGAGCACTCAGGGCTGATTTCCTTCAGAATGGAGAGGTTTGATCTTCTTGCAGTCCATGGGACTCTCAAGAGTCTCCTCCAGCACCATAATTCAAAAGCATCCATTCTTTGGCGATCAGCCTTCTTTATGGTCCAGCTCTCACTTCCATCCATCACTACTGGGAAAACCAGTTCCTGGGATCCAGGCTTGTATCATTATAATGTTACTGAATCATAGAAATGTGGAATTGTAGAGTTGTAGGGGACCCCAGAGTCATCTAGTCTAACCCTCAGCCATGCAGGAATCACAGCTAAAGCATCCCTGAAGAAGAAGAAGAAGAAGAGTTTGGATTTGATATCCCGCTTTATCACTACCTGAAGGAGTCTCAAAGCAGCTAACATTCTCCTTTCCCTTCCTCCCCCACAACAAACACTCTGTAAGATGAGTGGGGCTGAGAGACTTCAGAGAAGCATGACTAACCCAAGGTCACCCAGCAGCTGCATGTGGAGGAGCGGGGAAGCGAACCCGGTTCCCCAGATTACGAGTCCACTGCTCTTAACCACACCACCACACTGGCTCTCAAGTGAGACATGGCCTTCCAACTTCTGCAAGGAAGGAGAGTCCACCACCTTCTCAAGGAGTCCTTTTAAAACCTTTTAATGTAATCCTTTTGATGTAACCTGAGCCCATTGCAAAATGTCAAAAAAGAGATTACAGGTCCTGCTTTTTCGTTAAGAAAAACAACCTGTTGCATATTAATAACAGGCCAGATATTATTAATGTGATTGCCTTCCCAGTTTAAGGCACCTATGAAAGCCCCACATATTCTCTGCGCCCGCTTCCCCTCTCTCCCCCTTTTTTATTTATTATTCAAACGCCACATATTTCAACTCCGCAATATCTGAAGGCAGCTTCCAGGCTACATCTGTATCGCCCCTTGAATTATCTTTTTTCTCGAAGGGATGATGGCTTAACTGGCTGCCAACTCGTCCACCCCGCTTGTCTAAGGGCAAACTCTTCAAAGTGCTATAGATGTAATTTCCAGTAAATTAATTCTCACAAGATCCATAATTTCCCTCCACGTCCCCCCCCCCGAACGACAGCTACATCTTTGGAGGGCTGATGGATTCGGCAGGCAGAGCTCTGAGCTACAATCCCCGCCAGCGGCAGACTAAGGAAAGGAGTCGTGCCCAGTTTTTGCCCTTCGGTTTTTTCCCCTTTTAGGGCAAAAAATGTGATTTGGCAGAGTGGTTGGGGCATCCAAACCGGTTCTGCCTCTTTCCTTTTTCCTTCTCTTTTTCGTAGAGTGTTCATCTGCTTGCAGCTGTACCAGCACGGGGGGGGGGGGCAGGTTTTGCCTTTCTAGAGCCGACAGCGGTTGCATAGTGGTTAGAGTGCCGGACTTGGACCCGGGAGACCAGAGTTTGAATTCCCCGCTCAGCCAAGAATCTCGCTGGCTGACCTTAGGTACAGTCGTGCTGGCCCTTAGCCTAACCTACCTCGCCGGGGTGGTTGCAGGGAATTAAATGAGGGAGCAAGCCGCTTTGAACACCGTGGAGGAAAAAAGTTGGGATAGAAATGCAAAAACAGAGTCTAGTCTCCACCCAGACAAGGAAAAGGCAAGATCAGAGTCGAAGGACGCAATCCAGATGTCTCCATCACCACAAATATGTCTGGTTCTTGTTTTGAAAAGCCTTCTAGGCTGAAGTTTCCACGTTCTGCTGCGGGAAGAAGCCTAGCGCAAGGGGATTTCTTCAGCTACGGTTCCTGTGTCACGGGGTTGGACTAGATGACCATGGGGGTGCCCTTCCAACCCTACAACTCCTGTGTTTCTAAGGAAGGCTAGAGAACCAGTGTAGCTGGGAGTGGAGAGAGAGAGAGAGAGAGAGACCTCTGAGCGAGCTTTCAAAAAAAAAACCCAACACAGACAAATGAAATGCCTGTCATCTGAAAATGCCAATAAGACAGTAAAAGTAATATTGAACCTGCCCGTGGAAAATATATGTAATGATTATGCCGGTATTCAATAGTCATAATTTCATCTTCCGTTTGAGTCGAGGGGGGCTGGCATTGATTCACTGGGGCTGCTGCACAGAGGATAACTTTGAAAGACTTTGGGCCAAACTTCTGATCGGCTCTCCCTTCAACCTCCCTGCAGCTGTCAAAGTCAGGCTTTCTTTCCTGAGCCAAGAGTCTTTATTTTTCTGCCCCTGTGCTGTTGAGTGGCTGTGGTATTATTTTTGCGTTTTTATACTGTAAACCACCCTGTGACCCTCAGATGAAGGACAGTAATAATAAAAATAATAATAAATTTTTATTTATACCCCGCTCTTCCTGGTTCAGAAAACCAGGCTCGGGGCAGCTAACAACAAATTTAAAACACTTAATTTAAAACACTTAATTGATGCAACAGAAAAACAGCATAAAATACAGTATAAAACGTGGATTACAATAAATTCAGAATTAAAAAATCAATTTAGGGGGGAAATCCATCCAATAAACATTAGATGATCACCAGGGCTAGCTGGCTAAATTAGTCCTGTTTGGGCTAGTGAGGAGACCAGGGGAGAATTAGCTGTGGGATCCCAGAGCGGGTAATCTTCATAAAAAGGGGAGGGAAGGAAGGGGCCAAAATTAAACAAACAGGTTGTGCCTATGAGCGTGCAATTGATTATTTTTCTGGAGCGGATTTAGCACAAGAGACGGTCTTTTTCAATGTAGCCCCCCCAGATATGGAGCACTCTCCCCAGTGAAGACCCGCCTTACACCTGGCCAAGACTTTCTCCTTTCCCCCTGGCATTTGGTGAACTGTGATGGCTGAGACTCATAGAATTGTAGAGTTGGAAGGGAACCGCGGGGTCATCTAGCCCAACCCGCTGCCTGCAGGCTTGTCAAGGCCCATGTGCTGCTAATAATAATAATAATAATAATTTTATTTATATCCCGCCCTCCCCAGCCGATGCCGGGCTCAGAGCGGCTAACAACAGTAAAAATAACACAGTTTGCATAAAATCACAATCAAGTCATTGAAATACATTCTAAAATCAATTCATTCTAAAATCAATTCAAAATCGAATTAATGGCTAAAGTTCTATGAGGATTACAGAAGGAGGGGGTCAGACTGTGCCTTGGCCAAAGGCCTGGTGGAACAGCTCCGTCTTGCAGGCCCTGCGGAAAGATGTCAAGTCCCGCAGGGCCCTAGTCTCTTGGGACAGAGCGTTCCACCAGATTGGGGCCACAGCCGAAAAAGCCCTGGCTCTGGTTGAGGCCAGCCTAACCTCCCTGTGGCCTGGGATCTCCAAGATGCTTTTGTCTGAAGACTGTAAGGTCCTCTGTGGGACGTACCAGGAGAGGCGGTCCCATAGGTACGAGGGTCCCAGGCAGTATAGGGCTTTAAAGGTTAAAACCAGCACCTTAAACCTCATCCTGTACTACACCGGGAGCCAGTGCAGCTGGTATAGCACCGGGTGAATATGACCCCGCGGCGAGGACACTGTAAGGAGCCTGGCCACGGCATTCTGCACCCACTGGAGTTTCTTGCTGTTGCTGATAGAACAGGACTGTGGACTAGATGGGCCTTTGGCTTGACCCAGCTAGGTTCGTCCTAACATTATTCCTGTGAATCCACGGCCAAGCAATGGAATCTGTTCACATCAGCCTGCAGTGATGGGCCCCAACGTGGATAACTTTTAAAGAAGATCCCTGGTCTCAGGGGTTGTGTTCAGCCCCCAAATGCTGCCTTTTATACCACTCGCTGGAAGTGCTGCATTCTCTAGTTATCTCCCGCTTGGACTACTGCAATGCACTCTGTGTGGGGCTCCCTTTGAAGGTGACCCAGAAACTACAACTAATCCAGAATACAGCAGCTAGACTGGTGACTGGGGGCGGCCACCGAGACCACATAACACCTTGAAAGACCTACATTGGCTCCCAGTACATTTCCGAGCACAATTCAAAGTGTTGGTGTTGACCTTTAAAGCCCTAAATGGCCTCGGTCCAGTATATCTGAAGGAGCGTCTCTACCCCCACCGTTCTGCCCGGACACTGAGGTCCAGCTCCGAGGGCCTTCTGGCAGTTCTCTCCCTGCGAGAAGTGAGGTTACAGGTAACCAGGCAGAAGGCCTTCTTGGTAGTGGTGCCTGCCCTATGGAACACCCTCTCATCAGATGTCAAGGAAATAAAAACTATCTGACTTTTAGAAGACATCTGAAGGCAGCCCTGTTTAGGGAAGTTTTTAATGTTTGGCGTCTTGTCGTGTTTTTAATAATCTGTTGGGAGTCGTCCAGAGAGGCTGGGGAAATTAATAAATTATTATATTTGTATTATAGACGGGGAGACTAGTATTGCACTCCTCTAGTCCCATTAAGGAGGGGCACAGGTGGTGCTGTGGGTTAAACCACAGAGCCTAGGACTTGCCGATCAGAAGGTTGCCGATTCGAATCCCCGTGACGGGGTGAGCTCCCGTTGCTCTGACCCTGCTCCCTAGCAGTTCAAAAGCACGTCAAAGTGCAAGTAGATAAATAGGTACCGCTCCGGCGGGAAGGTAAACAGAGTTTCCGTGCACTGCTCTGGTTTGCCAGAAGCGGCTTAGTCATGCTGGCCACATGACCTGGAAGCTGTACGTCGGCTCCCTCGGCCAGTAAAGCGAGATGAGCGCTGCAACCCCAGAGTCGGCCACGACTGGACCTAACGGTCAGGGATCCCTTTACCTTTACCTTTAGTCCCATTAAGGATCTGGTTGGTCCCTGTGAGAAAAGGATGCTGGGCGAGAAACACCCATTTGACCTGCTCCATCATCTTCTGTGTGCATTGAGAATCGTGATGCCTCTAACTCTGCATGTTTGTCCTCTTTGCAAGATGCCCGGAGTCTATTTTTGGTTTAGAATCAGGTGACTAATAATAAATAAATAAACGAGCTCTGCCTCTTGGACCTTCCCTTTCAGCCCATGGACCAAGCTTCCCTGAAAAACAGCGATGTCCTCATCCTGACCGGCCTCACCCAGATTCCCACTGCAAATCCTGACGGCATGGTGGGAGAATTCTGCAGTAACCTTGGTAAGGTGGCCGTGGTTATGGGTGTCTGTGTGTGTGTGTGTGTGTGTGGCATCGATGGCCGTGTTGTTGCTGGTTGGGTTGGGTTGGGTTGGGGTTCTTTTGCCTCTGCTTGCTTTATAATCTGACTCATAACCCCATGTGGGAAATCGCTACGAGATTCCCGGAACAGAAGTAACTGCTTGACTCCCTCTCTCCCTCTCCCTGGCATAAAACTAGCAGTTGAGATTTTTTACGATGTGCCTTTGCCTCCCTCATTAATACAGTAAGTGCTTTTGAGAGATGCAAGTTGTACCGTATGGAAGGCGGCTGGAGACGACACCCAGTCTTGGAACGGAGCAGGCATAATGAGATTGAATCGCCTGCTCTCCTTGGCTCGCTAAGTGGGTGGCTTCCTTGCCAGCGGTTTGTGTTTTGACAAGGCTCTCCCGTCGACAGGTGGCCCTGCCGCTTCCTGGCTGCCTCTCGGCCAGTTTAACATCTTCGCGTGTGCTTTGTTAAAAGTCGGCCTCCCGTTTCTCGAAAGGCGCAGTCGTCGCCAGCACCTGGTGACCCAAAAGCCTGTGCAAGGCGGAGGCAGCGTAGCCCACAAGCTTGGTCTGGCCTTACATGGAATCATAGAATGGTGGAGTTGGAAGGGACACCAGCGGTCATCTAGTCCAACCCCCTGCAATGCAGGAATAAATGGCCAGCTGATTCCATGTAGCTGCTACTGACAGCCAAGCCAGAAATGGTGGTTGTTAGGACAGTGCCAGGGATTGGCCTAAGGGACCCTTTGGGTCTCTTCCAGCTCTACATTCCATGAAGACCCTAACCTTCCCCTTGACCTTGTCCAGGATCTCTGCATGAAGTTAGGATCAGTCCTGGGCTCCCCTCCCTAGATCTAAGCTTGGAGCAAGAGAGCTCAGTAGCAGAGTGCAAGCTTTGCATGCAGAATCTCTGGTGTCAATAGATGGATTCAATCTATGGTGTGGATATTAACATTGAAATGATTGGATGCATATAAACTGACTCCTCTTGGAATAAAAATGGTCTAGGCCCATCTGTTTGATGCAAAACTTCACTTGCAGAGCTTTCTTCCAAACAGAAGCAAAAAAACCACACCCAGTAAATGATAAATTTGCACCATAAATATATTGTGGTGTTCAGCACTGGCTCATCACCTTAGAAATAAAAAATAATTCCAAACAGACCTAAAAGCATAGATCTCTCCCTTCAGCCTCCATTTTGCCTAGATCTGTATTGACTCCCTTCAGGAGAGTCTCAGAGCCTGAGAACAAAAAGCCAAAGGCACCAGCCTTTCAAGGTGGCCAGTTTGCCATTCAATAGCCTCTCATGTGATCTAAGGTTAAACACACACAGGTTAGCTAGCAGGAAGCTCTTAGTATACCTCTGTGGAATTTCCCCGTGTTAAACCTTTCCAGCAATACACACAGGCGTTCTCCATTTCATTGTCAATTAAACAATTATACTTGACAAAGGCTAGGGAAGACTCCCTGGCTAAAACTCCTGCCAGTCAGGGGAGACCCATTGGCCTGCCTCTGTATAAGGTACTTTTCTTCCCTAAAATAACATCAAGGCCTCAATGGCTTTAAAATTGGATTAGACCCACTCATGAAGGAGGAGAGGACTTTTGATGGCTACTAGCCACAATCGGGGGCTTCTGAATACCAGTTTCATTGAACCCTGCTTCAATGGCTTTGAGCACTCTTGGGTATTTTGTCGGATTGTGACCCTCGGCTTTTTATCAGGCTGCTATTATAAGGTAAGGTAAAAGGGACGCAGGTGGCGCTGTGGTCTAAACCACTGAGCCTCTTGGGCTTGCCGATCAGAAGGTTGGCAGTTTGAATCCCTGCGACAGGGTGAGCTCCTGTTGCTCGGTCCCTGCTCCTGCCAACCTAGCAGTTCAAAAGCACACCGGTGCAAGTAGATAAATAGGTACCACTGCGGCGGGAAGGTAAACAGTGTTTCCATGCTCTCTGGCATTCATCATGATGTCCTGTTGCACCAGAAGTGGTTTAGTCATGCTGGCCACATGACGCAGAAAACTGTGGACAAACGCTGGCTTCCTCGGCCTGAATTGACTTTGACTGGTCTTAACCATCCAGGGGTCCTTTACCTTTATTATAAACAGGCATGTTGTCTTTTAAGCTTTGGGTTTTTGTTTGGTATTTTGTATTTCCCTGGATGGCTTTAAGTGCTGTCCCAAGTTTTTCTGGTCCAAATTGGATTTCTTCCATTTAAACTGAGACTTTGATTTAAGTTAATAGGTTTGTTTTTATTTTGGACCCTTGTCCCTCTTTGCATATAGCAGAGATTTTCAACCTTTTTGGGTTCACGGCTCCCTTGACCAACTGCATTCTTTCTGCGGCACCCCTGGGGGGCTCAGGAGCCTAATTATGTCACCCCTTGCCTGCAGAGCCGGCAGCCCCTCGCCCTTTTTCAAACACCCTGCCTGGTGGAGGTGTTCCCTCAGCCTCCTCTCCCCTGGGCAAATTCAGCTGCCGCCCCTGGTCTCTGATCTTTTCCACCCCAAAGTGAGATGCCTCCTCACACTGCCCCACAGGTGCCAGGCAAGCACCCCCTGGCCAGCCCCAGTGCCACCATTCGCCTGCGGAGCTTGTAGCCAGGGCTGCTGCAACAAACAGCTGTGCAATAATAATAATAATAATTTATTATTTATACCCCGCCCATCTGGCTGGGCTTCCCCAGCCACTCTGGATAATAGATCAAACATTAAAAGCTTCCCTAAACAGGGCTGCCTTCAGATGTCTTCTAAAAGTTTGGTAGTTGTTGTCTTTGACATCTGCTGGGAGGGCGTTCCACAGGGCGGGTGCCACTACCGAGAAGGCCCTCTGCCTGGTTCCCTGTAACTTGGCTTCTCGCAGTGAGGGAGCCGCCAGAAGGCCCTCAGAACTGGACCTCAGTGTCTGGGTAGAACAATGGGGGTGGAGGCGTTCCTTCAGATATACTGGACCGAGGCCGTTTAGGGCTTTAAAGGTCAACACCAACACTTTGAATTGTGCTCGGAAACGTACTGGGAGCCAACATAGGTCTTTCAAGACCGGTGTTATGTGGTCTCAGTGGCCGCTCCCAGTCACCAGTCTAGCTGCCGCATTCTGGATTAGTTGTAGTTTCTGGGTCACCTTCAAAGGTAGCCCCACATAGAGTGCATTGCAGTAGTCTAAGCGGGAGATAACCAGAGCATGCACCACTCTGGCAAGACAGTCCACGGACAGGTAGGGTCTCATCCTGCATACCAGATGGAGCTCAGCTGCCCTGGACACAGAGTTGACCTGCGCCTCCATGGACACCTGTGAGTCCAGAATGACTCCCAGGCTGCACACCTGGTCCTTCAGGGGCACAGTTACCCCATTCAGGACCAGGGAGTCCTCCACACCTACCCGCCTCCTGTCCCCCCACAAACAGTACTTCTGTCTTGTCAGGATTCAACCTCAATCTGTGCAAGCCTTGGGGAGGCAGAGACATGAGAGGGCACCAGAGAAGGGAGGGAAGGAAAGAGGGACGGAGGCCAGTTTTGCCCATGACCCCCCTGACCATCATTGAAGGCACCCCAGGATGCCACGGCACACTGGTTGAAAACCACTGCCATATAATAATTGCATTCCCTGCTGATTCTTGTGGACTTTGGTGAAGACAATAAAATGCACAGCACAGAAAAGGGGATGTTCTGGCCCCAGCCAATGTAACTAAACCCTAAAGACGTAAGTGGGTTCAGAAACTTAAACAATGTGAAATGCTTCTAACATACTACAGTACAGGAAGATGAAGTACAATTTTAATCCAGCGTCAAAAGATGAAAATGTAATCAAAGCAGATGAAATTACAAAGATGGCACAATAACAAATTGACTTCGCTATTCGGGTCAAAGCCTGATCCAACTCTCCATATCGACCGATAGATGACTACAAAATTTGTCAGAGGCCACCAGTCAAAATAGATCAGATTACAAATACGATATAATAACAAATAGACTTGCCAAAGCATGATCAAAATCCTTATATGACTAATAGATGACTACAAAATTTGCCAAAGGCCCGATACGCTTCGACCCAAATGGTCAGGAGAAAATTATTAAACGCAACTTGGTCAGAGAATTGGTTAGTCTGTCAAGACCTTAAAGTGACCATATATCCCTTTAATTTACATCTACAAAATGAATCTCTCTCTCTCTCTCTCTCTTTGATGGTTTATAGAGAAACATAGCAACAGCTGCTATTACATATTTAGAATTAACTAGCAAATTAATTTTCACCATCGGAAAAGCTGTTAATTGTTGAGCTGTATGATGTCGTGGGTGTGAACAGCATCACTTAGCATCCTGCTCAAAATGTGCCTTGGAAGGGCAAGGCTATCAGTGGCTGTCTGTCATGGCTACGTTCTCCCCCACTGTCAGAGGGTTGTGGGTTTGAGCCCCACATTGGAAAAGAAATTCTTGCATTGCCAGGGGTTGGACTAGATGACCCTTGTGGCCCCTTCCAATTCTGTGGCGGGAAGCTGAGAACAAAGTTTCCTGGGTGCTGAATTCCTTGCAACATCATTTCCGACCCTGGAACCCCTTGAGAGGGCACCGTATTTTTCGCTCTATAGGACGCACCGGACCATAGGAGGGGGAGAACAGAGGGGAGGGGAATTCTCCCCCCCGCCCTCTGCTAAGCGCCCCTTCAGCGAAGCGGGAAGAGAAACGGAGCCCCTTCCATTTCTCCTCCCGCTTCACTGAAGGGGCGCTGCGCAGAGAGGGAAAACTGTGCAACGCCTCTCCAGTGAAGCGAAGCCTGGAGAGCAAGAGGGATCAGTGTGCACCGACTCCTCTCGCTCTTCAGGCGGCTATCCGCAAGCCTTCGGAGCTCAGCGGGAACACCTGCTGCGCTCCGAAGGCTTGCGGATAGCTGTCTGAAGCCCCCGGAGTTCCCGCTGCGCTCCGGGGGCTTCAGGCGGCTTCAGCGAAAGCAGCGCAAAGCCTCTGGAGCGCGGGGGGAGCTCTCCCACTGCGCTTCGGAGGCTTCGCGTTGCTATCGCTGAAGCCAAGGAGCCAGCATTTGCTCCATAGGACACACACACATTTCCCCTTCATTTTTGGAGGGGGAAAAGTGTGCCCTATAGAGCGAAAAATATGGTATATTTGTGCTTCCTTGGCTATTTAATGCACACCGCGTGACTTGGCTCACTTCCTCGAGTCGTCTGTTGGCATTCTGACGGTGGCACTGTTGTCGTTTGGATTATATCATTTGCTGGAAAGGGCCTTGTAAGCGCACACCTCAGAGCCAGGGTTTAGACAACGTGGTGCCCACCAGGTGTTTCTGGACTTCCTTCAGCCACACCTGGCATGACCCAGTGTTCAGGGGTGCTGCGAATTGTAGTTCAGGAACAACTGCAGCTCACCACCTTGGCTACAGAGCCTTAGAAGAACAGAGCATTTTCTGCCGGTTTTTCCTCCGTGGTTCTCAGGATCTGCCTCCATGCCCAGCTGAGTATCAGAATTTTATTCCCCCCCCCCCCCCAGGGGTAGACATGAGATGTTTCTTGCTTCTCTTGCTTTTGCTGCCAGAGCTGTAAAAGCTCCCAACTTGCATTTTTTTTTCCACGTTTTGGAGCTCTTCTGCCCTCTTCAGGAAAAGGATGTGACTACATTGGAACCTTGATGGCAGAAAGTAAGGAGGAATTAAAGAGCCTTTTAATGAGGGTGAAAGAGGAGAGCGCAAAATATGGTCTGAAGCTCAGCATCAAAAAAACCAATATCATGGCCACTGGGCCCATCACCTCCTGGCAAATAGAAGGGGAAGAAATGGAGGCAGTGAGAGATTTTACTTTCTTGGGCTCCATGATCACTGCAGATGGTGACAGCAGCCACGAAATTAAAAGATGCCTGCTTCTTGGGAGAAAAGCAATGACAAACCTAGACAGCATCTTAAAAAGCAGAGACATCACCTTGCCGACCAAGGTCCTTATAGTTCAAGCTATGGTTTCCCCAGTAGTGATGTATGGAAGTGAGAGCTTGACCATAAAGAAGGCTGATCGCCGAAGAATGGATGCTTTTGAATTCTGGTGCTGGAGGAGACTCTTGAGAGTCCCAAGAAGATCAAACGCATCCATTCTGAAGGAAATCAGCCCTGAGCGCTCACTGGAAGGACAGATCCTGAAGCTGAGGCTCCAAGACTTTGGCCACCTCATGAGAAGAGAAGACTCCCTGGAAAAGAGGGAGTTGGGAAAAAGTTGGGAAAGATGGAGGGCACAAGGAGAAGGGGACGACAGAGGATGAGATGGTGGGACAGTGTTCTCGAAGCGGCCAACATGAGTTTGACCAAACTGCGGGAGGCAGTGGAAGACAGGAGTGCCTGGTCCAGGGGGCCACGAAGAGTCGGACATGACTAAACAACAGCAACACACTGGAACAGACCAGATGAGCATTTTCAAATATCTTAAAGGCCATCACATGAAGAGAGAACATGTTTGTTTTCTCCTGCTCTGGAGAGTAGGACTCGAACCAATGGATTAAAGCAACCTAAATCCATTTATTTATTTATTTGTCCCCAGGATTAGATGCAGTTTCCCCCCACCTTTTATTGCATTTCCAAATGCTTAATTTAAAGTGAGCAGGTGTTTTTTGTTTAAAGGACGATTGCAGCATTTTGAAAGACAGGGTTTCCAACTTGCCATACGACCGGGAATTCCTGGACGTGTCCTCTTTTGCAGGTCCTAAATACCCATCCAGTGTATTTTACATTTTAGAGCAAATGTCCTGGAGTTGGGGTTTTAAAAATAAAATAACAAAGTGCTCAGGTTACTCTGGGTTCAGACTCTGGCTCTGGCAGTTTGGGCTCGTTTTTTGTGTCCTCCTTTTTACCTCTTGAAATATGGCAACTCTAGGAAAAAGGCAAGGAAAAGGAATTGCAAATGAAGCAGCGAAGATCTCTGCCGCTGTGAATTCTCATTTGGAATTCTGTGTGCAGTTCTGGTCTCTCTCCATCTTGAAAAATGATCTAGTGAAGAAGTAAGGAAGGACCAGGATATTGAAAGCTGCCAGGGAATATGGAAACCAGTCCATTGCGAAGGCCGGCTAAGCGATGGCAGCAGTTTTGGACAATGGAGCAATTGGAAGCGCCTAGACGTGTAAACCTTGTTTTATTTTATTGGTGTTAGCTGCCCTGAGCCCTGCTCTGGCCGGGGAGGGTGGGGTATAAATAAAATTATTATTATTATTATTATTATTATTATTATTATTATTATTATTATTATTATTAACTTATTTATTTATTAAAGGTAAAGGGACCCCTGACCATTAGGTCCAGTTGTGGCCGACTCTGGGGTTGTGGCGCTCATCTCGCTTTATTGGCCAAAGGAGCCGGCGTACAGCTTCCGGGTCATGTGGCCAGCATGACTAAGCCGCTTCTGGTGAACCAGAGCAGCGCACGGAAACGCCGTTTACCTTCCCGCCAGAGCGGTACCTATTTATCAACATACACTTTGAGGTGCTTTCGAACTGCTAGGTGGGCAGGAGCAGGGACCGAGCAACGGGAGCTCACCCCATCGCAGGGATTCGAACCGCCGACCTTCTGATCGGCAAGTCCTAGGCTCTGTGGTTTAACCCACAGCGCCACCCGCGTCCCTTATTTATTTATTAAGTTTTACTTATTAAACTCACCTCTGAATGCTGCCTGCAACTGTAAGCATTCCATGCAGGAGTTAGGCTTATTAATATGAAGGCCAACGGGAAGATGTCCCAAAGCTGGCAATATTGTTAAAAAATATCAATAAATCACCCCCCCCCCTTTGATATTTTATTTATTTATTTATACTTTTCAAGTTTATACGTTTCACTGGTGTTATACATTTCACTAATTTTACATTCATTTTGACATTTAAAAACTTGACTTCCATCCCCCTCTTTCTGCTGTTCCTTAAATCTTCTGCATATCCTAACTAACATAATTTGCTCATTTATTCATCTTCTTTAAATATATGCCCTTATAAAAGTGCAGGTTGTGACAGTAATCTTTCCAATGTTTATATCTGTTTAAAATTTATCTGTAAATATTCAATAAACCATTTCCATTATTTTATTTAATGGAAGGTTTTGCCATTTCTGCATATTCCATAAGTTTTTACAAAGGTAATTTTAAACATCCTCTTCATTTCATCACATATCATTTCCCATTTTTTAAAGAAATAAGATATGAGTTTGTCGGGGGGGGGGCAACATAGACAATGGGGCAGGGGATATTATAGAGCAGCCTTCACCAACCTGCTGCTCTCCAGATGTTTTGAACTTCCCATCATCCCCATCATCCCCAGTGAGCATAGTGTACAAGATGCTTTTTTGGTTAAAAAAAATGGAGAGGTGCCAGTACTCTGAACCATTGAGCGCCATTAAAAAAGAAAACTGAATAGTTATTCAGGTCCACGTACCTACGGGACCGCCTCTCCTGGTATGCCCCGCGGAGGACCTTAAGGTCCACAAATGACAACACTTTGGAGGTCCCAAGGTGGTTAGATTGGTCTCAACTAGGGCCAGGGCCTTTTCAGTACTGGCCCCGACTTGGTGGAACGCTCTGTCACAAGAGACTAGGGCCCTGCGGGACTTGACATCTTTCTGCAGGGCCTGCAAGACGGAGCTGTTCCGCCTGGCCTTTGGTTTGGACTCACTCTGACCCTTATGTTTCCCTCCCCTTATGGTCTACTTTTAAAATGAGGCTGCATTTTAAATTGCATTTTAACCTGTATTTTAAATTGGTTTTTGTTTTTTGTCTCTCTCTCCCCCCCCCCATTATGTTTTACTGTGATTTTATTGGTGTTAGCCGCCCTAAGCCCGGCTCTGGCCGGGGAGGGCGGGGTATAAATAAAAATTATTATTATTATTATCTCTTGCCTATTCACTAACTCAAAAACATGTCCTTGCTCTTTGTTAAGCTTTGACCGTCCGGAACGGGGGGAACGTCCTGGTCCCCTGCTACCCGTCCGGCGTGATCTACGACCTTCTCGAGTGCCTGTACCAGTACATTGACTCTGCCGGCCTCTCCAATGTCCCCTTCTACTTCATCTCGCCAGTGGCAAACAGCTCCCTCGAGTTCTCCCAGATCTTTGCCGAGTGGTAAGTATTGGCAGCAAAGAGGTACCCCACGGCTGGGTAGAGGGATACCTCCGACACAGGAAGAATCATAGAATCATAGAGTTGGAAGAGACCACAAGGGCCATCGAGTCCAACTCCCTGCCAAGCAGGAAACACCATCAGAGCACTCCTGACATATGGTTGTCAAGCCTCTGCTTAAAGACCTCCAAAGTAGGAGACTCCACCACACGCCTTGGCAGCAAATTCCACTGTCAAACAGCTCTTACTGTCAGGAAGTTCTTCCTAATGTTTAGGTGGAATCTTCTTTCTTGTAGTTTGGATCCATTGCTCCGTGTCCGCTTCTCTGGAGCAGCAGAAAACAACCTTTCTCCCTCCTCTATGTGACATCCTTTTATATATTTGAACATGGCTATCATATCACCCCTTAACCTCCTCTTCTCCAGGCTAAACATGCCCAGCTCCCTTAGCCGTTCCTCATAAGGCATCGTTTCCAAGCCTTTGACCATTTTGGTTGCCCTCCTCTGGACACGTTCCAGTTTGTCAGTGTCCTTCTTGAACTGTGGTGCCCAGAACTGGACACAGTACTCCAGGTGAGGTCTGACCAGCGCAGAATACAGTGGGAGAGGGTGGGAGAGCAAAGCTACTACAGTGGTACCTTGGTTCTCAAACTTAATCCATTCCAGAAGTCCGTTCCTAAACCAAGTTGCGCTTTCCCATAGAAAGTACAGTGGACACTCAGGTTGCGAAGGTGATAATAATAATAATTTATTATTTATACCCCGCCTATCTGGCTGGGTTTCCCCAGCCACTCTGGGTGGCTTCCAACAAAACACTAAAATACAATAACCTATTAAACATTAAAAGCTTCCCTAAACAGGGCTGCCTTCAGATGTCTTCTAAAAGTTTGGTAGCTATTTTTCTCTTTGACATCTGGTGGGAGGGCGTTCCACAGGGCGGGTGCCACTACCGAGAAGGCCCTCTGCCTGGTTCCCTGTAACTTGGCTTCTCGTAGTGAGGGAACCACCAGTGATCCGTGTGGGAGGCACGTTCGCAAGCTGCAGCGCTGCATCTGCACACGCGCAGGTTGCAATATGGCGCTTCTGCGCATGTGCAAAGCGTGATTTAGCGCTTCTGAACATGTGCAACCGCCAAAACCCGGAAGTAACCAATTCTGGTACTTCCGGGTTTCAGCGCGTCTGTAACCTGAAAAAACGCAGCCTGAAGCATCTGTAACCCGAGGTATGACTGTAATGCAAAATGTATTAATCCGTTCCAGACTTTTAAAAGCAACCCCTAAAACAGCAATTTAACATGAATTTTGCTGTCTAACGAGGCCACTGATCCATAAAAAGAAACCAATAAACAATGTACTGCAGTCACACAGTCAGTCAATCAGTAGCTGAACTGGGTTCCACACAGTCACACAAAAAAGAGGCACAAAAAGGCAAAATAGCGAAAAAAGACAGACCTCAGCGTAACACTCAAAACGGAAGTGTAACACTCAAAATGGAGCATGTTCGGCTTCCAGAAAATGTTTGCAAGCCAGAACACTTACTTCCGCGTTGGCAGTGTTTTGGTTCTAAGTTGTTTGAGTACCAAGGCGTTTGAGAACCAAGGTACCACTGTATTCTGAAAAATCCTTTTTTATAGATGCTTTTTATAGGATAGGGCAGTCACACCCTGGGGTGCCTTGAGTGATGCTCAGTGGTGTTTCAGTCAACACTGGCCTCTGTCCCTCTTTCCTTCCCTCCCTCCTCTGATGAACCTCTCGCTTTTCTGCCTCCCAAAGGGTTGTGTGGCTGTTTGTTGCAGCAGCTCCGCAGGCGGATGGTGCCTCTGGGGCTGTCCAGGGGGTGCTGGGTGCCAGGAATAGAGGCAGCCTCAGAGTAGGCAAGCAAGCGGGCAAGGGTGCCCAGCCAGCCAGTCCGCCAGCCCTTGTTTTGGGGAATGGACGGACACGTGGGAGGCCGGGCAGACAGGAGGGCATCACGCTGACCCTTCTTTGTGCTTGCCCTGTGCAAGGCCTGCCTGAACCTGAGGGCCTGGTGCTGAAGATGAACATTTCCACCAATTCAGCCCCGACAGCACCTTCTGCTGCCTCCCAAGGTGAGCAAGGTGCTGGCCTCGCGTTCACCTTTGGCCAGTCTCCACCAGGCCACTAGGTCTGGGGCATCCTTTCCCCAGGCCCCTGTGGGGCGGCGGGTGGCTCAGAGATCAGGGGCAGTGGCGGCGGCTGCCCAGAGGACTCTCAAGGAGAGAGGAGAGGAGGCTGAGGGAACGCTCCACCAGGGAGGGTGTTCGAAAAAGGGCAAGAGGCTGCCAGCTCTGCAGGCAAGTGGGGGACATAACTGGGCTCCTGAGCAGGGCCTTGCAGGGCCAGGCAGAGGCCCAGGCCAGGTAGATAATGTGCCCCCCTTTTTTTACCCTGGGGATAACTGAAGTCTTATAAATAAGTAAGTATATAACATAATTTTTTCATAATGTATTATAATTTTAAATACATTTTACAATAAATACATTATTCATTTTAAAATGAATTGTACAATTTTTAATAGTTCAATAGTGTATTTAAAAATCTATTTTTAAGTAGACAGCTTTGGCTATTAATTATAATTAAATTATAATTAAAACTTCTCCATCTTCTTATTCTACTCCTAAAAAAGATGTATGCTTGTGAGAAAGCCACTATTGCTCATAAGCCACTATTTCTTTAAAAAACATGGTTTCCACCCAATTTTATCCTCATTGAGCTATATGTACTCCTCGGGTGTAAGTAATATTCCTGGCCTAGTCAACAAAATTTTAAACAAAAGGCCACATCTTCATCAATTTTTCATCATTTTCAAAAAAAAATTTAGTGATAAGAAAGCCAATACACTTATCTTTAAGGTACATGTGGTTTTAATTTTTGGCAAACAGGATTCCAGGCAAAAACTCACCAACTTTTAACAGCATGAAAAACATGGTCCGCCATCACGTTCGCGGCGCGCTGGCAGCTGGAGCCTTGATCCCCTCCACCCACCTGGCGCCCATTCCGCGCTCCTCTGCGGAGCCGAGCGCAGGCCCCGCTCCGGACGCTTGGGAAGCCTTTCTCTCGCACTGCCAGCCATGGCCCCAGGGAATCTGCCCACCGCCACCGCCGCCTTTGCGCATCCGCCCCAGTGCATCCCCTGCGATTGTGAATATGCTGACCGATGCCCCCTTTGGAATCTGCAAGTAGCCCATATGCGCCCCCCCCCCCATCTGGGCCTGCTCCTGAGCCTCTCGGGGGGGGCGCAGAAAGAATGCAGTTGGTTAAGGGAACCGTGGACTCAAAAAAGTTGAAAACCTCTGGGATAGGGGGAACAGAGGTTGAGTTTATGGGACCAAAGGAGGGTGGTCTGGGAACTGCTGGGCTAGACGATGCTGCCAGCTGTCAGCACAAAATTTCTCTGCTTGGTTGGGAGATTTGAGCACTAGGTGGCAGTGCTGAACTGCAATGGGTTGTCAGATGGGTTTGTAAATCTGGCTTGTTTTTCTCTCTGTTTTTCTCTTTCTCTCTCTCTCTCCCCCCCCCCCCACCCTTCAGGCTGTGTCACAATAAGCAGACGAAGGTGTACCTGCCAGAGCCACCCTTCCCTCATGCGGAGGTAAGAGAATTGCCCTGCCCACCTGATCCCATCTCACGCAGGAGGGTGGGTGGAAGGAACGAGGGAGAAATTCCAGCCAGTTTGCATTTACAGTGGACGCTCGGGTTGCGAACATGATCCGTGCGGGGTGCACGTTCGCAACCTGCAGTTGCGCGTCTGCGCATGCGCGACCGCTGAAACCTGGAAGTAACCCGTTCCGGTACTTCCAGGTTTCAGCAGTCCGTAACCCAAAAAAGACGCCTGCTTCTTGGGAGAAAAGCAATGACAAACCTAGACAACATCTTAAAAAGCAGAGACATCACCTTGCCAAAAAAGGTCCGTATAGTTAAAGCTATGGTTTTCCCAGTATTGATGTATGGAAGTGAGAGCTGGACCATAAAGAAGGCTGATCACCGAAGAAGTGATGGTTTTGAATTATGGTGCTGGAGGAGACTCTTGAGAGTCCCATGGACTGCAAGAAGATGAAACCTCTCCATTCTTAAGGAATCATAGAATCATAGAGTTGGAAGAGACCACAAGGGCCATCGAGTCCAACCCCCTGCCAAGCAGGAAACACCATCAGAGCACTCCTGACATATGGTTGTCAAGCCTCTGCTTAAAGACCTCCAAAAAAGGAGACTCCTGAAATCAGCCCTGAGTGCTCCCTGGAAGGACAGATCCTGAAGCTGAGGCTCCAAGACTTTGGCCACCTCAGGAGAAGAGAAGACTCCCTGGAAAAGACCCTGATGTTGGGAAAGATGGAGGGCACAAGGAGAAGGGGACGACAGAGGCCGAGATGGTTGGACAGTGTTCTCGAAGCTACTAGCATGAGTTTGACCAAACTGTGGAAGGCAGTGGAAGACAGGAGGGCCTGACGTGCTCTGGTCCATGGGGTCACAAAGAGTCGGACACGACTAAACGACTAAACAACAACAACCCCAAAAAATGCAACCTGAAGTGTCTGTAACCCGAGGTATGAGTGTAAAGGGCTTTCCAAAACAGTACAAGACTAGAACATGGCCCTCTTTCAGAATTCACACTTCCCCAAATTTTGCAGTGTGCTCCTCCAGCCAGCATCTGCCGGTGTAAAGCATGCATAAAAAGGCATATGATAGTGAAACGCATTTTAGGGGAAATTGCTTTTCAAAGATACGTAGTTCTGCAGAATTTCAGGAATTTACAGAAATGTCTTCCTCCCTTAAAATAATAAAAAAAAGTTTAGCTAAGAGTCTCCAGATGCAGAAAAAGTTCTCTGCCAATTGTCGCATTTTAAGGATTCACCATTCAGTTGCAGGGGACTCTGTCGTTACTGAGAAGCTCTGTGGCTCTTTCTGATGATGCTATTTGACGCCTCTCAGAGGGATGTGGCTGAAACGTCATAACTGGGCAGTGGTTCGGTCCCTGCATTTTCTTTCTTTTTCTTTCTTTTTGCAGTTCTCCACATGTAACTAATTGGGGGGTTATTTTGAGTCCCCAGATATGAAAGGGCCAGTACTGCCTCCTCTCATGTTCAAACCCATAAGTGCCAATATAGGCTTGCCAGATTTCAAGAAGTAAAAACCCTAGCATGGAAAATGGCCTTTCCCCCTCCCGCTAAGGGCAGCCAGAGGGAGCAAGGGACATGAATTCAACCCACAGAGCACCTGCTTCCTTATCGATCTTCAAAAGGAGGTTTGAAATTTCTGGGTGTGAAGACCCACACAAAACGAATTGCCCATGTATTTTGGCCTTGCCAAAGACGGCATCCTAGATTTCTCTGATTTACAGCCTTGCTCATTGACCTTCCAAATGCTGCAAACGAGGGACAACAAGTTGTTTTTATCGCCACCGGTTTAATCACCGGTGAACGACTCTGGGGTTGCAGCGCTCATCTCGCTTTAAAGGCCGAGGGAGCCGGCATTTGTACGCAGACAGTTTTCCCGGGTCATGTGGCCAGCATGACTAAGCCGCTTCTGGCGAAACCAGAAAACGCCATTTAACTTCACACCGGAGCGGTACCTATTTATCTACTTGCACTTTGACGTGCTTTCGAACTGCTAGGTTGGCAGGAGCAGGGACCGAGCAATGGGAGCTCACCCCGTCATGGGGATTCGAACAGCCGACCTTCCGATTGGCAAGCCCAAGCAGCACAGTGGTTTAACCCACAGCGTCACCCTTGGGGCATAGGAATTCGTTCCCCCCCCCCAAAAAAAAATATAGTCCAGGCCCCCCACAAGGTCTGAGGGACAGTAGACCGGCCCCCTGCTGAAAACGTTTGCTGACCCCTGGTCTAGATGACCCTCAGGGTCCCTTTCAACAATTCTATGATTTTAATAACCCTTTTGAGATTATATGCCTTTTATTCGGCGTCTTTTTGAGGTGAGGCTTCCTTTCAGGCAAGTCAAGTCCCCCAGCAGACTCACCCAGGCCACCTTTGGTGGAGGAAGAGCTATCAAAACCTGCTCCAGAAACCTCATGCTTCCCTTACTAATCCACAGGCAAATCTGACGGCATTTATGGCATCTCACAAACCCCACTTTCCTTGTGGTGGGAAATGCCCGCCAGCACCTCTGAGGCAGTTTCTGCTTCCTTCGGGTTGTCTCTGAAATCTCAATAGCTGCTTGCAGGGGTCTCTCTCTCCCTCTCCCTCTTTCTTTCTTTCTCTCTCGCTCTCCATGAAATCCACATTTTGAAGTATAATCCTCATCTAGCACGTCCTTCGCTGGGCCTCCGACTCCCGTTGCTGGAGGTAACGCTTAGATGTTGAAGAGCTGGCCTCGGCGGGCTCCGAGGAGAAATCTCTTCCATGCTTAATTACAGGCGCATTTGCAAGACGGAGGGCTTATTAACTCCCAGCGTGGCTCGCATGTG
Organism: Podarcis liolepis; assembly: GCF_965112155.1. Classification (NCBI taxonomy): domain Eukaryota; kingdom Metazoa; phylum Chordata; class Lepidosauria; order Squamata; family Lacertidae; genus Podarcis; species Podarcis liolepis. The sequence continues at coordinate 121,079,970 of NC_139557.1, forward strand.
CGCATTTAGATTTCTCGCTAGGAAACGAGCGGGGGGGGGTGTTTTCTGAGCATCCATCTTGTAGAAAGAGGAGGGCACGCCAAATAGCTCATGAGACTCCCACTCTTGGGGTTGTGGGTTCAAGCCCCACGTCAGGCAAAAAAAATTCCTGCATTTCGGGGGTTAGACTACATGGCCTTCAGGGCCCCTTCCAATGCTACAATTCCACGAGGCCTCTCAGGTGGTTTCCACTGAGCCCAGGACCCAGCTGATAACTGTCAGATACCAGGGGCGCAGGATCCTGCCTTGTATTGAGTCAGACCATTGGTCAACCCAGCTTAGTGTTAGCTAAGTTAAACTGTGGAACTCCCTGCCACCAGCCTAGATGGCTTTAAAAGAGGATTAGACAAATCCACGGAGGAGGAAAGGGCCACTGATGGCTAGTAGCTAGTGTTGTTGTTTGTGTTGTGAACAGCACAATTACCCAGAAAGTTTTATCATTCCCCTTTTTTTTTACTTTTTTATATAAATTTTTATTAGTTTTTTTAACTTATCATTTTCAACAGTAATTAAACATACTTTTACATCTTATTCCATTTTTTTACTTCCATCAATCCTGCCTGAAAATTTTCCAATCTAGGTAATCTCTTAGTATGCATTTCTTATCTTCCCTATTATATTTAAAACTCATAACCAATATCTCTATCTTTTTCTACTTCGTAACACTTCGTATATTTCTCCTTACAAAACGTAATTTGCTGATTACAGTTGCTCTTCAATTCATATACTTCTTCCAATCTTCTGTAAATCTCTGGTCCCACAGGTTTCGAATCCTTCCTGTCATTTTGCCCAATTCTGCATAGCCCGTTCATTTCGTCTGCCATTCTTCTTTCGTCGGAATTTCTTCTTGCTTCCATTTCTGGGCTAACAATACTCTTGCCACAGTTGTTATAAAAACAATTTAACATCTTGCCTATTAATGTCCTGACCTATAATACCAAGTAAAAATGCTTCTGGTTTTTTAAAAAAATGAAAGTTTTATCATTCCCATCAATATACAGTATAGTGAAACCTTGGTTGTCGAACGAAACACATTCCGGAAGACCGTTCAACCTCCGAAACGTTTGACAACCGAGGCGCAAAGGGAGAATGTCAATTTCAGCGGTGAAAATCGGGGGGGGGGGGGAGGCACACAGTGGAAGCCGTTCAACTTCCAAGGCGCATTCAAAAATTGAATCATTTACTTCCGGGTTTTCGGCATTCGGGTTCCAAAACGTTCGTCAACGGAGATGTTTGACAACCGAGGTTCTACTGTATGATTATTGCTATAACCTTGGTTGCTAATACACGAAAGAGTGTTTTAGCATCGATTGTATACCTACTATTTTAAAGCTATTGAGACGAATCACTCGTTTGGATCGTCGCTTTATGCTTTGGAATGAATTAGTGCGCGGCTGTTTTTGCAGGGACGTATCGGCACGCGTTTTTGCCAGGACGCTTTGAACACGTTTGCGTGCAAGAGAGGCATGCGAGCCGATTCCATAGGTAGCGATAAATAACTTGCGTCGAGAGCGGTGCTCGAATGTCAATAAAGGAAGAACGCGGGAAAGGAGGTTTCTGACAGCTTCCCTTCTCTCCTTCCAGCTCATTCAGACCAACAAGCTCAGACATTACCCCAGCATCCACGGAGACTTCAGCAACGACTTCAAGCAGCCCTGCGTGGTCTTCACGGGACACCCCTCACTCCGGTTTGGGGACGTGGTGCATTTCATGGAGCTGTGGGGGAAGTCCAGCCTTAACACCATTATATTTACAGGTAAGAGCCTGGCTGGGAGAGTGGAGCGCGGACTGACTCCAGCTACAAAAGCTGAGGCTGTTGAGCAGATCCTTGCGCTGGAGTATTGTTCATGGAGAGAGCTTGTTGCTGTTATTGATATTATTGTTGTATCTTTAGTTAGATCTTATGGTTTACGTAGAAATTGTTTCCGTTTGGTTGTTGTTTCCTTCAAACCAGAGGAGACCTGTGCTCTATGTGGGGCCACCTTTGAAGGTGACCCGGAAACTACAACTAATCCAGAATGTGGCAGCTAGACTGGTGACTGGGGGCGGCCGCCGAGACCACATAACACCGGTCTTGAAAGACCTACACTGGCTCCCAGTACGTTTCCGAGCACAATTCAAAGTGTTGGTGCTGACCTTTAAAGCCCTAAACGGCCTTGGTTCAGTATACCTGAAGGAGCGTCTCCACCCCCATCGTTCTGCCCGGACGCTGAGGTCCAGCACCTAGGGCCTTCTGGCGGTTCCCTCATTGCGAGAAGCAAAGCTACAGGGAACCAGGCAGAGGGCCTTCTCGGTAGTGGCGCCCGCCCTGTGGAATGCCCTCCCATCAGATGTCAAAGCGATAAACAACTACCTGACATTTAAAAGACATCTTAAGGCAGCCCTGTTCAGGGAAGTTTTTAATGTGTGATATTTTAGTGTATTTTTGGTCTCTGTGGAAGCTGCCCAGAGTGGCTGGGGAAACCCAGCCAGATGGGAGGGGTACAAATAATAATAATAATAATAATAATAATAATAATAATTATTATTATTATTATTATTATTATTATTATTATTAGCATGTGTTTTGTCCGATCCCTCTCTCTCTCTCTTTCCGTTTACAGAGCCCGACTTCTCCTATCTCGATGCCCTGGCTCCATACCAGCCGCTGGCTATGAAATGCGTTTACTGCCCCATCGACACCAGGTTGAACTTCATCCAGTTCTCCAAATTACTCAAAGAAGTCCAGGTACACCAGGCCAGACCTCTCTCCACTTCACGGGCCTCGCTGCAGAGCCAAGCTGGGCAGTTCCCAATAAACCAAGGCTAGGGCCTTCCAGGGCCAGCGATGGTGGGCCATGGCAGCATCTCAAAGGCCACAGGCTCCCCATTCCTGCCCCAAACACTTGGCCATTTCCAGAACACAGCAGCTGTGCGTTGTAGAATCATAAGAGTTGAACAGGGGGTGGAAGGTAACCTGCCCCAACCGCAGGTTTGATGCAGGTGGCAGCCTCTGCCTGAAGACTTCCAGCCCAGGAGAGGCCACTTACCCTTCCTAGGCAATGGGTTCTATTGTTGAACCTATCTGACCGTCAACGTCAGAGCCGTCTTTCCCATAGGGCTTAGTGGTGCGTCGCGCCAGGGTGCCGGCCTCTCAGGGGCACCCCAGGAAGTAGGGGGGCTGCGCGGCTTTGCTGGCAGCCTCCCTTTTCCCTGCACACCTGCCAGCTGCGCCCCGCCAACCATAAGGCTGGCGGGCGTGCAGCTTCCCTCCCAAGCCTCCTCGGGAGGAGAGCAATCCCCGCAAAGGCTTAGGATGGAAGCTGCGCCCCGCCAACCATAAGGAATGGGGAAAATTTATAACTTATCTTAAAGACCATTGTAAACAGTTAAATTTGTCACTAGGATTGGAATACCACTTGCCGTTTAAGAGTGAATTCTGGACACAACGGAGATCTAAAAGATTTGGATTGTTCTAAAAGATGCAGGAGGAAATGATGAATAATCGGACCCACAAAAGAGAGGATGGAAGTCCAGGAGATTCCTTGGAATCTTGTTTTTATGATCTATGTTCGATATATGATTGCAAAATTTTGATTTGAAAAACCAGATAAATAATTTTTTTATTTTTTATTTTTCAAAGAAGAAAGAGGTTCTTGTTTTGATACATGTAAACCGCCTTGGAATCTTTGGATGAAGGACAACGTATAAAATAAATGTAATAAATTATAACAAGGCATCTACCGCAGGGGCTTACGGATCAGGGCATGGATGTGTGTCTGTCCCTTGACTATTTTCCTCCCTCCCTCCCTCCCCATGGCAGCCTCTCCACGTTGTTTGTCCGGAGCAGTACACCCAGCCCCCTCCCACCCAGGCCCACCGCACAGACTTGATGGTCGACTGTCTGCCCCCACCCATGTCCTACCGCAGAGCCGAGGTGCTGACCCTCCCGTTCAAACGCCGCTACGAGAAGATTGAAATCACACCAGAGGTGAGTGAGTGAGTGAGTGAAGGCGAACCAAGATATGGGGTGGAGGTGTGTTGGGGGAAGGACTGTCAGGAACTGGAATGAAGAGGAGGGGGAATGGTGGAGATCGCCTCCCCCTTCTCCTGTAGCTGACAGGGAAGAGGGAGGCCGTGTAGAATGACAGCCAAACTATGAAGGAGATAGGGACGCGGGTGGTGCTGTGGGTTAAACCACAGAGCCTAGGACTTGCCGATCAGAAGGTCAGCGGTTTGAATCCCTGCGACGGGGTGAGCTCCCGTTGCTCGGCCCCAGCTCCTGCCAACCTAGCAGTTTGAAAGCACGTCCAAGTGCAAGTAGATAAATAGGTACCACTCTGGCAGGAAGGTAAACGGCGTTTCCGTGCGCTGCTCTGGTTCGCCAGAAGCGGCTCAGTCATGCTGGCCACATGACCCGGAAGCTGTACGCCGGCTCCCTCGGCCAATAAAGCGAGATGAGCGCCGCAACCCCAGAGTCGGCCACGACTGGACCTAATGGTCAGGGGTCCCTTTACCTTTTAAGAGCTTTCTTGTTTCCTCCCTGCTTCTTGAAACCATCAGGGGTGGGGGGAGGGAGAGAATTCCTCAAGCCTGACTTGGACGTAGTGAGGAACCCAGGGGGCTGCCTTATCCCTTGGTTCCTCTAGCTCAGTGTTGTTCACACGGGCCGGCAGCAGCAGCAGCTTCTCTGGGATTTCAGGCAGGATTCGATCCCAGTCCCGAACCTGAGGATTGAAGCTGGGTCCTTCTGCACGCAGAGCAGGTGTTCTCGCCCTGAGCCACGGCTCCTCCTCAAACCTTTGGAAACCTGGGTCTTCACACTGACACAGGATTTCAGGCAGGACATTCCCAGACCTGCCTGGATATGCCAAGGATTGGGACCGCCTGCTTTAGTTGCAATTCCTACAAGGACACAGGTTGGACTATCAATGACCATTGGTGGCTCCTTCGAGCCGTATGATTCTGTGCCCACTCACTGGATCATCACCTTGTTGTGGTGAATGGGCCTGCACGTTCCTGTGACCCTTGTGAGTGAAGAAGAAGCAAAGATCACCAGTGTCGAAGCGATGATTCTTCAACATCAACTTCATCGGACTGGTCATGTGGTTTGGATGCCTGATGATCGTCTTCCAAAGCAACTGCTCTATCCCAAACTAAAATATGGAAAGCGTAATGCCAGTGGTCAACAAAAGAGGTTGAAAGACTCTCTCAGAGCAAATCTTTAAAAAATGTAGTATAAACACCAACAACTGGGAAACACTGGCCTGCGAGCGTTCCAGTTGGAGAACAGCCTTTACCAAAGGTGTCCTGGGCTTCAAAGATACTCGAACTCAGGACACAAGGCAGAAACATGCTAGGAGGAAGGCACGTTTGGCAAATCCACACCGGGATCAACTCCCAGCCGGAAACCAATGCCCCCACTGTGAAAGGATGTGTGGATCCAGAATTGGCCTCCACAGTCACTTACAGACTCATTGTTAAAACTGTGTTTATGGATGACTGGCAGAATCCGAGATCAGGGAGAAGAGTTGGTGGAAGAAGACTGGAGGAAATTTAAAATGTATTTGCAGAAATATTGTAAAATTTTTGAATGTTGAGGACATTGAAATGAATTGCAGGGGTTTTAGCAACAAGGTAAAATGCAAGATTGGATTAATAAATAGATAGACTAACAGGACATGAATTTGCTGAACTAACTTTTAAAAGGGATACAAAAATGGGAGACGCGAGGGAGTCAGGAAAATAAGTTAATCAAAGAGGAGAAATTAAGAAAGAAGGAATTTTTGTCTGTTTATATGTTTTTTTCTTTTCTTTTTTGTGTTTAATGTTTGTATTTCTGTATTTTGTAATTTTGTATCTTTTTTGTTTTTTGTATTTTTCTAAACTTTTTTATGGATAAAACCTAATCGCCAAAGAATATGATGACTGTATGATTTAAGCACCTCATGGCTTGCAAGACAGCAGGATCATCCCCACCCGGGTCCAAACCCCAATTGCTGCTTTTAGCTGAGCCCTCCATATGCATTTCTGGCAGCTGAGGCTAGTTTTGGTCCCAATCCTGGTGGCTTCATGTGACTTGCGTTCAAGGTGCTTGGAGGAGTCAGCTGCCACGTAGTAGGCATTAGCCTAAAGAGGGAGCCATTTCTCTGTTTTGCCTGGCAACTGCACAGCCCACAAAAATACAGTATTTTTCGCCCTATAGGACGCACCGGCCCATAGGACGCACCAAGTTTTTTGGGGGGGAAATCAAGGGGAAAAAAATTATTTCCCCCCCAGGTTTGCGCAGCCATCCCCAAGCTAGAAGAGAGAGACAGAGCGCTCCATCTCCCTCTTCTGCCTTCAGGGACAGCATCTCTAGCCTCCGTGGGGCAGCGGCTTGCCCCGCTGTCCCCCAGCTTATGGGGCTGGCGATGGGGAGAAGCAAGCTTGCTTCTCCCCCCCCCCCAGCCTCCAGATCAGGTCCGGGAATAGCGGGGTGGCGGCGCTCCGCCTCCCCGCTATCCCCCGAGCTTGTGGGGCTGGCGGGGGGGGAGAAGCAAGCTTGCTCCCCCCCAGCCTTCAGGTCAGGGAATAGCGGGGTGGCGGCGCTGCGCCTCCCTGCTATCCCCCGAGCTTATGGGCTGCAGGCTGCTGCCTGCAAGCCTTGCGACCCCGCAGGACCTCGCGCCGGGATCCGGGGGGTGGCACGGAGCTGCAGGAAGCCCTGGAGCGCAGGCAGCTCCGCGCCACCCTCCGGAGCTCCGCGCAGCTTCACGCCGGGATCGGGAGGGTGGCGCGGAGCTGCAAGAAGCCCTGGAGCGCAGGCAGCTCCGCGCCACCCTCCAGAGCCCTGCGCAGCTTCGCGCCGGGATCGGGAGGGTGGCGTGGAGCTGCAAGAAGCCCTGGAGCACAGGCAGCTCCCCGCCACCCTCCGGAGCTCCGCGCAGCTTCGCGCCGGGATCGGGAGGGTGGCGCGGAGCTGCAAGAAGCCCTGGAGCGCAGGCAGCTCCGCGCCGCCCTCCGGAGCCCCGCGCAGCTTCGCGCCGGGATCGGGAGGGTGGCGCGGAGCTGCAAGAAGCCCTGGAGCACAGGCAGCTCCCCGCCACCCTCCGGAGCTCCGCGCAGCTTCGCGCCGGGATCGGGATGGTGGCGCGGAGCTGCAAGAAGCCCTGGAGCGCAGGCAGCTCCGCGCCACCCTCCAGAGCCCCGCGCAGCTTTGCGCCGGTATCCGGAGGGTGGCGCGGAGCTGCAAGAAGCCCGGGAAAGCCTGCATTCGCCCCATAGGATGCACACACATTTCCCCTTCATTTTTGGAGGGGAAAAAGTGCGTCCTATAGGGCGAAAAATACGGTACATAGAATCCTGGTTGGAAGGGGCCCCTAGTTCACACCCCCCCCCCCAGAAACGCAGGAATCGGAACTCAAGTATCCCTGACAGATGGACACCCAACATCTGCTTGAAAAGCCCAGCACCTTCCCAGGTACTTTGTTCCACCACTGAACGCCTCTTATCGCCAGAAAGTCCCTCCTAAGGTTTAGTCAGAATCTCCTTTCTTGCAGCTTGGTTTGGGTCTTCCCCTCCAGAGTAGCAGAAAAGAAGCTGCTCCCTCTTCCTTGCGACAGCTCTTCAGATATCTGAAGATGGCCATCATTCCAGTAAAGTGGTACCTTGGTTCTCAAACGCCTTGGTACTCAAACAGCTTGGAATCCAAACACTGCATATGCAACAACAGCAGCAAGAATACTCATTGCAAAGTATTGGAAGACACAAGATCTACCCACCCTGGAAGAATGGCAGATGAAGGTGATGGACTACATGGAATTGGCAGAAATGACTGGCAGAATCCGTGACCAGGGAGAAGAGTTGGTGGAAGAAGATTGGAAGAAATTTAAAGACTACCTGCAGAAATACTGTAAAATTAAGGAAAGTTAAAATGATGTTGGATGGAAAATAAGTGGTATTGGTTAAAAGTTTTTTAAGAGCATGCAAGTATGGATTGTTAACACTTAAGAAATATATATTTACAATAGGCGATGACACAGAGTTATGAAAAATGACAGAGGGTAAGGATTTGCTGAAAGGACTTTTTAAATGGGAATACAAAATGGGAGGTGTGAGGAGGTCAAAGAAACAAGGTAATGAGATAAAGGAGGATTGAAGGATGGAATTAATTTTAAACTTTTTATGCGTATTTTTTTCTTTTTTTACATATCTAATCATTATTTTTCCCCCTCTTTTGTCTATATAATTTTTCCTCTATGTGTTTTTTCTTCTTGTCTTATTTCTCTCTCCATTTTTTAAATTGTTAGTTGTATTGTATAATTCTATGTTTATTTCAAAAACCTTACTAAGTATTATTAAAAAACAAAACAAAAAGGAACCCAAATACTGCAAACCCGGAAGTAAGTGTTCCGGTTTGCAAACTTTTCTTGCAAGCTAAACGTGCTCCGTTTTGAGTGTTATGCTTCCGAATTGAGTGCCACACTTCTGCTTTGAGTGTTACGCTGAGATCGGTCTGTTTTTGCTATTTATTTTGCGTTTTTGGTTTTGCAACTGTGTGGAACCCAGTTCAGCTACTGATTGATGGTTGTGTGACTGCAGCACATTGCTTATTGCTTTCATTTTATGGCTCAATGGTCTCGTTAGATAGTGGAATCCATGTTAAATTGCTGTTTTAGGGGTTGCTTTTAAAAGTTTGGAGCGGATTAATCCATTTTGCATTATTTTCTATGGGAAAGCGCGCCTTGGTTTTGGAACGCTTTGATTTTGGAGCGGACTTCCGGAACGGATTAAGTTTGAGAACCAAGGCACCACTGTATTGCAGTGATTCACAGGCTAGCCTTGCGTGATCTCAGAAGAATCTGATGGAATCCAGTTCAGCCTCTGATCTAAAGCACCGCCTTCTTCCTTGCAAACAAACTTTGCACCACTTTAGAAAGAGAGCCCACAAGCTGAAACTGCTCCCCCCCCCTTTTATTGCAGCTCAAAGGGGTGTCATTTAGCACAGGGTGTAAAAACGCAACGCAGAGCCCTGTGTGCAATTAACTAGCTTCCCTAACGAACGCAGGGCTTGCCCCCACTGCTGCATCTCCCCATCCAATTTAGAAGGGAGCGCCGATATGCTCATTAGCATTTAAAGAGCCCATTTGCCTGAATTGGAACTCCGAGTCCAGGAGCGTGTTTCTAATTGGGAAAATAATTGCCCCCCTTGCAGCAGTCTCTCCATGTACTTAGCTGTTCTCGAAATGTGCTTATTTCTCTGGTCCCGTTAAGCCGAGGAGTCATACAATGAGGTGGCGGTTCTTTTCGGTGATGGTGGGGGTTGCATTGAACAGTAAAAGTCAGCCCCATCCAGAGGGGGCCCACTGGGCTTATGAATGGGCACTACCTAGGGGTGGGCTGTACCCCCTGTGTTTAATTTCCCAGTGGGGAGATTTTGGTTTGCTTGAGAAATTATTGACACCCATGGAAAAATACCTATTCGTCCCAGTTTTGTATTTCTTTGACCGAATCAAAAAGTTGCTCAAGCAACTTTTCCACCAGGAAAATACACTACAAAACTTATCTCCAAACACCTGCTGTTAAAGCTATATGGGGTTTTGTGGTGGCAGCTGGGTTCACTACAAAAGTGATGCGCTGAGTGCAGGAAGGTGCCTTAAACATTAGGGAGAATTTCTGACAGTCTTCTTTTTCTTTGGCAATTCCTCATAGCCAAGTAAGATGGTCTTCCATGAACACGTTCTTAACAGTGAGTCTGTGACATGGAGACCAATTCTGGATCCACACATCCTTCCACAGTGGGGACTTAGGTTTCCAGGTGTGAGTAAGCTCCTGTTGCTCTGTCCCAGCTCCTGCCTACCTAGCAGTTTGAAAGCACACCAGTGCAAGTAGATAAATAGATACCGCTCTGGCGGGAAGGTAAACGGTGTTTCCATGCACTCTGGTTTCCATCACAGTGTTCTGTTGCACCAGAAGCGGTTCAGTCCTGTTGGCCACATGCCCCAGAAAGCTGTATGCGGACAAATGCCAGCTCCCTCAGCCTGAAAACAAGATGAGCACCACAACCCCATAGTCGCCTTTGACTGGACTTTACCATCCAGGGGCCCTTTACCTTTACCTACCTGATCACAGCGAGGGTTTGCCAAGTGTGCCTTCCTCTTAGCACATTTCTTCCTTTCGTCCTGAGTTTGAGCGTCTTCAAAGTCCATGACACCTTTGGTCAAGGCTGTTCTCCAACTGGAGCGCTCGCAGACCAGTGTTTCCCAATTGTCGGTGTTTATACTACTTTTTAAAATATTTGCCTTCAGAGTCTTTAAACTTCTTTTGGTTGACCACCAGCATTACGCTTCCCATTTTGTGATTCCTGACTTGCAGGGGGTCAGTCTGGATTGCCCCCTGGGGTCCCTCCCAGCCTTACGATTCTATGATTCCATGAGTCAGACCAATTTTCCGCCCAGCTCAGTGGTTCCCAAGCCTGCTCAGTGACTCGCGCCGTTCAGATGTGGGTCGCGATACTCTCCCTGCCCATCCTTCGGTGCCAGACAAGCCGCCCGCCGCCATCGTCCCCCCTGCCTGGCAAGCGCCTCCGCCCTTTCCGCTGTGTCCTTGGGAAATTAACTTCTACGGCTTTATGAAAGCCTCTCATCTAGGCAAAGGCACCTCCCTGCTTTATTCCTTAAACGTTTTCAAGCGGCCCTCGAGACTCATTACGGTCCCTGTAGCAGCAAAATGGCTTTAATGATGTCTGTGATGAAAGGCTTTTTAATAAAAAATTTAAAAGCCTCCGCTCGGCACACTCCCACCCCCGAAAAGGAAAGGAGGGGGGAGGACAGATCATGCTTGCCCGTCCACCGCAGGCCGGATTCTCTGCTGTTCCCACGTTCCTTCCAGGCCACAGAATACAGAGGTTCCAGTTTGCCTTCGCTGGATCGCTCTCTCCTTCTTCCCCTTAATGGCAGACCCCAACGCAGCGCTGCTCAGAAACATACTGGGAAGCCAACATAGAATAATTAACAACTCATCAGCGAAACAACTGAAATCCATAAGACTCCTTTAACAAAGCAACAGCTGAGAAATAGGCTGAGCATCACAATTAAAGCAAAGGTCTTTTTTTTAAATTGCTTTATTGATTGTAAAAAAAGAGAAAACAGTCAAGGGGGGGGGGAAATCAAAGGATAATACAAATTACAAAAAACAAGTTAATTTCTTACAACACAAGTTCTACTAGTCACCCCATCGAGGGTGACTTTTCATTATCACTCCATACTTCTCCCATTTTTTTATTTTAATACGGTTTTCTATGTTCATGCAGGGGTCAGTCTAAGCCTGCCAGAGAATTCACATTTTTACAATGCCCTTTAAGATATTTTCTGTAAACGTCCCACTCTCTAATAAACGTTTCTTCTGTTTTATCTCTTAATTTTTCCCGTCATCCTTGCCCATTCTGTGTATTCTAATATATGACCTCAGGGTGCAGGGAAAGAAAGAAAGAAAGAGGTGGCAGTTGTGCAAATAATCCCTTTTCGGAGGCTTCCAGGGTCGCTGCATGCTTTAAAAGTTGCATTCTGTGGGAGGAGTGTTTTGCGTCCTTCTGGTTTTCAGGAAAATAAAATTGCCTGATTGCACTTGAAGTGGCTAAATTTGCTCCTGTGTGTCTGTGTATAAAGTGGCTCCATCTTTCTTTCACCAGCTTGCAGATTCACTGGTGCCCACTGAGATGAAGCCGGGGATCTCCTTGGCGACCGTTACTGCTGTTTTGCACACAAAAGACAACAAACATGTGCTTCAGGTAGGGTGTGAATACTGGGGTGCTGGCAGGGGAAGGGTTTGGGTGAAGGCCGCTCCCCATAACTCCGATCCCTGGGGTTTCCCAGTTTAGTTAACCAGCAGTTGCGATCACCAAATCCCAGCAAAACCCCTGGGACAAAACGTTTCTCTTTTTTGTGTGTGCTGGGGTTCGCAAGAGAAGCTGGACTCCTTAATCAAAATCAATTCCATTTTGGAACAAACAGCAGGCAGCCGAGAAGGATCCTGGGGCTCAAACCTATTAATTTTTATTGCTGTTTATTTGACTTGCGTTTCTGTGCACACACACACGATAAACAGCTCAGAACTAAAAGTACCTGAAAGTACCCCTCACCCCCTAAAAAATCTTCACAATTTAGAATTTATTAATTCTACCCCGTCCATCTGGCTGGGTTCCCCCAGCCACTCTGGACAGCTTCCAACAAAGTATTAAAATACAGTAGTCTGTTAAACATTAAAAGCTTCCCTAAAGAGGGCTGCCTTCAGATGTCTTCTAAAAGTCTGGTAGTTGTTGTTCTCTTTGACATCTGGTGGGAGGGCGTTCCACAGGGCAGGTGCCACCACCGAGAAGGCCCTCTGCCCGATTCCCTGTAACCTCACTTCTTGCAGTGAGGGAACTGCCAGAAGTGTCTGGGTAGAACGATGGGGGTGGAGACGCTCCTTCAGGTATACTGGACCGAGGCCGTTTAGGGCACAATTAAAGTGACAACTAATTAATGGACAATTAAATGCACAATTAAAGTGACAACATGGTTTTATCTTTCAATCATCCTTTATCTCATTTCCTTATTTCTTTGACCTCCTCACACCTCCCCTTTTGTATTCCCATTTGAAAAAAGTCCTTTCAGCAAATCCTTGCCCTCTGTCATTTTTCTTAGCTCTGTACCATCACCTACTGTAAAATATATGTTTTTAACTATTATCAGTCCATACTTGCATGTTCTTAAAAAACTTTTTACCAATACCACTTATTTCCATCCAACATCATTTTAACATTCCTTAATTTTACAGTATTTCTGCAAGTAGTCTTTAAATTTCTTCCAGTCTTCTTCCACCGACTCTTCTCCCTGGTCACGAATTCTGCCAGTCATTTCTGCCAATTCCATATAGTCCATCACCTTCATCTGCCATTCTTCCAGAGTGGGTAGATCTTGGTGACAACATGGTTTTAAAGCAGGAGAAGTCAATCCTTTTTTATGCATCAGACCTCCCCAACTGCGCACTCTCCATATGCTTCAACCATCTCTGAACAGTTTGCAGGGGAAAAACCATAAAGCTGTACATCCATCTCCTTTGACAGCTCCCCCCCAAGCCTCCTCAGCCTCAAGGGGGCAAGAAGAGGAAGCGGGTGGCAGATGAAGTTCCGGAGCTGAAACCCGTCAAGCCTTTGCTGAGCGGCTCCATCCCCATGGACCAGCTGGTGCAGACCCTGGAGAAGGTAAGCAGCAGCTGCCTTCATGGCCAGAGCACCGGGGAGGCGGTTGGCACCCGTCCGCCTTGAGAGACAATGGCATGCGCCTCCGGGGGTGAGAGACAATGGAGTGCGTCTCCGGGGGTGAGAGACAATGGAGTGTGCCTCCGGGGGTGAGAGACAATGGAGTGCGCCTCCGGGGGTGAGAGACAATGGAGTGCGCCTCCGGGGGGTGAGGGACAATGGAGTGCGCCTCCGGAGGGTGAGGGACAATGGAGTGCGCCTCCGGGGTGTGAGGGACAATGGAGTGTGCCTCCGGGTTGTGAGGGACAATGGAGTGTGCCTCTGGGGGTGGAAGTCAAACCGCTGTGTTTGTACATCTTATAACAATCTAATGCAATACAAAAATGTGATAATAAAACATAACTTTAAAATAGGTAACCTCCATCAAAAAAGTTAAATTCAATCATTAGAATAGTATAAAATAATATCAACATATAAAAGTTAAACAGAAATCCACCCAACAGTTACAGTAATATCTAAACTGTAACCAATAAAACAACGGCAAGCCACGGTACATAAAACAATACACTATACCTTGAGAAGCAGAGAGTGGGGCGAGGCAGGTGGAAGGAGGCCTGGCCTGATGGAGTCTCCCCCTCACCTGGGCAGCGTGTCTGGAGGTCCTGGGTGTGCTGGGCCCAGGGGTAACCAGAGCAACGCCGTCCAGGTTCAGTCCAGAATACAAAGGTTCCACTAGGAGTCAGTCCAACAGGGCCAAGGCAGGACACACGGCAGGAAACCAGGCAAGATCAGGCACAGGATCACAGGCAGGTTCTGGCAAACAGCAATGTAGCTCCCGCAACCTGGGGCAGGGTCCGACAGCCTTTTATCTCTGTCGGGGTAACGGCCGGTCCTAATCCCTTGGCAACCCACCTCCCTGTTTCGCCCAAAGGCGATCACTCCTCCTGCGAGTACTCAGGTCTCTCCTTCTCTCAGACCTCAGTCTCTGCAGCTCGGGAGATGTCAGTGGATTACTAGACCCAGAGGCCACCTCAGCCTCCCCTGACCCAACCGGTAGTGGAGCAGCTGTAAGTGATGGCCCAGCTGAAGGCAACGAGGTCATCCCTGCGTCTGGAGCCAGGGCAGGCTCAGGCCCCTGACTCGGCTCAGCTGGTGCTTGTTGCAGGGGAACCTGTGCAGACTCTGACTCTTCAGGATCAGGCCCCAGACTTGGTTCAGATGCTGCCTGAGGCAAAGGATCCGGTGCGGACTGAGACTCCTCTGGTTCTGGGTCCGAAGCCCAAGTCCCAGGCCATCACACTGGGCTGCCCAGACGACAAGACCCCCCTCTCGGCATTGTTCATGGGGTCCAAAGGAAAGCAGAGCAAGATGTTTGGCCCCTGCCCAGGGGCCCTTTACCTTTTAAATATAATTCTGGCAAGGGGCGGCCGACCCCTGTACACCTTTGTTCATGCTGAGTCATAGAACCGGAGAGTTGGACAGGGACCCAAATGGACCCAACTCCCTGGAATGCAAATAATAATAATAATAATAATAATAATAATAATAATATATTATTTATACTCCGCCCATCTGGCTGGGCCTCCCCAGCCACTCTGGGCGGCTTCCATAGAAACCAAAAATACAGTAAAATATCACACGTTAAAAACTTCCCTGAACAGGGCTGCCTTAAGATGTCTTCTGAATGTCAGGTAGTTGTTTATCGCTTTGACATCTGCTGGGAGGGTGTTCCACAGGGCGGGCGCCACCACCGAGAAGGCCCTCTGCCTGGTTCCCTGTAGCTTTGCTTCTCGCAGGGAGGGAACCGCCAGAAGGCCCTCAGCACTGGACCTCAGCGTCCGGGCAGAATGATGGGGGTGGAGACGCTCCTTCAGGTCTACTGGACCGAGGCCGTTTAGGGCTTTAAAGGTCAGCACCAACACTTTGAATTGTGCTCGGAAACGTACTCGGAAATCCTCCCATTTGCCACACTGCCTCTGGTTTGCCAGCTGAGCACCTCCCCCTTCCCTTTTCCCTGTCCCTCTGCAGCACGGCTTCAGCGACGTGAAGGTGGAGGACACCCCGAAAGGCCACATCGTGCTCTTCCAGGACGTGGAGACCCTCATCCGCATCGAGGAGGACTCCACGCACATCATGTGTGAAAGCGACGAGGCGCTCCGGGTGAAGCTGCAGGAGCTGGTCCTCAAATTCCTGCAGAAGTTCTGAGACCTTGGCCTGCCATGGAGTCCGGCCGGCCGGCCCCCCAGCAGGGTCAGGAAAAAGGAAGGGGCTGCTGAGCCAAGGGGAGAGCAGAGAGGCTCATTTTACAATGGCAACAAATTGCACGTTCTTCAGAGTGTGGCTGCCGGGGCTGCCGGGCCATTTTGAAAGCCAGGAATAATTAAACAGGCACAATTTTCGCACTATCGTGACACAACGATGGAGGCAGCTGTCCCATATCTCCCCACCCCAAATGCCGACATCGCTGGGGCATTTTGTAGAATTCCAGCAGGCTGCTTTGCTTAGCAGACCTCCATGGCCCCCGGTAGAAGTTGGGGGGGGCAGGGGAAGAGACACAACTTTTTGTAAACAAACAAACAAACAAACAAACAGGTAGTGCTCATGAACTGCGCTTCCTGTTCCATTCTCAGGAAAGTTTAACAGAACTCTTTTGGACTACACCTCCCATCAGCCCCAGCCAGCAAGGGGGAATTGTTTACCAAAATACCTGGCAGGTACCAGCTTGGCAAAAGTTGAATTAAAGCATTTTCTCTCCCCACACCCCACACCCTATTTTGGAAGGGAGCAGCCCCTATTATTTCTAAATGAAGTATTTTGCTTTAAGGTTGTGATGTTACGTTTTCTCTGCCTGTCAGTTCTCCTTTGTGTTTTAATACTGATTGTTTACTCAAAGCAATGCTTTTTTTTCTAAAATAAAACCGAGAGACCCGGTCATAGTTTATCCCTTTTTTATTAAAAGAGACGACCACCTTATTGTTGTGGGCTTCCAAGACTGCACTGGGCATCAATAAAGGATGTCCAGAGGAGGGCAACCAAAATGGTCAAAGGCCTGGAAACAATGCCTTATGAGGAACGGCTAAGGGAGCTGGGCATGTTTAGCCTGGAGAAGAGGAGGTTAAAGGGTGATATGATAGCCATGTTCAAATATATAAAAGGATGTCACATAGAGGAGGGAGATAGGTTGTTTTCTGCTGCTCCAGAGAAGCAGACATGGAGCAATGGATCCAAACTACAAGAAAGAAGATTCCACCTAAACATTAGGAAGAACTTCCTGACAGTAAGAGCTGTTCGACAGTGGAATTTGCTGCCAAGGAGTGTGGTGGAGTCTCCTACTTTGGAGGTCTTTAAGCAGAGGCTTGACAACCATATGTCATGGTTGGCAGGGGGTTGGACTCGATGGCCCTTGTAGTCTCTTCCAACTCTATGATTCTATGAAAGGCTTTTCTTAAGGAGTGTGGTCAGATAACCAGCTCGCTGGTGTTTTGAATTAGTGCATTTTTCGCTCCATAAGACGCACCTGACTATAAGACACACCTAGTTTTTAGAGGAGGAAAACAAGAAAAAAAAATCTGAAAGAAACAGTGGATGTATGATTTTTGTGGTTCATGCTGTGGCCACAGACATGATATGTGATTTGACGGTGAGTTTGGGGTAGCCCAAAGCAAAAATCCTGAGGATCCATGTGGATCCATGCTTTGTAACCATGTTTTTGCGCCATTGCAGCCCCACAAAACAGTGGATGTGTGTGTGTTTTGGTGCAGGCTGTAGCCATGGACATGCTATGTGATCTGATGGTGAATTTGGGGCGACCCAATGCAAAAATCCTGAGGATCCATGGGCTTTTCCCTCCCCCCTCCTAGGCAGCCTCCTCTATCGCTAGAGTCCCTTATCTCCCCTCTCGATCACTTGCTGATCAGCTGATCAGCGGCTTTGTTTCAACACCCCCTTCCCTCTTTAAAAAAATAAAATAAATGCATGATCTGCTTTTCTCCCCTGGGCAATTGAGCTCCAGGGACCACGCATTCACTCCATGAGATGCACAGACATTTCCCCTTACTTTTTAGGAAGAAAAAAGTGTGTCTTACGGAGCGAAAAATAAGGTAGTTGCAGGTCCTTTCTGGATCCTGTGTAGTATGTTCACAGGGAGGGAATTCCAAAGGGTTTGGGAGCCACAACAGGAATGGACCTCCTGATAAGATAGCAGTGCTGGCTCCTTGTCTCCTGGTTCTGGTCCAGCAGCCTCTTTGCACATCTGGGCTCCAAATGCATAATGAGCTCCCGCAACGAACGGAAAGAGAGACCATTAAGGAGAGATCGGACCAGAGTGATTGGCGGCTGTGGGAATAGCCAAACCTCGAAGCCACCATCTCATCGGCCTGCCTTGCAAGTGGTGACACCTGTCTGAGTCTTGTATTAATCGCCTGCCTAATCGCCTCCGATTTCCCTCTGCCTTATATATATTTACAATTTCTAATCACAGCCATATTTTACTGCAACCTGCTGTCAAGGCAGCAGCGATCCTTCACTGGTTGACTGCAGAAGTTTCGTTCTGTCGGTAATTGATAGCTTTTGCTTTCCACCACTTCCTTTCCTTCCTGGACGCCATTCATTATTAACTGCAGGGCAGAGAGAGAGAGAGAGAGGTGGGGAGGAATAATCCAATTACATTCCAAGTTTTAACAGGCTTATTCCAGAGCCCCGGGAATTCTGGATTTGTGCACGTTGGTGCTCATTAGCTCTCGCAGGCTCCCAGCTGTCACTTGTTTCAAAAAGCAAGGTGCTAGTCCACATGGAACTGAAGGCAATGCTAAAAATACGGAGACAGGTTTGTGCCTGCATGAGTGCTTCCCCCACAATCCATCCTTAAAACGTGCTAGGATAGACATGGAAGCAAGAGATAGGAAGATGTCAATCATAGTTCAGTGGTCTGGATCCAATACTTTTGCATGTCTGTGACTGGGGAGCACCGTCCTCCAACAGAGCAGTAAAACAAACAAAAAAGGAGTTTGTACTCTGAGTTTTTACACTGTATGGGAAATGTTATCTCCTTTTTTAACATTTAAAAATTGTGCTGCACGTGCCAATATGGTTGATTATCTCGTCACAAGTAGAGATGGACCAGTTTTGTGACTTACAACACCCCTGAAATGCAGCGCAGTGTTAGTACTGCCAGCTATAGGTGGGGCTGGAGGCCGCTTTGCCTTTCCAGCCAATTTAATTTAATTCCACACACGAACACACATATCCCAGCCCAAATCCAGTGTTCAAGCAGCACAGACAAGTTGCATATTCCAATATTTTAAAAGAGGAAATGCGTTACATGCAAACTAACAGCAGGCACTTGCACTGCTAGCAAACCGTTTCCCATAATTTGCAAACCTGTGTTGCCCAGATGCTGAGACTTGGGGGTTTGACAAGCTCAGGATGGTGGGGTGGACCCTTAACCTGTCAGCTGCTGATCTCTGTGCTGGTGGCCTGCAAAGCAGGAGGGAGAAAGATTTGTCGTCGTCGTCCCCGCCCTGTGCAACCCAGTTTGCATCGCAGTGCTGCAAGCCCCGCAGAGTGAGGCCGAAATCCTAGGTGTGGGAATTGCCTTTTCGGAGCCCGAGAAGAAAATGCTGTTTATTCCTCGCTGCAGCCGGTGACACCGGTTCCACGTCCATCACATTTATGCTAAATTGAAATAACACAGATGCAAACAAATTGGAACAGCAAGGGGCTGGAGACCTTCGCTGTGCAGAAACAGCACACAGAAGCTGATGTCTGAAATCGGGAACAAATTCCCCACTGGGGCCCACAGCGAGAACCTGCAATGAGCTGCTCAGTGGGGCACAGAGCGAGTGAGCAGAGGTGCGTTGGAGTGGGGGGGGGGGAGCAAGAAAGCTTTCTATTCTCATCCACCCCACTGGCAAGGTCTCTGTTGCCTCCCCCGGCAACACACCACCTCCATTTCTGTATTTTCTTGGGTCTGTGGCCAAAATCTTTAGCTGAACAGAACATTTTCCTTGGTAGTTCCTCCAAGCTGGGGAGTGTGGGTTGCATAGGTAAAGGTAAAGGGACCCCTGACTGTTAGGTCCAGTCGTGGCCAACTCTGGAGTTGCGGCGCTCATCTCGCTTTATTGGCCGAGGGAGCCGGCGTACAGCTTCCGGGTCATGTGGCCAGCAGGACTAAGCCGCTTCTGGCAAACCAGAGCAGCGCACGGAAACGCCGTTTACCTTCCCGCCGGAGCGGTTCCTATTTATCTACTTGCACTTCGTGCTTTCGAACTGCTAGGTTGGCAGGAGCAGGGACCAAGCAACGGGAGCTCACCCTGTCGTGGGGATTCGAACCGCTGACCTTCTGATCAGCAAGTCCTAGGGACTGTGGTTTAACCCACAGCGCCACATAGGTCCTAGCTAAGGCTAGGATTCCCCAACCCATCGCTGTAATTGCAAATGGAGGTGGGAATTAGTTTCTCAGCCTATTTTAGCTGAGAAGGGACGGGAAGGGAGTTTGGTGGCCTTAGCTAGGACCAGGACAGAAGTCCTCATAGAGAAAGGGGAAATAAACACTATGCAATATTCTGTTAACGGGCAATCTCAACACCGAGTAAGAAAGAAAATCAAGCTGCTAGGCGGATGTCAGTGGAAACAGAAGGAAACTAAATGCGGCGTTCATTCACAAAAGTGTTGATAACACAGACATCTTGGCATTGGTAAGCCAAGTAATGGATTTATTTCCAGTATAATTAAAGAACTAGGCCACCCAAGGCTCTGCTGCTCAGAAGACAGGGTGGCATGTTCACTGTAATTTAGGGGTGTCCAGGTGCTGCCTTTTCACCCCAGCAGAATTTTGCTTGCACAATAATAATAATTATTAATAATTTATTATTTATACCACGCCCATCTGGCTGAGTTTCCCCAGCCACTCTTGTTAAAAACAATACAGCATTAAATATTAAAAACTTCCCTAAACAGGGCTGCCTTCAGATGTCTTTTAAAGATAAGGTAGCAGCTTATTTCCTTATGTTGGAGGTGGAGATGCTCCTTCAGGTATACTGGACCGAGGCTGTTTAGGGCTTTCAAGGTCAGCACCAACACTTTGAATTGTGCTCGGAAACATACTGGGAGCCAATGCAGATCTATCAGGACTGGTGTTATATGGTCTTGGTGGCCGCTCCCAGTCACCAGTCTAGCTGCCGCATTCTGGATTAATTGCAGTTTCTGGGCCACCTTCAAAGGTAGCCCCATGTAGAGCTCACTGCAGTAGTCCAAGCAAGAGATAACTAGAGCATGCACCAATCTGGCCAGACAGTCTGTGGGCAGATAGGGTCTCATCCTGCATACCAGATGGAGCTGATAAACAGCTGCCCTGGACACAGAACTGACCTGTGCCTCCATGGACAGCTGTGAATCCAGAATGACTCCCAGGCTGCGCACCTGGTCCTTCAGGGGCGCAGTTACCCCATTCAGGACCAGGGAGTCCACCACACCTGCCCGCCTCCTGTCCCCCAAAAACAGTACTTCTGTCTTGTCAGGATTCAACCTCAATCTGTTAGCCGCAGTCCATCCTCCAACCGCCTCCAGGCACTCACACAGGACCTTCACTGCCTTCACTGGTTCTGATTTAAAAGAGAGGTAGAGCTGGGTATCATCCGCATACTGATGGACACCCAGCCCAAACCCCCTGATGATCTCGCCCAGCGGCTTCATATAGATATTAAAAAGCATGGGGGAGAGGATGGAACCCTGAGGCACCCCACAAGTGAGAGCCCAGGGGTCTGAACACTCATCCCCCACCACCACTTTCTGGACACGGCCCATGAGAAAGGAGCATAAACAACTTCCCCTTCTTTCTCCCCTGAAGCCCCCCCCGATGGATTCTCAAAATCCGCTCCAGAGGACTGTCCAGAACAAATTGGGGGGGGGGCAGGAGAAGAGGAGAGTGTGAGTGGTCCCATTTCTCTCCTTCAGACAAGGTGGGAAATCTCTCCTCCGGCAAGATCAACTTCCTTCAGAATAAAACCACCCGGCCTTTATTTGCAAGCATGAACTATTCTTAACTAGGAGCTGCGTTGCTTAAAATAAACAGTGATAGTGCAAAAACAGCCTCGCCTCGCCCTGCGTTGCTCAAGAGCTCGTGCTCAAATTTGTTTTGACTGCATATCACACAAAAATCCCCTTCCACGTTAAATATTGTATTAACTGATAGCATTGGATTAAAACTCCAGCCACACGCTAGAAAGGTGATTTGTGATCTGCTTTTCCTTTCAGAGCAAGTCTGATTTTGCTCTTATTCTAGGCAGCAGCAGAAGAAGAGTAGGGGGCTGTGTGTCCTCTCGTAGGGATGTGGGGTAGAAAATGGGAAGGGGGAGCTGGAGGTGGGGGCAGGGAGAATTCCCCCAGACCCATGGCATGGTTGGAAATGGGTCAACTCCTCCTCCCCATTCATCCTGGTCCTTGGCCAGTTCCCTGCCAGTTTATTTGCCAGTCCTAATGGCAAGTTCATTTTTAAAAGGGGGGGGGGGGGAGCCAGAGACATTCAATGTTCTAATGCAGAAGTTTCCCAACTCTCCACCCCACCCTGACCACTTTTTTTGTTTTGGTGGGATACTTGATGTATTTTCTGACTGTTGAAGTAATTGCAATGAATCGTGCTCTGCCAGGTTCAATCTTTTAATTCTAGCTTCCCATTCACCTTGCTGCTAATCTTCTCCACTCCTTGCAAGTGTCTTCTCCTCTCAAACTTCCCTTCTGGGCAGAGGGACACATTCTAAGAACAATGGAGCAATCCCTGTCCCTGCCGTTGTGCACAGAGATGCCACGGACCACAGTTTGGGAACCCTCCAAATTAATGCATTGATGCATTAATTCCTGAATTGCAGGGGGCTGGACTAGATGGCCCTCGGGGTCCCTTTCCAACTGTACAACTTGTTTAATGTATAGTCATACCTCGGGTTAAAGACGCTTCAGGTTAAATCTTTTCAGGTTGCGTCCTGCGGCGACCTGGAAGTAACAGAATGGGTTACTTCCGGGTTTCGCCGCTCGCACATGCGCAGACGCTCAAAATAACGTCACGCACATGCACAGAAGTGGCGGATCTTGACCCGCGCTGGCGCGGGTTGCTTTCTGCTCAGGTTTCAAATGGGGCTCTGGAATGGATCCCGTTCGCATCCAGAGGTACCACTGTATCATCTAGTTTGGCCTGTAGGCAAGTCCCTATTCCTCCTACAGCCTCAGTAGCCCCCTGTCTGGAGTAAGGGGATAATGTTGGCATCTGTCTGTCTTCGGAAGCTATGGAGGAGGCTGCTTTTGTAGGTGAAGTCACACTGCTGGAGAGTCACAGGGCCTTGCTGTAGCTGTAGAGACTGATACTGGAGAGACATGTTTTGTTGCAGCTGGGGCAGATGGAGGCTTCCGGTTGTGCTGCTGCAGATGCACCAGGGCAATTATTCTCTCTGCGCTCCTCCCAGCAGTCATTCCTAGTCTGACTTGACTGCCTGTCTCCAGGCATTGCGGTCATCTGTAAGAGATGCTCCCCTAGCTTACAGAGGGGTTGTGGGAGAAATTAAGTGCTTTGAGCATTTGAAAGCATGATATTGAATGTTCAGTAGCATTAACGCCTGCCCAAACGATAACTTCAAAATAGTCTCAGTAACTTACTGCGATACCCTCAAAAACCTGTGATTAAGTGTGCTTGGAAAAACTTAAAAATCTCCTTCTTATATCTCACTGATTCCAACTGCTTTCGCCGTTACTGTTAATCTGCGAAGAACTCTTGCAATGTGGTAGATGATCGATCAACGTAAAAAGCGAATGCCACTCACAGAGGAAACCACAACGAAAGGTCGCAAGGCCACCTTATCTGTATGAAATACCAGATTGGGGGAGTCACAATGCGGTGCTGCTAACTGACTGACGTTCTTCATAATAATAATAATAATAATAATAATAATAATAATAATAATAATAATAATAATAATATTTATACCCCGCCCATCTGGCTGG
The DNA here is from genome assembly GCF_965112155.1 of Podarcis liolepis. NCBI lineage: Eukaryota > Metazoa > Chordata > Lepidosauria > Squamata > Lacertidae > Podarcis > Podarcis liolepis. Next base: position 121,103,197 of record NC_139557.1, read on the forward strand.
GCTTCCCCAGCCACTCTGGGCGGCTTCCAAAAGAATATTAAAATGCTATAATACATCAAACATTAAAAGCTTCCCGAAACAGGGCTGCCTTCAGATGTCTTCTAAAAGCCTGGTAGTTGTTGTTCTCTTTGACATCTGGTGGGAGGGCGTTCCACAGGGCGGGCGCCACTACCGAGAAGGCCCTCTGCCTGGTTCCCTGTAACTTGGCTTCTCGCAGTGAGGGAACTGCCAGAAGGCCCTCGGTGCTGGACCTCAGTGTCCGGGTAGAACGATGGGGGTGGAGACGTTCCTTCAGATATACTGGACCAAGGCCGTTTAGGGCTTTATAGGTCAGCACCAACACTTTGAATTGTGCTCGGAAACGTACTGGGAGCCAATGTAGGTCTTTCAAGACCGGTGTTATGTCGTCTCTGCGGCCGCTCCCAGTCACCAGTCTAGCTGCCACGTTCTGGATTAGTTGTAGTTTCCGGGTCACCTTCAAAGGTAGCCCCACGTAGAGCGCATTGCAGTAATCCAAGCGGGAGATAACCAGAGCATGCACCACTCTGGCGAGGCAGTCCGCAGGCAGATAGGGTCTCAGCCTGCGTACCAGATGGAGCTGGTAAACAGCTGCCCTGGATACAGATTTGACCTGTGCCTCCATGGACAGCTGTGAGTCCAAAATGACTCCAGACACATTGCAGCGACTCAAGATGTGGTCCTAGACATCAGCCGCCAAGTAGCGCAGCTGGGGTGTTCAGAAAGTGCCGTGGGTCAGCAGTCACACAATGGAAGCCGTGAGGGCTTGACCATAACACAAAATGGCTGCCTTGAGGGTGTGGACTGACACCACATGTCTGCTGGCTTGGGCTGGGGTGGCACAATACAAAAGGGCTCCCACTGCGCTCACAGGGAGAGAGATGCTCTTTGAACCTCTTTGCCATCTTCCCATATCTGAAGGCTGTCCCATGAAAGAGGGAGCAAGCTTGTTTTCTGAGGCTCCAAGCCAATGGATTCAAATTGCAAGGAAGGAGATTCCAACTCAACCGTGGGGAGAATTTCCTGACAGCGAGAGCCGTTCAACAGCAGAAGAGACCTTCCCCCAAGAGATATGGACTCTCCTCCATTGGACGTTTTTAAGCAGATATTGGATGGCCAATATCAGGGATTCTTGAGCTGCAATTGCTGTGTTGCAGGGAGTTAGACTAGATCAGGCTTCCTCAAACTCAGCCCTCCAAATGTTTTTGGCCTACAACTCCCATGATCCCTAGCTAGCAGGACCAGTGGTCAGGGATGATGGGAATTAAAGTCTGAAAACATCGGGAGGGCTGAGGTTGAGGAGGCCTGGACTAGATGGTAGGGAAGCGGGTGGCGCTGTGGTCTAAACCACTGAGCCTCTTGGGCTTGCTGATCAGGTTGGCGGTTCGAATCCCCGCAACGGGGTGAGCTCCCGTTGCTCTGTCCCAGCTTCTGCCAATCTAACAGTTCAAAAGCACATCAGTGCAAGTAGATAAATAGGTACCATTTGGCAGGAAGATAAATGGTGTTTCCATGCACTTTGGCTCCCGTCACAGTGTTGCACCAGAAGTTGCACCAGAAGTGGTTCAGTCCTGCTGGCTAAATGACCCAGAAAGCTGCCTGCGGACAAAAGCCGGTTCCCTTGGCGTGACAGCAAGATGAGTGCCGCAACCCCACAGTCGCATTGGACTGGACTTAACCGTCCAGGGGTCCTTTACCTTTACAGTGGTACCTCGGGTTACAGACATTTCAGGTTACAGACGCTTCAGGTTACAGACTCCGCTAACCCAGAAATAGTGCTTCAAGTTAAGAACTTTGCTTCAGGTTGAGAACAGAAATCGCACGGCAGCGGGAGGCCCCATTAGCTAAAGTGGTGCTTCAGGTTAAGAACAGTTTCAGGTTAAGAACAGACCTCTGGAACGTATTAAGTTCTTAACCCGAGGTACCACTGTACCTTTTACCTTAGACTAGATGCTGCACCTAACAATGCTATAATAATGCCTTTGTTGAGAACAGATGGGAGGGTAGTCATCCAGTCCCATGAAAGGTGGCCAGGTTTATGGGGCGCACGTTTGATATGGGGAGGATGAGCTGGTGCCAAGCAGGGAGTGAGCAGGGAGAGAAAAAGGTCTCAAGCAACAGTGGATATTGGAGGGGAAGTTTGTAGAGAGTTTCTGAGGTAGTGGTTAAGAGCAGTGGACTCGTAATCTGGTGAACTGGGTTCGCGTCTCCGCTCCTCCACATGCAGCTGCTGGGTGACCTTGGGCTAGTCACACTTCTCTGAAGTCTCTCAGCCCCACTCACCTCACAGAGTGTTTGTTGTGGGGGAGGAAGGGAAAGGAGAATGTTAGCCGCTTTGAGACTCCTTCGGGTAATGATAAAGTGGGATATCAAATCCAAACTCTTCTTCTTCATGGCCAATGTTATCATAGAATCATAGAGTTGGAAGAGACCACAAGGGCCATCGAGTCCAACCCCCTGCCAAGCAGGAAACACCATCAGAGCACTCCTGACATATGGTTGTCAAGCCTCTGCTTAAAGACCTCCAAAGTAGGAGACTCCACCACACTCCTTGGCAGCAAATTCCACTGTCGAACAGCTCTTACTGTCAGGAAGTTCTTCCTAATGTTTAAGTGGAATCTTCTTTCTTGTAGTTTGGATCCATTGCTCCGTGTCTGCTTCTCTGGAGCAGCAGAAAACAACCTATCTCCCTCGTCTATGTGACATCCTTTTATATATTTGAACATGGCTATCATATCACCCCTTAACCTCCTCTTCTCCAGGCTAAACATGCCCAGCTCCCTTAGCCGTTCCTCATAGGGCATCGTTTCCAGGCCTTTGACCATTTTGGTTGCCCTCCTCTGGACACGTTCCAGTTTGTCAGTGTCCTTCTTGAACTGTGGTGCCCAGAACTGGACACAGTACTCCAGGTGAGGTCTGACCAGAGCAGAATAGAATTAGCAGGTACACCAGGGGCCCACGGGCGCTGCGTTGGCACCCCCTGCTAAGCAGCGTATGCTATAAATACACGCTGCATAGAATGCTCACTTCTCCAGGCATAAGCCCCATTGATCTCAAGGGGCTTGTCTCTGCGCAGGCAATCGTGCCGCGAAAAGCCTTTTCAGAGACGAGGGCTTTACGACCCGCAGCTGACGCCTTTCTCTTCTCTCTGCTTTTCCTTTTTTGTCCTCGGCAACTTAGCAAGGAAGAGCTGGAGTCAAAAGTCCACGGCTGTACCAATCTCGGTGCAGGGAGATACAAATCGCTGGAAACCTTTTGAAAACTGGGGGGGGGGGAGGGGAGGACGGAGCGAAAGAACGAGCCGGACTGCTGAGACCGCATGAACAGATAAGGTTGACAAAAAGCCGTTTTGGGCGAACTGCAAATTAACCTCAATTTCCTCCAGGGCATTAAAGATTGTAATGCAGTAATGACGTTGTCTATTAGAAAGAGGCAACTTCTGCTCCTAGGTGAGCCCATATTGTGAAACTCGTTTATTCAGGTATGGTGAATTCATGGGAGTTTTCCTAGAAATTGGCCACACATCATTTATTGAATGCATCCAGTCATTTTGCACGTCTGTCTTCTTGCTTGGGAAGTAATAACCCCTGGGGATTTCCAGGGGTGGGTGCTAAGAGGAAGGGCTGTGCTGGAAGCGTAAATGGCTATCGGTCTTTGAAAAGTATAAATTGATGGTTCAAGTTTATCAGTTTTCTCGAATTAAACCAAATAATTTTGAGTAAATGTGCAACGAATGCTTACTGTTCTGAATTTTATTGTGGGTGCTTCCTTAGCGGGTCGTGTAAGCCGCTACTCTGAATAACGCTTCGTACAGGATAGGGGCCCTTGGGGATCACCAAGGGGGACAGTCCCCCCAAGAAGTTTGGAAATCACTATTTAAATGAAGTAGAGATTGCAACACCCACTCGCTGTCAGCCCTTGTCCCCTTCTGCTAAAGTTAGCAAAGAGTCTCGAGACGCGTTCAAGTTAAACTGAGTTTATTTCACCCTTTTACAAAATTCAACATATGAACAATTGTGCTCGTGTCAAGGTTTTAGATTCCCCCCCCCCGCCCCCACTTTTTGCTTTCCCGTCTTTTAAAATTTGGTGCTCACAGAGCTTTTAAAACACATTCATAGTGGCAAGTGGCTGTTGCGCTGGGCAGGGGAGAGCAGAGGAAATAAAATTGAGCAGCTGTACCCGGTTGCAGAGATGCCAGAAGGCCTTGGATGAGGAAGCCCCCTCCCTCTTCACGCAGACCCCACCTTTTCCTATATCCTCAAAGAAATGAAAAAGGGCCACCGTTCTGAGCAGCAGAGGACGGCAGCCTCTTAGGAGGAATGGCAGCAACATGGGTGTTCAGGGTCTGGCAAAAGCCGCTGGACTTGCCTCCAGACGAAAGGGACTTTTGCTCACCTAACCGCTTCCTTCTCCTGCCCAGGTGCCCATCAGCCTGAGCGATGGCTCCAATAATCGACCGCCTCCTTTTCCCAGCAGAAAAAACCCACAAACTTAGCACGACATGAAGAGGACGGCACGGCAAGGCTCCACCTTGGCATGCTAAGGTTATCTTCTTAGAAATCTCCATGTGGGATGATCGCGACATTGAAAGGGGCGATTAAAAAACAGCCCCGGTTATTTTAAAAAGCCCAAAGTGCACGTGTGTATGTGTGTGATTTTTTTTTTAATTAAAAAAAAACCTGGTCGTATTCCAAAAAGAGCAAGTGCTCGCGTGTGTTTGAACTGTGCATTGTGGTTCTAATCTGGGTTTCCACACATCCCACAGAGGTCAGAGAACACCGCTGGGAGAGCAGGATGGAGAGCAGCCTGTGCCTTTTTTTGGGTGGGGGTCCAAGTTGGGTAACCTCCAACCAGCACAGCAAAGGAGGACAACGACGACGAGGAACCATGTAAACACATTTTTGAGTGGATGTCCAAAACCTAGCTTGGTACCTTACAGAGGTTTAAATGCACTAGGAGGAACAGGAGGGGCGACGCTTATCGTGGACGGGGAGAGATGAAGTTACTTTCATGTCACGTTCCCATCCACTAGATCCGGCACCCCCAAACTCAGCCCTCCAGATGTTTTGGGACTACAATTCCCACCATCCCTGACCACTGGTCCTGTTAGCTAGGGATGATGGGAGTTGTAGTCCCCAAACATCTGGAGGGGCGAGTCTGGGGATGCCTGCACCAGACGGAGAGACCATCTGCACATGGCTTCCTTTTGAGCTTTGCGCACCCAACAGGAGGCCTGTAAATGTTGTGGACATGCGAGGGAGGCTGATCACCATGGAGAATCCAACGTTTTACATACCACTGCCTCTTTCGCCCTGGCTGAGGATTATTCATTCATCCAGGCAGGGAGCAGAGTATGGGGAGAACGAGACTTGTGGCTTCGAAGTGGGGCGGGGGCTGCCTAATGAGAACCCGCTTCCGTTGGGACAGCCACCTTTGCCCTTTGTTCCGCTGCGTTTCACCTCGCATGGCGACAGTCTGCATTACTGGGTTACCAGGTGAAAAAGAGAGAGAATCTCCTTTTGAAAATGCAAAGGGGGAATCGCAGTCCCTGAAGACTATCCCAAAAAGAGCAGAGAGGTCTGTAAACATTCGTGAGTCACAGCCATCAAACATGCCAGCGAGCGAAGGCGCTTCCTGCCCAAATGGGGCACAGGGAGCCCCCCCTCCATCTGTATTTTCACAAGTGGGTGATGGTTACCCTTTGGCACTGCAGAGCTCCAACCAGCACCCAGGACATGCAAAAATCAGGACCCCAGGACAGGAATCGCAGTGGGAGAATATATCAAGGGGACTGCGAACCTTCCCGGATGCTACAGAAAGGCAGCTATTTCACCACCGCCTTTCTATAAATAAAAAAGGGAAGGGGAATCTAAACTGCAGCCGGGTTGGGGGGCAGCAAGTTGTTCCACACCATCTCTTACAGTTTTGCAAAGACTGCACACAATGGCCTACTTTGCCAATGTGATGTCGAAGCGAGAGCCTTTCTAGAAAAGGCCCCCTGCGGAACCAAAACTCTGTGCAGAAGTAGCTTGAAAGCAATTGGGGGGGGGGGGAACAGAGACGGCCTGCACTCTTTAGAGCAATAATATTAATTTGTGTGCAGTCTCCCGTGGGGTCCAGGGCTCCTGGGGAGTAGACCACTCGCCTGTCTCTCTCCAGCGGCTGCCGGCACCCCGGTCCCAAGAGCCATAGAGGAAAAAGGGCACAGGAGGGAGGAGGAGAAGGGCAGTTTTAGGCATCAGGGCTGAGAGAGCTGTTGAGACCAGACATGATTGCTTGAGACAGAGGATGGATTTAGGGTACACTTCATTAGCAGGAATACAGCCCCTTTCATCCGGAACACACCACAGACCCGTTGCGGGTGTGTGTGCGTCTTGTTGAAGAATCCATAAGAGGCCACATCTAAAAGAAAACTTAACCCACACTCCCAAACGACTCGCTTGCAGTCACCCTGGCGTTGCCCTCACCTGCGGCGCGGAAACTTCCCACGTTGCGCAAGCGACGCTTAAATTAAGACCTTTGAGCTTCCGCAAAGGGAGGTGGGGTGCTTATGCGATGCCCCTGCGTGGCACAGAGAGAAGCAGCAGCAGCCCCCCCCCCCCCGAGCCTGCAAGGAAGCAGCAGGGAAAGGGCGCCCATTTTCCGCCAGGGGCACCCGCAGCTGGGAAAGGCGCCACTGGGTGGCTGGGTCACCACAAAAAAAGGTGGATGCGGCAGGATCCTTAAGCGCAGGCAGGAGTAGAGGCGAGAAGCTCCCTGGAATCACTTCGCTCCTTGGCAGCCACAGGGAGAGGGTGGAGGCGATTATTTTTCAGCGGAAAGGGATCCTTGGTTTCCTCCGGGAAATCCCAAGCAAACGGATGGAGGCCTCAGGTGGCCAAGTCTCCCTCCTCGGGAACAAGAAAGAAATCTGGGATATTGGCCGGGGTGGGCAGAGGGTGTTGGACGCAGCTTCCTGGGGCCTCTGCGTCTCCCCAAGCAACATCATGGGCCGGGGGCGAAACAAACATGAAATATCCCCTCCCTCCCTCCCAGCAGCCCCCTCCCACCTTCTGAAAAAAAAAAATATAGAAAGCCTTACCAGGCATATCTAAAACACTTCCATTTTAAATAATAATTAATATTTTAAAAACCCCAGTTTTGCCCTTGGCTAACCCACTACCTGGGGGACTAACCAGTCTCAGTTTTTCCTCAGTACATGATACCAAGCAGAGTCTTTAATGGGTGGTGCCCCACGGCATAGCGTCCCCGTGGGGCTGGCACAAGATGGCGGGAGCCACCGCTGTGTCCTTCTCCTCAGGCAGAAAGCGGCGCCTGTCCCAGGGGATGAGGAGCAGCAGCGAGAGGAGGAAACCCTTCCAGCCTCCCTCCTCGCCTCCGGCCTCGATCCAGAAGTCCGCAGCCAACGCACACAGGCGCGTCTCCACGCAGGCCTAGATGAACTTGAAGCACTTGGTCTTGTCGTGGGGCAGCCTGGTCTTGAAGAGGACGGAGTCCACGCGGAACTGGGTGTAGAGCAAAGGCATGTAGCCGTAGACTTTGACGAAGAAGTTGATGCATTTGTGGCGCTCGTGGAAGTGGGAGTCGTCGTGGGAGAGGGCCTGGGGGCAGCCGGGGCAGCGGAAGGTCCAGCGGGACGTCACCTGCGCACAGGAGGAGGGCAAGGGAAGCAGGCCGTGAGCTGGGAGGAGCAGGGAGGAGTCCCCCAAGAGGATTCAGCAGCCCAAAGGTGTGTGCTGGGCAAAGGATGCTCAAGCAGGGTTCTTGCCAGAGTGGACTGGCACACTAAACTACAGTGGTACCTCAGTTTTCGAACAGCTTAGTTCACAAACAACTTGGAACCCGAATGCTGCAAAACCAGAAGTAGGTGTTCCGGTTTTCAGACTTTTTTTCGGAAGCCAAACATGCTCTGTTTTTAGTCCCCCTGTGTTTCCTGTTGCGCTGCTAATTTGCGTCCCCTCATTCAAGCCTTCCGTTTCTGATTATAGTGTTCTAAGGTGATATTTGGAGCTTGTATCTGGTGCTTTTGTTTTTGGTATTTATTTTGTGTTTTCTGTTTTGAGGCTTTTTCAGTTAATTTGTTTTTGTGGCTGTGTGGATCCCAGTTCAGCTACTGTTTGATTGATTGATTGATTGATTGATTGTGTGACTGCGGAAATGGATAAAAGCCCCCCCATCCAAACAATGACTATCATCAGTGCAGGTAAGAAAAAAAAATGTAATTTTAATCTTTATCATCTACAATATTGTCTTATTTATTTTATAGTACAGCACATTGATTATTGCTTTCATTTTATGGGTCAGTGGTCTCGTTAGATAGCAAAACTCATGTTAAATTACTGTTTTAGGGGGTGTTTTTAAAAGTCTGGAATGGATTCATCTGTTTAAAACTTTCTATGGGAAAGCGTGCCTTGGTTTTGGAACGCTTTGGTTTTGGAACGGACTTCCGGAATGGATTAAGTTCGAGAACCAAGGTTCAGCAACTTCTCTTTCCAGTCTATTTCTGAAATTCTTTTGTAATATTACAGCTACTTTGAGAAGATCTCCAGGCTGACCTTTCTGCTCTCTCGATCGGCTATCCTCCCTGCTGCCTTTGATGCAGGGACAGTTCTGGTTTCCAGAAACTCTGCGCTTCACCAGAGCACCTCCCCAAGGGCGGGCACACCCAGCTATGCCAACTGAGGCTGAGGCCAAGGAGGGGCAGGGTGGGAGAGGTAGGCCCTGTGCCCACCCCTCTGGACCCCCCACAGGGACTCTGGGAAGCCAAAGGATTGCTCTGCCCACGCCAAGCAGCTGCCCTTCTCCGCAAAGGCTCCTTTTCATGAAGAGACACATAATGCCTGGCAGGGACCTCGGCAGGTCGGCTTCAGCTAGAAGCCTCCTCCGTCTTCCTCCTGCCCACTCTGGCTGCTAAGCAGAGCCAAAAGGTCAAAGCAATTACTAACAGCCGCTGATGGACTTTGCTCTAGAGAAATACCAGCTAATGACGGTGCCAAATTAAAGGGCCTCTGGAGACCTGTCCTAGGCCTTACACAGTGGGCACCCTGACCCCTATGGCAAGGGCTGGCATAGCTGTCAACTTTTTCCTTTTTTTAAGGGAAATTCCCTTATTCCGAATAGGATTCCTCGCAAGAAAAGGAGGGAAAAGTTGGCAGCTATGAGGGCTGGTCCCATCTCAAGTACCGTATTTTTCGCTCTGTAGAACGCACTTTTTCCCTTCCAAAAATGAAGGGGAAATGTGTGTGCGTCCTATAGAGCGAATGCAGGCTCATTGGCTTCAGCGATAGCAACGTGAAGCCTCCGAAGCGCAGAGGGAGAGCTCCCCCCGCGCTCCGGAGGCTTCGCGTTGCTTTCGCTGAAGCCGCCTGAAGCCCCCAGAGCGCAGGGAACTCCCGCTGCGCTCCGGGGGCTTCAGGCAGCTATCCGCAAGCCTTCCGAGCGCAGCAGGAGTTCCCACTGCACTCTGAAGGCTTGTGGATAGCCGCCTGAAGCCTGGAGAGCAAGAGGGGTTGGTGCACATGGAACCCCTTTGCTCTCCTGGCTTCGCTTCGCTGGAGAGGCGTTGCACAGTTTTCCCTCTCTGCGCAGCGCCCCTTCAGCGAAGCGGGAGGAGAAATGGAAGGGGCTCCGTTTCTCTTCCCGCTTCGCTGAAGGGGTGCTGAGCAGAGAGGGGGAGAATTTTTTTTTCCTGTTCTCCCCCTCCTATGGTCCGGTGCGGCCTATAGAGCGAAAAATACGGTAATACTCAAAGGAATTGTGCAAGTCAGTAAGATCTACTCTTTTTTTGCATGGTGGTTGTTGTTTTTTGCAATGGGTAAAACCACCACCTGGCATGTTGTAGAATGCTTCCAAATTTTCAAAGCACCGGAGCGTTGTCTTTGCCTTCAAAGGCAAAAGCCAAGGACGTTTGGGCTCTGACAACCAAACGAGCTTCCCTTGCCAAAGGTCTCTGAATGGAGACGTTCCCCCTTTCTCAACCTGTGGGTCCCCAGATGTTGTTGAACTACAATTCCCATCACCCCTAGCTAGCAAGGCCAGAGCTCAGGGATGATGGGAGTTGTAGTCCAACAACATCTGGGGACCCACAGGTTGAGAACCGCCATTTCAAGGAAGGACAGTGTCTTCTCCTTCTGGGTGTCTGGAGGGGGAGCTTATTAGCAGGAGTGGGTTCAGAAAGTGCCATAACTTACCCACGGAGCTTATTCATGCCTTGAGACAACTGCAGGTGGGATCTAAAAGATCACCTCACTCCTTATACGCACTACCAATTGCTGTGCATACAACCTGTATGAGGGCCTCCTGAAGATGTCACCCTGTTAGGAGGTTCATTCTGGACAATCCAGGAATTGGGCCTTTAGTGTGGTGGCCCCTGACCTGGCCCATAGGAAGAGTTTGGATTTGATATCCCGCTTTATCACTACCCGAAGGAGTCTCAAAGCGGCTAACATTCTCCTTTCCCTTCCTCCCCCACAACAAACACTCTGTGAGGTGAGTGGGGCTGAGAGACTTCAGAGAAGTGGGACTAGCCCAAGGTCACCCAGCAGCTGCATGTGGAGGAGCGGGGAAGCAAACCTGGTTCACCAGATTACGAGACTACCGCTCTTAACACCACACTGGCTCTGTAGCTATCTCTCTGGCATCTGCTGAAAACTGCCAAAGTGTTTTAAGCGGAGATTTTCTTTACCTGCACTGGACCAGATACCGTATTTATATGCTGCTTTCTAATCGCTGTTGTCTTTATTTTTCATTGCTTTGGGGTATTTCATGGGAAGCGACTCCTAAATTAAATTTAATAACACAAAATACAGGATTTCCTAAGTTGCGGGGTGGTTTTCAATCCTGGGGGGGTCTCTACTTGTTATTCTTTCTCCCACATCCCAGGGCCAGTTTGACAGGCCTGGTCTAGATCATATTGTATCAAACCCAAAGGGAAAGAAAAAACAGCAATGAAAACAGATTGTGAATTTGTGCATGAGCTTGGGTGTGTGTGTGTGTGTGTGTGTGTTTATATATAGGGGAAGCTTTTTACTTGATGGGACGTTTATTCCACTTGACCTAACAGTTTATTTGATTAAATGCTGCAATCCTCTTTTCCACACCACTGTTCAAAGGCATGCCCTAGTACAGGCACCCCCAAACTCGGCCCTCCAGATGTATTTGGACTACAACTCCCATCATCCCTAGCTAACAGGACCCCAGTGGTCAGGGATGATGGGAATTGTAGTCCCAAAACATCTGGAGGGCCGAGTTTGGGGGTGCCTGCCCTAGTAGCTCAGGAGTGACAAATATAATTTTGCCCTAGCAAAAAAAGGAAAGAGGAAACAGCCCTCTCAAGTCCTCCGCCAAGCGCTTACCTTGATTGGTGGCTTCCTGGTGATATGAGAGACCAGGAAGTTCATAGCGATGTCCTCACAGTTGATGTATTCATCTACCATATCTCGGATGGCCTGGGGCATCACGTAGGAATACAGGTAGGCATAGTACTGCAGGTAAAAGGGAGAGAGGGAGAGAGGGAGGGAAGGAGAATGGGAAAACATCAGAAAATGGCCAAGACACAATGGCCCCCCACACAAATGCCACTGATTTACCATAGTAAAGGTAAAGGGACCCTTGACCATTAGGCCCAGTCGTGGCTGACTCTGGGGTTGCAGCGCTCATCTCGCTTTATTGGCCGAGGGAGCCGGCATACAACTTCCGGGTCATGTGGCCAGCATGACTAAGCCACTTCTGGCGAACCAGAGCAGTGCACGGAAATGCCGTTTACCTTCCTGCTGGAGTGGTACCTATTTATCTACTTGCACTTTGATGTGCTTTCGAACTGCTAGGTGGGCAGGAGCAGGGACCGAGCAATAGGAGCTCACCCCGTTACGGGGATTCAAACCGCCGACTTTCTGATCGGCAAGCCCTAGGCTCTGTGGTTTAACCCGCAGCACCACCCGTGTCCCTTCTGATTTACCATAGCTGAGTCCAAATATGCACACCTTGGGAAAAAGAGAAGAGTCTTGTGCAGGTGAGATGGACCCAATATAACACAACGGCTTGTTTGATTTCATTTTCACCTCTGCTTCTCTGCCTCAGAAGAACCACATTGGATCTGGGCGTAAATCAGGGACGGGGATCCTGTGGAATTCCAGATGTTCCTGCACTCCAACTCCCATCATCCCTGGATATTAGCCATGCTGGCTGAGGATGATGGGAGCTGGAGTCCAACAGCATCTGTGCCCTATTCTAGGTCCAAACTCCTTCCAGACAAGGGGAGGAGGAACAGCGCTTAGCTCCTTCGCTGGCTCTCTTAACTGCCCACCTAGGCAAGTCCATTTGCGCTGAAAAGCCGGCCCGATATTGGTTCTAACCACTAGATCACGAGTTTCTGCTCCCCTTCTCTCTACTTCGCCCAAGATGACAATATCTCAGCCCTGTTCTGTTTTCTCCATCCTCCCCGAACAGATGGAAGGACAGGACAGCTTGAGTTTGGCTCCCAGCTTCTGTGGATATGGCCTGTGAGAATAACAGACCCCTCTGCCCACCAGGAACAGGCAGGTTGGCAAAGGAAGCTCCACAAGGGACGGAGAACATGAGAGTTGGGGTGTTGTTGTTTTTTTGCAACTCCCCTTCTTATAAAAATATGTGAGCTGAGAGCCACTCCCAGCGACTGGGGTCCCCCTCCCTTACCTTGTGGAAGAAGGCAGCGCCCGTCAGCACCATGGAGAGCTCACAGGAGTAGTTGGAGTTGTACAGCCAAGATTGGTGAGGGATGTCCCATGCGTGGTAGCGCCCAGGGAAGCCGACAATGCGGTCCCTGGCTTCTCTCCAGACCCTGAAGATGCAAAGTGGGAAGGGAAGAGATGGAACAAGGCGGACAGACTGGGGACAAAGAGCACGGCTCAGCCCACACAAGCGGCCCTCTCACTAAGCCGACGGCAGCTGATTCATACATTGTTTTAGGCAGACATCACAGGGCGTTCGCTGTTAAGCCAGGCGGCAAATATTCAGAAAATGGGCAACACTAAGAACAGAGGCTGACTGTAATGCAAAGCCCAGAGGACTCCCCCCCCCTCACACACTTTCTTTTTGACTTTTAACATTCAGATTTTTCTTGGTTTCTGCCCTTTTCTTCAGCAAACACACACACACATTTTGTTTCTCTTCTGTTTATTGTAATGATAACAGAAACAGCTCGTCCTTCCTAAAGTTACTGGTAGGGCGGGGGCAGGACTGCAAATCACAGCCACTTGGATTTCGGGGCAGAAAACCAGAGCTTTAGCTTACAGAGCCGCACATCTCACAAAATGCTCCTGCTACTATTTTACCTCCTACGGCCGTTACATTTTACACTCCGAGAAGCTCAACGTGGTGCACATGGTCTATGTATCTCCCGCTTGGACTACTGCAATGCGCTCTACGTGGGGCGACCTTTGAAGGTGACCCGGAAACTGTAACTAATCCAGAATACGGCAGCTAGAAGAGCGCCGGAAATAGCTTGAGTGCACGCTCCGGCGCGCACGCTCCGGTCCACCGAGAGGTCTGCCGGGGAGTGGGCCGGACCAGCCTCAAAAAACGTTGCCAACCCCTGGACTAAATGACTCTTTTGGTCCCTTCCAACTCTACAATTCCATGATTCTATGCACACATGCCCTGCAAGCTTTGATGATTATCTGACGTGAAGCCCATATCTTGAGTGAGGTCCACGTCGATCATCTAACCGGGGCCATAAATGGCTATACAGGCCTCTCCTCATCCACTTAAAAACAAGATTTATAGAGGGGAAAGCAAATCCTGCCGTCTCTCCATGTCTCTTCCCACCGATTCCTGCCACAATGCCAGCTTCATAAACGTGGTTGGGGCTTCTTCCCCTTCCTACAAAAACACTCCCACGACTCCTCACGTCGTGCCAGCAAGGAGCAGTCCCTCTTGCACTGGCAACTATAAATAGAGGGACATTGCTAAAAATAAGGATTTGTTGCAGCCAAACATCTGCATGCGGTGGGAATTTAGAGCAAATGCAGAGAAATAAGACCCCGCAGCTAATTTTTCCTGTAGATATCCCCTTGTGCAGATAGGGAGAGTAAGATCTATGAACAAGATGCAGTTTCCCTTGCTGGGGAGCACGCGGGAGAGCAGAACTCCTCGGGAAAGGAGGAGGGGACGACAGAGACCCTCTGGTCCTATGATCAAAAGCAGTCTCTCTCACATGCAAATTGAGAGGGAAGTATAAGTTAGAACTCAAAGTGGAAAGGACAGCGTAATTATGCAAGTGGAAGGGAGGAAAGCCAGCCTTGTTTGGCCACAAAGTGCTCAGTGGTTGCTAAAATGGGTGGTACGCCCTGGGGGGGGGATTTCCAGGGGGGCACTAAGAGGCAAGGGGGCAGCAGAAGGACATTAGAGGTGTAAATGGCTTTCATTTCATCAGTATGCAGATGATACCCAGCTCTACCTCTCTTTCAAATCAGAACCAGTGAAGGCGGTGAAGGTCCTGTGTGAGTGTCCGGAGGCGGTTGGAGGATGGATGGCAGCTAACAGATTGAAGTGGAATCCTGACAAGACAGAAGCACTGTTTGGGAGGGACAGGGGGTGGGCGGGTGTGAGGCTGAATGGGGTAACTGTGCCCCTGAAGGACCAGGTGTGCAGCCTGGGAGTCATTCTGGACTCACCGCTGTCCATGGGGGCACAGGTCAATTCTGTGTCCAGGGCAGCTATCTACCAACTCCACCTGGTACGCAGGATGAGACCCTCCCTGCCTGCAGACTGTCTCGCCAGAGTGGTGAATGCTCTTGTTATCTCTCGCTTGGACTACTGCAATGCGCTCTATGTGGGGCTACCATTGAAGGCGATCCGGAAACTACAACTAATCCAGAATGCGGCAGCTAGACTGGTGACTGGGAGTGGCTGCCGAGACCATATAACACCGGTCCTGAAAGACCTACACTGGCTCCCAGTACGTTTCTGAGCACAATTCAAAGTGTTGGTGCTGACATTTAAAGCCCTAAACAGCCTTGGCCCAGTATACCTGAAGGAGCGTCTCCACCCCCATCGTTCAGCCTGGACACTGAGGTCCAGCTCTGAGGGCCTTCTGGCGGTTCCCTCATTGTGAGAAGTAAAGCTACAGGAAACCAGGCAGAGAGCCTTCTCGGTAGTGGCGCCCGCCCTGTGGAATGCCCTCCCACCTGATGTCAAAGAGATAAACAACTACTTGACATCCAGAAGACATCTGAAGGCAGCCCTGTTCAGGGAAGTTTTTAATATGTGTCATTTTAATGTACCGTATTTTTCGCTCTATAGGACGCACTTTCCCCCCCTTCAAAAATGAAGGGGAAATGTGTGTGCGTCCTATGGAGCGAAGACGCCATAGCCCCGTAACCCTCTCCCAGCTGGAGAGGTGACGCGCGGCTATGGCAGGAGCCTCTATAGCCGCACATCACCTCTCCAGCCGGGAGAGCGCGCCCGGGGCAAAAGAAGCCCCCCGCGACCCTCTCCCGGCTGGAGAGGTGTCGCGCGGCTATGGCAGGAGCCTCTCCGCTGCGCCTTTCCGCTGCTCCGTGACCTGCTCTTTGGGGCTGGTGGTGGGCTTCCCCCCGCCAGCCCCAAAGAGCAGGTCGAAAGGAACCTGAAGCCTGGAGAGCGAGAGGGGTCAGTGCACACTGACCCCTCTCGCTCTCCAGGCTTCCAAGGTAGCCGCCTGAACGGCACCTTGTTTTAGAGCAGGAAAACAAGAGGGGGAAAGTTCTCCCCCTCTCTGTGCAGCGCCTCCTGCCGCTTCACTGAAGGGGCGCTGGGCAGAGAGGGGGGAAATTTCTTTTTCTTGTTCTCCCCCCTCTAAAACAAAGTGCGTCCTATTGTCCGGTGCATCCTATGGTGCGAAAAATACGGTATTTTTAATCTTTGCTGGAAGCCACCCAGAGTGGTTGGGGAAACCCAGCCAGATGGGCGGGGTACAAATAATAAATTATTATTATTATATTATTATTATTTCAGGCTTTGAAAAGCTGGTATCACTGGATCAAATCCATCAGTTTTATTTCAACTAAACAATAAGATTTTGAACAGGCATAGGCAAACTCGGCACTCCACTCCAGATGTTTTGGGACTACAACTCCCATCATCCCCAGCTAACAGGACCAGTGGTCAGGGATGATGGGAGTTGTAGTCCCAAAACATCTGGAGGGCCGAGTTTCCCTATGCCCGATTTTGAATGAAGGTGCAACCAGTTGTTGCCGTTTGGAATTTTACTGCATTATCTTTCTCTGTGTGCCATGCAAACCACTGCTCTGAATAATGCTTTTCTACAGGGGAGGCACTGAGAATGAGATAACGGAACCAAGGTGGCGGGGACCCGGAAATATATGGGAACTGCTGGGTTAGCTGAACTGGGCTTGACGGAGAGAGGCAACAGTGAATGGGAAGGAAGGGAAGAGGCTGTTGGCAGGATCCGTCCCTTGCCTGTTAAAGAGCAAAGTTTTTGGCTCACCGGAATCCAAACATGATCTCGTCGTGGCGCAGGTGGGCGTCATCATCGATGGACAGGATGGCCTCCGTCTCAATCTCATCCCAGGGCAGGAAGCGGTTGTTCAGACTGTTCTTCTCTGTGCGCACCACCTAAGAAACAGAAGTAAATTTTTTAAAAAAGAACTCGTGCTGGGTGAGATCTTGCAGTGGACGTAACAGGGAGGGGGTTTCCCTGTTCCAGAGTTCTCCTAAGGTATCGCACAAGCATGGAGACACAGAGCCCTGTATGTGGATAACAGCAGCCTGGGAGAAGGGACTCTGGAGAGAATGATTTGGAGCACAGACTCTATGGGGTGTGTGTGTGTTAATTGCCCTTCCATCTGCTCTAAGCTACCCTCCCCTAAAGATGCTGCTGTCCGATAGACAGGTGGAGAGTCCACCTTCAGCCACCTATGAAGAAGAAGAAGAAGAAGAAGAAGAGGAGTTTGGATTTGATATCCCGCCTTTCACTCCCTTTAAGGAGTCTCAAAGCGGCTCACATTCTCCTTTCCCTTCCTCCCCCACAACACTCTGTGAGGTGAGTGGGGCTGAGAGACTTCAGAGAAGTGGGACTGGCCCAAGGTCACCCAGCAGCTGCATGCGGAGGAGCGGAGACGCGAACCCGGTTCCCCAGATTACGAGACTACCGCTCTTAACCACTACACCACACTGGCTCTCTTGGGTCACCTTCAGCCCTTGGACTAGGACTGCTTTCTATACATTAACAGTAGGGCTCTTCCTTAACGGTACTATGTCCAGCTTTAGGTAGGGGACTGAGTGCTTGATTTTTTTTCTATTAGTATTATTATTATTATTATTAAACTTAAAATTATACAATACAACACATACAATACATACAATGCCTATCTACATACCCAACGTAAATACACCCCGAGTGTTTGACTTCCAGCTATTCTCATTGTGCTATTTTACAATTTGGTGGTCTACACACATTTCATTTTTGTTATTTTGGTCTCCAATTTTTTTCTCTACACAAATTTTACAAATATATACCTCTATTTTCTAGATTCATTCTATATCTGTCAGGAGATTTGTCTTGCCCGTATAATTTTTATGGGTATTCATTGAAGATTATCCATTCATTATTTACTTTTTGTACAGTATTTCCTCTAATTCTTCCTGTTAACTTGGCAGGATGTAAATATTCAATCATTTTTACTAACTAGTCTGTTTTGGTGGGTATATTGTTACTTTGACTGAGTGCTTGATTGCAGCATGAATGAAAAACAACCATCCAAAGGATAAATGGAAATAAATCTAACATCAGGAATCGCAAGACAGAGAAACCAGTAGGAGAACACTTCAATCTCCCAGGACAAGATCTCAAAGTAGCTGTCATATTACAAAAGAATTTCAGAAACAGACTGGAAAGAGAAGTTATTGAATTGCAACTTATTACCAAACTTAAAACCATGGAGAGACCTGGTCTGAATAGAGACATTGGATTCTTATCTCATTATACATGATAAAGCTATTTTTGGCCATCTCACCCCTTGCTTTTTCCTGTAAGACCAATTGCAGTCGTTAACAGTCGTCAACAGGTTTACCACACCTATCAGCCAATCACCCATCTCCCACCACCCTTCTGAGTAATACCCCTCCCCACCTTCTCCCTATATGTAAGGGTCTGGTGACTTCTGTTTCAGTGTATCTGAAGAAGTGAAAGCTCATACCCAGAACAAACTTAGTTGGTCTCTAAGGTGCTACTGGAAGGAATTTTTTTATTTTGTTTCGACTACGGCAGGCCAACACGGCTACCTACCTGTATCTAGAACCATCCTAAAGAAAAGCCAAATGCCAAAAAGATCGAGAGAGAAGCCAGGGGGAAATGGGGGGGGGGGATTCTAGGCCAAGGGCTGCATTGCCTTCTGGGCAAGCTTCCAAGGGCCATGTTTAACGGGTGGGTGGGGCCAGAGACAATGGTAAAAAAAAAAAGAGGTAAAGGACCCCTGGACGGTTAAATCAAGTCAAAGGCGACTATGGGGTTGTGGCGCTCATCTCGCTCTCAGGCTGAGGGAGCCGGCGTTTGTCCACAGACAGCTTTCCAGATCATGTGGCCAGAATGACTAAACCACTTCTGGCGCAACGGGACACTGTGATGGAAGCCAGAGTGCATGGAAACACAATTTACCTTCCCGTCGCAGTGGTACCTATTTATCTACTTGCACTGGTGTGCTTTTGAACTCCTAGGTTGGCAGGAGCTGGGACTGAACAACAGGAGCTCACCCCGTCATGGGGATTCGAACCGTCAACCTTCTGATCGGCAAGCCCAGGAGGCTCAGTGGTTTATACCACAGTGCCACCCTCGTCCCATGGGGCCGAAGGCAAAAGTGGGCAGGGCAATGGACGCAATTTTTACCTTTGTACAGTGGGCTAGATTTACCAGAGTTCAAGGACACGTTCCAGCCAGGCAAGAGAACTCAAGGAGGGTGTAAAGCACGGCTGGCAGGGGGCGTGGCCTGGGATATGGGCGTGGCCTGGAGAGAGAGTTCTGATGACCAAGCAGAGGATTTTTAGATCTTATTATGGGGTTTTTTTATAGTTCAAGCTATGGTTTTGCCAGTAGTGATGTATGGAAGTGAGAGCTGGACCATAAAGAAGGCTGATCGCCGAAGAATTGATGCTTTTGAATTATGGTGCTGGAGGAGACTCTTGAGACTCCCATGGACTGCAAGAAGATCCAACCTCTCCATTCTGAAGGAAATCAGCCCTGAGTGCTCACTGGAAGGACAGATCCTGAAACTTAGGCTCCAAGACTTTGGCCACCTCATGAGAAAAGAAGACTCCCTGGAAAAGACCCTGATGTTGGGAAAGATGGAGGGCACAAGGAGAAGGGGACGACAGAGGACAGGATGGTTGGACAGTGTTCTCGAAGCTACCAGCATGAGTCTGACCAAACTGCGGGAGGCAGTGGAAGACAGGAGTGCCTGGCGTGCTCTGGTCCAGGGGGTCACGAAGAGTCGGATACGACTAAACGACTAAACAACAACAACAACATTGTTTTCTGGAAATCATTCAATTTGGTTGCACACTTTTTTGATGTCTTTTATTTATTGTTCATGACCACTTGTTGTAATTAAGTAAATATTTTCATGTTGGAGTACCGCCTTGCGCATGGCTGTGAACTATGGAAAGGCAGCTTACAAATAAAATGATAATTAATTGGGGGAGTCCACATTTGGCCCCCGGACACACATTTCCACATCACGGCTCTTAAGATGTCCATTTCCCATTCCAAAATGCAGAAGCTCCCTTTACCGCCCCCCCATGCCTACATTTTTCATATAGCGAGCAAAGTCTTTAAACAAGCGTACAGCATTACGGCGGTGAAATGCTATTAAATAAGATTACATTTGGATCGCATTAACAAAAAAATAAAATTTGGCGCTGAAACCATTAGCGGAGGAAAATATTTGTCGGAAGGAACCAGGTGACAGCTGGCATGATTAAATCCCCGCATTAAGCCAACATTAGTACTTTCCCCTGTCAATAGTGGGAGAGAGAGAGAGAAAAAAAAATATGGAACATTCAACAAGCAGGCATTTAGAATGTTCCAAGAAAGATCCATCAAAAGCAGAAGGAATATCCAAGGCAAGCAAAGAAGGCAGCTGGCTAGGGTGAATGGAGGAGGCGCACAGTGGGCATTGTGGATCATGCAGCAAGCAGCGCACTGAAAGGGGCGCATGATGCACCTGGGCTCCTCCCCCTGCCTTTGCAACATCCCAGCAGCACCCGGCAGGAAGAGGCCAGGTCACCTGGCCAGGGGTGAACGAATGCATCGTGACACCTGGGACACGGAATCGCTACGTAGGACGCATGTGCAGCGTTGCTACATATGACGCATGCACCGTACATAGTGACGCCGCACATGCACTGTACATAGCGGTTTGCCAGCGGTGGTGCTCCAGCGCTGTACGGACGGTCCCAGGATCCTCTGCTCGCGGTAGCTGCAAACGGAGGATCCTCTACATGCGGCTGTAGTGGCGACAGAGGGATCCCACTGCCATCCGTATGGCGCTTGAGCGGTGCCGGTGGCAAACAACTATGTACAGCGCATGTGCGCCATCGTTACGTACAGTGCATGTCAGTGTTTGAAAAAGAAAAGGTTCTGACCTCCTTTTTACTCCTTTGCCTAGTCCTCAGACCTTAGTTGGCACAAGAGAGTCTTTGAGAAAGAGTATTCTTGCAGAATATTGCTGCTTTTATTCTTGAAGTCTTCTTCTCCAATCACGACCGACAGCTTTTACACACACCAAACGCAACCAGCTTTCTACCATCCAACCAACCCACACCCAACATTAACATTGACCACTCTATATATACAGGTGTAATTTGTTGAAAGGTTGCATGAGTCATTGTAGGCTGTTGACTCAAGCTGACTTAGTTCTTTTAGCATTAAAGAAACAGCGGCCAATTTTTAGCCGTGACAGCGCATGTGTGACACCGCACAGGCGCTGCACATAATGGTTTGCCGCCGGCGCCGGGATCCTCTGCTCGTGGCTGCAGCCACAAACGAAGGATCCTCCACATGCGGCTACAGCAGCGCGATAGCTGCTTGCCTTCTTGTCACCCCCCCGACATGGCACCCGGGGCGCACTGTCCCCCCCGTTGCGACGCCACTGCACCTGGCTTTTGCTAGGCAAGCACACACAAAAATTCCACCACTCGGGCTCCCTCTTCTTGTGCACAAAATGCACCAGTACTCACCAATGCGCAGGGAGCAGCGCTCCCATTTTAACGGATTTGCGTATTATTAGTTTGCAAGGTTTCTCACCCGCCTTTCCTGGGACACTTTACAGCAGTGATGCTCAAAAGGTGTGAGAGGGAAGATTCAAGGACAATCAAAGAAACACTTAAACTTTTTTAAGAAAATAAAAATATTTGCAGAATATGGATAGTGTTCTCTGTTATCAATCAAGCGCTGGTGGTTGTTGTTTCATTTTGCTTTCCAGCGTATTTCTTATCAATATCGGTGCAGTGCAAGCAAATGTTTATCCTGAAAAGCGTGGCCCAGAGAAGGAAGTTTGAGAACCGTTGGCTTACAGCAACGTAATATACATATCAAACGGTTACGGTTATTTAAAAAACAGCAACAAGCAGTTTCAACCAGAACAGTATACTTATCCAGCAAAAGAGGTGGGAGCCACTAAACAAAATATCTTAACTGCCAATAGACAGGGTAAAACAGAAACAGGGAGCAAGGCAGAGGGCCTTCTCAGTGGTGGCTCCCTCCCTGTGGAACGCCCTCCCATCAGATGTCAAGGAGATAAAGAATTACACAACATATGTGAATTACTGGCATCTGAAGTCCGCCTATGACAAGGAAACAAGTCACAGTGCAGTTACGCATTTCAAATCGCCAAGAGGGAATAATTAAAGATTATACGCAGAACGTCAGCCTTTCCATTTCCCGGATCTTAAATATTAAGCTGTCCAGACTTCATGGTGCAGCTTTTAAATCCTAGTTCCATGCAGCTTTGATGGTAATCAATAATAATGATAGCAGCAAGAATAATGCAGCTGTACACATATATAGATTTCTGCATAATGAGAGAATATTTATTTGGAGATATTTAAGATGCAAACACCCTGCGGATCAATATAGTCTAAGGAAGCATCTCAAACGGTCACATTGATTCTCCTGCTGTTTTTCCTGTAAACGTGCAGGAGACCGAAATTCGAACGCTGCCTCTTGAGGAAAGAGAGAGCGGATTCCTTCCTTGTGCAACTGGAAGGGGCAACCTCTCTGGAGAAGCAGATTAATGGATGCCATAACCCTGAACTCATTAATTGAAAGCAGGAGCTATTTAATCTCTGCAATTCCTTATAAGGAATCTGGGCCCAGTGTGTTAGAGGGTTGGGGCGAGAATACTGGTATTTAAAATAATATTTCTTTCTATTCGTTTACTCAAAAACCCACAAATCAATAAAGCATTGAAGGAAACAAATAAAAAAGGAAACAATACACCATGAAAACTAAAATTGAACATACAAGATACAAAATTTGGTGACTCCATTCACATTTCCTAGGATGATGATGATGATGATGATGATGATGATTGCTATTGGGAAGTAGTAACATGTCCTATTTTCTTTTCTTTTTATCTGGTTTATAAATATCAGGGAACTGTCCTAGGGGTCTTATTATATTGCCACTTGAAACTGTTGTAAACAAAAATCTGCCCTTTTCTCTTATGGGGTATCCAAGAGCCCATATAGAGTCCTTACGTAGGTTCCCTATTGGCAGGAGAAAATAACCAGAGAATATTGAGAAGCAAAGCAGCTAGTAAGCCTGATCTTTATTATCTGTTACAACAGGGTGCTCCCCTCACCCGCATGAGAGAGGAGGGACCCGGAACAATGGTGTGCAAGCCCTTATTTAGACTTTTGAAATTGCCACCCTGTAGATCAAGACCTGACAAACCTAGAAAGCATCTTAAAAAGCAGAGACATCACCTTGCCAACTGTCAGAGCTGCTTGAAGATCCTAGCTCACAGAGGATCACGCTAGCCAGCGATCATTAAGTAAAAGTCTTTATTGAATTACAGTTTCCATTCTCACGCTGCTGCGCGCAACTCTACGTCTAGTAGCTAGATCGGCGAAGCTCCGTCTGAGTCTCCGCCCCGTGTGCACCAACTTAATATCCTAGCCTTGCTCCACCTTTTCCGCCTGACTGTCCTCCTCTGGGTCCCTCTACCCCCCGGGGCTTCTTCCTTCCGGGATTCTTCTGACGCTGACCCGGACCCTCCTGCCTCCTTGCGCCGGGCTTTAGGACCTGGTTCCCTTTCGGGGCTGCTTACTGCGCCGCCTTCCTCTGCATTTGAACTTGGCGCGCGCGCCCAACCTTCCACTTTCCTCTTAACCGTTTCTTCGCTCCCCGATGGAGGTGTGGCCACTCCTGACTCATGCCCTCCCTCCTGTGGTGAGCTGCCAGCGCTTCCCCCCTGGCTCCTTTCCTCTTCCCTGCTTCCTGGCGGTGACGCTGGTCCCGATTTCCAGCTGCTCCCCCCTGAGTCCCCTCTGGCTCTATCTTCCTGGGGTGCCCCCCTAGACTCCCCCCTTGCCCTGGCCACTGGTGCTCCTTTCTGTGAATCCTCTGATTCACTGGAAAGACTAGGAGATCTCGGGTCGTCGTCATCACTCATCTTTTCTTCTGCCTCCTCCCCTTCGCTCTCTGTTTCCTCCCTTGCCCGTGCCTCTGCTCCTAAACCCCTGACACCAACAAAGGTTCGTATAGTTAAAGCTATGGTTTTCCCAGTATGGAAGTGAGAGCTGGACCATAAAGAAGACCGATCGCCGAAGAATTG
Source organism: Podarcis liolepis (assembly GCF_965112155.1). Taxonomy (NCBI): domain Eukaryota; kingdom Metazoa; phylum Chordata; class Lepidosauria; order Squamata; family Lacertidae; genus Podarcis; species Podarcis liolepis. The sequence goes on from NC_139557.1 coordinate 121,127,025, forward strand.
ATGCTTCTGAATTATGGTGCTGGAGGAGACCCGTGAGAGTCCCATGGACTGCAAGAAGATCAAACCTCTCCATTCTGAAGGAAACCAGCCCTGAGTGCTCACTGGAAGGACAGATCCTGAAGCTGAGGCGCCAAGACTTTGGCCACCTCATGAGAAGAGAAGACTCCCTGGAAAAGACCCTGATGTTGGGAAAGATGGAGGGCACAAGGAGAAGGGGACGACAGAGGACGAGATGGTGGGACAGTGTTCTCGAAGCTACCAGCATGAGTCTGACCAAACCGCGGGAGGCAGTGGAAGACAGGAGGGCCTGGTGTGCTCTGGTCCAGGGAGTCACGAAGAGTCGGACACGACTAAATGACTAAACAACAACAAATATCCCCCAATGGACAGGCACAAATTCTCTGGTCATATGGGACTTTTTTAAAGGATCCTTCCAAGACCGGCGAGGGCAGAGCCAAGCTTCTGGCAAGTGTAAGAGCCCTTCTTGCATTTTTGGAGTGGGGGCCTTTTTGTTGATGTTGCCAAATGTTACACAACTGGGAGACAGCAGACACCCTTTCTAAGCTGCTTCCAGTCACCCTGAGATCTATATGTAGTACCTGATGTGCCTCCTGCCCAGCCCATCCTCCCAAAAAACTCAAGTGTGTGTTGCTGATGGATGAGGTGGAAGCAGTCGGGGCCTTGGAAGGAAGTGACCATGTTCCTCTTGGGATTCATTATACAGAGGAAAAGGAAAGCTGAATGCAGTCAGACGCGCACTCTGGACTTCAGCAAAGCTGATTTCAAAAAGCGTTAAGAAACTACTGGGTGACATCCTGTTTAGGGAAGTTTTTAATGACTGATGTTTCAATGTTTTGAATCTTTTGTTGGAAGCCGCCCAGAGTGGCTGGGGAAACCCAGCCAGATGGGCGGGGTATTTATTATTATTATTATTATTATTATTATTATTATTATTATTATTATTATTACAGTCATACCTTGGGTTACAGACGCTTCAGGTTCATTTTTTTTTGGGTTACGGACCACCAAAACCCAGAAGTACCGGAACGGGTTACTTCCATGATTTGGCAGTCGCGCATGCGCAGAAGCACTAAATTGCGCTTTGCGTGGAAGCGCCGAATCGCAACCCGTGCATGTGCAAACACACCACTGCGGGTTGCGAATGTGCATCCTGCACGGATCACGTTTGCAACCCGAGCGTCCACTGTATTATTATATCCCAGGGTCAGAAATACTCCGAGTGAGGGTTGTATGTGGTGGGTGGGAGTTTCTTAAAAGCGAGATATCGAAGGCACAATCGCAAATAATTCTAACAGGAAAGAAAAAAATGGGAGGCACGTCGGCAGAGGGGAAACTTGCCAACTGGGTCTTGTGTCTCCCCATGTGCTGGAATACTGCGTGTGGAGAAAAGGACGCACAAATAAAATTATGCTTGGAAGGCTCATGTAGGAACCTGCCTTGGGGCTATGAACTCCACCATGCCCAAGTCTCTTTGACAAGGAACAGACAACCATTGTTGATTCAAGACGACGACTCAGAGACGTGGCCATGGAAAAACACAAACACCCACCCACTCTCTCCCCCTAGCCATTTGGATGCACTGGAAACCAATAACATCAGTCAGCTGAGAGCAGAGGTTCCCAGTTGGTGGTCCGCAGACCCCAGGAGGTCCTTGTAATCCACACAGGGGGTCCGTGGCACCATTCAGGAAACAAAGGCTTGTTGCTGTTTAGTTGTTTAGTCGTGTCTTACTCTTCATAGCCCCCTGGACCAGAGCACGCCAGGCACTCCTGTCTTCCACTGCCTCCCGCAGTTTGGTCAAACTCATGCTGGTAGCTTAGAGAACACTGTCCAACCATCTCGTCCTCTGTCATCCCCTTCTCCTTGTGCCCTCCATCTTTCCCAGCATCAGGGTCTTTTCCAGGGAGTCTTCTCTTCTCATGAGGTGGCCAAAATATTGGAGCCTCAGCTTCAGGATCTGTCCTTCCAGTGAGCACTCAGGGCTGATTTCCTTCAGAATAGAGAGGTTTGATCTTCTTGCAGTCCATGGGACTCTCAAGAGTCTCCTCCAGCACTATAATTCAAAAGCATCCATTCTTCGGCGATCAGGCTTCTTTATGGTCCATTTCTCACTTCCATACATCACTACTGGGAAAACCATAGCTTTAACTATACAAACTGTATATTAAAAATATCAAAAGTCAGGGGTCCATGCCCTGGCTTTTGAAAAACAAGGGGTTCACAGTGCTTAGCTAGAGGTACTGACCTAGAGGTACGACTGGAACAGTCAGCTGATCTCAGTCCCTTAAAAGAGGTCACAGAGCTTGCATTCTGCTGGAAGGGTGAAAAGACAGAAAGTTCATCGCAAGGCCAAAGCCTTCAAGAGCCGTCAGTGTGCTTCAAAAACACCCATTGTTCCCGGAGTCAGCAAAATATAAAAATGATGCTGTAGAGTGACAGACCCCCTTGCTTACAACATCTCTTGCTCTGGGGCATGCGCTGTTGTGGCAGCAGCCCACAGCACAACAATATGCTTCCAGGAGGAACCCTCACATTTCACTTTGAGCAGCCTCGCCCTTGGGTGAAACTGGCTCGCTCACTGCTGTGTCGGAACGCGCAAGCAGACTTGGCAGAAACAACCCCCTGCGGCCATTCTGGGCAGCTGAGGAGCCCTGGGAATGGCTAAAACCTTTGTTTCGTTAAATTCCATCACATGGCTTTGTGCAGCCAATACGTCCTTTCGTTCTGGAGTGAAGGGTCAAGGCTTCAGAGGGCGGACAACGCAGTTTCACTTGCTCTCACTTGCGTCACTGCAGAGACAAAATCTGATTGGCTCTGGCTTCATGGCGTCATGGCAGTCGCTATACTGTCCACCCTATTGGCTGGGAGGATGCAGTAAGAAAAACAATGCAATTCGAAAGATATAAAAACAAACAAGTACACTACGTGATGTTAATGGTTTGGTGTGAAATTTAAAAGAAAATAGAGCATTTAGGTAAAAAGAGTATGAATCTAAAATATATTGAAATATGCAGAATGAGAAAATATTTTTAAAAACACAGAAGGGGAGGTTGAGGGAAGTCGTTGGGTGGGTGGAGGGGAGAAAGGGATTTATGTTTATTTCTCTTTGTAATTTATGTTGATTATAACACTGTACAACTAAATTTAAAAAGTTTTTAAAAAAACACAATGCAATTTGAAAGCACTGGATGATCTCGGAAATAAGGGTTTACATGACCTAGCGCCACCTCAATGGCTCCCGGGGAGGAGATTGCAGCCTCTTTGTTCCTCCCTAGACTTTTTGGATCCGTGTGGCACAAGCAGCTAAGCCAAGGTTGTCAGAACCCAGAACCATGGTTACGCTCTCCTCCTCAACCGCAATCTGGAGCCAAGGTTCATCCGATGGTTACAAGTAAGTGACTAAAGAGCAGAGACCTTAACTACGACTCTGAGTTTGGGCAATATGCTTAGCTGTCGTCCCACAAAGACCTAGAACGACCAGGGAGGAGCAACGTGATTGCGAGATCCTTGCTGGGAGGCAGCATGTTCACGTGGTCACAGTAAGCCGTGATGTGGCTCACTGCAATGTGCAAACCAAGCCAAAGGCTGCACGCAGCAATGAAAAGCCACCTCCAAAGTGAAAGGCATAAAGATTTGGGAATGTTTTTTGGGGAATGTTTTTCCCAAAGATTTGGGAATGTTTTTCCCAGAAGGGAAGCTTTTTGCCTCCAAAATGTCTGAGGGCCAATAGAAATCTCTATGTGGGATGGGAAGCAACAGTTAGAACTGGATATGGAACAACTGATTGGTTCAAAATTGGGAAAGGAGTATGACAAGGTTGTATATTGTCTCCCTGCTTATTTAAATTATATGCAGAATTCATCATGCGAAAGGCTGGACTGGATGAATCCCAAGCCGGAATTAAGACTGCCGGAAGAAATATCAACAACCTCAAATATGCAAATGATACAACTTTGATGGTAGAAAGTGAGGAGGAATTAAAGAACCTCTTAATGAGGGTGAAAGAGGAGAGCGCAAAATATGGTCTGAAGCTCAACATCAAAAAAACAAAGATCATGGCCACTGGACTCCATGATCACTGCAGATGGTGACAGCAGTCACGAAATTAAAAGACGCCTGCTTCTTGGGAGAAAAGCAATGACAAACCTAGAAAGCATCTTAAAAAGCAGAGACATCACCTTGCCAACAAAGGTCCATATAGTTAAAGCTATGGTTTTCCCAGTAGTGATGTATGGAAGTTAGAGCTGGACCATAAAGAAGGCTGATTGCCAAAGAATTGATGCTTTTGAATTATGGTGCTGGAGGAGACTCTTGAGTGTCCCATGGACTGCAAGAAGATCAAACCTCTCCATTCTGAAGGAAATCAGCCCTGATTGCTCCTTGGAAGGGCAGATCCTGAAGCTGAGGCTCCAAGACTTTGGCCACCTCAGGAGAAGAGAAGACTCCCTGGAAAAGACCCTGATGTTGGTAAAGATGGAGGGCACAAGGAGAAGGGGATGACAGAGGACGAGATGGTGGGACAGTGTTCTCGAAGTGCCTGGCATAAGTCTGACCAAACTGCGGGAGGCAGTGGAAGACAGGAGTGCCTGGCGTGCTCTGGTCCATGGGGTCACGAAGAGGCGGACACGACTAAACAACAGCAACAAATTTGACACCACTGCGGGTACTTCCATTTAATTTTAGATTTTCAGTTCTAACACTGCAGTGATCTTGTTTGACATTAATGGCTCTATTTTTTGCTCCTCCTTCGTTGCACCCAGTGGCCAATTAAAATGTGTGTCATTTATTATTTGATTTACTGCATTTATAGCCCAACCTTTCCTCCACGGATCTAAAGGTGCCATAATTATTACCCCCTCCTCATTTAATCCCGACAACGACCCTGTGAGGTAGATTAGGCTGAGAGGCAGTGACTGGCCCAAGGTCACCCAATGAACTTCATGGCTGAGCGAGGATTTGAACCCAGGTCTCCCAGTCTCTAATCACTACACCACAATGGTTCTCACAAAAACAACACAAACGTTTATTTACTAGCCTGATTCAGGTAACAGTTAATAACAAAGTGTGTTTGGGGAAGAGTATACTATTAAGGTGGGTGAATGTTCCCTCTGTACTAGAGACCTATATGTCAACAGCACTACGTAAAATAATTTAATACACAAGCAATTGTTTCATATGTCACCAATTTAGGAATTTGGGCTCTGTCTAGTCGTGAGTGACTGTGTGTGCGTGGAAAAATCAAACGGTGGCAGGAAAAACTAAAATATATACAGCCAACTGCGTGCCCTGTTCCACTCAGACCTATTACCACTGGGAGGTTTTACACTCAAGTCTTGAATTAAATGTCAAATATAATTTGCTGCCGGAAACAGGGGAGCGTGTCTGTGCCCTCGGGGGAATTTCTGACAGACCAGCTCTGCACGCTGCACTTAGCTTCTGCTGGGAGGAGAGCGGATGCCATAGACCTCTCCGGATGAAAAATGAGGGCACCTGCAGCAGAAACGTGGGGCTGCCACTGTTTCCTCGTTAAGAAGTCGAGGTGCAAGCGGAGGAAACGTTCGCTGGCCAGAGTTTGAGTCTTCCCTTGCTCATTTTGGTCACAACAGGCAGCTGACACAACAGGCAGCTGAGGTTCTGCTTCAAGAGGCAGGGTATAGCACTGCAGAAAGCTACTGCGGGCCGATCAGTCTTTTTCATTGTAAATGGTTGTTACAATTGTGTAAAGACATGAGAATTCCAGTCAAATGTCCAATCCAGGTTTATCAGGACAACAAAGCATGTTTGGCTTTGCTGACTTCTGAAGGTTGTAAGCAAAGCACGAAGCACTTGCAGTTGAAACTGCAACATGCTAGAGAATGTGTTCAGAAAGGACTCGTAACGGTGTCCTATATGCCAGGTAATGAAATTTCTGCTGATTTATTGTCCAAGGTTGTTCCGAAGGATCAACACTGTACCTATGTACAAAAACTGGGTATGTACTGAGTTTGAACATGACACACTGCCCCGCGGTGTTCACAGAAAGGGGGAGGATGTTAGGTTTCTGTGTGTTGCCACGGTGCAGTGCTTTGAGTCACCAGACTCTGCTTACATTCCAGAGACATTCCAGGCTGTTGGAAGTCTCATGGAAGACAGGAGACGGATGTGATGTTACTGGTTTCCTGTTCCTTTGTTTTTCTGTTGCTCTCTGTCTTTCATAGACAGAGAATGATTTCTTTTCTGTCTGCGTAGTTAGCAATAAAGTCTTTGCAATGTAGCTCATAAAGCTCGTCACTTCTGCTGCTTTGATACTCTGCGTAATGGGGAATGTGCCTGGAGGCTTATCAAAGGCTCAGGTCGTTAATTATCATTGGAGGCGATTCCGAAGGACTTGACCAGAGGCGTCGCTCGGTCGAACACAAGTCCGACATCTGAACCTGTTGGTTTGAGTCTTAAGCCCTTGAGCAGAGCGGACTTGAGGAATTTTTGGGTGGCCCCCAGCAACATTTGATGCCCTTCCCAGCCGTTGTGCTGCCTTCCCAAAGCCAGGTAAGGGAGGAACTAAGCTTTGGGAAGGAGGTGGGATGGTTCTGGCAGGGTTCTAGAGTCTCTGACAGGGTCCGCGAGTCCTGACACCTCCTTCCCAAAGCCTAGTTAGAGCTTTCCCAGCTTTAGGAAGGAGACGCGAGGGCTCTAGGAGCCTGCCAGAGCCTTGCGCCTCCTTCCCAAAGCCCAGTGCCTCGCTTAGCCTGCTTTGGGAATGCATCACTAGGGGCATGTGTCAAATATTGGCCCTGCTCTCTCCCACCCCCACCCCCACCCAACACAGTGTGTGGCCTGTGGGTTCTGCAAATTCTTGCAGCCCACTTGGTACGGAAAGTTGGACCGCCCTGCTCTGGAGGAACAGATAGCAAATGCTTACAGGAAGTCCCAGAGCAGGATCCGAGCGCAAGACGACTTTTCCCACCAACTGGTAACTGGATTAGTGCTGCTGTCGTGACTAGCAGCCACTAGGAACCTAACCAGTACATCAGTCTAGTCCATTCTATATCAGGTGTGGGGAACTTTCGGCTGAACTACAACTCCCATCAGCCCTTGCAACCGTGGCCAATGGCCAGAAATGATAAGGAGTGTAATTCAGCAACACCAGGAGGGCCAAGGATTCCCCAGCACCTGCTGCAATATCAGTCCTGCCAAGCCAGGCCACAACTTGGGAAGCCTTCCCTGCCCATGGGGAGATGTCCCAACCTGAAGCCCAGGTGACTCACAGCCACATGAGACAGTGGCCCGCAGAGCACCAGGGTACTGCTTCCAGTCCTGGATGCAGCAAAATGAATGCAAAGCCCATCCTGGAAGGATCCTGGTTTTTTTGTTGCCTGCCTGGGAAGGGGCTGCTAAGCACCAGGAGGGCAGAAAAGCTGCACTGAGATTGACGGGTGACGAACAGTGCTAAGCAAACATTAAATGGATAGTTAAAGATGGGATGCAAATGAGGCCAGTTCTACCACTTTTTTTAATGCAGCTGTTTCCAAAAAAAGGAAAGGAGAGGTGCCCTCTAAATTTGTTTTTTTTAAAAATATTTATTAGAGTTTCCAATTTTTTACAAACAAAAATAAAAAAGCAAACATAAAAACATTAAAAACACATAAATTTCACAACTTATTTTCTCATAACATATTTCTCCGACCTCCTCATACCTCCCCTTCTTGTATATCCAGTTCAAATTATTTATACAGCAAATCCTTGTCTCAAAGCATTACAGCTTAAAGAAAAGAAAAGAAAACACCTTATTTTCTCTCCAACCTCTTAGATTATTATAACTATAGATTATTATAAATTCTTGCTTACAAAAAGAAAACCATTTTATCATATTCCTTTTACCATTACAGCTAGAAACCACTTAATTTCAATCCAACATCATTCAACATTCCTTAACTTTACAGTATTTTTGTAGATAGTCCTTAAATTTTTTCCAGTCTTCTTCTGCCGACTCCTCTCCCTGGTCACGGATTCTGCCAGTCATTTCTGCCAGTCAGGTGCCCTCTAAATTTGGAAGCTAAGATGCACCTCGCAGCAGCGCCCGAGAGAGTCAACACTCCCCCTTGTGAGGGTTCGTGGCTGTTCTTTCAAGGGAGTGGAGCTGCAGACAGACTGGAGCATAGTTAGCAACTTTATCTGAGGGTTCTGCCAAATTAGGAAAACCTTCCGTCAGCGCCGTGTCTCCGTGGGTGTTCTCAGCAGTGATGGAAAGGAGTATATTTAGACAGTGCTTTGACACTGTTGCTTAAAGCAAGGTTAACATTGTGGAACAATCGCTCATTATGGCTCATCTAGGAGCCCCGAGGAAGAGGATTTGGGGATCTCCTGTTTCAGATGCTCGGCCACCGAGAGCAGGGGAAAGAGGGGAGGGTCTGTGTTAATGGAGGGTCTCAAGCTCACAGGCTTGGACAGCAGCTCACTTTTGGAGGCATTATTTGATCCTGCTATTTTGTCTCCGGGATGTGCTTCCTTGCAGGCTGGCGGCTCACCTCTGGCAGGGAAGTGGGGGAGAGGGAAGAGTCCATGACGGGCAAAGCCAGTGCTTTTTTTTCCCAGCGGGGAGTCAAGGGGATGAATCACCCACACCTCTTTTTGTTATTGTTAAAAAGTGTGGCACTTACTGTGACAATTTCATGGTGAGCAAAGGTAAAGGTAAAGGGACCCCTGACCATTAGGTCCAGTCGTGACCGACTCTGGGGTTGCGGCGCTCATCTCGCTTTATTGGCCGAGGGAGTCTTCTTTTCTCATGAGGTGGCCAAAGTCTTGGAGCCTCAGCTTCAGGATCTGTCCTTCCAGTGAGCGCTCAGGGCTGATTTCCTTCAGAATGGAGAGGTTTGATCTTCTTGCAGTCCATGGGACTCTCAAGAGTCTCCTCCAGAATTCAAAAGCATCCATTCTTCGGTGACCCGCCTTCTTTATGGTCCAGCTCTCACTTCCATACATCACTACTGGGAAAACCATAGCTTTAACTATACAGACCTTTGTCGGCAAGGTGATGTCTCTGCTTTTTAAGATGCTGTAGTGGCTCCCAAACTTTTTCCTCCACGAACCACCCAAAAATTGCTGAGGATCTTTGGCAGGTAATTTTTCTGCCTGCTGCAGCCACTGTATGATATTTAATTGCATTTTTACGGCTTCTTTTATTTCTTTTGTACTGCATTTCATTGCATTGCAATTTGGATCCCATAGCATTCAAATCTGTCTTGCAACAACATGCAAAATACTAAGCAATAAAAGAAGCGATGAAATCTAATTAAAAATCAATATGGATATTTTGCGTGGAAGGTTTGCCATCTCCCGTCTTCAGCCACAAATCCAGAGACACACACCAGACCACCTAAATGAAACTTGGGGAGTACGGTTTGGGCCCTGAACTGAGCAGCTTGCTCCTAATTCAGCCGCCTGGTCTTGTCCTCTGCTCATTTTGTCAGTACATCGAAGAGCAAGGAGAAAATCCCCCTGATGCAAGCAGAAAAAGAAATACGCGTCCGCTGCAAATGTGTGACCATTTGCAAAGCCTTTTGAAACCAGGTAGGATCAAAGCTGCCGCTCTGAGTGCCACATGCCATTAAGCAAGAGGGGGGAAGTCGACAGGCTCAAATATAAAGCACTCAAGCCCCACTCTCCTTGTCAGCTTTCCGCTCTTGAAAAATCACCTTCTTAACAAGCTCGCCTGCAAAAGCAAAACCCTCTCCAAAGGCTCCCTCGCATCTTATCTGCATAAGTGAAGATTTCCAACTCTGCAGCACCCTCAGCTCGCCAGCTTTGGGGGAGCTGCCTAGCAAAGCCCCACTGTTCCCAAACTCCGTTCCTTCTGTTATAAGAATTCTAAGGCCCCAAATATAAAATAAGCGTTCATAAATTTGCAAGGCAAACACATAGTAAAGGTAAAGGGACTCCTGACCATTAGGTCCAGTCGTGATTGACTCTGGGGTTGCGGTGCTCATCTCGTTTTATTGGCCGACGGAGCCGGCATACAGATTCTGGGTCATGTGGCCAGCATGACTAATGCCGCTTCTGGCGAACCAGAGCAGTGCACGGAAATGCCGTTTACCCTCCCGCCCGAGCGGTACCTATTTATCTACTTGCACTTTGACGTGCTTTCAAACTGCTAGGTTGGCAGGAACAGGGACCGAGCAACGGGAGCTCACTCCGTTGCGGGGATTCAAACCGCTGACCTTCTGATCGGCAAGCCCTAGGCTCTGTGGTTTAACCCACAGCGCCACCCGCGTCCCAAGGCAAACACATATGTAAGTATATAAACCACGTGTCTAAAATAGTATAGGAGAGCAATCCTGAAGTCATTTTGACTCTCCTAGTGACCTCAAATATTCCTCTGCAAGGAGGAAGGAAATGGGAAACCTCTCCATTGTCTTTTGCTTACATGTTTTGATGGCATATGTGTGTATGAATAGGGTGAGTCTGTGACCTGGGTTCAGGAATTAAAGTATTTACCATCACAAAAGAATGGCCAGGCTGTGCAGGTAATGCAACCATTTTCAGGTATCCTGGCAGACAGGGTTTCTGCTGTAGACGGCCTCTTTCTGTGATGTATGTATGATGTTTTGGGGGTGGTCTCTAGCTACAGGGTGGGCAACTTCAAAAGTCTAATATAAGGGCTTGCGCACCATTGTTTTGGGTCCCTCCTGCCTTCTGCGTGTGGCAGTGAGTGCCCTGTTGCATCCGTTAATAAATATCAGGCTCACCAGTTGCCTTGCTTCTCAATATTCTCTGGTTGGCCTCTGTTATTTTCTCCTTTCGATAGGGAACCAACTTAAGGACTCTAAACAGGCTCTTGGATACCCCATAAGGGAAAACTTATAACACTCCAACAGCTGCAAAGGAGGTCACTTGCAAGAAATGTTCCATGTTGGCAGTTTAACCAGGCCACAAGGCCAAAGCACTTGCACGAAAGGAGGCTGAAACAGATTTCGCCACAGAAACACAACAGTCGTTTTCAGGACAAAAACATCTTTTTCACAAGAGATTCAGGGACCAACATCTCTGATGTTTTAAGGTTTTACGGGCTCCTGCGGTGCTTTGGCACTGCATCTTCAAGCAAAATTTCTGCTTGGTGGCAGAGCATCTAATCACGAACAATTTCCACAGCAATAGTAAAGCAAACCTCTAGCGCATTGAAATTACATTTCAATGTGCGGAACGGGTACCATTTGCACGAACCTGAACGTATCAAATGCATTCACTCAGCAGTGCAAAATGGAGAAGGCTTTGAACGATGTGTTCTGCAGCCTCTCTCCAAAACTGCAGGCTAAGAACTGCCCCCCCCCCAAAAAACCCTAATAATCAGAGAACTGTGCTGGGAAGCCCCACTAGCCTTGGGACTAGTCTCCCCCCTCATGCACAAAACCTTGCTTCTACATGAGAGATTCAGCTCCGAGGAAATATTGAAAAATCAAGCAGAAATCAAGTAGCTCAAGGTAAACTTAACCCATGCCAGAAGTTTGTTCTGGAGTTATGGACTGTTCAATTCTATAATTACAAATCATTTAACAATGGCCAAATATACCTCTTGAAATTCAACTTATTGAATATATTTATGAATCAGCTGCAAATTATAGATCTCTAAGCAATTTACAACAAAATGAACTCCAGAAAAACATACATCTTTGGTGGAACAGCAGAATACCAAAAGTGACTGGGTAAAAATTAACATTCCTAGCAGGGAGGGAACCGCCAGAAGGCCCTCGGAGCCGGACCTCAGTGTCTACCTGACTTTCTAACACTGATCTACATCAGTTCCCCAATTTGTTCAAGGTGTTACTATGGATATATAAAGCCCTTAACAGAACAGCAATATAGTCTTCAATGGTTTAGTTAAGCATGCTATCAACTGAGCAAATTTTCATTTAACTACACGCATCAAATTTGGATTTTTATTTCTTTCAATATTTTCCCAGGTCATTTTAAGCTCGAGCCTCATTCCAGACATTGTGATATATCAAGATATCGCAATGTGTAGCTGGCGATATATCGTGATACTGAAAACCAGATATGGCCCAGCCCTACATCTGCCTCCATCCTTTCCACTGCAATGGATGTTCTCTTCTGAGATCTTATTTCTGAGGCAGGAGGGCACCTCCAAAAGCTCAGCCAGGGCGGTTGCTGGCCTGAACAACCCCAGCAAGAGCGCCAGGCAGCTTGGAAGCCCTCAACCTGGCAGTGCCAACAAAGGCAATATGCAAACGCCGCAGATAAAGAAAAAGGGCCCTCTGAAAACTGTGAGAACCAGCTTGTTCCGACTGCAAAGCTCTTTGGAGTCCTTCCAGCTTTAAAGTGCTACAAAATGCACATTCCTGAAAAATAAATCCTTTTGATACGGATCCGCAAGATAAACATACAGAGTTCTTGCCAGCACTCCACTCCTCCCCAGAGATCCCCACCGATTCAGGCGGCGGAGTTAAAAACATCCAGAGGCACGCAGGCGTGCCAGCATTTACAGAGTCACCTTAAACCCGCATTTAATTTGTGTTTTAGGAAGGCGTTAGGAAAAGTGTAGGAAGCTCTTTCCCGTCAGCTTAAATATCGCAGGTGGCGGCGGAGGGGGCGGTCAGCGCTACGCAGCAGATCTTTCTCAAAGAAATAAGGCAGGCCAGTTCCCCCACTCATCTATCCTCGCCTTGGCGCCCAGCCTACAGAAACAAGTCATCTTGCCACCATCGCGTAAACAGAATTCTTTTTATGGGGGGGGGGGGGAAAAGAAGAAACAGAAATGTGGACTGAGATTTCAGGGCAAAAGAGCTTTCCTCCACCTTTCTGTTTAGGCTACATACCGTATTTTTTGCACCACAACACTCACTTTTTTCCTCCTAAAAAGTAAGGGGAAATGTCTGTGCGTGTTATGGAGGGAATGCCTACGGGTGGCATGCCTACGGATTTTCCTCCTCTAAAAACTACGTGCGTGTTATGGTCGGGTGCGTGTTATAGAGCGAAAAATACGGTACTTCCACCTCCTTTTCAAAGCAGATCTGGTCCACACTGAGGCCTCCTAAAACTTACCAGGGGGTTGACAATCTGCAACTGACAGCTTAGGGGCTGCTGTCACAGGGTGCCAAGTCACACACAGAAGCCAAGGGGTGATGTACCCATGGCAGAAGCTGCAGGAGCCCAAGGGTTCAGAGTTGCTTCAGAAATGCGATTAATAATAATAATAATAATAATAATTATTATTATTATTTATATCCCGCCCTCCCCAGCCGAAGCCGGGCTCAGAGCGGCTAACAACAATGAAAGTAACACAGCATTCTAAAATCAATTCATTTTAAAATCAGTTCAAAATCAAATTAATGGCAACCATTGGGCCAGAGTTCTGTGAGGATTACCAAAGGAGGTGGGTCAGACTGTGCCTTGGCCAAAGGCCTGGTGGAACAGCTCTGCCTTGCAGGCCCTGCGGAAAGATGTCAAGTCCCGCAGGGCCCTAGTCTCTTGGCACAGAGCGTTCCACCAGATCGGGGCCACAGCCGAAAAAACCCTGGCTCTGCTTGAGGCCGGCCTAACCTCCCTGTGGCCCGGGACCTCCAAGATGTTACTGTTTGAGGACCATAAGGTTCTCTGTGGGGCGTACCAGTAGAGGTGGTCCCGTAGGTACGAGGGTCCTAGGCCGTATAGGGCTTTAAAGATTAAAACCAGCACCTTAAACCTGATCCTGTACTCCACCAGGAGCCAGTGCAGCTGGTATAGCACCAGGTGAATATGACCCCGTGGAAATGACCCCATAAGGTGTCTCGCCGCAGCATTCTGCACCCGCTGAAGTTTCTGGGTCAGTCTCAAGGACAGCCCCACGTAGATTGAGTTATAATAATCAAGTCTTATTCTGGGCATCTGACTGACTCTTCCAGTCCAAAATTACCAGTGTAGAGCAGAAATTTTTAAAACAATGCACAGGCTAAAGTGCTAGGAAGGGCAGCCAGCCTCATCAGACCACGATGATGAAGGCTTTTGGCAGGGATGAAGGGAACTGTTGGCCAACAACATCTGGGGAGAAGCAGGTCCTTCTTTCTTCTTAGGCGATCGCTCATAGCCAAGTAAGATTGTCTTCCATGAACACGGTCTTAACAGTGAGTCCATAAGTGACTGTGGAGGCCAATTCTGGATCCACATGTCCTTCCACAGTAGGGACATTGGTTTCCGGGCGGGAGTTGATCATGGTGAGGGTTTGCCAAGCATGCCTTCCTCTTAGCACATTTCTCCCTTGCGTCCTGAGTTCAAGTGTCTTCTAAGCCCATGACACCTGTGGTAAAGGCTGTCCTCCCATTGGAGCACTCGCAGGCCAGTGTTTCCAAGTTGTTTGTGTTTATACATTTTTTAGATTTGCCTTGAGAGAGTCTTTAAACCTCTTTTGTTGACCACCAGCATTACGCTTTCCATTTTTAAGTTGGGAATAGAGTACAGTGGTGCCTCGCAAGACGAAATTAATTCGTTCTGCGAGTTTTTTCGTCTTGCGGTTTTTTTCGTCTTGCGAAGCACAGTGTCGGAAAAGTTTTGGAAAAGCTTCAAAAATCACCAAAGTCTTCAAAAACCTCAAAAACGGCTACCACGCCGCGTGCTATGAGTTGCTCCTCGAAGTCAAGTCGCAACTGTATTAACGGTTTTAAGAAAAAGGAAACAAACTTGCAAGACGTTTCCGTCTTGCAAAGCAAGCCCACAGGGAAAATTGTCTTGCGAAGCAACTCAAAAAACCAAAAACCCTTTCGTTTTGCGAGTTTTCCGTCTTGCGAGGCATTCGTCTTGCGAGGTACCACTGTAGTAACTTTGGAAGAAGAAAATCAAGCATCTGCACAGCATGACCAGTCCAACGAAGTTGATGTTGAAGAATCATTGCTTAGACACCGATGATCTTTGCTTCTTCCATCACCCCTAGAACCGCCTTGTGGTCACTCATGCCCACCTGTAGGTCTGACTCTGACCTACAGGTCACAATCCTATTGTGATTCCAGCAGACATGAATTCTGTCAGCGTACAAACTGAAGACGCATCTGAATGGATCCGCTGCCATGCTTGCCCTGCGACACGCAGGCAGGTAACTGCTTTGAATTTTTGTTCCCTTGGCAACTTGAGGATGTTTGTACTTACCTGCAAGTCTGAATCGCATGCATACAAATCACTGCATAATCACTGCGAGGCAATGCGCACCCCCTTCAGCGTGTTTGTACAATAGGATGCAGATTAGCATATACACACCTGCCTCCGAGGTGCACAATGAAAGGAGCGGGGGGGTAGGCTGCCTTGAGTGACAAGTTTATGCCTCAGCAATGATGGAATTGCTGCGTCCTGCCCTGTAGCAGTCGCAACAGACTGCTCAAGAGTAGAGAGCGCCTTAAGAGGGGGGAAAAGGGAAGACTTGCAGCAGCGGCAGGTTGAATATTCATGGCGAGGGGGTTTAATAAGAAATGCGAGATTGAATCTTTCCTACAGGGACGCACTCTTTGCTCGAGTACAAGCTCCAGGATTCTGCAGGTGGGAGAATTAATCCAAATCCTACATACCACATTCCCAGAGGTACAGCTAATACGGGGCTCGTGGATGTATGCATATTCATCCTTTATGTAAAAAGCGGCAGCTCCAGGGCTCAGTCTCTTGCCAAACTGAAAAGCCACCAGAAACTTTTCATTTACCACGGTGGTTCTCAGCGGCTCCGGCTCAGTTTTATGGGACCAAATGAAACCCAACGCAGCCGAGAGGCTGTGGCTCAGTGGGATAATGTGTGCTTTGTACGTGGGAGGCCCCAAGTCCAGATCTGTGACATCTCCCGCTAAAAAGGTTTAGGTAACAGAAAATGAGAATGCCAGCCTTAACCAGCCACAATGCGCACAGCTGTTGGGCAGTGGGTAAAATCGGCCCTCTATGAAAGACCTGGGGAAGTTTGAGCCCATTCCAGTAAAGGTAAAAGGTAAAGGTAAAGGACCCCTGGACGGTTAAGTCCAGTTAAAGGCGACTATGGGATTGCGGTGCTCATCTTGCTTTCAGGCCAAGGGAGCCGGCGTTTGTGCGCAGACAGCTTTCAGGGTCATGTGGCCAGCAGGACTAAACCGCTTCTGGTGCAACAGGACACCGTGACAGAAGCCAAAGCACATGGAAACACAGTTTACCTTCCCGCCACAGTGGTACCTATTTATCTACTTGCACTGGCATGCTTTCGAACTGCTAGGTTGGCAGGCGTTGGGACAAAGCAACAGGAGCTCACCCCGTCGCGGGGATTCGAATCACCGACCTTCCGATCAGCAAGCCCAAGAAGCTCAGTGGTTTAGACCACAGTGCCACCCATGTCCCCATTTTTAACCCCTTTTTTACCATTCCAGTGTCATCCCTGGACACTCACTTTTATTTTCTCCCAAAGAGATGAAAGGCTTCCTTTGATTCCAACAGGCAAAACTGACCATTGCATTTGAGGATACTTTTGAAGAGAGGGTGAAAGCTGTCCAAGAAATTCCGTAGGCTGGGGTGGATTTTGGAGCCTCACGGAAGGGTGGAGTCAGATATGGGAGCAAGTCCTTGCCAGATACAAGCCCTTTGCGGTGAGGGTAATAATGGCAAATATTTTGCACACGCTCAGGATAAAAGAATGTGCATATACGTACCTATTCCATGTTAATTGCTGGCTGGCTACTGCATGGGTTTCCCCCCTAAGCTTCCTAAACGCAAGGTCACAGCATTGAACGCACCAGGAGAGCTTGCACAAGGCATACACATTTCTAAATATTTGGATCAGTCCCCAGCTCTGAGGGAGGAGAGAATATCTGTGTTCAGATTGCTCACCCATTACAATCACATTGTTAATAAAAGGGTGCTTGGGACCGGAGGGAGGGAATCAGCTCCTCAGCATTAATAGGCCAGAACACCCGGATTTAGCAAATGTGTGCATAACTCTAGCCACATGAATAATCCCTATTACATTCAGAGGGATAACTTGCCTGGAGAAACCTGGCATGCTTTCTGCATAATCTGCCACTGCTGGCAAATATGCAAAGCTACAAATAAGTCTTCGTTGTTATTTTACGTAGCACCATAAACGTTTGCGATGCTTTACTAAGCAAATTAAGCAAAAACGACACAGGCCTCTGTCCCCCATGAGGATGCAGTCCAAGTTTCTTCGGCCTAGACGGGCAGGATATAAATAAAAAAAATGTTGTTGTTGTTGTTGCTGCTGCTGCTAATATATATAAAGGGAAGCTGTACGAGGTACATTTCATGTTGGCTCTGGGTGGAAACTGAAGGGTTAAAAGGTGGACCTTTTATTTTTCCGAAGGGGGTGCTGACAATGCTTTGGAGGTCCCAAGTCGCAAGGTGGTTAGATTGGTCTCAACTAGGGCCAGGGCCTTTTCAGTACTGGCCCTGACTTGGTGGAACGCTCTGGGGAAAACAATAGGGGGAAACAAACAAACAAAAACAAAACCAGTTTATTAAAATACGGGTTAAAATACAATTTTAAATGCAGCCTCATTTTAATAGTAGCCCATAAATCAAAACTGTAAGGGGAGGGAAACTGAGACTGAGTCCAAACCAAAGGCCTGGTGGAACAGCTCTGCAGGCCCTGAGGAAAGATGTCAAGTCCCGCAGGGCCCTAGTCTCTTGTGACCGAGCGTTCCACCACGTCGGGGCCAGTACTGAAAAGACCCTGGCCCTAGCTGAGACCAATCTAACTACCTTGAGACCTGGGACCTCCAAAGTGTTGTCATTTGTGGACCTTAAGGTCCTCCGCAGTGCATACCAGGAGAGGCAGTCCCGTAGGTACATGGGTCCTAGGCTGCATAAGGCTTTAAAGGTCAAAACCAGCACCTTCAACCTGACCCTGGACTCCACCGGGAGCCAGTGCAGCTGGTAAAGCACTGGATGAATGTGATCCCGCGGCAATGATCCCGTAAGGAGCCTCGCTGCGGCATTCTGCACCAGATGGAGTTTCTGGAGTATATGTTAATGATGGACAAAATGTTTAAGGAGTCTAACAATAAAGAGTAGAGTGTTTTGGAAACTGAAGTATGGCACCAATATTTTCATTGTAAACGCCAAATTAAACATTTATTAAAATTGTAATATTAACTATGTGTGAATTGCATATTAATTCATGCTTATCACAATAATAAATAAACACTGACTCGTCCCTGTGCATAGCTGTCAACTTACAGATTTGAAATAAGGGACCAGCAGCCTCGAAAATAGGGGACCAGCAGCCTCGAAAATAAGGGACCAGCAGCCTCGAAAATAAGGGACCAGCAGCCAAAATAAGGGATTTTAGTCAACCAGCTCCCGAGTCAAAGGCAGAAAGCCCAGCCATGCCAGAAGCCAAACAAAGCCTCAAGCGGTGGTTCCCACAGCGCAGCAACCCGGCAAAGAGGATGCAGCAAGGCAAACCACTGTCACCTCTCCGCTGGGAAGCGCTGAGCAAAGGCGAGTCCCCAGGCAAGGCGTCTGATTTGATCGGCACAAGGCATGCAAGCTCCACCCCCCAGTCGTTCTCAGACTCCTTATTGGGTGAGCAACGCAGCCAAGCAACACAGTTGGAGCCTCCCTCCTCCCTGGCTGGCAGAGGAGCTGCTTCCTTTGAAACCCGGGAAATTTAAGGGACATCATCAATAAGGGACAGCAGCGGGACACAGCGCTGGGATAAGGGACTGTCCCGCCAAATAAGGGACGGTTGACAGCTATGTCCCTGTGTATTACTCTCTGCATTATTCATGGGTGTAAAGATGCAATAAAATGCAAAAAAAGAGAGAGTAAAATGTTTGAATCCTTTTCTTTGTAAACTTGCCTGTATCAGGAGGTTTTTTAACGCTTGAAGTTCTTATTTTGTTTTTGGATAGGCTGCAAGCCACACAGAATTTAAAAAAAGATTTTAAAACTCACATTTCCCAAAATACCAGATGCCTTCCTACTAGGGATAATAGGTGATGACATTCCAAAAAAGGCACTCAGTATCTTTCTGTATTTAACCGCTGCAGCTAGAATAGTATAGTGACAAAATGTAGAAGAAGAGAGACCCACAAAGGAAATCTGGCAGAACAAATTGATAGAATACATAGAATTAGTAACCACGACAGTGAAACTAAGGAATAAGGATAAGTTAAAGATAAGAAAAGAGTGGAGGTGCTTTGGAGATTATCTTAGAGAGGGTATAATATACAATTTAACCTACAAGTAGGAGTTAACATATGAGCAGCAGATAACATCAAAAGGAAGACTTGAAATGATAATGGGTGAAATATCAGGATATGCAACAGATCAAGATTTCCCTAGAACGCCACAGAGAAGATGGATTGGGATGTCTTGGGAAGAGAGACAAGTGATGGATACCGTGCGATACGTGTATAAAAGCTGTTAAAATTGCATAAATGAAAGTAAAAAATTAAAGATATGCTGTAAGCTGCCCAGAGTCGCGGGGGAAACCCAGCCAGATGGGCAGGATATAAATACAACAACAACAACAAATAATAATAATAATCCATTTGGGAGCTGGTAGGAAAAGGAGCAATTTTTGATGTTACTGCCAGACTTTGGAAGTACCATATTTGTTACTTGGGCTAAATGAGAGAAAAATGACTAATTGGCCGGATGAACACGAGGGTGTTTCACAAAGGAAAGGCAATTTGCAACATATTTGCCTCCCTTTTCCAAACCCTGGTAATTACTTCATTTCCATTCTCCAAATTATCCTAGTTTAATATGCACAGCTTCTTGGCAGAGAAGGTCTTTTGACTGGGCTGGTGGTGACCTGTGAATGGATCACACAAGCTATAGGTTGGAAGAGACCCAAAGGATCCTCTGCTCCAGGCCCGTCCAACTCCCGACAGAATGTGATCTACTCCCAGTACAAAAAAACTGGCAGTGATCTACCCATTGTCATTGAGGATTGACCAGAGTTTTGGGGGAGATCAGAGTTGAGCTTTTTCAGGCTGAGGATTGCATAGCTATTCTTCAGGGCGAATGACACACACCGCTCACCTCAAACTCCAAAACGCCAAAAAGTGACCACTTTACACAGCGGAGGGACAGAGCAAGTAAGAAGGGGGGCAGAGATATTCATACTGCTGCTTTTTTACTCCTGCAATCAATAATGATCCCACGATCAACCAAGAACAC
Organism: Podarcis liolepis; assembly: GCF_965112155.1. NCBI lineage: Eukaryota > Metazoa > Chordata > Lepidosauria > Squamata > Lacertidae > Podarcis > Podarcis liolepis. Next base: position 121,147,152 of record NC_139557.1, read on the forward strand.
CAGGGGATCTGTCTGTCGAGTGCGGTTGACCGGCTGGAAATCTCTGCTCTGCTCCAACCCCCAGCAAGGCAGGGGGTCACAGCCCTCTGTAGTGCGTCACATGAACAACATCCGTTCACATTTTCCCCGTGGGGGGGATCAAAGTTTTACATTCAATCAGAAAGTGATGGGGGTCATATATTGGAATGAGCTGGTGGAAACTGAGAAGAAGACCCTTGTTCAAATCTTGCTTCAGCCTTGGACTCATGAGTTGGCTTTTCCTAAGGGACGTGGTTAGCGCTGTGGGTTAAACCACAGAGCCTAGGGCTTGCCGATCAGAAGGTCAGTGGTTTGAATCCCCGCGATGGGGTGAGCTCCCGTTGCTCAGTCCCTGCTCCTTCCAACCTAGCAGTTCGAAAGCACATCAAAGTGCAAGTAGATAAATAGGTACCACTCTGGCGGGAAGGTAAACGACGTTTCTGTGCGCTGCTCTGGTTCGCCAGAAGCGGCTTAGTCATGCTGGCCACATGAGCCAGAAGCTGTACGCTGGCTCCCTTGGCCAGTAAAGCGAGATTAGTGCCGCAACCCCAGAGTCGGACACGACTGGACCTAATGGTCAGGGGTCCCTTTACCTTTAAGCCACACTCTTACTGGCTCCCTCTATAGCAACATCCCTCTAGCTTTTGAAGATGGATCTATTTACAGAGACATTCCCACAATGTTTCAAATCTTCACCCTCGACTTTTGACATTCCAGAAGTCTGTTTTTAGGACCCACCCTATTTCTTGTGACGGTCAGTTTTTAAAACTGCTCTTTTAATGCCGTATTTTAAATCGTTGTAAGGCCCCTTGGGCCTTAGGGTGCAGAACAGGCAACAAATTAAAATTAAGTCTCCATCTTCATCATCATTCCCAACACCTTGTGCCTAAGAGACCGTAGTGTCCCTCATGCTCTCTGTATTAACTTTTGCTTGCTTGCTTTCAAAAACATTTTTATTAAATCTACAAAAATATTCTGAAACATTCATCGTCATATACAATTGTTTTTCTGTCCCAACAAAAATTTTTTCTTGACTTCCCAGCCCTCCTTTTGTGATGTTTCGGGTTTTTTTTATTTTACTTCTTTTTATTAGCTGTTTTACAATACAAATGATTTTGTTATCTAAATTTCACTACCAAGTTTTACTTGCTTTCCAGGACAGTGGCTGTTTCAGTTTGCTGTACAAATGCAACCCTCTATATAAATGAGAGTAACCCCACCAAATTCGGCGGGGCTTACTTCTGAACAGATCAGCATAAGTCTGAGAATTCTATTTTTTATTTTTGGTAAATGCTTTTTATTAACTTATTACTACAGCACACACACACACGACACTTAGAAAACAAACTATAATAGAAAACACAAGATAAATGAAAAACATATATTCATAAATCCGCAAGTATCTGCACACGAACTTATGTTAGCCATGGTTAGTTCTTATTCTATTCTAATAGACTTCCTTCCTCCTCAATGCCGGTATGATTTTAAACTTGCCGAACTGTTTCTTTCTCATTTCGTCTTTTCTACCCCTCTCCATATGTTGTATTTGTAAACTGTATTTTGTTTTGCAAAAATTATTTGAAGCAAGTCCAGGTTTTAATTTGAGGGCACTGTTTTTTTTAAAAAAATAATCTCTTTCCCCTCTCTTTTTTGAATTTTTTGTTGAAACTGTCCCCTAACTGCATCCGTCATTTTTGCCAACTCAAGGTAATCAAATAATCTCTCTTGCCACTCTTTTTTCGTTGGTACTCTTTCGCTTTTCCAGCTTTTTGCAATTAGTATTCTTGTTGCAGATGTTGCGCAAATGAATATTCTTTTACTTTCATTTGCGGTGTCTGAATCTATTATGCCTAATAGACGGCCCAATAGAAATACTTCTGGCTGTTGTTGTCGCCTGTTGTTTTTACAAACGTTTGTTTAAATACCCTCCCCCTTTGATGTCCTTTAGTTTCATTCTTTTAGCTGCGGATATGCCAAGATTTGCATTAGGGATATATTGCGGTTTTACTATTGAATTGTTGAGGAGCGGACCTGCAAGAGCCAGAGTTAAGGGTAAGTGGTCGCTTTCAATGTTATAGCCCACTTGGAACTCCGTGACAAACTTGTATGCAAATCTTGAGATTAGGATATAATCTATGACACTACCATCAAACTTTGTGAAGTGAGTGTATTCCCCATGGCGATCCCCCTCTATATTGTCATTTAATATCAGCAGTGTTAAGTCGTGAGTGAACATATCAGACGACACAGCAATTCTTCAAACAGCTCTTGTTTATTCACAGGCCAGAACAGAACTGAACTGAAGGGTTCAGCCAGCCTGCTTATATAGAGCTCCAGTACAATGCAACAGTAACAACTTTCTGTAACTATCCAATTCCTTATTTGCATATGTGGACCTGAGTGAAAACTATCTACAGTATCCCCCTGCTGGCCCAGGGTGAGAACTTCAGTACATAACAAGCAGGTCCCTCCACTTTGCGGCCTGGGCTGAGCAAAGCCCTGGGTAGTTGCATCTAAGACATTTAGAAAGGCGGGCAGTGCCTGTATCTAAACAGATGTCAGAGTCCAGAAACTGGTTGTAGAGGATGTATAAGCTGTCATCATTTGCACCCATGCGTGCGTTGAAATCTCCACCGATAATGAGCGAAGCAGCAGGATGCCCCCCCCAGTGGCGGTAGCGTGGGGGGTGCAGGGGGGGCCGGCCGCACCGGCCGCAACATCTGGGGGTTAGGGTTAGGGGGTGCAAATCCACAGGTTAGGGGGCGCAAATCCACGGGTTAGGGGGCGCAAATTACTTGCCTTGCCCCGGGTGCTGACAACCCACGCTATGCCACTGCCCCCCCCATTCTAATTAATATCCAAGATGTCCAGTGGAAACTAGAGCAGCTGGGCATTTTTTTAAAAACCCCAGTTTAAATGACCCAGGACACGTTTGTCTTGGGCTCTGCCTTTTTCCAGCTTGGGCACTGCCTATCAGTAACTGGTTACAGGCAAGAGGAGAATTGTTCGTCGTCGTCGTCCCCCCCCCCCCCCCGGCCTAGATATTGCATGCCTGCCTGGAGGATCCCTGGAAGCTAGTTGGAAAGGCAGCGCACTGGAAGCCACTTATCCTATCACACCAATTACAGGCTCCTCTCCTGGCTGAAGAGATAGCCAAGTACATTTCCTGAGCATGCAAAAAAAAAAGGGGGGGTGAGATTTTTTTATATTAAAAAAAAAATCAATTGCTATCGTTAAAACCGTTGCAGCTGTTTGGCATCCCTCTGCTTTGATGGATAATTGCCATTTCCAAAAACAAGCATTTTATGTTCCATGGAGGAGAATTCTAAGTATGGGCAAAGCTGCTCCCTTTCCTTAAAAAAAAAAAAAAAATAACAGCAAAATTATTTCTCTCTCTCTCTCTCTCTCCAAATCCAACCTGCCACTTCCTTCCAAGTAACGAAGATCAGGCAGGCTGGAGAAAACGAGAGCATTGCCACACTGGAAGATCATGCACTTTTGGAGGTTTGGAAGACAGCGCTGGATTACACAAGGCCAGAGGGGCGGAAGGTGTAAACCAGGCACCCCCAACCTTTGGCGCTCCAGATGTTTTGGACTACAATTCCCATCATCCCTGACCACTGCTCCTGTTAGTTAGGGATCATGGGAGTTGTAGGCCAAAACCCCTGGAGGGCCAAAGGTTGGGGATCCCTGGTGTAAACCCTTCCACAAACAGGGCCAGATTTAGGTTTGATGAGGCCCTAAGCTACTAAAGGCAATGGGGCCCTTTATATGTCCAGCTGTCCTCTGTCAACAACAAATTGTCGCTGTTTTTTGTGTTGAATATATGCTATACAGTAATTGATGGACCTAATAGGTATCTAAAGCCATTTGCACATGTTGCCCTGCAACCAGTCCATGCAGAATTTAGGCACCCTATATATAAAGGTAAAGGTAAAGGGACTCCTGACCATTAGGTCCAGTCACGGACGACTCTGGGGTTGCGGTGCTCATCTCGCTTTACTGGCTGAGGGAGCCGGCATACAGCTTCCGGGTCATGTGGCCAGCATGACTAAGCCGCTTCTGGCGAACCAGAGCAGCGCACGGAAATGCCGTTTACCTTCCCACCAGAGCGGTACCTATTTATCTACTTGCACTTTGACATGCTTTCGAACTTCGAGGTGGGCAGGAGCAGGGACTGAGCAACGGGAGCTCACCCCATCGTGGGGATTCAAACCGCCAAACTTCTGATCGGCAAGTCCTAGGCTCTGTGGTTTAACCCACAGTGCTACCTGCGTCCCTTACCCTATATATAGAAATGAGCAAACCAGTGATATTTTAGGGAGCAGGCTATCAGGCGGGGCCCATGGCTTTCATCATAGGAGCCTACACAACACAAAACACTGTTGCTATATATACGTTTTATTCTATTTGTTTTTTATCTTATATTTTGGAACTGTAAATCCAGGGTTTTTTCCCTTTGAATATTTTGGGGGCCCCCAAGAGAGCGGGGCCCTAAGCTATAGCTTGTTTAGCTTATACTTAAAACTGGCACTGCCCACAAAGCTTGTTTGCACGTGGAAGTTCATCAAGTGATATCTTGGCACCAGATTACTCAGCCGACAACTATCAATAGGGATTTGCAAACCCAGTGAAAAAAGTAAATTGGCATATTCCTGCATTGCAGACAGTTGAACCAGATCAGAACTTTGCAAAATGTTCACGTTGGCGACACACTTTTTAGACATGCATCATTCCATGACACGGTAACTCAGTTACACCAGCAAACCAAAGGTTGGACTAACCCAGGGGTCTGCAACCCGTGGCTCCAGAGCCGCATGTGGCTCTTTTACACCTTTGCCGCGGCTCCGGGGCAGATACTAGCGAGGGGAGGAGGTGCATTGTGTGCCCGACACTCCCCACTGTGGCGGGCGCTGTACTGGCTGTGACGTCGCATAGGGGCGGTGCGTGCGTTAGTCACGCACCGTCCCGACGTCACCTTCCCGCCCGCCCGCTACATTGTAAGGGGCATGTACGCTGGTCACTGCATTGAAAGGGGGCATGTACGCTGGTCACTGTTTTGAAGGGGAGTGAAGAACACATACACAAAAAAGGTAACTTGTTAATTTAACGTTTAAAGAACGTTAAAGAAATAATAAAAAAAGTGACAAAAAAGTTATTTTTATAATGACGAGTTTTGCGGCTCCCAGGTTTTTTTTCTTCAGAAACGGGTCCAAGTGGCTCTTTTTGTCTTAAAGGTTGCAGACCCCTGGACTAACCCCTTTCCTGCTCCCTTTCCTCCTCCTCCCAGGAGAAGCAAAAAAGGGAGAGTCTGTGCTCCAGTTCGTAGTTTCTGTGTATTGGGTTCTCTATAGCTTTGGAGACTAAGACTACTTCGCGATGCACAAGGTATTCTCCTCATTACGCTGTAATTTGTTGGAGTTCATTAGCCGTCTGCTTTCGGTGCTTTGATCAGCAATCACTTTGTCACAGTCGCATTATCACTGCTCTGCACCTGGTGGTCTTACGAGGCTTGAAATTGTTTTGGTGTTAATAGAAAAAAGCAATTTTTTAATGGCGGTGGGTTCTCCCCCGCCCCCTCCATCCTTAATTAGAAGGTGGGGGGGGGAAACTTCCCCAACCCCCAGCTCCTTGTACTAAGTAGCTAGCAATAAATTAATAACAAGAAATGAAAGAAAAAACACAAACACACACACATTTGCATGCCCGTGTTATAGAAAGGGAATATGTTTCGTTTTCAGACTCCAACTTCAAGTTCTAAAATCATACGGGCAGACGCCTGGAATTTTCCAGCCCAATTTGCTCAGGATTAATGAATGGGAAGAACAAGAAGGCTTGTTCATGTACAAGAAAAGTAAAAACTCTGCCCCACTTAGGTGGCCCGCATAAAATGATCCAAGTTAAATGGAATTCCATGTGTTCTCTTATTTCGAACTACTTGCTGGTGTGGCTAGGAGTGAATTCAGCTGTAAATCAAGGAGCCCCTTGTTTCAATTTCAGCTCTGCCATGAACCCCACAGCTGTCTTCGAGTGCCACTATAGTCTCAGCCTCAGTACATCTACCTGCAACATTGGCATAACAATGCTGATTTGCAGTGGTACCTTGGTTCTCAAACGCCTTGGTACTCAAACAACTTGGAACCCAAACACTGCAAACCCAAAAGTGTACAAGTTTGCGAACTTTTTTCGGAAGCCAAACGTGCTCCATTTTGAGTGCCACACTTCCATTTGGAGTGTTACGCTGAGGTCTTAATGTCGAACCCGGAGGTCCAGACTTAACCTGAAACTGTTCTTAACCTGAAGCACCACTTTAGCTAATGGGGCCTCCTGCAGCTGCTGCGCCGCCGGAGCCTGATTTCTGTTCTTATCCTGAAGCAAAGTTCTTAACCTGAAGCACTATTTGTGGGTTAGTGGAGTCTGTAACCTGAAGCGTATGTAACCCGAGGTACATACATACATATATATATATATATATATATATATGCAGGTTTTGGTGTCTTCGGGTGTCTTCCCGTGTAAGAGTTGGGGTGTCTAGGCGACGTTTCGACGAGGTCTCACTCGTCATCTTCAGGCTGGTGCTTTCGGCTTCTTGTTACTGGAACAGAGCAGGATCTCAGTGTTTGAGTTCCTATAAATACTGTTGAGGGGGTGTGGTGTATAGCCTCCAACGTTCTGGGCAGAGAGGAAGTTCCCAGGTTAGTGTGCCTTTTCTTCTTTTGTTCCTTAATTACTTGAGGGATATCTTGAGTGATTTCTTGAGTGATATTCTGAGTACCACTTAGGTGGGTCATTAAGTGTGGATTAGTTGCTAAAGCTTTCGTGTCTTGACCTCTTGAGCTTGTGAAGAGTTTTTCTGAGAAGATGGCTGTACTGCACTTAGTTGTGCTCTGGCTTGGCTTCGTGTATAGGGGCGAGCTGTGGTTTTGTGCCCTGTGCCAGCCAGATCTGTGTAGGGATTGCAGGGGGGTGCAGCATCCGGAGGTGCCACTATGGTTTGGCTAGGACACACTATCTACCGGAAAAAAACACACACCAACCGCTACTTACATGCACAATCACACCACCATCCTGCACAAATAAACTCCGTAGCCAAGACTCTCATCTCCAGAACCAAACGCCTGGCTGACAAAGACCACTTGACAACTGAGTTACAGAATCTCTCAAATGTGTTAATCGCCAATGGATACCAGCAAAACAGGGTTACGAAGCTAATCCAAAAAGAAACACCCCCCAAAAACCAAGACACAGAAGAAAACAATGGCATGGCCCTCCTTCCTTATATCAAGGGCACTACAGATAAAATTAGCAAAATCCTCCATAAACACAATATCAAAACAGCCTTTTGCACCAACCAAAAAATAGCCAATATCCTCAGAAACCCCAAAGATAAAATCCAGTTGGAAAACCAAGGGGTCTATGAAATACCCTGCAAAGTCTGCCCAGCCACGTACATTGGACAAACAAACAGACGAATAAATGCACGTATCGCAGAACACAAGAATGCCGTCAAAAAAGAAGAAAAAACTTCCTCTCTTTTCCAACACATGAAAGAAACAGGACACGAAATTAATTTTGCAGATTCCAAATTGCTCTTTAACATGGAACATCACCACAAGAGAATAATCATGGAAGCCATCGAGATAGAGAAACACCCTCACAACATGAACAAGCGTGACGACACGTCCCGCCTGCCAGACATCTGGAAATTAGCCCTCCCCACAAAAACCGACACCAGAACCAGAGGCACACAGAACGCCATCACCAATCAACCACACCAGACCCAAACCCAGACCCTCTCCACAGATAAATTACAGACACCATCCAGTAGCCAAACCATAGTGGCACCTCCGGATGCTGCACCCCCCTGCAATCCCTACACAGATCTGGCTGGCACAGGGCACAAAACCACAGCTCGCCCCTATACACGAAGCCAAGCCAGAGCACAACTAAGTGCAGTACAGCCATCTTCTCAGAAAAACTCTTCACAAGCTCAAGAGGTCAAGACACGAAAGCTTTAGCAACTAATCCACACTTAATGACCCACCTAAGTGGTACTCAGAATATCACTCAAGAAATCACTCAAGATATCCCTCAAGTAATTAAGGAACAAAAGGAGAAAAGGCACACTAACCTGGGAACTTCCTCTCTGCCCAGAACGTTGGAGGCTATACACCACACCCCCTCAACAGTATTTATAGGAACTCAAACACTGAGATCCTGCTCTGTTCCAGTAACAAGAAGCCGAAAGCACCAGCCTGAAGATGACGAGTGAGACCTCGTCGAAACGTCGCCTAGACACCCCAACTCTTACACGGGAAGACACCCGAAGACACCAAAACCTGCATTCCTGTACCCGTGAAAATCTACGAAAGCATATATATATATATATATACAGTTCAGCTACTTATTGATCGATTTTGTGACTGCAGTACATTGTTTATTGCTTTCATTTTACGAATCAATGGTCTCATTAAAGGTAAAGATAAAGGGACCCCTGACCATTAGGTCCAGTCATGGCCGACTCTGGGGTTGTGGCACTCATCTCGCTTTATTGGCCAAGGGAGCCGGTGTACAGCTTCTAGGTCATGTGGCCAGCATGACTAAGCCGCTTCTGGCGAACCAGAGCAGCGCACAGAAACGCCGTTTACCTTCCCTCTGGAGTGGTACCTGTTTATCTACTTGCACTTTGACGTGCTTTCGAACTACTAGGTTGGCAGGAGCAGGGACCGAGCAATGGGAGCTCACCCCGTTGCGGGGATTCGAACTGCCGACCTTGTGATCGGCAAGTCCTAGGCTCTGTGGTTTAACCCACAGCGCCACACGGGTCCCATTAGATAGTAAATCTATTAATGGTCTCATTAGATAGTAAAATTAGATATCTAATGAGATATCATTAGATAGTAAAATTCATGTTAAATTGCTGATTTAGGGGTTGTTTTTAAAAGTCTGGAACGGATTGATCCATTTTGCATTACTTTCTATGGGAAAGTGCACCTTGGTTTTGGAACGCTTTGGTTTTGGAACGGATTAAGTTTGAGAACCAAGGTACCACTGTACCTTATACGACTCTTACATACCCCAAGGTAAGTCAGCAAGACCCTGACTTCAAAGGTCTCGCCAGTCATTACTCACATAGTGCCAAATGCATTTCACATCCCTAAGAATATAAAGTTGCCTTTTAAAACATCAGCGAAAGCCAACTTTCTCCTGGTGGGCAATTGCAGCTTCCCTGCAGTTCCACAGATTCATAGTACAAAGTACATAACCTTGTGTCACCAACAGAAAAACATTTTTATAGGAGTGCCAGGCTGTCAAAAGGCTGGGTTTCCAAGCAGATCTGGCCACACAGGGAAATGTGTGGAAAGATTCTGCAGATTCCCCAAATGCCTGAGACCCCTGTCTCTGTCTCAACAAAAATCCCAGTGCAAGGCTGACTGGGCACTGCTGTTTGGCATAGGGAGCCTAAGAGGGGCTTGCAGATTCTTTAAGCAGCTAATTATGGCTTCCTTGCAGAAACGTATGCCTTACACCCTGAAAATCCTGTGAGGGCTTTCAACTCCCAATCATGTACATCACAAGCTACAAGCTCCTATTCCTCCTTCTTGCAGCCTTGGAGGATGAACTGGTACACATCAGACAGAAGTCAATCAAACATGGACCACAGAAGCCGACAGCAGTTGTATCGTATTTCTCATTTTCGTTTTTAAAAAATGCAGTTGGGCTCCATCTATTTTCACTAGAGATTTTATCCCACAGGTTTTATGTACTCTGCCTTTAATGAACTATTGCCAATTAAAATGGGGCAAGCTGAAACTTGCAAATAAATAACAAGTTTCCATTAATATTCCTCTAATCAGAGCAAATTCAGGGTTGTAGTCAGAGGTGGACTAATTTGGGGAAGATCTGCCGGGTTGTTAAGAGACCTGCTCATCTTTATGTACATTGTGCCCAAGAAGCTCCCATCTGGCTGCCATTCTGCAAAAGCGACGAAGGAGTTAATTTTATTTCAGGTAGGCATTATTTCAAGGATTTTGTTTAAAAGAAGAGCAAAAGACGCAGCAGGACTAATGTGAATGTTCATTTCACAGTGACATGAGCAATTGTAACTCATTTTGCTGCTCCTGGACGAAAGATAATGTTTTCATTCACTCCTGCCTGTGAGCAGTGTGATTTACTAGTCAGAAACAATAAGATGAAATATTAAGAATAAGTTCATTTCATGCGGTGCTCAGATCCCGAAAGTCAAAATGGGAGCCAGTCTCTGTGCCCCAGTCTCATGGAAGCACCTTCTACTACAAAATACCACCTTCCTCTGCTTTTGGAAACTCTGGGTCTGTTTTCTGGGTTTTCTTTTTTCTTTTAGTGTTGTAACTCTTCATAAAGGCAAAAGGTAAAGGTAAAGGGACCCCTGACCATTAGGTCCAGTCGTGGCCGACTCTGGGGTTGCGGCGCTCATCTCGCTTTACTGGCCGAGGGAGCTGGCGTACAGCTTCCAGGTCATGTGGCCAGCATGACTAAGCCGCTTCTGGCAAACCAGAGCAGCGCACGGAAATGCCGTTTACCTTCCCGCTGGAGCGGTACCTATTTATCTACTTTCGAACTGCTAGGTTGGCAGGAGCTGGGACCGAGCAATGGGAGCTCACCCCGTCGTGGGGATTCAAACCGCCGACCTTCTGATTGGCAAGCCCTAGGCTCTGTGGTTTAACCCACAGCGCCACCCGCGTCCATCCATAAAGGCAAAGGTAAGGTAAATGACCGCTGGATGGTTAAGTCCAGTCAAAGGCGACTCTGGGGCTGCAGCACTCATCTCACTTTCAGGCCAAGGGAGATAGCGTTTGTCCACAGACAGTTTTCCGGGTCATGTGGCCAGCAGGACTAAACTGCTTTTGGAGCAACAGAACACCGTGACGGAAACCAGAGCGCACTGAAACGCTGTTTACCTTCCCGCTGGAGTGGTACCTATTTATCTACTTGCAGTTTGTGCTTTCGAATTGCTAGGTTGGCAGGAGCAGGGACAGAGCAACGGAAGCTCACTCCGTCGGGGGGATTTGACCACTGACCTTCTGATCGGCAAGCCCAAGAGGCTCAGTGGTTTAGACCACTGTGTCCATATTCACAAGAGACTTTAGGCTGGCTGAGGATAGGCCAGGGTACAAGCCCCCCAAAATCCCACCCAATACCCCGGCCCAAACTGGTGTCAGGGGAAATGGGGCAGTTGTCAAAATACCCACTGAATTCCCTCTGGCCTGCACCTTGTCACCTTCAGTGAAAACACAACTCACATCTGCATCCAAATGCTCACTTTTTCCATCCACGGAGGGATTAGCTCTTGGATGTGAATCACCCGTGCACAAGCCACAAACATTTTCACAGGTGCACACTTGCCTCACATCCACAGCTAACCCCAATATCTGCACGAACCCCAGATCAAGTTGTGAGGCTGAGTCGTCAAACGTATCAAAAATGGCACAATTCAAAAGGAGAAACGGCTGACTGGCTAGAACGGCAGAAAAACAACCCACAGTATATATTTAAAAAAACAGAAAAGTGCTCCAGACAAGATATTTTTGAAAGAAGTCTCGCTAGTGTAGGAAACAAGTAGCTGTTTGTGTTCCACCCTCCCCCAGTGTGACAGCACACAATTGTTCAAATTTGTTTATTTTTCTTTTTTAAAAAAAGCTTTTAGCGAGCTATGAAATGTTCTGCATTTGAACATGCTCTCTCTCTCTCTCTCTCTCTCTCTCTCTCTCTCTTTATCTTGCATGTAAACTGCCCGGACCAAGAAGCAAACTCAAGGGAAGCAAATGAGACACTTTTAAGACATGTAATTTAAATCATATCGCTTTGTCCTTTTGTGCCGCAGCCTCAGTCCATTTTGGACCATTTTGCTACTCTTGTTTGTTGACGGGTCTCTTTGAAAAAGTACATTAATGGCACCCGCAGCAGATGACTTCATCCCTTCACAATTCTGGTAGGCCTCACAATTACTGCAAAGTCCAGACTGCAAGGGAGCCGTAACTCTGTTTTAGGGGCCGTAAGGAAGTTGTATGGTGTAGCAAACTAGTATCTGAGAAGTACAGAGAAGCGCCCTTCCTTCAGGGGATGGAAGAAACACAGTCCGCAATAGCTCACTTTTATTCCGCCCTATAAAAAGCACCGCCAGCACCCTGGCACTTGTGGAAGGAGAGGACTTATTCTAGGCCCTCAACAGCAGCATTCCTTCAACTGAAACTATTAAACTAAAATCATCTTCCACACGGTGTTCAGGCTTTAAAGGCAAAACATCTATTCCCCACAAGTTCTCTGCTTGCGGACTGAACATGTTGAGATGTTACCCATGTAAGGATGTACATTCTCCTTTGGACAATAAAGAAGCAGGTCAAGACTCCTTCAGGGATACGAAAGGGAGAGGGTGAACTTCTACAGCGCCAAGATGCAGTAGCCACTGCCCTGAAGCCCAGCAGGTGACCAGACACTCAAGGGACAAGACTGGCACATCCCCATCTCCCTTGGGCAACCAAGGTTGTATCAATTTAGTAGCTAGCCATGAGAGAAGCTGCTAGTGGATGGCAATAAAGCCCTCTTTCCTGGAAACATGATCAGTTCTAAGGAGCCCTTGCTATTACCTCTGCTCCTTTAGCTGCAAAGCAACTTGGACTTGAACCATTACTACCCTTTGGCCAAACAGCCTACAAATATAATACAGTCATAAAAGGTAAAGGGACCCCTGACCATTAGGTCCAGTCGTGGCCGACTCTGTGGTTGCGGCGCTCATCTCGCTTTATTGGCCGAGGGAGCCGGCGTACAGCTTCCGGGTCATGTGGCCAGCAGGACTAAGCCGCTTCTGGCGAACCAGAGCAGCGCACAGAAACACCATTTACCTTCCCGCCAGAGTGGTACCTATTGATCTACTTGCACTTTGACGTGCTTTTGAACTGCTAGGTGGGCAGGAGCAGGGACTGAGCAACGAGAGCTCACCCCGTCGCGGGGATTCAAACTGCCGACCTTCTGATCGGCAAGTCCTTGGCTCTGTGGTTTAACCCACAGCGCCACCTTGGGTTAAATATGCTTCAGGTTGAGCGTTTTCAGGTTATGCTCCGCTGCGACCCGGAAGTAACGGAACGTGTTACTTCTGGGTTTTGCCGCTCATGCATGTGCAGACGCTCAAAATAACGTCATGCGCATGCGCAGAAGTGGTAAATCACGACCCATGCACATGCAGATGTGCAGTCGCGGGTTGCGTTCTACTCAGGATGCGAATGGGGCTCCGGAACGGATTCCGTTCACATCCAGAGGTACCACTGTAATAGAAAGTACAGTGGACACTCAGGTTGCGAAGGTGATAATAATAATAATTTATTATTTATACCCCGCCCATCTGGCTGGGTTTCCCCAGCCACTCTGGGCGGCTTTCAACAGAATAATAAAATACAATAATCTATTAAACATTAAAAGCTTCCCTAAACAGGGCTGCCTTCTGATGTCTTCTCCACTCTGAACTTGCTGCCTGGACTTTGGGACTCCTCGGATGCTGACATCATTGAGGATTCACATGAGGAACTTGGAGTCTGCTTTGCTCCAAGCCATGCAAAGACATGCCCAGAGGATAAGATTGTAGGTACTTTTACAATATTTGCATACAGAGCTGGATTCTGAGACTACGCTGGCAGAAAGGGGGCAGTGGTGGAATGAGGCAACCAGTTCCTTCTCTCTCTCTCTCTCTCTCTCTCTCTCTCACACACACACACACACACACACACACTGCCCACTGCAAGTATTCGAAAGAATCTAAACCAGAATTTATTTCTTTTTTTTATGGTGCATCTAAAAACATAACGCACAACCCTCAACGCTCCACGTTGCAACAAAAGAATTCCGAAGCCTCTCCATTTCTCCCATTGGAGAGAGGCAGAAGAAGCCAAATATTTCCAACTGCTCTTACCACAATTGGGACGCCGATGTCCGGCCACAGGAGGTCCTCTGACGGCAGCTTGGGAGAGTTCCAGACCACCACCACTTTGTTTAAGTAGGGGAGGCCGTTGAGCCTCTCTAGGGAGTTCATGAGCACTTCCTCTCGCTCGTAGGTCAACATGACAACGGTGAACTGTTCCCTGGGGACGTTGCCTCCCAGCGCGGCTTGGAACTCCTTCCCGGAGCCACCAGCTCCTCCTCCGATGGGCCGGAACCCGGTCCCAGATCCGAGGAACTTGGCTTCCGAGGGCAGGACAGGGTCAAAGGGGGTGTGGGGGAAGAGGTGGAAAGGCCCGGGGGCCGAGTTCCAGTTTCTGTAAATATCCATGGCGGTGAGGGTAAAATTGCGCAGGTATTTGGGCGAGGAGTAGGGCGGCTCCGTCTCCACCGGCCCCAAGTCTAAGTCCCCGTTGTCGGCCATGTTGGGGTCTGTGCCAGCAGCCTTTCCGGACCGGTGGGGGATCTCCACCGCAGCCTCCTCCCGGATGGGGACGGCCGGGATTTGGATTCGAGTCCTTATGATGGCTAGAACCGTGCTGAAGATGCTGTCCGAGGTGGAAAAGTAGGTCTCCCACAGGAAGCGGCCTTGCCTCCTCATGGCCAGGAGGTCGTTGTCGGAAATACTCCGCAGGAGAAAGTGCACTTCCGTGATACGTGGCTTTGGTATGATTAAGGCTGCCTCGTTCCACCGGATCACATCGTGGTAGGGCAGCTGGACCTGCTCTCCCAGGATCACCGGGATCGCCCCAACCTCCAGGGCCTCAAAAAGACGCATTGCGCACCCGGCGGAGATGACAAGGTGGGTGTCCCCCGGGGTGATTATCAGTGCAAAAGTAGATAGTTTCAGTAGCTCTAGTCTGTCTTCCCTTTCTCCACAAAGAGCCCACTCAGTGGGCAGGCTTGCCTTAGGCTGGTTCTTACAGGTGAATTCCACTAAGACAAAGTCCAGCTTGCTGTCTTGGACAGCCTTCAGGGTGGTAATGATCCTGTCATCATAGTCCGCTGGGGCGTTGCCTTCGATTTCTTCTTCGAAGGAGCGCACTTCTTGCAAGCTGGACCGGAGAGACTCCACCTTCTCCCCCTGGAAACTGAATAGGTATTTTCGCTTGACCGGCACCTGGGGCGGGATCTCTAGGAAATTGGGCTCGGACATGGCGTGGACAAGAGGGGACACCACGATATCGAAACCCGGGCGATACTGTACATCGTAAAAGGTGGACTGGGCGACCATGGCCCGCCCGGTGCTGACGTTATAAAGGAAGTTCTGAGTTTCCGACTTCCTGGACAAGTTGATGATCAGGTGGTTGTGCCCGTCAGTCCTCCAAAAGGGCAGCGTGTGCAACTGTTGCTCGAGTTCAGTAGGTTTTGGCATGACCGGCTCGTGCATTTCCCCCACGAGGATTATGTACAAACAGGCAATGTTTGCGTTTTCAGTAACGTACACGTTCGTTCTGACAGTGGATTCAAAGGCTTGCTTAATTAAGGGGTCCAACGAGCTCCCGAAATCGAACTGGTCACTGTTGTAGACATACACGGGGAAGCCGGAAGTCAGCGGGCAGCGGGAGTAGTCGAAGCAGTTGTGTAGCCGGCAGCTCCTGTGGGATTTGGGCAGGGGGAAATTGGAGTCGTCCTTGTCCGGCAACAGCCGGATGGGCAGGGAGAGCTTGGGTTGGTTCTGTGCCATGAGTTCTTTGTAGGAGTGCTCCGTCTGGCTGATGACATTCTTCAGCTGCAGGAGGTCCTGCTTGGCGTTCTCAATGCTCTTCTTGCAGGCTTCGATCTTGAGGTTCAGCTTGGCGATCTCGCTGTTCAGCTCCTGCCTCTTGGCTTCCAGCTGCAGCAGCTCCTCGCTCACCGATTCCCGGATACGGCAGAGGTCCTGGACGTGCTTCACCTCGCAAAGCTCGTTGCCCGTGCGCGGCCCGAAGATGCGCTTGCCGGCGTCGTCGGCGTCGTCTATGGTGGTTAGGTAGTAATGGGCGATGAGGGGGAAGAAGACCAGGATGATGAACAAGGTGAAGCTGAGCCAGGTGAGTCGAATGCGACTGGACCACCGCAGCATCCAGGGTTGGCCTCCATTGCCTACCCCTCCATTCCGCAACATGGTATACCCGGTCATGAGTCCAAGAGTTGGTGCTGCCCCTCTTATCACGTTGGATCAGTAGCCATAACCAAGGCAGTTTTTACCGGCAAGGCTCCAGGAGGAAAGGCTATTGCGCCCGTTGGACCAAGGGCCAATAGAATGGAAATTTCATCTTCTCCTTGAGATGGAGGACGCAACTTCCGATCCAGTTAGAACCAAGGGCGAAACTCTTCTTCTTGGCCTCCAGTTAACTGGGTGTTGCTAGGAGAGCGCGGGCAGGGTCACCACGGCAATCGGTTGCCCCCTCCGGGCCAGAGAAACGCAACGGGAGCAAGGCAACCTTCAGTGTCACCCTCCACATTCTGTATTAGCATCCAATGAACGAGACAAGCAGGGGGAAGTTCATGCAATCATGATTCTCTGTCACCTCTGTGCTGCCAGGATTTCACCATTCCTAAAAGAGAGAGAGATAGGAGACAACCATGACACATCGGGCAATATAAGATGTGCCTCCTTCATTGCATTATAAAAACAGAGACCAGGAAAGCATTAATAAAGAGAACAACATCCTTCCTTCTGCCTAGATCTGACCTGCGGCTTAAACAATAAGCCCACAACTTATGTTGCACATTCAGCTTTATGCGATTGGTGAAAACTTTTTTGGGGGGAAAAATAGAAAGGGGAATGGCATCGGGGGGGGGGGGGAAGACTTTGGTAATCCCACCGGCCATGGCATCCTATGAATTTTCACTATATGCAATTTTGGCCTGAAGAATTATCCCCTGTGTAAGTTGTGGACTTACTGTAAAGCCAAGCTGGCCATATGCTGCTTGAGTTGTGGTCAGATGTTATGTACGTTCCAAGCTTGGTACAAGAAAGTCCTGGGACAGCCAATGCCCACCGTTTTTCATATAAAACATTACTATTCAAAAACCCTCCCTCCCTCAAATTAGAATCACAGAATCCCAGAGCTGGGAGGGTCATCGGTCTACGTAGCTCGAAACATTTCAGAACCAGGGCTCACTTTTAACCCAAACATGCATTTGGGGATCCATTTATTAACATTTTACCATCTATCTGCATGGTGGTAGTGCTCCTGTTGCAACCCAACTTGGATCAGGTCACAGGCCACTAGACGGCCCCTACCCCACCCATTGAAGACCAGTGATTCAACCCAAACTCCTGCAATGCAGGGATCACAGCTGAAGCACCCCTGACAGATGGACACCCAACCTCTGTTTAAAAACCTCCAAGGAATTATTATGGAGGATGCCGTGTGTGTGGATTACGAGAAGAAGAAGAAGAAGAAGAAGAAGAAGAAGAAGAAGAAGAAGAAGAAGAAGAAGAATTTTACTCATGGGTGGAAGTCTTTGGGGGGCGGGGAATGAATAGTTATTTGTTCTACTGTTCCTTGATGCATTGCATTCATCAACCTTTGCAAAAACTGTTAAAGGTAAAGGAACCCCTGACCATTAGGTCCAGTCGTGGCTGACTCTGCGGTTGCGGCGCTCATCTTGCTTTACTGGCCAAGGGAGCCGGCATACAGCTTCCGGGTCATGTGGCCAGCAGGACTGAGCGAGCCAGAGCAGCGCACGGAAACGCCGTTTACCTTCCCGCTGGAGTGGTACCTATTTATCTACTTGCACTTTGACGTGCTTTCGAACTGCTAGGTTGGCAGGAGCAGGGACCGAGCAATGGGAGCTCACCCCGTCGCAGGGATTCGAACCGCCGACCTTCTGATCGGCAAGTCCTAGGCTCTGTGGTTTAACCCACAGTGCCACCCGCATCCCGCAAAAACTGTTAGTGACTCGTAAATATTGTTATTATTAATAATAATAATTTATTATTTATACCCCACCCATCTGGCTGGGTTTCCCCAGCCACTCTGGGCAGCTTCCAACAAAGTATTAAAATACAGTGGTCTGTTAAACATTAAAAGCTTTCCTAAACAGGGCTGCCTTCAGATGTCTTCTAAAAGCCTGGTAGTTGTTTTTCTCTTTGCCATCTGCTGGGAGGGTGTTCCACAGGGCGGGCGCCACTACCAAGAAGGCCCTCTGCCTGGTTCCCTGTAACTTGGCTTCTCGCAGTGAGGGAACCGCCAGAAGGCCCTCGGAGCTGGACCTCAATATCCGGGCTGAACGATGGGGATGGAGACGCTCCTTCAGGTATACTGGACCGAGGCCGTTTCTTGCAAATAAATAAAAGTACACAAAAACCCCCACCACCCTCCAATGAAGGAGAGTTTACCACCTTCAGAGGTCGTCCGTTCCGCTGCTGAACAGCTTTTACCATCAGAAAGTTCTTCCTAATGTTGATTTGTAATTTGAATCCACTGGTTTGAGTCCTAACCTCTACACACAGAATCGATTGAACTCACTATGCAAACCTGGATCAAATTTGAGCGGCCTTCTGACACCAGGCTCAAAATACAACATTAGGCCGGGCTCTCTAGATTTCATCCAACTTTGGCAAGATATCAGGACGCCAAATGATTAGAACAGAAGAGCAGCTGCAATTTTCTAAGCTGGAACTTTACAAACCATTTCAGCCTTTGTCTGTCTCACCTTTAGAAACAAGCAGCTTACATAGGTTTCTTCCACCTTTGATGCAAATGACACGGAAAAGTACATTGCGGGAAGGGGGCAGAATATTCGCACTCTATAAAGGAAGAGAAAAAGGGAAGGAAACGTTGCGGTAATCCACTGAAAGGCAGCAGACTTAAGGGATGGAGAGCGATTCTTCACACATGACATAATTAGCTGGTGGAATTTATTGCAAGCCATGATGGACACAAGCAGCTTTCTTTCAAGAGAGAGGGAGAGAGGAGAGCATTTTTATGCGAATAGGCCAGCAGTGTGCCAAGTTTAGACAGCAAGGGCACGCGAGACATCCATTCTTGGTAGTTGCCCCAGAATGGTAGAAGACTCTTCCCTTGGAGCAAAGTTGAGGAACCTCAAGCCCAGGGGGTGAATGCATCCCCCCAGGTTTCTCTATCTGGTGCTAAGAACTCCCCCCAAGCCGCCACCACGGTCCATGAGTCCTTTAGCCTGAGTGGAACCTGTCCTTGAAATAGGATCAAGCCCTTTGCTTGCCTCTTTCTCCTTCTCTCTCTCTCCTCCACCCCTCTGTGTAGAAACAAATGACTTTTTGGGTGAAGTACCGTTTTTTCGCTCTATAAGACGCACCAGACCACAAGACGCACCTAGTTTTTGGAGGAGGAAAACAAGGAAAAAAATATTCTGAATCTCAGAAGCCAGAACAGCAAGAGGGATCGCTGCGCAGCGAAAGCAGCAATCCCTCTTGCTGTTCTGGCTTCTGGGATAGCTGCGCAGCCTGCATTCGCTCCATAAGATGCACACACATTTCCCCTTACTTTTTAGGAGGGGAAAAGTGAGTCTGATAGAGCAAAAAATACGGTACTTTGGAATGCAGTCTATTGTACAAAAGTACAAGTCACACCCTTTGCCCATCTCGCTTTTGCCTCTGCGACTACCCACCACTGGCTCGCAGCCCCCAGTAGGGCTGGGCAATACATCAATGTATCGCCCAAAACCAGTCTGAAGTCCACATTGTGATATCGGTTTCATAATTTTTGACCTGGAAATATATCGCAAATCATGCGCTCTCTCTCTCTCTCTCTCTCTCTGTGTGTGTGTGTGTGTGTGTGCATGCTATGCAAAAATCACAATGTGGGGAAAACTGTGAAGCCAGCCAATGCTTCTCTCGATTCCTGCAGCCCCTGCTAACTCTCCCCGAACTCCTGCAGTGTGGTAGCACATCACAAGAGCAGGCGCTGGCAAAAATCACAATGCAGGGGAAAACCGTGAAGCCAGCCAATTCTTTATTCAGACACCGTGATGCAGTCATACCTCTTGTTACGTTTGCTTCAGGTTAAATCTTTTCAGGTTGCGTCCTGCGGTGACCCGGAAGTACCAGAAAGGGTTACTTCCGGGTTTCGCTGCTCGCGCATGCACAGACACGCAAAATAACGTCACGCGCATGCGCAGAAGTGGCAAATCGTGACCCGCGCACATGCAGATTGCGTTCTGCTCATGTTGCAAATGGGGCTCTCGGACGGATCCCGTTCGCAACCAGAGGTACCACTGTATATTGGTATATCGCGATCCTTGGTGATATATCACAATGTTGAAAACCAGATATTGCCCAGCCCTAGCCCCCAGAAAGTTGCCCATGAATGAAAAAGGTTTCCCACCCCTGTCTTTGGGGTTCACCAAAATCAGAGCCTGTGTGCTTTCCAGAAGCATTGTTGTAAGTAAGGGCATAAGAAGATCCTGCAGGATCAGGCCAGTGGCTCAACCAGTTTTTGCAGTGGGCAACCCAGATGCTAGACATCACTGCCACAGTTCTCTGCCCACCTGCAACTTCCAGCAACTGGTACACAAGGGTACACTGCCATCTTTGCTTTTAGCAGGCCCACTGCTCACCACCCATAAAGACATTTATCACACACACACAAAATCTTTGCTCCTCTGGCTAGTACAAGAACATGCAACTGAGGAGAACCTTCAACACCGAGGGCGATGCTGGAATAAACACCAGCGAGGTCACCGACCAGCACGTTGCTCCATTAATTCCCAATATCACCCAGCAAAGGGCATCCATGTAAATCACAGAAGACGTCTGGAAGGAGAGAACTGCTAGAGGGTCCAGGGAGAAAAAGGATGAATATCTTTCTGGATTCTTGGCAGTGCAAGTTAGGATGTGTGCATGCAGGAATGGGAACGGCTGTGGAAAAGAGATATCAAATTTACGGCATGCTATAATTTAAGAGAGAATGCAATGAAAATGCAATACAGATGGTACCCGACCCCGGCCAGATTGGCAAAAATGAACAAAAACTGTAGTGATGTCTGTTGGAGATGCAACAACGGGGCAGGAACTTTTCTACATATGTGGTGGGAGTGCAAAGAGATAGTGGAGTTCTGGGAAAATATCTATAACGAACTGAAAAAGATGTTCAGATTTTCATTTCGGGAATCCTTTCTCCTAGGTATCATGTCAGAGGAAATTAAAAGAACGGGCCGACCAATATTTATGTATGCAACTACGGTGGCAAGGTTATTGACTGCTAAAAATTGGAAAAGCAGCAGCGTCCCAACTAAAACAGACTGGTTATCTAAAATGATGGAATACTTCCATATTGCCGAACTAACAGGGAGGATAAGAGAAGATATGGTACAAAAAGTGAATAAGGAGTGGGCTATCTTTAAGGATGGGACGCGGGTGGCACTGTGGGTTAAACCACAGAGCCTAGGACTTGCCGATCAGAAGGTCGGCGGTTCGAATCCCTGCAACGGGGTGAGCTCCCGTTGATTGGTCCCTGCTCCTGCCAACCTAGCAGTTCAAAAGCACGTCAAAATGCAAGTAGATAAATAGGTACTGCTCTGGCGGGAAGGTAAATGGCGTTTCCGTGCGCTGTTCTGGTTCGCCAGAAGCGGCTTAGTCATGGTGGCCACATGAGCTGGAAGCTGTACGTCGACTCCCTCGGCCAGTAAAGCGAGATGAGCGCCGCAACCCCAGAGTCGGCCACGACTGGACCTAATGGTCAGGGGTCCCTTTACCTTTTTATCTTTAAGGAATACATCAAAATTTATGTGAAAAAAGTAGAATTTCTGACAGATACTGAGTGAATCCAGAAACGATTAGAGTGAAAGGAGAGCAAAGTTAAGACAGAAGAAGAGATTAAAGAAATAATGAAATGTGTTTAAGCTAGTTGGGAAAATAAAGTAGCGTAACAAGAACGGCTGGAAGTCAAGTCACTTGGTGGGTGTCCGTGTGGGGTAGGTGTGTAGGTATGTCGATATGTATAGTATAGGTAGGTATTATATAGAGCAGTGTTTCCCAACCACTGTTCCGCGGCACACTAGTGTGCCGCGAGATGTTGCCTGGTGTGCCGCAGGAAAAATTAAAAAATGCGAAAGATTTTTTTAAAAAAACAAGTCAAATTTTCGATTGGGGCGCCGTCACTAGATGACCCCTGGGGTTCCCTCCCTCCCTGCCGCTCTGCGCCTCCCTCCTCCTCCTCCGGGGAGGCCCTTCCTGGCTCTCGGCCAAGGCTTGGCGGCTGCCACTCACTCACTCACTCGCCCACCCGTCCCTCCATCCCTGCACCCGGCCTCTCCCCCTCCGTCCCCGGCGCGGGGGCTGCCGGGATCCGTAGTCCCCTCGCCCTTGGGCTCCGCGCCCGCGCGGGGTGCGCAAACTACGTTTCCCAGCGTGGCCTGGCGGGCCGGGCGTTTTGTTTGAAGCGCTCTTCTCCCGGCCATGGAATGAGCGCAGCGGTGACGGGCGGGCGGGCAGGGGCTCTTCCGCGCAGACCCCGTGCAGCCTGCCTGCGCCCCCGCGGAGATCGGGCGGCAGGATGGAGCCCGGGGATCCCCGCGGAGGCGGAGCGGCGGCGGCTGCCCCCCAGGTAGGGCTGCGTCGGGGTGTGTGTGTGTTTATTTTTGCAATGCTGCATCCGCGCCGGAGGGGACGCATCGGACCACGGGGAGACCCCTTGGCGGGCGTGCAAGGCAATGCATGCGTGCAGGCGTTGCATGGAGTGCAGTGCAATGCAATGGCAACGCGGTGCCCTGTATGCATGCATGCAACTTCCACCGGCGCTCCGGACTTGGCAGGTGAGGGGGGTCCCCAGTGGGCGGCAGAGAGAGCCGGGAGGGCGAAGGGGAGCCGGGGGGGAGCAGCGCTGCTCCCCGAGCCGAGCCCGGGGGGAAACTTCGACGTCGTTGCGCCGGGTGTTGGAAGCGGAGGCTGGCGGGGGCCCCTTCACCTGCAAAACCTGGTCGCCTCTCATATATTTCGTGCATTGCATTCATCGCCCGCTTTCTCCTCCAAGGAGCTCCCGGGGGCGCGCGTGGTTCTCCCCGTGTTATCCTCGCAACAACAGCCCTGCGAGGTGGGTCAGGCGAGTGGCCCAAGGGAGCACCCAGGGATTGTCCTGGCCAGGTGGGGTGATTTGAACCCTGCTCTCTGCCCGGTCTTCGTCCTCATTTAGCCCCCACATGTGCATGACTGTGCATGACTGAGGTTTTCCCCCCTCGTCTTGGCTATGGTGTGAGTCTGTGCTGTTAATTAATGGGGTTCTGCCTTCGGAGAAGATGAGCCAGCCCTCAAGGAGGTGATTATGTAATTTGCTAGCAATTCATGTCCCTCCCGGCGTGACACTGCGCGCTGAAGTCACGGGGCTGTAATGGTGGTGTGCCTCGAGATTTTTTTCATGAAACAAGTGTGCCTTTGCCCAAAAAAGGTTGGGAAACACTGATATAGAGTAATGTGGGTATGTTTTATGTTATGAAAATAAGGTAGTGTGTTGTGTATGTGTATTGTGTAAATGTATATGTATGTGTTTTATATGTTAATTAAAAAATTTAAAAAAGGATGTATGCATGCAGGAGAGACGAATCACCTCAGCCAGAACCTTATTTGTGCCGTGCAAGTGCCCGTATTTGTATGCTGGAGAAGGAAGCTGTCCGTCAAACTCTGTTAAACCTTCAAATTAACAAGCTATCCTCATGGTGCCCCTGGGTCCCAACTGCTACCACGCTGCCTTATGGAACAGACGAGGTTCATCGGATGCGAGACACGAGCAGCGACTGATTGGTTGAGCCAACAGAAACAGCCTGGAGTGTGCTTAAAAGCCAGTCGTAATTTTAATGTCCTGCCCTCTGCCAGGAAAGAAGGTGACTCCAGGAGAGGGGAAATGCCTGCCAACTCCTGTTCCCAGCCTCCATGTCTGCTTTCCCCCCTCTCCCACAGGCTTCTTCTATGCTTAGGGGGGAAATGTCTCTCAACACCCCAGCTTGCTTTGTGGGACTGTCCCAGTCTTCTCTCCACATGGCAAACGGTGGTTTGGTCCTAGACAGAGAAACCTCCACAAAGCCAAGTAATGCAATAGGCTCTCACACTGATCAGGACTTCTGGTATCTTTCAATGGTTGCCATTTTAAATATATAGGTAGTGATGTATGGAAGTGAGAGCTGGACCATAAAGAAGGCTGATTGCCGAAGAATGGATGCTTTTGAATTCTGGTGCTGGAGGAGACTCTTGAGAGTCCCATGGACTGCAAGAAGATCAAACCGATCCATTCTGAAGGAAATCAGCCCTGAGTGCTCACTGGAAGGACGGATCCTGAAGCTGAGGCTCCAAGACTTTGGCCACCTCAGGAGAAGAGAAGACTCCTTGGAAAAGACCCTGATGTTGGGAAAGATGGAGGACACAAGGAGAAGGGGACGACAGAGGACGAGATGGTGGGACAGTGTTCTCGAAGCTACCAGCATGAGTTTGATCAAACTGCTGGAGGCAGTGGAAGACAGGAGTGCCTGGCGTGCTCTGGTCCAGGGGGTCACAAAGAGTCGGACACGACTAAACAACAACATTAATGCAATAAAATAATACAAATCAGGCCGGTAAGAAGGGCCCCATTTTAGATGGCTGCACTCTATTGTTATATTATTATCAGGCCTTTTCAGTGGCAGCACCGCGGTCATGTAACTTCCTCGCCGTCAAAGTTGACCTGCCATGAAATTTGATGCTGTTCAGACACTGGGTAAAACGAATCATGTTTTCCTAGTTTTTAATGGGTTGTCAAATTGCTCTTAGCGGTTCTCAGCGATCTGACAGCATTTAAAGATTCCCTTGCTGCTGAAACGTACTGTTTTAAATCGGTCTAATAGTTTTAGCTTTTGCCAATTGTTTTATTGCGATTGTTCCCAGTTAAGCTTTTGTACGCTATCTTGCTTCTGTACCCAAAAGGTGGCACAATTATTTTTTTTAAAGTAATAATAATAAAAGGATGTTTTGTACAGGGGCTGCAGTATTTCCCTCTCCCTGCTGGAACAGCCTTGCCTAAATATCCTCGCATTTCTGCTATCTGTTTCTATACCCAGGATGGGGATAAAAGAGCATTCCCTTTTTACGCTTGTATCACTGCAGGCAGAAAAGGCTTTACGCCACTAATCTCGAGCAGAAGCCACACAGCAGAGATTTAGAAGGAGCCGCCGGAGAATTTATCAGCCGCGAGATGCCAGATTGCATAATGCTGTGGCATGTTTCACGTTACGAAAGACACACCGAGATTTGCAGGGTGTCTAGGATATGACAGCCACGGGGAGAGGACTGTTTGCTTCTTAGCTGGTACAACCCAGACTTCCTTAAGGCCACGAAGGGAGTAATTTTTGGGTCAGGCGAGAAAATAAAGTCCAGATTCATAGTCCTAATATTATCTCCAATGAGAAGCACCAGGGAGAGTCTGAGTGAGGGAGGGCTCCCCTACCCTAACCCACTGCACTTGAGATCCAGTTGCAGCTCCTTTTTGCTCTGCTCTTTAGTTTTATCTTTACATCCTGGCTCCTTTTCCCTGCTTTTTGTTCTGCTTATCTGTTGGCTTTTAATATCCTTTGCATACTTTGTACAGTGGTGCCTCGCAAGACGAAAAGAATCCGTTCTGTGATTCTCTTCGTCTAGCGGTTTTTTCGTCTTGCGAAGCAAGCCCATTGACGGATTAGCGCTATTAGCGGCTTTTAGCGGCTTATCTGCTGATCGGATCAGCTGATAAGCGGCTTAGCGGCTTAGAAAAAGGGGGAGAGGGGGAAAAACCAGCAGGAACTCGCAATACATTGTCTTGCCCATAGAAGATTCGTTTTGCGAAGCACCTCCAAAACAGAAAACTCTTTCATCTAGCGAGTTTTCCGTCTTGCGAGGCATTCGTCTTGCGGGGCACCACTGTACGAATAATTTCACTCATACCTTCGTACAGCGCCCTGGAATCCTTCTGACAAAGGGACGCACAGAAATATTTTAAAATACCGGTAAATAAGACTGGAACTCGTCGACAAATATACCACTTGCATTTGGACCGATAGATTTAGGTACATACCCAGGAATTCTGTGTGCATTTACAAGGCATTAAGAGTTCCCCAGCCCCACCATGCTTGCAACATTGCAAATGTGACAATTGAAAGGCACACCCACCCACCCACAAGCTCAGGGGGCGTGAAGGATTGGTTTCAAATATAAAGTGCTTCTCGAAATTCCAGTTCAGAAAAATAAAAGAGCCATGAGCATTAAAGCACCCAGCCCTCTCCCTGCTTAAACCAAGCCCCTAAACTTGACAGACCAAAAGCTCTTGCAGCCTCCACAAAGAGTGCCACTCCTGGGGAAGATCCAACAAGTTGTACTTTTCATAGAATAGTGGAGTTGGAAGCGACCCTGAGGATCATCTAGTCCAACCCCCTGCGATGAAGAAATATGCCGTCATCCCATACAGGAATCGAACTTGCAGCCTCAGCGTTATCAACCCCACGCTCTAAGCAATTGAGCCACCCAGGCTTTTGCAGCGTGACTGACAAGAAATGGCGCTCTCCAAGTGGCTTCACCTTGGGCTGCCTTCGGACTGTCACAATTTTGTGGGAGAAATGCAAGCAAACACCATGAATTTAGCTTTGGGCAATGAAAGGGGATGAAAGCACTCTGCGCACCCCCTGGCACAACAAATCCACTTTAAAACAGAAGCTGGCTTTTAAATGTTAGCAAAGTGCCTTAACTCCCAAACCTAGATTTTGTGCATGGCCAGACAAGGGTTGCGAGACAGCATCTGAAAAAGCAGAGACATCACCTTGCCAACAAAGGCCTGTATAGCTAAAGCTATGGTTTTCCCAGTAGTGATGTATGGAAGTGAGAGCTGGACCATAAAGAAGGCTGATCGCTGAAGAATGGATGCTTTTGAATTCTGGTGCTGGAGGAGACTCTTGAGAGCCCCATGGACTGCAAGAACAAACCTCATGAGAAGAGAAGACTCCCTGGAAAAGACCCTGATGTTGGGAAAGATGGAGGGCACAAGGAGAAGGGGATGACAGAGGAAGAGATGGTGGGACAGTGTTCTCAAAGCTACCAGCATGAGTTTGACCAAACTGGGGGAGGCAGTGGAAGACAGGAGGGCCTGGCGTGCTCTGGTCCATGGGGTCACGAAGAGTCAGACACAGCTAAACAACAACAGTAAATCTTAATAAACAGAGGAATCTGCCTGCTTGTGTGCCAGAGCAATAGCTGAGTATCCTGCACCGTGGAATAATAATAATAATAATAATAATTATTATTATTATTATTATTATTATTATTATTATTATTATTATTATTATTAATACCCCACCCATCTGGCTGGGCTTCCCCAGCCACTCTGGGCGGCTTCCAACAAAATATTAAAATACAGTAATGCATCAAATATTAAAAGCTTCCAACAGGTGGCTAGTAGTCACCGACAATGCTCCCTTCCATGAATTTGTTTAATCCTCTTTTAAAGGCATCCAACTTGGTGACCGCCAACTGTCTCCTGTGGCAGGGAGTTCCATAGTTTAACAACGCACTGCGTAAAGCAGTCCTTTTTCCCCATCTGTCCTGAATCTTCCAGCCTTCTTCTATTGGATGCCCACGAGTTCCAGTGTTGCAAAAGAGGGAGAAATATTTTTCTACATGCCATGCATGTTCTCGAAGCGACCAGCATGAGTTTGACCAAACTGCGGGAGGCAGTGGAAGACAGGAGTGCCTGGCGTGCTCTGGTCCATGGGGTCACGAAGAGTCGGACACGACTAAACGACGACAACAACAGCAACAACATATAGGCAGGCCTGCACTTCTCAACCACTGCTGTTAACATATGCAGCTGAGAACACCCCCGGTTTTTGTTGGCCAAAGGAAAAGACTACTGCCGCAACTCCACCCTAGACAGAAATGTGCCCCTTCTCCAGAGTTCCGCCTTGCGGATCCTTTCCTTCAAGTTACCCAAAGTCAACCTTGAAGAAGAGATTTGCCAAGTAACTGAGTTTTGATTTATGACTGTTGAATTACAGCAATTACTTATTGATGTGGGAAACCTGGTTCACCCGATGACCACAAAATCTGTTTTCGAAAAATAGGTGCCTTTTTTGAAAGTTCAGTTTTTTAATAGAGACAGTGACCGTTTTCGGTGTGTCTGATAGGTGTGTGGCAAGGGACGCGGGTGGCGCTGTGGTCTAAACCACTGAGCCTCGTGGGCTTTCCGACTGGAAGGTCGGCAGTTCAAATCCCCACGACGGGGTGAGCTCCCGTTGCCCTGTCCCAGCTCCTGCCAACCTAGCAGTTCGAAAGCACACCAGTGCAAGTAGATAAATAGATACTGCTGCGGCAGGAAGGTAACTGGCATTTGTATGCGCTCTGATTTCTGTCACAGTGTTCTGTTGCGCCAGAAGCGGTTTAGTCATGCCGGCCACATGAACCAGAAAGCTGTATGTGGACAAACGCCGGCTCCCTTGGCCTGAAAGCGAGATGAGCGCCACAACCCCATAGTCGCCTTTGACTGGACTTAACCGTCCAGGGGTCCTTTACCTTTACCGTATGTGTGTGGCACACCATACCTGGAAGTGACCCCAAAACATCACAAAAAGGGGTGGAATGGGGTCTTTGCAGGCTATACGCAATTTCAATTAAACGTGTGGTGCTTTGGAAGATAAAGCCCACTCCATCGCTCCGTCAACAAAAGTCAAGCTGAGACTCCAAACAATGGCACTGTGTTCTGCTGGTTGCTCTCCTGCACCGCACAGACTGGATGCGCTGCAGAAGAAATGCCTTTGCCCATTACCGCTGTGTGTCTGATTTCACCGCTTGCAAAACTCCCCATGGCACCAGCAGAAGTAGCGATGAGCATCTGCAAGAAGTGCCACACTTTCAAGACTCGGGAAGCGACTGTATTGCTCCGCTGAGCACCTGGCAGGACACAGCTGAAGTGCAGCATTCTGTTCTGGGAGCCGCATTTCAAAGGAACAAGCTGGAAATGATTTTGGGAGACGACTACATGGAATTGGCAGAAATGACTGGCAGAATCCGAGACCAGGGAGAAGAGATAGTGAAAGAAGACTGGAAGAAATTTAAAGACTATTTACAGAAATATTGTAAAATTAATGAATGCTAGAAGGATGTTGGATAGAAACTAAGGGGTTTCCAGCTGTAATGCTTTAGGAGATACGAAAAAAAAAGGTTTTCAAATGGGTAAAAGCTTAATGGTAAGGATTTGCTGAACTAACAAATTGAAGTGGAATACAAAGAAGGGAGGTATGAGGAGGTCTGGGGAAATAAGTGTAAGGAAGATATGTTATGGAAAAATATTTGTTTTTTAACTGTTTTTATGTTGTATTTTGTTGTTTTTTTGTTTTTCATTTTCATTGTTATATTTTTTAAAAAAACTTTAATAAATATCTTTTTTTAAAAAAAGGAAATGATTTTGGGAGAAAGCAGTGGAAGATGACGTTTGTATTAAGGACCAAAGCCCAACGCTGTAACGATAGGCTGAAGGACCTGGGTACATTCGTCCTAGAGGAATGGATATTAAGGGAGGGAGTTGCTGACAGCTCCGAAATATTAGAAAGATCTCAGGGACTGGACTGGCAAGCATCCATGGGTTTGAAGTACTGGGCGAGGGAAGAGAAAACCTAATGGTAAAAAGCTAAACCAGGCTACCAAGGGAGTTTGTTGAATCTACTGCCTCTGAGGTTCCCAGGCAAATTTGGGATGTGCAAGGGAGGGATGTTTTGAGCTTCACAATAGTGTTAACCAGAAAATCCCTCTGGCTCCCCAAAGCTATACAAAGCTATTGTTCTACCCATGTGAAAAAACCCATAATGGCTGATGATAATGGAGGGGAGAGCCACCATTTATACGTTCATGTTCCCAATGCTTCTGGCACTCTGTAGGAGAAAGAACTTGCGACATTTTAAAAGCACAGGTAGTCTCCATATTTGCAGTCTACTCGATAGCCTCCTCCACCAGGTCTTTTCCACAGGTTGGTCCCTGTTTCGTTCCTCACGAGGAGCTTATGCCCACTAGTGTGGGGCAGCAGCTAAAACCAAGGTATGGCGCAGTGCAGCGGTTTCTAAAGTGGACAGCACTGTCCCCCTGGAGGGTGGTGGGATTATTGGGGCGGGGGGGACGGGACTAAGAGGCAGGGGGGCACTGAAGATGTAAACGGCTATCAGACTTTGGAAAACTGCTATCCCTGGATCACATTCATCAAGTTTTGCTGACTTAATTAAACTGAATAGTTTTTTAAAAAATATTTTATTAAGGATTTTCTTGTTTTACAGAAGTAAGTGTAATGCCTCATATTTTTTTCCATGTAACATTTTTACAAGTCTGTTTCATTTGTTGAGACATTAGGGGGAGAAGGGAAAAAAAGGGGGGAAGGGGGGTGGAGGGAGGGAAGATGGATGGGGGTTGGGTCGGGTGGCGATGTTATAATAGGATTTTGAATCAATGCGTAATTTATTGATGCTTCTTCCAAATTGTGTTGTGTTATTATCTTCCTTAGTGAGCTGTGCTTTTTGTAGGGCAGAGTAGGGGGCACTGAGAATGAGTTTAGACAGGGGCCAGCAAACTTTTTCAGCAGGGGGCCGGTCCACTGTCTCTCAGACCATGTGGTGGGCCGGACTATATTTTGAAGGGGGGGGAATGAACAAATTCCTATGCCCCACAAATAACCCACAGATGCATTTTAAATAAAAGCATACATTCTACTCATGTAAAAACATGCTGATTCCCAGACCGTCCGCGGGCCGGATTGAGAAGGCTATTGGGTCGCATCCGGCCCCCGGGCCTTAGGTTGCCTACCCCTGAGTTTAGGAATCGAAGGGGGAGGCCACCCCCCCAAAAAAAATTGGGAACCGCTGGTCTAAAAGAAAAAAATTGTATAAGCATCGGTCCTCCATCTCTCTCCATAACCATATACAGTGGTACCTCAGGTTAAGTACTTAATTCATTCCAGAGGCCCGTTCTTAACCTGAAATTGTTCTTAACCTGAAGCACCACTTTAGCTAATGGGGCCTCCTGCTGCTGCCGCGCCACCAGAGCACGATTTCTGTTCTCATCCTGAAGCAAAGTTCTTAACCTGAAGCACTATTTCTGGGTTAGCGGAGTCTGTAACCTGAAGCGTATGTAACCTGAAGCGTATGTAACCCGAGGTACCACTGTACTAAATAAATGGGGCCACAGTGACAAGACATGCTGTAAGAACCATGTACAACGCCAAGCATGGATGACCCGGCCAATACAACAACAGCTAAACTTCCCGCCTTGATTTTTTTTTTATCCCCAGGGATCAAAAGCATTCTCTCGGTGGACCTGCAACACACAGGGCTGGTTTGCCCAGCAGCGGTAACAAATGCGCCCGAAACAGAATGGTGCAAGACCTGCTTGCTGTTTTGGAGAAAACAGACCAGGGTGAACTAGATAGAGCTGGCAGCTTTTACGTTTATTTTAAGAAGTATGCTTGAGTCACAGGTGGGGGTTTTGTTGTTTCTTAAAAAGGGGGGGGGGGAGAAAGGAAGGAGCCTGTGCCTCCATTAACAAGCTCTTTGCCCTCCAAAGGGGGGTGGCGTGGTCTCTAAACCACAGCTTAATAGAACAAAATAAACAGCAGAAGAGATTTAAGAACCACACGTTTGGAGCCAGTCGAGAGCTGCCAAAAGGGTGGCTAATTTCGCAGCTCCATCTAGCAGCTATCTCAGCCCATTAGCCTTTCATTTCTGCCTCGCACCTCAGACTTTAAGTAAGAACCCATCAGCAAATCATTAAAGGGCTTTATCCAAGGCTCTCCTAATAGAGCTCTAATACCAGCTGGCACTGAGCAGAAAGCTAATTTCATATAATGGTCTTCCAGACGAGGCACAAAAGGCAGGCAATGCCCAGGTGACAAGACGTTCTTGCCTTTTAAAAAAATTAGACCTCTGTACTCTCCTGGCAGGTGTGGGGAGAAAAACGTGCCAACCTACTCGTGTGCACAGCATGCCCCAGTTGGCCTTTAAAAATATCTTTTTTACATATATATATATTTTTTAAAAACCCTGTGCCAACTCTGCACAGATCTTTCCCCATGAATCCCAGGCAGAAAGGAACAGCCGTCATTTGCACAATAACATAGTCAACGAAAGGAAGCCACAACCCAACCAATTGATTGATTGATCAATTGATTGATTCATCTATTGCATCTATATCCCACCTTTTCCATGGGTGGCGCTGTGGGTTAAACCACAGAGCCTAGGGCTTGCCGATCAGAAGATTCGAACTGCTGACCTTCTGATCGGCAAGTCCTAGGCTCTGTGGTTTAACCCACAGCGCCACCCGCGTTCCAATCTGGAACTGAAGATTGTTCAATTATAGTATCATAAGGCATTTAGCCTGCACTTATTACTGCTCAGAGGGTTGTTGTTTTTTAAACTGAACGTCAACATCTTATTTCACACACTGCTTCTTCAGAAGCTACAGAGGAAGACTTGTTTTACCACTTTGGGCTCACTTCCTACAGGTAGGTTAGGGGGAACTTATATCAGTATTTAGGGACACGGGTGGCGCTGTGGGTTAAACCACAGAGGCTAGGACTTGCCGATCAGAAGGTCAGCGGTTCGAATCCCCGGGACGGGGTGAGCTCCCGTTGCTGGGTTCCAGCTCCTGCCAACCTAGCAGTTCAAAAGCACATCAAAGTGTGGATTCAAACCGCCGACCTGATCAGCAAGCCCAAGAGGCTCAGTGGTTTAGACCACAGCGCCACTCACCAGCCTACTGCTGCACACCAGTTGTGGCTCCTGGGCATACCGTATTTTTCGTTCTATAGGACGCACATTTCCCTCTCCAAAAATTAAGGGGAAATGTGTGCGCGTCCTATAGAGCGAATGCAGGCTGCGCCGCTAAGCCCAAAGCCAGAACAGGAAGACGGAGCGCTGCAAGAAGAAGAAGAAGAAGAGTTTGGATTTGATATCCCGCCTTTCACTCCCTTTAGGGAGTCTCAAAGCGGCTAACATTCTCCTTTCCCTTCCTCCCCCACAACAAACACTCTGTGAGGTGAGTGGGGCTGAGAGACTTCAAAGAAGTATGACTGGCCCAAGGTCACCCAGCAGCTGCAGGTGGAGGAGCAGAGACGCGAACCCGGTTCCCCAGATTAGGAGTCTACCGCTCTTAACCACTACACCACACTGGCTCTCCATCTCGCTGCTCTAGCTTGGGGACGGTGCCTTCACCCCGCTGTCCTGCAGAAGCTAGCAAGGCTGTTCCCAAGACAGAACAGCGAGACGGAGGGCTCCATCTCGCTGCTCTAGCTTGGGGACGGCTGCGCGCAAACCTCTGCAGGGCAGCGGGGCGCTGCGCTCCAAAGGCTTCAGGGATCTTTGAGGCTGGCGGTGGGGGAAAGCAGCGCTTCCCCCCACCACCAGCCCCACAAGCTCTGGTCAATGTACCTTGAACGCACCTTGTTTTAGAGGGGGAGAACAAGAAAAAAAAATTTCCCTGTTCTCCCCCTCCTATGTTCCGGTGCATCCTATGGTCCGGTGCGTCCAATGGAGCGAAAAATACGGTATGTCTTCTATGCTCAAACCTTGAACACGGGAAGCTTTAAGTGAGAAGAACGTATCTGACAATGCACTAGTGCATTTCATCCTTCCCTGATGGATTCCCTACCACTCCCAGGCTGCCACGTAGGGCGATACAACACCGGTGTTTGAAATTAGCCAGGAGCCAGGCGCCAGGCACATTTTGCACCTGGTTTTCAACCACTTGCGACCAAGTGAAGATGCCTGGGCGCCAGGATGGTAACTGAGGTCTCCACCATCTGGAGCTGCGTGCCTGGGAATCCATGGATCTTGACTTTTCACATACTAGCAGCATGTCCTGTAGAATCCTATCCATTCTGTTTTTATCTACGCAATCGGAATGAATTTCAGGAACCAAAAAGTCGTATTGAACAATACAACTTTTGAGCCGCCCAAAAGGGCAACCAGACCTTCCACTTTAGTGGCTGTAACCCTGGTTTCAGGAGCCATTTGGCACCTGGCTTATATTTCTGAGTTTGCAACACTGCACAACACAGATCAGTAAAGCACGACAGTAGATGCCATCTGCGAGCTACTGGGTCCGTTTCAAAACGTTGATACTAATCTACAAAGCCCTGACCAGCTTGGGACTCAAATACTTAAAAGAGCATAGGGGACACCCTGCTTGTGGTCCCCTCTATGGGTATTGTCTGTGGGGCAGTGGTACAAGGCAGGGCCTTCTTGGTGGTGGCTCCCTGTCTCTGGAATTCCCTCTCTATGCAAATTCAGTTGTTCCCAATGTTGCTATCGTTTCAGCGCTGACTTTAAAACCCTTTGTTTGCTCAGGAGTTTTCGGATCATGACTGGAGCAGGGCTGAGTGGTTAAGTTATTGCTGCCTGCTACATTATATTTTTGTCGTTCTTGTAAATGGATGTGGATTTTAATTAGCGCTTTTATGTTGGCTGCGTTTTATGGCCGTCGTTAGCTGCCCTAGACTCCTAGGAGAGGAGGGTGGGATATAAAAAATAAAAGTAAACAAAAACAGCTACAGCTGCCCCCTCCTCGCTTTTGAGGGGTCCGTGGGCAGGGGACGGCCAGTCTCAGGATTCTAACTGCAGAACTCAAGAGCGGCCGCAGATCACATTTGGTTCGCTTGGCAAAGCTGCACTGACTTATGTACCAGCATGGGAATTGTCAAGCTCTGGTAATTAAGAAAACGTTTTGATAAGCTTTTCAGTTTTATGAGGGCAGCCATAAAAACCTCCTCCAGACAAGGAGATACAGCAGCAGTTGTGCTGGCGAAGGAGCAAAGTAGTCTGGGGTGGGGTGGGGTGGGGTGGGGCGGGGCGGGGGGGGCGTCTTTTTCAAGGATGAGGGGACCTCTTTAGCAAACCGTGCAGCACCCAGATAGAGGAAGCAGCGTGCAGGCAGCCCTGTTTAGGGAAGCATTT
Organism: Podarcis liolepis; assembly: GCF_965112155.1. Classification (NCBI taxonomy): domain Eukaryota; kingdom Metazoa; phylum Chordata; class Lepidosauria; order Squamata; family Lacertidae; genus Podarcis; species Podarcis liolepis. The sequence continues at coordinate 121,182,021 of NC_139557.1, forward strand.
AATGTTTAAAAGACTATTGTACTTTAATATTCTGTTGGAAGCCGCCCAGAGTAGCAGTAGTAATAATGATAACAAATAATAATAATAATAATAATAATAATAATAATAATAATAATAATAATAATAATAATAATTTATTATTTATACCCCGCCCATCTGGGCTGGGTTTCCCCAGCCACTCTGGGCGGCTTCCAAAAGAATATTAAAATACTATGATACATCAAACATTAAAAGCTTCCCGAAACAGGGCTGCCTTCAGATGTCTTCTAAAAGTCTGGTAGTTGTTGTTCTCTTTGACATCTGGTGGGAGGGCGTTCCACAGGGAGGGCGCCACTACCGAGAAGGCCCTCTGCCTGGTTCCCTGTAACTTGGCTTCTTGCAGTGAGGGAACCGCCAGAAGGCCCTCGGCGCTGGACCTCAGTGTCCGGGCTGAACAATGGGGGTGGAGACGCTCCTTCAGGTATACTGGACCGAGGCCGTTTAGGGCTTTAAAGGTCAGCACCAACACTTTGAATTGTGCTCGGAAACGTACTGGGAGCCAGTGTAGGTCTTTAAAGACCAGTGTTATGTGGTCTCGGCGGCCGCTCCCAGTCACCAGTCTAGCTGCCGCATTCTGGATTAGTTGTAGTTTCCGAGTCACCTTCAAAGGTAGCCCCACGTAGAGTGCATTGCAGTAGTCCAAGCAGGAGATAACCAGAGCATGCACCACTCTGGCGAGACAGTCCGCAGGCAGATAGGGTCTCATCCTGCGTACCAGATGGAGCTGGTAAACAGCTGCCCTGGACACAGATTTGACCTGTGCCTCCATGGACAGCTGTGAGTCCAGAATGACTCCCAGGCTGCGCACCTGGTCCTTCAGGGGCACAGTTACCCCATTCAGGATCAGGGAGTCCTCCACACCTGCCCGCCTCCTGTCGCCCCAAAACAGTACTTCTGTCTTGTCAGGATTCAGCCTCAATCTGTTAGCCTCCATCCATCCTCCAACCGCCTCCAGGCACTCGCACAGGACCTTCACCGCCTTCACTGGTTCTGATTTGAGAGAGAGGTAGAGCTGGGTATCATCCGCATACTGATGAACACCCAGCCCAAACTGAGTAGCTGGGGAAACCCAGCCAGATGGGCGGGGGTATAAATAATAAATTATTATTATTATCTGCGTGGGCTCATCTGCGGGGACTGGCAGGGGAAGGACACCACTCTGCAGGCTCTGGTTTCCAACACAGAAGTCTAAAGACCAGCTTCAACTGGTTAGCATGGGGTGGGAAACCCAAGGGCTGACACCCCCCCCCACCCAATCTGCCTGTACATCCACCTGCTTGGGTACCACTGAGGTCCAGCTTCCTGACAGTCCTTGTCCACGCCCTCCGTGAGTGCTTTGGCCTCGCTAGTGTGCGTCCTTGAACAGTAATAGATTTACACAAATTATGCATGAAGTTTACAGTATGCACAGAATGGAGAAAATGGACAGAGAAATGTTTTTCCTTCCCTTCTTGTAAAACTATAACTTGTTGTCATCCACAGAAGCTGAACACTGGGAAACTCAAGGCGGATAAAAGGACGTCCTTCTTGACGCAGTGGCAGGGATAAACTACGGAACTCATTGCCACAGGAGGCAGCGATGGACACCAACCTGGGCGGCTTTAAAAGAGAGTTAGACAATTTGAGGGGTTGGGCTTTGCTCTGCTTCATAGCTGGAGGCAGCATTGCCAGTTGCTGGAAACTACAGGAAGGTATGAGTGCTCAAATCCTGCTTGCAGGTTTTTGCCTGGTCAGCCACTGGGAGAACAGGATGCTGGCCTAGATGCCCCATTGGCCTGATCCAGCGGACTCTGCTTATGATCTCATGATAGCAACCCCTGTTGACATTTCCATTCCACCTTAAGGAATAGGCATGAGATTGTTGCATGTCACATGTCTGTTTACATTCCAGCACATTCTGCTGGGAACTTCCGTTTCTGTATAGCTTTTGCTGTTCTCTCCGAGACGACATGAGAAAGAGAGACAACATGTTTCTTTGTTCTGATTTATGTTTAATAAATCTGTAGCTGTAGCATGACTTCGCCACACGCCTCACGCCTACTTCTGTGTGCACAGTAAAGGTAAAGGGACCCCTGACCATTAGGTCCAGTCACGAACGACTCTGGGGTTGCGGTGCTCATCTCGCTTTACTGGCTAAGGGAGCCGGCGTACAGTTTCCGGGTCATGTGGCCAGCATGACTAAGCCGCTTCTGGCGAACCAGAGCAGCACACGGAAATGCCGTTTACCTTCCCACTGGAGCAGTACCTATTTATCTACTTGCACTTTGTACTTTCGAACTGCTAGGTTGGCAGGAGCTGGGACCGAACAACGGGAGCTCACCCTGTTGCAGGGATTAGAACTGCTGAACTGCCGATCAGCAAGTCCTTGGCTCTGTGGTTTAACCCACAGCACCACCTGCGTCCCTGTGCACAGTACACTCTGCTAATTTCGTGCCCTGGCTTTTGAAGTCCGGGTCACTGATCTACGTCGGAGCATGGGCCAGTGAATGGAGACGTCCGAGCTGGGCTTGCCAGCTGGCCTCCCAGCCCTCTGCATGTCGACATGCTTATTTGGAGAGAGGAGTATGTGTGCAAATCCATGTGTGAACCTCTAACTTCTGTTTGGCTGCAGCGCAGCTTAGTGTACAACAGGTAAGAGTGATATTCATTGATCTGCCGACTTTTGCCCACCACTAGGTCTCCAGTAAGGAAATCAGCCCTGAGTGCTCACTGGAAGGACAGATCCTGAAGCTGAGGCTCCAATATTCTGGCCACCTCATGAGAAGAGAAGACTTCCTGGAAAAGACCCTGATGTTGGGAAAGATGGAGGGCCCAAGGAGAAGGGGACGACAGAGGATGAGATGGTGGGACAGTGTTCTCGAAGCTACCAGCATGAGTTTGACCAAACTGCGGGAGGCAGTGGAAGACAGGAGTGCCTGACGTGCTCTGGTCCAGGGGGTCACCAAGAGGCGGACATGACAAAACAACTAAACAACAACAAAAGGTCCCCAGTTGTCAGGCTGGCTCTGGACCTCAGAGGCTTCAGTTTGGACCACTTTGCAAGGAAGCTGGCTTGAGGTCTGATGAGGAAAAGCAGCTGAACATTAGTCACCATCAATTGAGTTGACATCTCAAGCCATATGCGTAGGAAGTGGCCTTCTGCGATGTAAATCCAATCCGCCATCTGCAGGACAGACGGCCCATTACTCTGGGCCCATGATATGGGTCCAAAAATCCAATCACGATGGCCAAGGAGTGACTACGCCAATTGAAGAAACAAAAGGAAATCCTGTCAGGGTGGAGAGATCCACCCTAACCTGCCAGGAACTACGTAACTATGGTTAAGAATGGGCTGATACCTCCCTGATCCAATCAATGTTGAAAATTGCTTTGAAGCTTTGATCAAAAGAATATAAAGATTGAGTTCCTCAGGCTGCTTTGGGTTCAAGTCCCTCAAATCGGCTCTCCCTGAAATGGCTTTTTGAGTCAATTTTGCTGCCAGCCAAAACTCAGGGATCTGAGTCTCCGGGTGTCCTCTGGGTCTCCAACTTGCTGCAGCCAGAGTGCTTTCGAGAACTCTGCTTTAGTTCCTGCTTTCCCTGGCACCCTGCTAGCTGAAGCAGAAATCTTTATTCCAGCCATCAAGCAGTCTTTCCCGAGGTTCCCTCTTGCTTGTTGCCTTTACTGTTTCCCTGCCCAACCCAAGTTTCTTTCTTTTTTTAAAAAAATAAATAAATAAATTTATTTGGTTTTTCAAATCAGAGTTTTACAATCACATGTACAACATAAAAACAAGATTCCAAATAATCTTCTGGACTTCCTTCCTCCCCTTCGTGGATCCTATTACAGTGGTACCTCTGGTTAAGAACTTAATTCATTCCGGAGGTCCGTTCTTAACCTGAAACTGTTCTTAACCTGAGGTACCACTTTAGCTAATGGGGCCGCCACCACCACGTGATTTCTGTTCTCATCCTGAAGCAAAGTTCTTAACCTGAGGTACTATTTCTGGGTTAGCGGAGTCTGGAACCTGAAGCGTTTGTAACCCGAGGTACCACTGTATTAATCATTTTCTCCTGCATCTTTTATAATAATCCAAATCTTTCCCATGTCCGTTGTATCCAAAATGCACTCCTAACCCAAGTTTCAACATGGCCAAGTTCTGCTTCTCCAGGACAGCCCACGAGGGCTTGGAAAGGTGCCAATTTCCTCCCTGTTCTACCTTAAAGGTAAAGGGACCCCTGACCATTAGGTCCAGTCATGGCCGACTCTGGGGTTGCAGCGCTCAACTCGCTTTATTGGCCAAGGGAGCTGGCGTACAGCTTCCGGGTCATGTGGCCAGCATGACTAAGCCGCTTCTGGCGAATCAGAGCAGCGCATGGAAACGCCGTTTACCTTCCTGCTGGAGCGGTACCTATTTATCTACTTGCACTTTGACATGCTTTCAAACTGCTAGCTTGGCAGGAGCAGGGACTGAGCAATGGGAGCTCACCCCATTGCGGGGATTTGAACTTCTGACCTTCTGATCGGCAAGTCCTAGGCTCTGTGGTTTAACCCACAGTGCCACCCGCGTCCCTTCTACCTTACGGATGTACGTTTCCTACAAATTGTGGCCTCCACATCTGTTCCATCTTCCTACTGTGTGTGTGTGTGTGTGTTTTAGAAACCACTCTGTTCCTCCCTGCCCTGCTGCAATTGCCTTAGGCATAGGCTGCCGGGTGAGCCCAGAGCCAGCCACAAACAGCGCTCCCTCTCTTAGACGTGGCCTGAGTTTCCATTTATTAGTCTTCATTCAACTCTAGGCCTGATTAGCTGTGAAGGCAGGAAGCAGGATTGTGCTGGGGAGACGGGTGGATTACTTGCCATAGCAATGCGTCAGGGAGGCATATGAAGCAACAGTCTTTTCAAGCCCTCATTTATGCAAACGCAAGGGTTAGAATCTAGCTCGCTGAACGCTCAAGCCAAATTCTGTGTTTCGGTCCTGCCAACCGAATGGAAGGCACCTAGGATTCCCCCAGGTAAACAGACAATCTCTACAAGGCACAGGTAAAATCCACATCCGTCCAGCAGAAGGCAGCAACTTGCACGTGACTATTGGGCCCACCGCATGCCAAAAGCTACATTCCAGAGAGCAAGAAGTAATGAAGGCTATTAACTTTGTACAAGCTTCACAGGGCAACAATCTAAATCACATAATGTTCCAGCAACAGGCAATTCAATCGTTCCAAATGAGCAGTCGGCTGAACAATGGCAGTGTTGTGGGAAAACACAGACAGGGAAAACCAAAAATCAATAGGCTCCAATTATGAACTCTAGTAAAAGTGGAGTTTAAAGGGGGAGAGAACCAACTTTCCCCTCCCCCTAGTCACTTCGCGTGCACCTTAAATCTACGGACAGCTTGGTCTGTTGCTGCTGCTGCCGCCTCCGTAGCTGTTCCAAATCACGGTGACTTCTCAGTCATGGAATCCTAACTTCTCAGACTGAAGTGATAACAACAGAAGGATGCTAAGAATGCCAGTCGAAGGGATATACCGTATTTTTTGCTCTATAACACGCACCCGACCATAACACGCATGCAGTTTTTAGAGGAGGAAAACAAACAAAAAAATATTCTAAACGAAACAGTGGATGTATGATTTTTGTGGTTCATGCTGTGGCCACAGACATGTGATCTGACAGTGAGTTTGGAGTAGCCCAATGCAAAAATCCTGAGGATCCATGTGGATCCGTGCTTTGTAACCACGTTTTAAGTGGGGAGGGAAGGAAAAGCACTCAAGGGACAAGGAGCACACGTGGGGTGTGTGGAGAAGGATGCTGCTAATAATGCAGAAGAGGGGTTTAAGCGGAGAAGAAGCACGCGTGGGGTGGGTGGAGAAGGATGCTGCTAATAATGCAGAAGAGGGGTTATATGGGGAGAAGGCTCCTCTCCTCTCCTGCTTTGCTCCTTTAAAGCAAGCAGGCTCTGCTTTTCTCCCTCCTCCCCACTCATCCCGGCTTAGTGAGCTGAAAAACTTTGCTGCTATGTAGCGAGCTGAGTGGGGAGGAGAGAGGGACAGAGAGCCTGCTTGCTTTAAAGGAACCAACCGGACAGGAGCCGCTTACACTCGTGTAAGCGGCTCCTCTCTTCTCCCGCTTTGCTCCTTTAAAGCAAGCAGGCTCTCTGTCCCTCTCTCCTTCCCACTCAGCAGCTCTTCTCCCGCTTTGCTGTTTCAAAGCGAGCCACGGAGGAGGGAAGGAAGGGGAACCATGGATCCTCTGCTCACGACTGCAGCAGATCCCCCCCGCCACCCGTAGGCATTCCCTCCATAACACGCACAGACATTTCCCCTTACTTTCTAGGAGGAAAAAGTGAGTGTTATGGTGCAAAAAATACGGTACATGCACACATCGAATAAGGGCAAAACCAGGCAGCAATTCTGCTGGATCTAAGGCAGGGGAATCTGCTCTTGTGGTCATGTTCTGCTCACTGGTTTCCACAGGCACCTGGTCAGCCACTGGGAGAACAGGGTGCTGGACAAGATTGGGTGTCAGGTGTGAGTGCAGGAGCCAGAATCTGTGACCAATAGGACTCTGCAGGACTGGGGCCTTCCTAAGTTTTTTCTGAAGAGGCAAGCTGCGGCTTCACAGGTGAGGCCGATTGGTAACTCACAGCACCTGGTGGTAAGAGCCGGGAAGGGATATAAGGTCAGCATTTCCCTTTGGCTCTTTGCCACAGCAACACGCTTCCCGCCTTGGGCTTCTTGCTTCCTGATCCTTGAACCTCGGCTTCTTGACGCCTTGCTTCCTGATCCTCGGACCCTTGACTTCGTGACTCCTTGCTCCTTGACCCTCGGACCCCTGACTTCGTGACTCCTTGCTCCTTGACCCTCGGACACTTGACTTCTTGACTCCCTGCTTCGATCCTCGGACCCCTGATTTCGTGACTCCTTGCTTCCTGACCCTCGGACCCCTGACTTCGTGACTCCTTGCTTCCTGACCCTCGGACCCCTGACTTCGTGACTCCTTGCTTCCTGACCCTCGGACCCCTGACTTCGTGACTCCTTGCTTCCTGACCCTCGGACCCCTGACTTCGTGACTCCTTGCTTCCTGACCCTCAGACCCCTGACTTCATGACTCCTTGCTTCCTGACCCTCAGACCCCTGACTTCATGACTCCTTGCTTCCTGACCCTCGGACCCTTGACTTCGTGACTCCTTGCTTCCTGACCCTTGGACCCTTGACTTAACCCTTGGACCCCTGACTTCGTGACTCCTTGCTTCCTGACCCTCGGACCCTTGACTTCGTGACTCCTTGCTCCTTGACCCTCTGACACTTGACTTCTTGACTCCCTGCTTCGATCCTCAGACCCCTGACTTCGTGACTCCTTGCATCCTGACCCTCGGACCCCTGACTTCGTGACTCCTTGCTTCCTGACCCTCGGACCCTTGACTTCGTGACTCCTTGCTCCTTGACCCTCTGACACTTGACTTCTTGACTCCCTGCTTCGATCCTCGGACCCCTGACTTCGTGACTCCTTGCATCCTGACCCTCGGACCCCTGACTTCGTGACTCCTTGCTTCCTGACCCTCGGACCCCTGATTTCGTGACTCCTTGCTTCCTGACCCTCGGACCCCTGACTTCGTGACTCATTGCTTCCTGACCCTCGGACCCCTGACTTCGTGACTCATTGCTTCCTGACCCTCAGACCCCTGACTTCGTGACTCCTTGCTTCCTGACCCTCGGACCCCTGACTTCGTGACTCCTTGCTTCCTGACCCTCGGACCCCTGACTTCGTGACTCATTGCTTCCTGACCCTCGGACCCCTGACTTCGTGACTCATTGCTTCCTGACCCTCGGACCCCTGACTTCGTGACTCATTGCTTCCTGACCCTCAGACCCCTGACTTCGTGACTCCTTGCTTCCTGACCCTCAGACCCCTGACTTCGTGACTCCTTGCTTCCTGACCCTCGGACCCCTGACTTCGTGACTCCTTGCTTCCTGACCCTCGGACCCCTGACTTCGTGACTCATTGCTTCCTGACCCTCGGACCCCTGACTTCGTGACTCCTTGCTTCCTTTTTTAAAAAAATGTTTTTATTAGTTTTACAAATTTTTTATAGACAATACAAACAAATAAAGAAACAAACAAACATGTATAATTTCATATCCTTTTTTTCATAAACCTCAATTCTCCGACCCTCCCAAACCTCCCCTTTCTACATCCCAATTTCCAAAATTATTTCCGCAAATCCTAAACTTATTCTTATCAAATTTGTCCCTTATTTATTCTTTTCTTTTACTTAATCTTTGCCGCTGTAATCTCCTTTTTTTCTAAAACCTCAACATTTTAGCATTCATCAATTTTATAATATTTCTTAAGATAAATTTTAAATTTTTTCCAATCTTCATCCGCCGTCTCTTTCCCCTGATCACGGATTCTGCCGGTTATCTCAGCCAGTGCCATATAGTCAATCACTTTCATCTGCCATTCTTCCAAAGTGGGTAGATCTCGTGACTCCTTGCTTCCTGACCCTCAGACCCCTGACTTCGTGACTCCTTGCTTCCTGACCCTTGGACCCCTGACTTCGTGACTCCTTGCTTCCTGACCCTCAGACCCCTGACTTCGTGACTCCTTGCTTCCTGACCCTCAGACCCCTGACTTCGTGACTCCTTGCTTCCTGACCCTCGGACCCCTGACTTCGTGACTCCTTGCATCCTGACCCTCAGACCCCTGACTTCGTGACTCCTTGCTTCCTGACCCTCAGACCCCTGACTTCGTGACTCCTTGCTTCCTGATCCTCGGACCCCTGACTTCGTGACTCCTTGCTTCCTGATCCTCAGACCCCTGACTTCGTGACTCCTTGCTTCCTGACCCTCGGACCCTTGACTTAACCCTTGGACCCCTGACTTCGTGACTCCTCGCTTCCTGACCCTCGGGCTCTTGGCTTCCTGACTCCTGGCTTCTGGCCCCCCCTTCCTGCTCCTACCCCACCATCTTGCCCCCGGTCCTGACGGCCCCTGCCAGGACTTCGATCGCCCCTGAACTGGACCGTGACAATGGGCCATTGGCCTGATCCAGCAGGTTCTTCTCACATGTTCTTCTCACATGCAACAGAAAAGTACCAAGAGACTCGGAGCCAAAAGACAGGGCTCCCTCCCGCATTTTTAACAGCACTGTGGAAGAGAGGATTTCAACAGCTACAGCTTGTTTAAATCATTTGTTCTATGGAAGCAAACTTCCTTCCATCTGTCCTGAAGCTTCACACCATCAGTTTCACTTAGCGGCTCCGAGTTCTAAAGGCGAGAGAGAGCGAGGAACGGTTCTCACTGCAACCAGGTTTATAATTAAGGGCAGTGGAATCTCACAGCAGCAAACCTCACGCCTTGAGTGGAGAGGTTGAGGCAGAAGTCACGAAAACCTAATCCGAGAGTTTTGCCCTCAGGTTTGTCCTGAGTCAACGACAAGGCAGTGTCGCTTGCATTTTGGCTGTGAACCACAGGATAGAATTTTTAAAATTAACAAAACCATGTAGTTTTAATGAAAATTAACACACACAGGACGCGGGTGGCACTGTGGGTTAAACCACAGAGCCTAGGACTTGCCGATCACAAGGTCAGCGGTTCGAATCCCCGTGACAGGTTGAGTGCCCATTGCTCGGTCCCTGCTCCTGCCAACCTAGCAGTTTGAAAGCACGTCAAAGTGCAAGTAGATAAATAGGTACCAATCTGGCGGGAAGGTAAACGGCGTTTCTGTGCGCTGCTCTGGTTCGCCAGAAGCAGCTTAGTCCTGCTGGCCACATGACCTGGAAGCTGTACGCCGGCTCCCTCGGCCAATAAAGCGAGATGAGCGCCGTAGCCCCAGAGTCGGCCATGACTGGACCTAATGGTCAGGGGTCCCTTTACCTAACACACACACACACACACACACACACACACACATTACTGGGCTCCCAGAGAACACAAACCTATCTCAGTCCTTTGTCGCTGAAAAAGGAAGATAATAAAAAAATGAGTCACCTTTAGGGTTGCTCCCCTGCCTGGCAGGCCTCTTCCTCTCTACAAAGAGCTGTTTGCAAGGCTGGGTTAGAAGAATCTTACAGTTCAGTACCACCTGGCTGGCCAGTACAAGAACAGGATTAAGCAGAGGTTGGGTGGCCATCCGTCATGGATGCTTTAGCTGAGATTCCCACATTGAGGGGTTGGAATATATGACCGTTGGGTCCCTTCCAACTCTAAAGTTCTGTGATTCTATGATGTGGGGCAGGGTGAGCCTCAATTAGCCAGCTTTTCTTATGTTCTGGCAGCTGATCATTAAAAAGTGGCTGATGGATGGAAGCGGTGGCCGATAACGCAAAATGTGAGGCCATGATGGTTCGTCCCCCCCAGAAGCAGTGTGTAAAAAAGAAATATTTTGAAGATGAATATAAAACAAACAAAAAAATAGGAGGAAGTTGGCTTTGTGAAAGGGGGTGGTGTCACTGTTCTAAAGAAGCATTGGGGGGTGGGAGGTGGAGAAGGGGCTACAGGGGGCTCCAAACTGAAAACCATAATAATAATAATAAATTTTATTTATATCCCGCCCTCCCCAGCCGAAGCCGGGCTCAGAGCGGCTAACAACAGTAAAATGGCAACTCATTACCAAACTCAAAACCATGGAGAGACCTGGTCTGAACAAAGACATTGGATTCTTATCTCATTATACATGACTAAGCCATTTTTCACCTTCTCACCCCTTGCCTTTTCCTGTAAGACCTATTGCAGTCGTTAAGAGTCGTCAACAGGCTCATCTCAGCTATCTGCCAATCTCCCATTCCCACCACCCTTCTGAGTAATACCCCTCCCCACCATCTCACTATATAGAAGGATCTGGCAACTTCTGTTTCAGTGTATCTGAAGAAGTGTGCATGCACACGAAAGCTCATACCAAGAACTAACTTAGCTGGTCTCTAAGGTGCTACTGTAAGGAATTTTTTTATTTTGACTATGGCAGACCAACACGGCTACCTATCTGTAACAGTAAAATGATACAACATTCTAAGATCATTTCATTATAAAATCAGTTCAAATCAGATTAATTGCAACCATCATCATCATTTTATTTTTATGCCGCCTTTCCATAGTTGAAACTATGCTCAAAGCAGCTTGCAACATGACAAGATTTCCATAATTACAAACATAACCGAAGTCATAAACAACAAATAAAACACATCAAAACGTACACAACCAAACGGAAACAATTTCCACGTAAATCATAAGATCAAAAACGAAAGATACAACAGTAATATCAATAACAGCAACAAGCTCTCTCAACGCCCCCCCTAAACAATACTCCAGCCCAAGAATCTGTTCAACACCCTCAGCTTTTGTAGCTGGAGTCAGTCCGCACTCCACTCTCCCAGGCCAGATGGGAAAGGGCCAGCAAGGAAGGGTGAAGTTCTTCCAGCCAAGACGGTCTAATTGAAAATGTGATAGAAATTTTGAGGTCTTAGATATATGTTAAATGTTCGTAAGTGTGCCAACCAAGCACATACATAGATCAGCACAGGAAGACTGACCTGAAACCATTTTGATTCCCAAACTGACCAAATGTTTTCACTGCAAGGTTAAAGGAAAATGGAAAAGCCTCCCCATTGTCTTTTCCTTCACAAATCCTGTCTTAAGGGTACGTTTAAGATATGAATAGGGTGTGAGCCTGTGACCTGGCTCAGGAACCAAGTGTTTATCATTACAAAAGACTGGCCAGGCTCCCCAGGCAATCCAATCAAGTAAGCAGGGTATCCAATCAAGTAACCTGCCAGACAATGACAGGAGAAAAACAACACTCAAATTTCTGTTTTAGACCGTCTTTTCTGTGATGTAGGTATGATGTATGTGGGGGTGGTCTTGATCTTCAGGGTAGCAATTTAAAATGTCTTTATCAATGGCATTGCGTGCCATTGTTCTGGGCACTTCCTCCCTCCTGCGTGTGGGGAGTGAGGACCCTGTTGCAACAGATCAATAAAGATCAGGCTTACTAGCTGCTTTGCTTCTCAATATTCTCTGGTTGGCCTCTGTTATTTTCTCCCACCAATAGGGAACCTACATAAGGACTCTATATGGGCTCTTGGATACCCCATAAGGGGAAAAGGGCAGGTTTTATTTACAACAAAAACAACACAGATAGAAATTTTTGTTGTTTAGTCGTGTCTGACTCTTCGTGACCCCCTGGACCAGAGCACGCCAGGCCCTCCTGTCTTCCACTGCCTCCCGCAGTTTGGTCAAACTCATGCCGGTAGCTTCGAGAACACTGTCCCACCATCTCGTCCTCTGTCATCCCCTTCTCCTTGTGCCCTCCATCTTTCCCAACATCAGGGTCTTTTCCAGGGAAGATAGATATTAAAAACAATTTGAAAGAGGAGCCCTCTCTGCTGAGCAGCAGCAGCAGCAGCAGTCCTTAAGAGCCTGTCAGGTCCCACCCTAAGCCAGGTGGAGAGAGGCAAGGGCAGGGCCCTTCAGACCCTCAGCAGGCCTGAGTCAAACAGAGAACCAGAGAAGAGTGTCTCCTACACCCCAACCCAGCACGCTGGATTTTGCTCTTTGCTCCAGACCAGCTGTTTGCACCCAGCGAAGGTGAAAATTGGTGGTTTGGCACCAGCTCTTCACACACACTGCAGACGTAGAAGCAAGCCTTTCAGCAGCTCGGCAGGTGCTTGACTTCCCCTCCGAAGGGCATTTTATCAGCCATGTCTGCAAAACTGGTTCAGAGAAGAGGACAGAGCCCCTCACATTGGGAAAGGGAGAGGAAGGAATGGAGAAGGAGCCTGCCGCTACCATCCTTGGCTGGGTTTAAAGCTCTGGCGCTGTCTCCGAAGCGAGTTTCACCCCACACTTTCCGTCCTTGTTGTTCTCCGGATTTTAAAGCAAGGTCCACTTAATACTCTACACTTCTCTCTCTCTCTCTCTCTCTCTCTCTCTCTCTCTCTCTCTCACACACACACACACACACACACACACACACACGCCCCACATCTCTGCTCCTTTCTTAGCCTTCCCCCCTCTCCCGGCCCACAAGACAAGGAGGTGGGGCAGGGATGGAGAATGGAGGTCCGTGGGCACAGACTCAGACAACAAAAAGGTCATTATGAGGGACTCTGACCAAGTTCCAGAGCAGCTAACAGTGACTCAAACAGCTGCACTGCCCTCTTGGTTTCCAGTTAAAAGGGGCTGGGTCCGAGATTCCTTCAAAATCATCCCTCCGTTGGATCCTAACTGCCCACCACTAGGTCTTTTCCAGGGCGTCTTCTCTTCTCATGAGGTGGCCAAAGTCTTGGAGCCTCAGCTTCACGATCTGTCCTTCCAGTGAGCTTCCAGTGAGCTCTGTCCTTCCATCTGCTCCCTACCGGCTCCCAATTCGCTGCCCTGCCTGCAACAGCAACAGCTCCATCAAGGTCCACCTCCTTATAGGTCCAGCAGCCCCATTTCCCCAAAGAGCGGTAAACTAGCAGATATAAAAGAGCAGCAGAGAGATATTAACCAGCACACCTAGGGCTCCTGCCTCCGGGGAGCCATGAAATGTGCTAATGCATGGGAGGAGGGGCTAAATAATGTATAGAGGCTGCTGCCAAGTGCTGTCAGAGAGGCTTTTATCATTGATCCGAAAGAGGGGTTGGAAGCGCTCCGTCACGGCACATTCCAAACAGATCCAGGGACGGAAGGAAGGGCCCCCTCGCCAGGCAAGTCACTTCTGTGTCCATGCTGGATAACCCCGCTGTGGATCAGGTCTAACTCCTTTCAATGCCAGCTACCCTTTAGGATTCGGTTTTCTGATCACCTGGCTATGACAACAAGGGCGCTAGAATGAGAAGCCTGGATTGAGATCATCTCATGTCTCTCATAGGTGGTTACCTAATCACCAGCCTTTCCCAATCGACCAAAAGAATCGTAATCTTCTTCTCAGACCCAGCTAGGAGACGAGGAGACCATCTCTCTTAACAAGAAGTGGCAGTGAAGTCCCTTCAGCAAATAAATCTGACCTGCAAGCTTTTATGAGAATCAGGGTCACAGGACCCTATTATGGCTCCCATTGTTAAAAGGTCTCTCTGGCTTTTCTCATTAGTTTCACTGGAGCTGCTCATCCATTGAGAAGAGATGAACGGGAATGCCTAGGTTGAAGCATCCCTCCAACATCCAGAATATACCAAGTCAGGCCATTCATTAGGTAAAGGTAAAGGGACCCCTGACCATTAGGTCCAGTCATGACCGACTCTGGGGTTGCGGCGCTCATCTCGCTTTACTGGCCGAGGGAGCCGGCTTACAGCTTCCGGATCATGTGGCCAGCAGGACTAAGCCGCTTCTGGCGAACCAGAGCAGCGCACGGAAACGCCCTTTACCTTCCTGCCGGAGCGGTACCTATTTATCTACTTGCACTTTGATGTGCTTTTGAACTGCTAGGTGGGCAGGAGCAGGGGCCGAGCAACAGGAGCTCACCCTGTTGCGGGGATTCGAACCACTGACCTTCTGATCAGCAAGTCCTAGGCTCTGTGGTTTAACCCACAGCGCCACCCACATCCCTTACAGGCCATTCATTAGTCCACCTCTAAAGGATGGCAGCTCCCCGTGATATTTCCCAGGCCTACACTGCATGTAGAAGAGGAGGTGCTGTAGAGACAGGCCCACCTACAGGAGTGCAAAAATCCAGGCACCCCAGTAGCTTCTGGAAGTGGAAAAACCGGGCCTGGCGTGTGGAGCCCAGGGCTGCTGCAATGGCAGAGAAGCACATTTTCCCTCTTCCTAGCCCAGGGGTCTGCAACCTTTAAGACAAAAAGAGCCACTTCGACCCGTTTCCGAAGGGAAAAAAAACTGGGAGCCGCAAAACCATTGCGACATTTAAAGCATGCGCGCCGCTGCCCTCCAATCTGACAGCAGGCAGGAAGGTGACGTCGGGACGGTGCGTGACTAACGCACGCACCGCCCCCATGCGACGTCACAGCCAGTACAGCGCCCGCCACAGTGGGGAGTGTCGGGGCGCACAATGCGCCTCCTCCCCTCGCTAGTATCCGCCCCGGAGCCGTGGCAAAGGTGTAAAAGAGCCACATGCGGCTCTGGAGCCGCGGGTTGCAGACCCCTGTCCTAGCCCCTAGAAAATCTCATTGGCTCGAAATTTAGCAAGAAGGGTTTGTGCCCCTGCCTATATGCATGGCCGAGTTCCAAAAGCAAGGCTCAGAATGGACCCAATTCTCATCCTGAAAAGTTCGGCAGCCAGAACCTGTAAAGTCATCGACAGCCTAAGTCCAAGCCTCGACCGTCCAAGCTGTTTCACACAATAATTGCGTCTGCAAAGGCTACACAATAAACACCCAGAGTGTGAAGGGAAGACATGTATCTGTGGAATGCTGCAAGCGATCAGAGCTCCCCGGCGCATCGTTGTAGCACGTTTAGCATTCTTCTCCTGCCCTCCACGTTTTATGGATTTGTTGTCAGAAACATGTAAAATGTGGCAGGTCTAAGTGGCATAGCAAGCGAGTCCCAAGGACAAGTCAATCGTTTTATTTTACGTCGGAGCCCACTTTGTGGGCAGATCGTTGGACAGGTAAGCGTACACATTGAAGGGGAGGTGGCTCGAGGCAACAGAAACAGCGGTGCCTCTCTCTCTCTCCCCCTCCCATTCTGCAGATTTTCGCCCTTGAGCTTTCGTTGCAAGCCTTTCGTCATTCCCAATATAGCCGTGTTATGGAACACTTTACTTCAGGGCAGATCAGCTGCTGGAGCCTGGCCAGCTGACAATGTCAGCGCAAAAGCAAGGAGGAGCGCTTATCTCCATGTTAACACCTCCCACAGCAACGCTTCCACGTAAAATCCCAGCCAACACAGCAGCAGCGGACTTGAAAATCCAGAGTGATGTGTGCAGCTCACCTCCATCGCCCAAGGCTCGTTTCTCTTTTACGTTAGAAGGCATATTCTTTCCTCCACCAAAACCACCTTCCCCACCTGATTTGAGAAGACCACAACCAGGCCTCAAAGCAGCAAAACCTTTTGAACTCCGAGAGGGCCGGGACTTCTTGGGAACTGAGCACCGAGGCTTCTTCAAAGGAAGAAGGAAGAAAAGGATGCACTGTGGAGGGGAAAGCAAAGGATGCAAGGCCTAGATCGGAAAGGGAGCTTTCACAACTTTTGACGCTGCCAGGAAAGAGGGGGCAGTGAGCCATCAGACCCCAGACCCAAGGGCACGAAACAAAAATTGGTATTCTGCGGCTTACTAGGGTGCTTGGGCGTACCCTGTGGATTAAATAAGCACGACTTAAAAGGCTTGGCTCAAATGTGGAAGCACATCACGGAATTGCTACACACTTGATAAGCGTCTGCTGAAGATATAAACAGATCCCCGAGCTCAAAAAGAAGCGAGGGAGCCACAAAAGCTCTTATCTGTAGTGACTCATTCCCGAAAACACGCCAGGTCTTCAAATTATTAGAGGAAGGGTTGGGGGTTTCACATGTCACTGGGTGCTTCCCGCTACCTGTGCAGCGAGTGATCAGGACCAGAGAGAGTCTGCATAGAATGGCTTTCAGGAAAAGGCATCTTGCCTTCTTCCAAGGATGAAATTGGTGGGTGAAGAAGCAGACAGGGCATGAGAACCTCCAGTGCAGAGACATCCTGAATTGAGCCTTGAGATATGCTTTGAATGCAGGCTTGGGAACGGCTTGGGCCGTCATTCCAGTTCGCCGCCCGATCCCAAACACCTGCAATTCCCTGTGGCTGTTGGTCCCCGCTGCCATGCTCCCTTACAATACTGGGCACTCTTACATGGGCACCTAGGCAAACACGCATCTGGGCGATGGGAGCCACTGCATGAAACCAACAGAAATAGACTGTGGAAAACTGAGAGGCTGGGATGTGCATAATAATAATAATAATCATAATAAATTTTATTTATACCCCACCCTCCCCGGCCAGAGCCAGGCTCAGGGCGGCTAACACCAGTAAAATTACAGTAAAAACATAATAGGAAAGAAAAACCAATTTAAAATACAGGTTAAACTGCAATTTAAAAAGCAGCCTCATTTTAAAATAGCTGATAAATCAAGACCATAAGAGGAGGGAAACATAAGGGTCAGACAAGAGACCAAACCAAAGGCCAGGAGGAACAGCTCTGTCTTGCAGGCCCTGCGGAAAGATGTAAAGTCCCGCAGGGCCCTAGCCTCTTGGGACAGAGCATTCCACCAAGTCGGGGCCAGTACTGAAAAGGCCCTGGCCCTAGTTGAGACCAATCTAACCACCTTGCGACTTGGGACCTCCAAAGTGTTGACATTTGTGGACCTTAAGGTCCTCTGTGGGGCATACCAGGAGAGGCGGCCCCGTAGGTACGTGGGTCCTAGGCCTAAGCAGGAGGTGTAACTGTCCTATTTCAGCCAATCATCCTCCATGAACCTTGACTCTTCTCTTATGTTCAGGGAACCCCAGACATCCCTGCCACCATCCAGTTGGGCCCTCAAACCCCAACATCTCCCCCACTGTACCTTTTCACATTCTGCTCTTGGGCTCAGGCCCACAGACTGCCGTCAAAAGGGACGCACATTCCTCTCACCGCTCGACAACTTCGCAGCACGGAATGCCGATCTCCAGGGGTTTGCCTCCTGTTTAATACAAAAACAAAAAGCGATGCTTGCTTAGATACAGACCGGAGGCTTTCTGCAAGAAAAGGTTCTGCCTCGGCGTGTCGGCTGGAAACAAGCCTGGCAGTCATTCCATCAATGAAAGGGGGAGCGGTGGGGGGAAATAATGAGCCTAGGTTGGGACACAGAGACCTTCCTTCATGACGGAGCTCAGCCAAGTGCAGAGAGGCTGGTTAAATTAGCGGGCAGAGGAAAGCCCCCTTCAATTCTCCGTGCCCTATACCCGATTCCATCACATGCCAAACTCCCTGGTCTCTCTGGCTGCAATATGACTTCAGAGAACCTTTCCAGATGTACTAACTGGGGCTGATAGGAGGTACAGCCCCAAACACCCAGAGGACACCAGGCTGGAAGCGGCTGTCTTGACGTAAGGGCAAAGTTGCACACATAGTGCACAGACTAGGACCCTCATATCTATGGGTCTGCCTCTCCTGGTATGTCCCACGGAGGACCTTACGGTCTTCAAACAAAAACATCTTGGAGGTCCCAGGCCACAGGGAGGTTAGACTGGCCTCAACCAGAGCCAGGGCCTTTTCAGTACTGGCCCCAACAAAGAAAGTCTATAGACTTGATGGCAGGATTTAAATAAACATTCACATCATTAGTATTAGAAAATGTGTAGAAGATAGAGAAATGATATGGTGTACTTATTTTCATCTTTATGTTTTTAGGTTTGATGCTATTGTATAAATATGTTATTAGTATTTTTTTTCTTTTAGGAGGTAGGAAGGTGGGTGAAAGGAGAAACAAACCAGAAGCGGAAGTTGGGGGAAGCCTAGGAGTGGAAGGAGGGAGGAATGTGTAGTAAATATTATGGATATGAGATGTATGTAATGAATGAAAAAGAAAACTGAATAATAATTAAAAAAAACCTTCAGTCTCAGGAGCCACTGCAAGCCTAGGAGACAGAATCACAGCGCTGGAAGGGACCGAGAGAGTCGTCTAGTCTAACCCCCAGCCCTGACACTCTGAGATTAAGAGACTCATATGTGAACTATCCCAGCTTCTTCACACAGTTGCAGAGGCAGTGGCGATGGGAGAAGGAAAGGCAGGAACCTGCGAGATCACCTCCTGAAGAGCAGAACACCACCCAGCACAGCAATCCTACCACTGCTAGAGCTGTTTGACATGCAAGAAGTATAAAATGCCTTTGTCAAGCGCAGGGGAAGCCAAAGCCATTGCCTCCGCTACAGCCTCGGCCAATCTGCTTAACTACTGATGGGTGCTTGCCTGTTTCTAAGAGCCCCCATGCCCCCCGCAGAGGCAGAGTACATGTTTTCCCATGGAGAGGACCCCAGCCTCAAATCCCAGCCTCTCTGGTTAAAAAGGCAGCAGGGAGCTCAACTGGAAAGAGAGATTATAAGACGCAGAGCTAAGTGGGCCAGCATCTGAACAGAAGCCGGCTGGCTCCATCATCCCAGGCCACAGATTAGAAGCGGCGCACGGGTTGTCCCTGCAAAAGCAAGACTCTCCAAGCAAGCAGGGCTCCTTCCATTACAGATAATCAGAGCGTTGCAGCCGCAATACAGTTTCCCGGATTGCTATCAATAGCTGTAAACTCAAGGATCATAAGCTGTTCCTTATCTGATTCATGCTCTCCCGAGTGCAACTTGCTGAAGAAAAACAGATCAAATGCTCCAGCCCAGTACGCTAATCTAAGTGTGGCTGACAAAGCACATTTAGGCACAGTTGATATTTTCCCCCACGGTTACCGTTGTTCTGCTTGAAAAGCTGGCGCAACACCTGTAGGATGCCCTGCTTTTAACAGGAATTGAACACACAGCTGGAGATCAAGAAATAGGACTTGTCTCCTAAGGGCAATTATTGGCTTGGGTTTACAAACTGGCCCTAACATGGAGTGGCCACCAGCCCCTGCTAATAAAGAATTGACTATGGTGTTAACCAGGAGATACGTTTTTTGGTCCAACAGGCTCATTTGCAGTTTTGAGAACCAGTGTGGTGTAGTGGTTAAGAGCGGTGGACTCATAATCTGGTGAACCGGGTTCGCGTCTCTCCTGCTCCACATGCAGCTGCTGGGTAACCTTGGGCTAGTCACACTTCTCTGAAGTCTCTCAGCCCCACTCACCTCACAGAGTGTTTGTTGTGGGGGAGGAAGGGAAAGGAGAATGTTAGCCGCTTTGAGACTCCTTCAGGTAGTGATAAAGCGGGATATCAAATCCAAACTCTTCTTCTTCTTCCCACTTCCTCTGGTCACTCTCCCTACCCCTCGCCCAGATCAGTCCCCTCCCCACCCGAAAGAAATAGGGAAAGGAAAGGAAAACACCTCACTTTCCCAAAGGATATTGGCAAAGGCTGGATGTTGTTGTTGTTTAGTTGTTTAGTCGTGTCCTACTCTTCATGACCCCATGGACCAGAGCACGCCAGGCACTCCTATCTTCCACTGCCTCCCGCAGTTTGGTCAAACTCATGCTGGTAGCTTCGAGAACACTGTCCAACCATCTCGTCCTCTGTCGTCCCCTTCACCTTGTGCCCTCCATCTTTCCCAACATCAGGGTCTTCTCCAGGGAGTCTTCTCTTCTCATGAGGTGGCCAACATCTTGGAGCCTCAGCTTCAGGATCTGTCCTTCCAGTGAGCACTCAGGGCTGATTTCCTTCAGAATGGAGAGGTTAGATCTTCTTGCAGTCCATGGGACTCTCAAGAGTCTCCTCCAGCACCAGAATTCAAAAGCATCAATTCTTCGGCGATCAGCCTTCTTTATGGTCCAGCTCTCACTACAGAAGAATTAATCTGAGCCTTGAGAAGCCAAAAAGCAGAATCCAGAAAGAGGGACATTCTGCCAAATTCCTTCTTCAGCAACCACCTTCATTCCCTGTCTAAGGTGACCCCCATGACAGAGCGTGGGGCTGATAATGCCAAGGTTGCAGGTTCGATCCCCATACAGGACAGCTGCAGATTCCTGCATTGCAGGGGGTTGGACTAACTTCATCACCACCACCATTTTATTTGTATGCCGCCTTTCCATAGTTGAAACTATGCTCAAGGCGGCTTACAACATGACAAGATTTACATGATTACATGCATAACAGAAGTCATAAACAATAAATAAAACACATCCAAAAATACACAACCAAATGGAAACAATTTCCACGTAAATCATAAGATCAAAAACGAAAGATACAACAATATCAATAACAGCAACAAGCTCTCTCAACCCCGCGTAAACAATACCCCAGCCCAAGAATCTGTTCAACAGTCATAACTTTTGTAGCTGGAGTCAGTCCGCATTCCACTCTCCCAGGCCAGATGGGAAAGGGCCAGCAAGGCAGGGTGCAGGTCTTCCAGGGCTCACAGCCAAGACGGTCTCATTGAAAACAACACAGATAGAAATTAAAAACAAATTAAAAGAGGAGCCCTCTTTGCTGAGCAGCAGCCACAGTCCCACCCCAAGCCAGGTGGAGAGAGGCAAGGGCAGGGCCCTTCAGACCCTTAGTAGGCCATCCTCCTGAGTCAAACAGGGAACCAGAGCAGAGTCTCCTACACCCCAACCCAGCACCTGGGTTTTGCTGTTTTCTCCAGACCAGCTGTTTGCGCCCAACTTTTGTAGCTGGAGTCAGTCCGCATTCCACTCTCCCAGGCCAGATGGGAAAGGGTGCAGGGTTTCCAGGGCTCACAGCCAAGATGGTCTCATTTAAAACAACACAGATAAAAATTAAATGCAAGGGCAAGGTCCTTCAGGCCGTCAGAAGGCAGTCCTCAAGGTCTCTTCCAGTTCTACAATTCTGTGATTCTATGAAGTGCACCATTGTGCCCACAGGTGCTGTGTTGGCAATCTCTGCAATAGTTGCTATTAACAGTTAGAAACAGCAACTGCAGAACAGCCACTGGCAAAAGAAACACGCAAGCTTGGAACCAGTAACTGATGGAGTTTTTTTTAGTTAAAACTGGGATTTAACATTTCACACAAATGCTACAAGGCGGCGGAATCACAGAAGAAACTGTGACTGCTAATGGGTGGCAATAAATACTGGGAGGCAACGGATTCCTCTTTGTCAGGCGGTATCACCTCGCATGATCATCATAATCCCATCTGCACACTTCAATTTGGATTACAAATTACTGCGTTCACTCCTGAAAGCGCCCCGTGGGATTTCCAGTTTCTGGTTGCACTCATGCGTTCTCATGCTTCATTATCGCTTTTAATTTGTCAAATGCTTTTTGCGTCTTTCCACAGAGGACAAGGCTATGTTCTGCCTCCAACACCGGAGACATCGGAATACTAGGAAGCCGGACTGGATGTACCCTTGTCCCGATTCAGCAGCCATGACACAGAACCACAAATATTATCAGTTTGCAATGGGAGCGGGATCTTGAGGGCAACTGCCCTTCTAAAGATTACAAAACCACGGAGGTTGAACGCAGAGGATGGATTCTACTGTTCCACCCATTGGACCATAGCATTAAGAATCCAGAGAAAGGGAACATAGCATTTTTTTTTTTAAAAAAAGACACTTGGCAATGCTTTCTGGTATTTGGAAACGCTTCCTCGACTCTTTCAGAGGGGACATAGTCAAAAGGTGTTTCCTTAGCGTGAGTTTGACCAAACTGTGGGAGGCAGTGGAAGACAGGAGTGCCTGGCGTGCTCTGGTCCAGGGGGTCACAAAGAGTCGGACACGACTAAATGACTAAACAACAAAAATTTCTCTAGGCTTCCCTTTGCTATATGTAAATACTACGCAATTAACAAATGATATTATAGGTTCCCATATACCCCCCATTCCCCTTCACCCATGTGTGATCTCAATATTTCACTTCTTCCATCTTGTTGTGTTGTTATAATTTAATAATTATTCAATTGATTCTATTATTATTTTCTTGCTTTCCCCTGCACGTTTTACACATTCTCCATTAATGTTTCAATTCCGGAACCATATTTGCTGAGGTTTCTTTTTCTTTCTAAAAGGATCACGCGATCAACTAGGGATGCTCCACGATCGACCGGTAAGTCACAATTGACCTGTTGGACGTCCCCGGTGTAGACAATACAGTGGTATCTTGGGTTACATATGCTTCAGGTTACATACGCTTCAGGTTACAGACTCCGCTAACGCAGAAATAGTACCTCGGGTTAAGAACTTTGCTTCAGGATGAGAACAGAAATCGTGCAGCGGCAGCGGGAGGCCCCATTAGCTAAAGTGGTGCTTCAGGTTAAGAACATTTTCAGGTTAAGTACTGATCTCTAGAACGAATTATGTACTTAACCTGAGGTACCACTGTATAAGGCAGCTTCCGGAAGGAAGGAAGGAAGAATCTGCAAAAAGAATAGCACTGTCTCTGGTGAAGCCCATTTGCGGTCAGCAGAAATCCAGTAGGGAAGGCCAATGGTGGTCCACTGAACCCCAGGAACCTAAAAAAGTTTCAAAGGGGCCGACCAACAGTGACACTTGTTCCCCCAAACACTTACGCAGCCAAACTGCAAATTTCATGTCAAAGCTTCCCTGGAACGCATCTCTGCTTTGTCGGCGAACATTCGCATGTCAAGCTGTCTCCAGAGGTCTCCTCTTTGCCCCATCCTCACAGAGAGAGGCAAATCCCAAGGCAGGCTAATCGGGAGCAGCCTGAAAGGGAGCTTGCCTGCGAAAGACAAATGGCAAGAGGGAAGCAGAACGCAACGCATTCAGGATGTTGATCTAAGCTGACACCGCTCGTCATTCCGGCTCATTAAGCCTGGCAGCGATTCTTCCCTGCCAAGGAGAAACGACTTCATCAAGGGAAAATTCCATCAACACCAACTCCAAAAGAGGGGAGAGGCCGTCGTCGTCCCCCCCCCCCCCGATGACAGGAGGTGGGGAGAAGGGGGAAAGGAAAGGAAAGAAAAAAGAGGAGAGAGACCCTTTGCTGAGCAACAGCCCAAGAACAATTATTCCTGCATGGAACTGGCAGAAATGACTGGCAGAATCCGAGATCAGGGAGAAGAGGTGGTGGAAGAAGACTGGAAGAAATTTAAAGACTACTTGCAGAAATACTGTAAAATTAATGAATGTTAAAGGGATGTTGGATTGAAAATAAACGGTATTGGTAAAAAGATTAACAAGAATATGTAAATACGGATTGACAATGGTTGAAAATATATAGTTATATTAGGTTAAGATATTGAGTAAAGATAAATGATAGAGGGTAAGGATTTGCTGAATTAACCATGTGAACTGGAATACAAAAAAGGGGGGTGTGAGGAGGTCAGGAAACAAGTACATGAAATATAAGACATGAAAATATTGATTTCTTTTTAACTTCTTTTTCCTTTTTTTCCTTTTTATGTATTTTGTCTTTGTATTTTTGTATCTCTTTTTCTTTTATTATTGTTATTCCTTTTTATTTCTTATTTTTAATTTTGTAATCTTTTATTGTCTGCAAAATTTCAATAAATATCATTTTTTTAATAATAATAAAAAGAACAATTATTCCTGGGAAGCGGCTGCTAGGGAGATAATTCAGAAGATGAAATACTCTCCGAGAGATGAGACCCAGCTGCCTGAGGGTTCACTGGAAGAGGCGTCAAGTGCTGAGCTGCCTTTTCCACAAAAGAGGGTAGGAGAAACCCACTTCTCTTAGGAAGCGTGGATTTCACAGCCACACATCAGCTCCAGACAGGCTCTGGGCTTGCATCAGAGCTGATGCTTTTCTGTTTTCATCTGAACATAAGAAGAAACCCAAAAGCCTAAGTCTAGCATCCCACATTCCCCCAGTGGCCAACGAGCAGAACAGTAGTGCAACAGTGCGCTGCTCGCTCATGTTCTAAGCGCACAAGCACAGCAGGTGCAATCGCTCCTTCCCTTCCGCCATGCTTCCCAGCGGAGACCCCAGACCTTCAACTGCGCAACCTCTGGTGGGGCGGCAATCCTCTCCTGCCTTTCCAATTACAAGAGCTCTCTGCATGGGAAGCCGGCCGTGCAGCCGTACGCAGTCGATTCGGGTCCCAAGCTAGCTCCTGTCATCCCTGCGAGTTGATGGGAGCAAGGGGGAAGAATCGCATTAAGAATACATGTCAGCGCTGCTATAGATATTAGTTTTGGGCTGACAGCAGGAGGCGGATCACAACCGACTGGGGGCCAAGCTGCCGTGGGCCGCGACCGTTCCTGGCTCTGCGGCAGCGCATGCATGGCAGACAACATTTCTCGCCATTGGCGTCTCCGTGGCGCCGTGCCCACACTTCAGCATCGTTTTAGTCATTCCTGGCTTCCCGGCGCAGTGCGTACACCTGGGTAGGCGAACAGCAGAGAGAATGGCATGTTTGGGAAGGAGGCTAACACTAGTCCTCGCCGCGGGATCACATTCACCCGGTGCTATACCAGCTGCACTGGCTCCCGGTGGAGTACAGGATCAGGTTTAAGGTGCTGGTTTTAACCTTGAAAGCCCTATATGGCCTACGGGACCACCTCTCCTGGTATGTCCCACAGAGGACCTTGCGGTCTTCAAACAAAAACATCTTGGAGGTTCCAAGGCCACAGGGAGGTTAGGCTGGCCTCAACCAGAGCCAGGGCTTTGTCGGCCATGGCTCTGATCTGGTGGAATGCTCTGTCCCAAGAGACTAGGGCCCTGCGGGACTTGACATCTTTCCGCAGGGCCTGAAAGACAGAGATGTTCCACCAGGCCTTTGGAATAATGTGTGTCCTTCTACTGAACATCTAATCAACACAACACAGAGAAAAGTCAGGGTTCTTCTCTCATAGAATCATAGAATCATAGAGTTGGAAGAGACCACAAGGGCCATCGAGTCCAATCCCCTGCCAAGCAGGAAACACCATCAGAGCACTCCTGACATATGGTTGTCAAGCCTCTGCTTAAAGACCTCCAAAGTAGGAGACTCCACCACACTCCTTGGCAGCAAATTCCACTGTCAAACAGCTCTTACTGTCAGGAAGTTCTTCCTAATGTTTAGGTGGAATCTTCTTTCTTGTAGTTTGGATCCATTGCTCCGTGTCCGCTTCTCTGGAGCAGCAGAAAACAACCTTTCTCCCTCCTCTATGTGACATCCTTTTATATATTTGAACATGGCTATCATATCACCCCTTAACCTCCTCCTCTCCTCTCCTCTCAATGCAAACCTAACCCTTGTATGTCCACAGGCCAACAGAACAGTCCAAGGACACAAAGCCATGTGTCACCTTACTTTTACACAAGGACTCAAGAGAAGAAGCAAGCAAAATATTAAATTAATAATAATAAATTTTTATTTATACCCCACCCTTCCCGGTTCAGAAAACCGGGCTCGGGGCGGCTAACAACAAATTTAAAACGCTTAATTGATGCAACAAAAAACAGCATAAAATACAGTATAAAACGTGAATAACAATAAATTCAGAATTCAAAAATCAGTTGAGGGGAAAACTCCATCCAATAAACATTAGATGATCACCAGGGCTAGCTGACTAAATTAGTCCTATTTGGGACTAAAATGAGCCCACATGCAAGCAACAGCACAAACGATCAGCCCAACTGGATATAATAATAATAATAATAATAATAATAATAATAATGACAACAATAATAATGATTATGGTGATGATAATGCGAATTTATTATTTATACCCCGCCCATGTAGCTGGGTTTCCCCAGCCACTCTGGGCGGCTCACAACAGAATATTAGAAATGCGATAAAACATCAAACATTAAAAACTTCCCTAAACAGGGCTGCCTTCAGGTGTCTTCTAAAAGTCAGGTAGTTGTTTATTTTCTTGACATCTGATGGGAGGGCGTTCCACAGGGCAGGCATCACCACCGAGAAGGCCCTCTTCTGCCTGGCCCCCTGTCACCTCACTTCTTGCAGGGAGGGAACCACCAGAAGACCCTCGGAGGTAGACCCCGGTGTCCAGGGTGGAGACGCTCCTTCTGATATATTTATTTGGATAAACTGAGCTTGGGGTAGGGAGGAGAGTCTACTTTGCTCGTGGGGGTTCTGCTCGATTCTCAGATCTGATCCAGGGGAGTTTTGGCAGCAGGCCTGACACCCGGGACGAATGCCCCACAGAGGGCATTCCAAGCCGTACAGAACGAAGGCCCCTGGGATCTACAATAGGATATCCTGCGGAAGCGAGAGAGTGCATTGTACGACACCCTGGGGGGGAATTACAGAGAGAAGAGGCCGTGCCGTTTCCCTTTCCTCACATTCATGCTGCCCAGGAGAATCTTTTGCTTCCACGGCATTGAAATCTGCCCCTTCCCGCTCCCCCAGTCATCTTACTTGGCCTGGATCCGATGTCAAAGCTCAACACTCTCCCACACCCCACAAATCCATGCATTAGAGAATCCATGGCTTTTCCATCAAACCCTCAGGCCAACAGTAAAAGACCCCAGCTACACATCCTCGCCTTTTCATGTTATTTCCCCCCCACAGATCCCACGGTGCAACGTCAGCATTCTGTACCACATCAACACACTATCCCCACTGAGATTGGCTGTTCTTGTTTCCTCCTAGGTCAATCCCCAAATGTGCACTCTGTTGCTGTGCAGTGAAGAGCACTCCATTTTTATTTTTAAAAAGTATCTGAACAGGGCTGCTTTTTCAGGAAGGCAGTTCTTCTTTCTTTCTTTTTTGCAATTTTGAAAATAATTTTAATTTGATTTTACAAGCGCAAAATTATAATATCATGTTACGTTCTTTCAGGTTACGTCCCACGGCAACCCGGAAGTACCAAGAAGGGTTACTTCCAGGTTTCGCCACTCACTCATGCACAGAAGCGCGAAATGATGTCACGCACATGCGCAGAAGCGGCAATTCGCAACCTGCGCATGCTCAGACGCGCCGCTGCGGGTTGCACTCTTTTCATGTTGCAAACGGGTCTCTGGAACGGATCCTGCAACCACAGGTACCACTGTAATACCCCCCAAAATACCCACATTTAGAGATTTCTCTGAATCTCTAGACTTTCCCCCATTCCCTCCATGGGTCTCATTGTCATGATTTTCAACTGCACGTTGTTTCATAGTCCGTATTTTTGTACAGTGGTACATCTGGTTGCGAACGGGATCCGTTCCAGAGGCATGAAAAGAACAGAACCCACAGTGAGGCGTCTGCGCATGTGTGAGTTGCGATTCGCCGCTTCTACACATGTGTGTGGCATCATTTTGCGCTTCTGCACATGCGCAAGGGCGAAATCCAGAAGTAACCCTTTCCGGTACTTCCGGGTCGCCACGGGACGTAACCTGAAAGAACGTAACATGAAGCGGACGTAACATGAGGTATGACTGTATCTGTCTATATTATCCATAGTAATTGTTACAAGTGTTATTAAAATCCTGCTAATGTTTTCATCCACTTACGGAGGTCTCCTAATCAGTAAGGCAGTTCAGGTGTAGTTGCAACTTCCAGAATAGCCCTGCTTGTCTTCCAACTGGCCGTTACGTCTGGAGCCAAGGAAGAAGATATGGAAAATGTGTGGTGGGTGGCCTTGCTATCCCCCAATCTAAATTGGCATTCCCATCAAAATGTAACAAGCAATGGCAAAAGGTTTCGGGGGGGGGCAACCCACCACGCACCACTTGACCGTTATTCCTCCTGTTCAATCAAAAATTACTTCAGACAATGGAAAACTTCCGTGGGAAGTTGAGGTTATTGTCCAAAGTCACTGGACCCTCCAGGGTGCAGTTTCCTATTCTGTCCCCACAGACTCCGTGTTCTGTTCAAAGGTGTGGTAGGTGGGCTCTAATGAGCTCCGAAGCAGGCAGGAGAAAGGAAAGGAACAAAAGCAGAAGGAGTTTCGTAGGAATTCAGCCTACTGCAGACCCCAGGAAGCAGTCAGGCCAGCTCATAAGAACGCCAGTAACCTCTATTTATCACAGCAATTCCAAGCCCAATGAATATAAATGAGCCTCCATCTCTCCACGAGGAGGAAAAAGTTCTCACCAAAACAGCAGAGCAGAAAGGCGATCGGTCGAAACACCCTGCAAAATTCACCCAGTTTCACTGGTTGTGGCGAGAGAGGGAAAGCTACGTTGAGCAACAACACCTCACCACCTTATCCCCGAATGTCATGCTCTCACACACTTTAGTACTTCTGAAAATTTCCTGGGCAGCCAATGTAATTGTCAGCCTTATACCCACAGCCACGAGGACTTTTTGTTGTTTAGTAGTTTAGTCGTGTCCGACTCTTTGTGACCCCCTGGACCAGAGCACGCCAGGCACTCCTGTCTTCCAATGCCTCCTGCAGTTTGGTCAAACTCATGTTGGTAGCTTCGAGAACACAAACAGCTCTACATACCTTAGTCCATGGGTAGGCAAACTAAGGCCTGGGGCCTGATCTGGCCCTATTGCCTTCTAAATCCAGTCCACGGACGGTCCGGGAATCAGTGTGATTTTACATGTGTAGAATATGTCCTTTTATTTAAAATGCATCTCTGGGTTATTTGCGGGACATAGGAATTGGTTCATTTTTTTCTTCAAAATATAGTCCGGCCCCCCACAAGGTCTGAGGGACAGTGGACCGGCCCCCTGCTAGAAAGGTTTGCTGACCCCTGCTTAGTATATTAGTTCTCAAAAGTGCAGAATGGATAGGAGAGGGAGGCTGAACAGAAGATGATCAACATGTCTTTCACATATCACTGTTCCTTTCCATGTTGACCCTTTTCTAAAATATACACTGCAAAACTGGGTGTGAAATATTTTAAAAAACAGGTTCCCGAAAAGTCTATCTTGGATCATCACTGTTGCAATGTCAACAAACAATAAAATAACTTGAAACTATTGGTTCAAGTCCTACCTTCCAGAGCAGGAGAAAACAAGAATGTTCTCTCCCCCATGTGACATCCCTTAAGATTTGAAGATGGCTTTCATATCTCCTCAGTCCAGGCTAAATATCCCCAGCTCCTTCAACCATTCCTCATAAGGCTTAGTTTCCAGACCACTTATCATCTTGTTCGCCCTCCTCTGCGCACATTCCAGCTTGTCAACATCCTTCTTAAATTGTAGTGCCCATAATTGGACACAGTATTCCAGGTATGATCTGACCAAGGCAGAATAGAGTGGGACTATGACTTCCCTTGATCTGGACACTAGACTTCTGTTGATGCAGTCTAGAATAGCATCAGTCTTTTTTGCTGCTGCATCACACTGTTGACTTATGTTAAGCTTGTGGTCCACCAGGACCCCTAGATCTTTTTCACACGTACTGCTAGTAAGCCAGGTGTTCCCCATCCTATATTTGTGCTTCTGGTTCTTCCTGCCTAAGTGCAGAACCTGACATTTCTCCCTATTGAAATTCATTTTGTTTGCTTGTGCCCAGTTCTCCAATTCATTAAGGTCATTTTGAATTCTGATTCTGCCTTCTGCGGCATTAGCTACCCCTCCCAGTTTGGTGTCATCTGCAAATTGGATGAGTATCCCCTCAATTCCTTCCTTCAAGTCATTTATAAAGACGTTGAACAACAATGGGCCCAGGACAGAACCCTGGGGCACCCCACTTGTCACTTTTTTCCAGGATGATGAGGAACCATTTTCCAGGATGATAAGGAACCATTAATGAGTACTCTTTGGGTTCAAACAAAATAAAAAAAAAATCCTTCCAATAGCACCTTGTTGTTGTTTTTTAGTCGTTTAGTCGTGTCCGACTCTTCGTGACCCCATGGACCAGAGCACGCCAGGCACTCCTGTCTTCCACTGCCTCCCACAGTTTGGTCAAACTCATGTTAGTCACTTCAGGAACACTGACTGTCCATCTCGTCCTCTGCTGTCCCCTTCTCCTTGCACCCTCCATCTTTCCCAACATCAGGGTCTTTTCCAGGGAGTCTTCTCTTCTCCTGAGGTGGCCAAAGGATTGGAGCCTCAGCTTCAGGATCTGTCCTTCCAGTGAGCACTGCGGGCTGATTTCCTTCAGAATGGAGAGGTTTGATCTTCTTGCAGTCCATGGGACTCTCAAGAGTCTCCTTCAGCACCGTAATTCAAAAGCATCAATTCTTCGGCGATCAGCCTTCTTTATGGTCCAGCTCTCACTTCCATACATCACTACTGGGAAAACCATAGCTTTTACTATACGGGAGTAGCACTTTAGAGACCAACTAAGTTTGTTATTGGTATGAGTTTTCATGTGCATGCACACGTCTTCAGATAGCAAAAGCACACGAAAGCTCATACCAATAACAAACTTAGTTGGTCTCTAAGGTGCTACTGGAAGGAATTTTTGTTTGTTTGTTTGTTTGTTTGTTTGTTTCGACTATGGCAGAGCAACACGGCTGCCTACCTGTAACTAGATCTTTGGGTTCGGTCAGTCAATCAGCTACAAATCCACCCAATAGTCACCTCGTTCAATGCACATTTTACCAGCTTCCTCACGAGAATATCATGAGGGACTTTGTCCAAAGCCTTACTGAAATCAAGATACACTATGTCCACAGCATTCCACTAATCGACCAAGTTTGCAATTCCATCAAAAAAAGAAACCAACCCCTTTTCATAACAACACAGAGAAGGAAACCATTTCCTTTCCAAAAAGTCAACTACAAAACATCTGCAGATGATATTTAACTTGGTGGCACTAGCTCAGAAGCAGGCTAGAGAGCACCTCGGTGGCCTCCCCAGGGCACAAGTCTATGGAGGTACACGTGGGTCCAAAGGAAAGCAGAGCAATAAGTTTAAAGCCAACTTGGCTGCAGGAGTCGCCGGAAGGAGGCGTACAAGGCGCCGTCCAACCATCTTAGCCTCGTGAAAAACAACAAAAATATATATGAACAAAACAGGCAAGTAGGAGCTTAAAACTTAGCAGAGAAGAGCCCTGTGTCACCCCTAAAGTTTTATAGGGTATCCTGGCACAGTTAAGTCCAAAAAATAATAGCATTAGCAGGAATCATTATGAAGTCTGCATCAAAACAATTACAAAGTCTGGCTGCTGCTTCCCAAGTCCTCCTGTCCCTGCGCTGGCTGCTTAAACTTTCACCTTTGCACATCTCTTCATCATTTTGGTACATTCCCAAATCGCTTCCCAAGTACCTTGAAGACCACCTCTTTCCCATCATCAACGCTCACTTGCCTTCCCATTCTCTCTGATCAAGTTTCCTACAAATAAGAAGCCATGATATGAATGAGCAGCATGCACCTCCCCACAAGCTCCACAAGCCAAACCATGGCTTCCCACCTCTGTTAGAAACTCAGATATATAAGCTAGGTGCCAAATGGCGCCTTAGACCCGGGTTGCGGCCACCGCAACGGAATGCCTGTTCATCAGGGTCCCTTCCAACACTACAATTTTATGATTCTATGATTTCAGCTACATTGCTTGGCTGTATCTCGCTCCTACTACTACAACAACAACAACAATAATAAAATATCATTTATACCCCGCCCATCTGGCTGGGTTTCCCCAGTCACTCTGGGTGGCTTCCAACAGAATATTAAAATATAATGGTCTATTAAACATTAAAAGCTTCCCTAAAGAGGGCTGCCTTCAGATGTCTTCTAAAAGTCTGGTAGTTGTTGTTCTCTTTGACATCTCCTGGGAGGGCGTTCCACAGGGCGGGCGCCACCACCGAGAAGGCCCTCTGCCTGGTTCCCTGCAACTTGGCTTCTCGCAGTGAGGGAACCGCCAGAAGGCCCCCAGAGGTGGACCTCAGCATCCGGGCAGAACAATGGGGGTGGAGATGCTCCTTCAGGTATACTGGGCCGAGGCCACTTAGGGCTTTCAAGGTCAGCACCAACACTTTGAATTGTGCTTGGAAATGTACTGGGAGCCAGTGTAGGTCTTTCAAGACCGGTGTTATGTGGTCTCAGCGGCCACTCCCAGTCACCAGTCTAGCTGCCGCATTCTGGATTAGTTGTAGTTTCTGGGTCACCTTAAACAATTCACTTGTCCCACTAGGCAAGAAGCGAGAAACACACCCAGTGGAAATGGTATTAACTATGGACTTTCGCATGTCTTTTGCTGTGCACAAGCCATCTGGCTCGATGGAGATGTCAGTTTGCAACCTGGCACCCAGAAATCTCCACAAAGTACTGGACTCGCACCTGTAGCAAAACACCCCTGGCGCCTGGAGAATTTCTAACACTGCTTTCACCTGCCTGCCAACCGCAAAACTATGGGTATCGTCATGCAAACAAGGTGGGATATTAAGCTAATATATTAACCTTTCCAATCAGTTGTCCAAGAGGGTCTAAATAAAAAAAAAGACAACATGCCCAGTCCAACCAAGTTGTTTCAACACTGGTGATCTTTGCTTCTTTCAGTACACTGGTATTAGTTCACCTGTGGACTGGACATGTTGTTTGGATGCCTGATTATCGTCTTCCAAAGCTATTCCGAACTTAAAAATGGAAAGTGTAATGCTGTTGATCAACAAAAGAGGTTTAAAGACTGTCTAAAGGCAAATCTAAAAAAATGTAGTATAAACACTAACGGTTGGGAAACACTTGTCTGCGAGTGCTAGAGTTGGAGAACAGCCTTTACCAATGGTGTCATGGGCTTTGAAGAAATTTGAACTCAGGACACAAGGAAGAAACGTGCCTAAGAGGAAGGCATGCTTGGCAAATCCACACCGTGATCAACTCCCACCCGGAAACCAATATCCCCACTGTGGAAGGACATGTGGATCCACAATTGGCCTCCACAGTCACTTACGGACTCACTGTTAAGACCGTGTTTGTGGAAGACAATCTTACTTGGCTTCGAGTGATTGCCAAAGAAGAAAATAAAAAAATATTATTAATGGTTTCAAAATATACTATAAGTGGGCTCTTTAATGCAACAGTAGTTGCAGGAAATGGTGGATCCACCTTTGGGTAACAGAGGGAATGCAAGCAAGTAGCAGTGATAACTCGGGTTACATACGCTTCAGGTTACATATGCTTCAGGTTACAGACTTCGCTAACCCAGAAATAGTGCTTCAGGTTAAGAACTTTGCTTCAGGATGAGAACAGAAATTGTGCGGTGGCAGCGGGAGGCCCCATTAGCTAAAGGGGTGCTTCAGGTTAAGAACAGTTTCAGGTTAAGAATGGACATCCGGAACGAATTAAGTGCTTAACCTGAGGTACCACTGTACTTTAGCAGGGTAGATTTGCTGTTGATCAATAGAAAATCAATTATTATTTTTTTTGCAAATATGCATTTCATTATTTGTATGTGACTTCTTCTCATTCGGGGATGTAGCGGACCAAAAAAGTCAATCTCATTTTTGCATAAAGACAGATGCTGCAAAGAAACCAGCTCACTTAAGACACAGAATTTCACCTTACCTCAATTTTGTGACCAGCCTGCAACCCAAAAAGAGCCTCCAATCCGTCCACCAGATGAAACACTGGAAAAACTTTTAATGTCCAGATTTCCCACCAGAAACAGGATTTTACGGATTATCAACAGGATCAGCTGCAAGAAGAGTTAAAAAAAGGGGAGATAATGAAGGAAAGATAGAGAAAGTAGTATTGTCTGAAGTCAGTTGATTGGCACACACATATATGGATGGGTAAACACATGGCAACTAGAGTGAGTCAGCAATTGGGCTGCTTGAACAGTAATGGAAGAACACAATGGAGATAATAATGGCCTGTGGAATAGAAAAACCCACACAGACCGTCCAAGTGCATTTCTCAATGACAAGGATGAAGATCCAAAAGTATTAATACATGCTTAAGATGCAAATCCACACGGGACGCGGGTGGCGCTGTGGTCTAAACCACAGAGCCTAGGGCTTGCCGATCAGAAGGTCGGCGGTTCGAATCCCCGCGACGGGGTGAGCTCCCATTTCTCGGTCCCTGCTCCTGCCCACCAGCAGTTCGAAAACACAACAAAGTGCAAGTAGATAAATAGGTACCACTGCGGTGGGAAGGTAAAGGGCGTTTCCGTGCGCTGCTCTGGTTCGCCAGAAGCGGCTTAGTCATGCTGGCCACATGACCCGGAAGCTGTCTGTGGAGAAACGCCGGCTCCCTTGGCCTATAGAGCAAGATGAGCGCCACAACCCCAGAGTCGTTTGTGACTGGACCTAATGTTCAAGGGTACCTTTACATTTAAGATGCAAAGCAACCACAAACTCTGGGCAAGAAAACATTTAGGGCAAAAATAAACCATTCTAATGACAACTAAGAGATCTGCATTGGCTCCCAGTACGTTCCCGAGCACAATTCAAAATGTTGGTGCTGACCTTTAAAGCCCTAAACGGCCTCGGTCCAGTATACCTGAAGGAGCGTCTCCACCCACATTGTTCAGCCCGGACACTGAGGTCCAGCGCCGAGGGCCTTCTGGCGGTTCCCTCGCTGCGAGAAGCAAAGCTACAGGGAACCAGGCAGAGGGCCTTCTCAGTGGCGGCACCCGCCCTGTGGAACACCCTCCCACCAGACGTCAAAGAGAACAACTACCAGACTTTTAAAGGACATCTGAAGGCAGCCCTGTTTAGGGAAGATTTTAATGTTTGATGCATTACGGTATTTTGATATTTTGTTGGAAGCCGCCCAAAGTGGCCCAGAGTGGATGGGGAAGCCCAGCCTGATGGCCGGGGTATAAATAAAATAATAATAATAATAATAATAATAATAATAATAATAACAACAACAACAACAACAACAATTCTGTGATTCTAAATTGTAACCATCTCCCGTTCCAGGAAGGAAAGTGCCCAGTTTGGAATTATTAAAAAATGCTCTCTCTCACATGCGCTCCCTTCAGCTACATGGAATGAAGAGTTTCCTTCCCATTATATACATAAAAAAAATCTCCCACGCATTGTGCAAGTATTTTCCCCCACCGATAAGCCTCTCCTGGATTTTCAGTATTTAACACAACAGCCAATCTAGCAGCTGTTGAAAGAATGAATACCTAATCTACATTCCTTTGGTGAGATCTCCTCCCTTCTGTATCTCCTAGCTCAAAATAACTCTGATAAGCAAACTATGCACACTGATGGCGCTGTGTGCCGCAGTGGGGAGAGCAGCTTTTTCGAACAGAGAAGCAGGTGAGAGGTTGTGGGTAGGGTCCCTCCATCCTATACCTACATTCCCCAGAAAACCGCCTCTTCCTGCTCCAGAGCCAGGCTAAGAAATAAGGGGGGGAGGGAAGTGGTAAGCAGTAGGGGAGAGCGGTCTTCAGCATCCCTGCCCATCTCATGAGAGCCAGTGTGGTGTTGTGGTTAAGAGTGGTAGTCACGTAATCTGGTGAACCGGGTTCGCTTCCCCGCTCTTCCACATG
This sequence comes from Podarcis liolepis, assembly GCF_965112155.1. Classification (NCBI taxonomy): domain Eukaryota; kingdom Metazoa; phylum Chordata; class Lepidosauria; order Squamata; family Lacertidae; genus Podarcis; species Podarcis liolepis. The sequence continues at coordinate 121,217,776 of NC_139557.1, forward strand.
CAGCTGCTGGGTGACCCTGGGCTAGTCCCACTTCTCTGAAGTCTCTCAGCCTCACTCACTTCACAGAGTGTTTGTTGTGGGGGAGGAAGGGAAAGGAGATTGTTAGCTGTTTTGAGACTCCTTAAAGATAAATGTAAAGGGACCACTGATCGTTAGGTCCAGTCGTGGCCGACTCTGGGGTTGCGGCGCTCATCTCGCTTTACTGGCCAAGGGAGCTGGTGTACAGCTTCTGGGTCATGTGGCCAGCATGACTAAGCCGCTTCTGGCGAACCAGAGCAGCGCAAGGAAATGCCGTTTACCTTCCCGCTGGAGCGGTACCTATTTATCTACTTGCACTTTGACGTGCTTTCGAACTGCTAGGTTGGCAGGAGCAGGGACCAAGCAACGGGAGCTCACCCCGTCGTGGGGATTTGAACCGCCGACCTTCTGGTTGGCAAGCCCTAGGCTCTGTGGTTTAGACCACAGTGCCACCCGCATCCCTCCTTAGGGTAGTGATAAAGCAGGATATCAAATCCAAGCTCTTCTTCGTCATCCACTGACATTACAGAACATCCCTCAGTGCTGCTTCACCCTCTTTTACTTATAAAGAACACTTTGTCAGTGTGTGTGTGTGTGTGTCTGTGTGCGCACACACACACAACTCCAGTTAGATTTTAAATATATAAACTTATTTATTGCCTCGTATTTTTTGCAAATGTTGAGAAGCAGCCTATATTACGAGACAAGTCATAATGTGTAGCTCTGGAACTCCCTGCCTATTGGCATCAGGTCTTCACTGACCTCTTTTTCGGCGCCTGCTAAAATCGTTCTTGTTCAGGCAAGCCTACCCAGACATGTAGAATGCTGATGTATGCTTTAATTTGCTTTGAGTTTATTGCTGGCTTTAGCTTTCAAATATTTGAAAGGGTTGCTTCTACTGATAATTTTATAGTTTTATTCTCTTTGCAAACAGCTTTGAGAAATTATTATTAATTTTACAATCCATCAATTCAGTTTGTAAATTTTATGAAATAAATTCAAATAAATACTCTGCCTGAAGTCCAAATGAGATCTATAGAATGCCTGTAGAAGCCCATTAGCAACTTCAAGCAGCGCTAAATTTCCTTCTCCGATTTCAGAAACAACACATATCCATTTGTTCCTTTCTCTGGAAGCTCCTCTTAACACTAGAGACATATCTCTGATTTAATCACTGTTTCGCAACAGAAGCCAACGCCCAATCCCTTTTTATCCTATTTCAGCATTACTCCAGTAAGTGCATGGAACCAGGCCATGGCTTTGATGGTGGACGCATCCGTTTGGGGTCTTTAGATTAACGGTGGCAAAAAGTCTCCATATGTTTAGCCAGCCCACAAAGCCCCCCCTGGCCAGAAGAACTGATATTAAACGATGAGTCAGAGAACAGGCAGGCCACAGGCTCTGACTGCAACAACAAAAACCCCAGCAAAATGCTAGGAATTTGGAGAGACAATATTTACAGCTGTATGCACTGTGTCAGAAAAAGGGGCTGGGGTGTTTGATGCACAAATCGTTGACCCGGCAAGCGGAGGAAAAGCGTTTTTGTCTTTTTCCTTAAGCAGATACACAATCCATCAAGCACCGCAAAGGCTCAACCGCAGAACAGAGGCAATACCCTGGCCTCAGAATTCACTCACCACGTCTAGAACTGTTTTGCCAAGCAACAAGAGCAGAGATCCATTTTTCAACACTGGGTTTTATCATTTATTTCGCTCTGCCTTTGCAACCAACTGGATTTGGACAAAGAGATAGTGCAGAGACTTTTGAAGGATAAGCTCTGAGGGGCAGGGAGAGAGGAAGATTAGGGGATTCGGTTGGGATTGCAAAGTTCAGAGCTACGGAAGCCCGGCCATATCTAAAGCCCAGCCTTTCCCAACCTGGTGCCCTCAGCCTGTTTTGAACTTCAACTTCCATCAGCCCTAGCCAGCACAGCCGTGGATCAGAAGGTGGGCGGTTCGAATCCCCGCGACGGGGTGAGCTCCGGTTGCTCGGTCCCTGCGCCTGCCAACCTAGCAGTTTGAAAGCACGTCCAAGTGCAAGTAGATAAATAGGTACCACTCCAGTGGGAAGGTAAACGGCGTTTCCGTGCGCTGCTCTGGTTCGCCAGGAGCGGCTTAGTCATGCTGGCCACATGACCCGGAAACGGTACGTCGGCTCCCTCGGCCAATAAAGCGAGATGAGCGCCACAACCCCAGAGTCGGCCACGACTGGACCTAATGGTTAGGGGTCCCTTTACCTTTACCTTAGATTCCCAAACTCTCCTACTTGCCTAAACCCTCCCTTGATAGCTAATCAACTGACCCCAGCACAGAGAGTTGTTGATGGGACTGCTAAGCAGAGCTTAGTTGCACAGCGGGTTTGAGCACGCCAGCCGGGGTTCTTGCTTTGTTTCAGCCCAGTTTCAGATGCCTGATCCGTTGCTAATCCCATATATATATATATATATATATATATATATATATTTGTTTTCGTAGATTTTCACGGGTACAGGAATGCAGGTTTTGGTGTCCTCGGGTGTCTTCCCGTGTAAAAGTTGGGGTGTCTAGGCGACGTTTCGACGAGGTCTCACTCGTCATCTTCAGGCTGGTGCTTTCGGCTTCTTGTTACTGGAACAGAGCGGGATCTCAGTGTTTGAGTTCCTATAAATACTGTAGAGGGGTGTGGTGTATTGCCTCAAAAGTTCTGGGCAGAGGGGAAGTTCCCAGGCTAGTGTTCTTTTCTTCTTTTGTTCCTTAATTACTTGAGGGATATCTTGAGTGATTTCTTGAGTGATATTCTGAGTACCACTTAGGTGGGTCATTAGGTGTGGATTAGTTGCTAAAGCCTTCGTGTCTTGACCTCTTGAATTTGTGAAGAGTTTTTCTGGGAAGATGGCTGTACTGCACTTAGTTGTGCTTTGGCTTGGCTTCGTGTATAGGGGCCCCTATACACGAAGCCAAGCCAAAGCACAACTAAGTGCAGTACAGCCATCTTCCCAGAAAAACTCTTCACAAATTCAAGAGGTCAAGACACGAAGGCTTTAGCAACTAATCCACACCTAATGACCCACCTAAGTGGTACTCAGAATATCACTCAAGAAATCACTCAAGATATCCCTCAAGTAATTAAGGAACAAAAGAAGAAAAGAACACTAGCCTGGGAACTTCCCCTCTGCCCAGAACTTTTGAGGCAATACACCACACCCCTCTACAGTATTTATAGGAACTCAAACACTGAGATCCCGCTCTGTTCCAGTAACAAGAAGCCGAAAGCACCAGCCTGAAGATGACGAGTGAGACCTCGTCGAAACGTCGCCTAGACACCCCAACTTTTACACGGGAAGACACCCGAGGACACCAAAACCTGCATATATATATATATATATATATATATGTTAAATAGCCTCTTGACCCGATTGTTCCCTTCCTCCTTACAGCAGCCCTTGTAATCCTGAAACGATGGGAACTGCTTCCCTTTCCAATAAGGAGCAAATGAAACCATCACTTTCCTGGGTGGCATTTACTCCTCTCCCGCCACTCTATTAATGAGATAAAATCCTCGATTCTTTTCTCAGGCTGCCGGCAACCTAGAATTAAGACTGCCCACATATTCTGCACAATCGAAATCTGAACAGCCTTTATTTCACCTAGCAAGATGTCCTCCATTGGCTTAGTTCAGCATCCTTCACCGAGAAATCAAAACTGCACGTTTCATTACTTCATAAGGGCTAGAAGCCTAATTTAAGGAAGAGCTGCACCAATCTTCATACTGAGACCAATGTACTATACAGAAGCTGAATATGTTTACCCTGGAAAAGAGGAGACTGACAGTAGATGTGGTAAAGGTAAAGGGACCCCTGCCTGTTAGGTCCAGTCACAGACGACTCTGGGATTGCGGCGCTCATCTCACTTTATTGGCCGAGGGAGCCGGTGTACAGCTTCCGGGTCAAGTAGCCAGCATGACTAAGCCGCTCCTGGCGAACCAGAGCAGCACACGGAAACGTAGGAGCAGTACCTATTTATCTACTTGCACTTTGACGTGGGGTCCTGCTAGGTGGTCAGGAGCTGGGACTGAGCAACGGGAGCTCACCCCGTCGCGGGGATTCGAACCGCCGACCTTCTGATCGGCAAGCCCAAGAGGCTCAGTGGTTTAGACCACAGCGCCACCCGAGTCCCATGTAGATGTGATAGCCATCTTCAAATATCTTAAGGAAGATGGAGTGAGCTTGTTGTCTCCTGCTCTGGAAGGTAGGACTCGAACCAAGGGCTGACTAAACATCAGGGAAAACGTTCTGACCGTGTATCTGAAGAAGTGTGCATGCACACGAAAGCTCACAGAGCCAGTGTGGTGTAGTGGTTAAGAGCGGTAGTCTCGTAATCTGGTGAACTGGGTTCGCTTCCCCGCTCCTCCACATGCAGCTGCTGGGTGACTTTGGGCCAGTCACACTTCTCTGAAGTCTCTCAGCCCCACTCACCTCACAGAGTGTTTGTTGTGGGGGAGGAAGGGAAAGGAGAATGTTAGCCGCTCTGAGACTCCTTAAAGGGAGTGAAAGGCGGGATATCAAATCCAAACTATTCTCTTCTTCTTCATACCAATAACAAACTTAGTTGGTCTCTAAGGTGCTACTGGAAGGGATTTTTTAAAAAAATTTTTCAATGTTCTGAGAGTAAGAGCTCTTCAACCGTGGAAAGGTTTTTCGCTGGAGGTTTTTAAGCAGAGGTTGGAGGACCACCTGTCATGGATGCTGTAGTTGAGATTCCTGCATTGCAGGGGGTTGGAATGGATGACCTCCAGGGGTCCCTTTCAACTCTTCAGGTCTATGATTCTATGGTACAGTGGTCAGAGTGACAGACCAAGGCTGGGAAGCTTGTTCCACGCAGCCATGAAGTTCACGTGGACCATTTACGCACTTTCAGCCTATAGTGGTGCCTCGCAAGACGAAATTAATTCGTTCTGCGAGTCTTTTCGTCTTGCGATGTTTTTCGTCTTGCGAAGCACGGTCCGTCGCAACTGCGCCTCTTCAAGTGGCTTTAAGAAAAAAGTGAACAAACTCGCAGGAAGTTTTCGTCTTGCGAAGCAAGCCCATAGGGAAATTCGTCTAGCGAAGCAACGCAAAAACCGAAAAACCCTTTCGTCTAGCGAGTTTTTCGTTTTGCGAGGCAGTCGTCTTGCGGGGCACCACTGTAGTTGGTTGTTGGTTGCAAACCAATGCCTGTCTGCAGAATTATCCCACAGCTGCCCTTCCAACATGCCAGCCCTGGAGAGTAGTCGCTGCCGCACTTTATTCCCCCTTCCCCATATAATACCGCAATAGCCGCCTATTCAGGGAAGCTTCAATGAGCAGGAACCTTCTCCAATCCATCACTTTGGCATTTTTTATTTATAAAATCATTTATGCCACACCCTAAAAAAATTAAAAAGGTCCTCTAGGCAACTCACAACCATAAAAACACAAATGCAATAAAAACAGGGAGATTCAAAACAGAGCCATTAAAACACAATCAAGCAGAAAAGAGGAATTCAAAACAAACTCAAAAGCACAGCAGAATAAAAAGAGGTTTACAGCATCCCATCCCTGCAAGGACCACAGAATCATAGAGTTGGAAGAGACCACAAGGGCCATCGAGTCCAACCCCCTGCCAAGCAGGAAACACCATCAGAGCACTCCTGACATATGGTTGTCAAGCCTCTGCTTAAAGACCTCCAAAGTAGGAGACTCCACCACACTCCTTGGCAGCAAATTCCACTGTCGAACAGCTCTTACTGTCAGGAAGTTCTTCCTAATGTTTAGGTGGAATCTTCTTTCTTGTAGTTTGGATCCATTGCTCCGTGTCCGCTTCTCCGGAGCAGCAGAAAACAACCTTTCTCCCTCCTCTATGTGACATCCTTTTATATATTTGAACATGGCTATCATATCACCCCTTAACCTCCACTAGAAGGGTTTTCTCCTTTCCACCTTTGCTGCAGCTTCCCTCTTGCACAAGACCTGAATATAGTCGTATCTTGGATCCCGAATGCCTTGCAACTCAAACATTTTGGCTCCCAAACACTCCCGGAAGTGAGTGTTCTGGTTTGCGAACGTTCTTCGTAACCCAAACGTCCAACGTGGCTTCCGATTGGGTGCAGGAAGCTCCTGCAGCCAATCAGAAGCTGCGCCTAGGTTTTCAAATGTTTTCGGAAGTCGACCGGACTTCCGGAACAGGGTCCGTTCAAGCACCAAGGTACAACAGTATCTCACACAAGGGTCATTCATGAAGCCTGATGCCAACCTGTACCAATGCAACTCCTCTAATACAGTGGCACCTCGGGTTACATACGCTTCAGGTTACATACACTTCAGGTTACAGACTCCACTAACCCAGGAATAGTACCTCGGGTTAAGAACTTTGCTTCAGGATGAGAACAGAAATCGTGCAGCGGCAGCAGGAGGCCCCATTAGCTAAAGTGGTGCTTCGGGTTAAGAACAGTTCCAGGTTAAGAACTGACCTCCAGAACGAATTAAGTACTTAACCCGAGGTACCACTGTAATAAAAAGAATAATAATTTATTATTTATATCCCACCCATCTGGCTGGGTTTCCCCAGCCACTCTGGGCAGCTCCCAACAGAATATTAAAAACACCAGAAAACACCAAACATTAAGAACTTCCCTAAACAGGGCTGCCTTCAGGTGTCTTTTAAAAGTAAGATAGTTGCTTATTTCCTTGACATTTGATGGGAGGGCGTTTCACAGTGTGGGTGCCACCACCGAGAAGGCCCTCTGCCTGGCTCCCTGTAACCTTGCTTCTCACAAGGAGGGAACCGCCAGAAGGCCCTCGGCGCTGGACCTCAGCGTCTGGCTGAATGAATGGGGGTGGAGATGTTCCTTCAGGTATACTGGGCCAAGGCCATCAGGCTTCTACTCGTGAGAAGTGGGGTAAAAATGGCCAGGGCAAGGGAAGATTTTTCTCAGAGCTCCTTTTGAGGGTCACCCTGTGTATCGCCTATATAAGGAGTCCCGCTTATTCCACATGCCATAACGGGAATCCTCATTTCGCTTAAGGGAGTTTTCCAACACCAAGGACTCTTCTCCCCTTTCCCAGCTTTCGCTCTTCCTTTTAAGCTTAAACCTTCCTTGGGAAAACTAGAGGCTGCGCAGCAAGAATCCATCCCCTGCCAACACTTCTCAGGGCACTCAAGGGTCAGAATTTGTCCTTTTTTACAAACACACACAAGCATCTAAGAACAAGGACAAGAAAGGATTGGAAAGGAACATGGGAAGCAGTTCAGTTCCACGTTTCTGGGGCTCCTGAGTTTCCCGTTGTTTGGGCTTTGCTAGTGCAAGCAAATAGTTTCGGCATCAACACCGCCTACAAAACATATCCAGACAACATCCCCAGTTGCTTGTCTGTTACCTTCATGCAACACATTTGTGTGGACTTCCTGAAACACCCAGTTGGCCACGGACGGTGGAGAAACAAGTTGCTGGATGATACAGCCATGCCCTTGTTTCTCAACTCAAAAGAAATCCATTACACAGCCCCGAAAGTGAACATGTACTTTGCGTGAGAAACAACATCACTGACAGAATACATCATCGTTTTTAAAGGGGTGTTCAGCTTGTCTTGCACACAGATAAACCAATTGCAGTTGCTTCCAAGATCTGGGACACCAGGCAAGTAACACACACACACACACAGAGGAAATCAATATGTTGGCATTTTTACACAGTGCTCACAGTGTCCCTGGAACCTCAAAAATAGAGCCGTTTTCTTTTTAATTAAAAAAAGCCCTTGCACTCAGGCTCTGTGTTCTTTACAGACACTTCTGAAGATGTTAAAAGCGTGCAGTTCTGTGTCGGAGGCAGATTCATCATCCTTCCAATTTAGGCTTATTAAGCAAGGCCCAGCTGTTCAATAGCTGGCAGCCAGTTTCTGTCCCATTTTCAAAACCATGACTCAAGATGTGCTGATTTACACAGCGCCGAGGTGAACAGGAGAAGAGAATGGCTAAGGAAGAGGCAGACCCAAATATGTAGCTACATTCCTTATAGACGGGAGAACTCTTGTCTTCGCAATCGAACAAATGTACTGAGAAAGCGCAGAGATGGGTAAGTGCAGAATTCAATACCTTGAGGATCTCAGCTTTTTAAATAGCAGGTTTCTCATCCCTAAGGATAAAACGACAGACCTGAAGGTATGCAGGCAATGGCCTGGTTTGCACATAGCACACAGCAATGGATTTATAGAATTGCAGAGTTGGAAGGAGCTGGACCATAAAGAAGGCTGATCACCGAAGAATGGATGCTTTTGAATTCTGGTGCTGGAGGAGACTCTTGAGAGTCCCATGGAGAGAAGGCCCTCTGCCTGGTTCCCTGTAACTTGGCTTCTCGCAGTGAGGGAACCGCCAGAAGGCCCTCGGCGCTGGACCTCAGTGTCCGCGCAGAATGATGGGGGTGGAGACGCTCCTTCAGGTATACAGGACCGAGGCCATTTAGGGCTTTCAAGGTCAGCACCAACACTTTGAATTGTGCTCGGAAACGTACTGGGAGCCAATGTAGGTCTTTCAAGACCGGTGTTATATGGTCTCGGCGGCCGCTCCCAGTCACCAGTCTGGCTGCTGCATTCTGGATTAGTTGTAGTTTCCAGGTCACCTTCAAAGGTAGCCCCATGTAGAGCGCACTGCAGTAGTCCAAGCGGGAGATAACCAGAGCATTCCCAGCAACCAGCATTCAGAGGCAGAACACCCAATAGCAAGTGCTAGCATTCAAAGACTATCGGCCTGTCATCAGCAGGAAATCCCACCCCCCACCTTTCCCCCGTACATGAATTAGCTCACAATTTCCCCATGCTGAAATTCCATCCACTTTCACCCCCGCCTGCAACTCTGGGGCTCATCACACTCCTCCTGGAATTTCTTTATGACCCCCCTAGGGAGCTAACCGTCTCTGGCAAATTGACATTCGCTTGCCCCTGCCAGGCTATGAATATACTACAAGCTGACACCAGCGGAGCCCCGTTACGACCCGGCTTCCCAACTGCAGTAGACAGACATGGTTAGTTAGCAGCCTCTCGCATCAGCAAGTTTTCAGCCAGCCCGGGGCTTTACCTCTGCACACAGGCTTCTCTTAAGAAGTCCCCACTGGTTTGCCCTTACATAGCATCCTTCACCCTGAAGGACACAAAGTTGTTTTCACTGTCTGGGATGCAGGATAGCACCAGCTGCTCTGCACACCTACCACCCACAGGTGCTATCTAGGAGAGTAAGCAGTGGTTCTCAACCTTTTTTCCTCTGGGCAACACTTCCAGAATAGAAATTTGCAAATGCCACACTGAATTTAGTTATTCATTTAAAAAAAAAAAGACACTGGAAAACAACAAGAAGAAAACAGTGCTTGATTTATGGCATGTCCAACAGGTCGATTGAGATCTACTGGTTGATTGCGGGGCGTCCCTGGTCGATCTTGATCGATCGCGTGATGGTGAGCGATCTCCCCACCCCTCTAAAAAAAGCTCTGCAACTCAGGCCTGATTTATAACACAGAATACACCTGCTTTATAATATGACCATGAGACATCCAGAAAGTATAAAATATTGCAGCTACGTAAGAACACGAAGCATTTCCAAAACGTAATAGTGTCCCTGAATCTTCCTGCCATGTTTGGCATCCTCTCCTGACACACAACTGGGCTGGTGGACTCTGGGACTCTGAGGGACCAGGGTTCGAATCCCCACTCAGCCATGAAACTAGTTGGGTGACCCTGGACCAGTGGTCGCCTCTTGGAATAACCCACCTCACAGGGTTGTTGTGAAGATTAGATGGGGGCGGAAGTCTTCTTTTCTCATGAGGTGGCCAAAGTCTTGGAGCCTCAGCTTCAGGATCTGTCCTTCCAGTGAGCACTCAGGGCTGATTTCCTTCAGAATGGAGGGGTTTGATAGAATGGATAGGTTTGATATTTCTATCAGTTGCCAACCAGATGCCTGCAGGAAGGGACCCACAAACAGGATTCGAACACAAGAGCAACTCTCTCTCCTCCTGTGGTTTCCAGCAACCAGTACTTGGAAACATTAATGCCTCAAACTGTGGAGACAGAGAATAGCCATCAAGGAATAATCACAGGCACACAGAAGAGTAAAATTGGGCAAAGCTAAGCAAGCCAAAGAAGAACTACACCGAATTATTCTGGCTACCATGTTTATTGCGCATGGAATATGCGCAGCATAGGGCCAGGTAAAGGTAAAGGTACCCCTGCCCGTACTGGCCAGTCGTGTCCGACTCTAGGGTTGTGCACCCATCTCACTTAAGAGGCCGGGGGCCAGCGCTGTCCGGAGACACTTCCGGGTCACGTGGCCAGCGTGACAAAGCTGCTCTGGTGAGCCAGCACCAGCGCAGCACACGGAAACGCCGTTTACCTTCCCGCTAGAAAGCGGTACCTATTTATCTACTTGCACTTACCGTATTTTTCGCTCTATAAGACGCACCAGACCACAAGGCGCACCTAGTTTTTGGAGGAGGAAAACAAGGGAAAAAAATATTCTGAATCCCGGAAGCCAGAACAGCAAGAGGGATCACTGCGCAGCGAAAGCAGCGATCCCTCTTGCTGTTCCTAGCTTCTGGGATAGCTGCGTAGCCTGCATTCGCTCCATAAGACGCACACACATTTCCCCTTACTTTTTAGGAGGGAAAAAGTGAGTCTTGTAGAGCAAAAAATACGGTAATTAAGAGTGCATGCGAACTGCTAGGTGGGCAGGAGCTGGGACTGAAAGACGGGAGCTCACCCCGCCGCGGGGATTCGAACCGCCGACCATACGATCAGCAAGTCCTAGGCACTGAGGTTTTACCCACAGTGCCACCCGCGTCCCTTTAAATGCAGCCCTGCAGGAAAAGGCAGCTTTTTAGCCAAATACCGTCAGAGGCAGTGATAAAGACTGGTGCTTGCTTTACCTGAAGACTGTAAATCTTTACAGGTCAAAAGCAGTGTTGCTCGTAAAGCATGGTATTAAATATTTCCCAGCCCACAGCGCTGCAGGGCTAAGTGCTCGTCTCTGGGCTCTGCAGGGGAAGCAGAAAACTGGCTGGTCGCCCTCAGCTGGAATCATGCCTCAACAATACAAGAGCACAATACAAAAGTTCACTTTACTGCTTCAGCAAAAGCCAGTTGCAAGAAAAGGAATACTTTCTCAGGGATGAAATTAAAGTGAAATGGACTCTTTTCATGTTTGTCAATAAGGAGAGTGACTGGCTTTTTACGCAAAACGGCAGGGCCAATTGCAAAGGATCTCACAAGGAGCCGTGAACTCGCTTGGCCTCTTCTTTCACTGTCCAAGTTTGCTCCCTCCAGGCAGCCAATCTAAATGCAAATTGTAAAGAGGCAAGAGCTGCAATGTTTTGGAAGAAGAAGAGCAGGAGAGAGAGAAAAAATAATTGCAAAGCAGCAAAGGAAGTACTTGAAGACATAATCCTGCATAGGTCAAGAGAGCCTGACTGGGCTGGATTAATCATTATGTTAACGGCAACAGAGTCCGAACTGTGCTGTGGCCCAATTATCCAGGAATCAAGTCAGCGCGTTGAAAAAGTGCATCTGCTTGCGCTACCAAGCTTGGTCTCCTTGAAAGTTCCTTGCAAACTGGAACCTAGTTCTACACAACCTACTAGCGCTGCGCGATATATTGATATATTGTCTAAAACGGGGATGCGGCTGGCACTGTGGTCTAAAGCGCTGAGCCTCTTGGGCTGGCCAATCAGAAGATCGGCAGTTCAAATCCCCACGATGGAATGAGCTCCTGTTGCTCTGTCCCAGCTCCTGCCAACCTAGCAGTTTGGAAGCACACCAGTGCAAGTAGATAAATAGGTACCATTGTGGCAGGAAGGGAAACAGCATTTCTGTGTGCTCTTGCTTCTGTCATGGTGTCTGTCATGGGAAAAATAACGATGTGGGGAAAACCATGAAGACCATCCTCATTTCAGACATTGCAATATATTGGCAAATCGCAATGTTTAGCTGGTGATATACCACGATGATGAAAACCAGATATCGCTCAGCCCTTCAACCTACAAAATATTTTCTAGGCCCTCCTACCTTGCACCAGACTGTCCTTCTCCTAGGCTTCCAAACTCCTCCCAGAGATTTCTGCACATGTACAGAGACAACCAAATTCTAACAGCCATTTTCAGGCTTTGCAGCTCGAGGGAGGAACAAAACAAACCTCTCCTGGTTGCACAGATGGCCTGCCATTGGGCAGTTTTGCACCTGAGGCAGCACCAGCACCTATGGATTTCAGCTAGCCTTGACACCAGAGCCAGAATTTGTGAGTGAGGCACAGTAGGGGAGAGACACAGTATTCATAGAATCATAGAATCATAGAATCATAGAGTTGGAAGAGACCACAAGGGCCATCGAGTCCAACCCCCTGCCAAGCAGGAAACACCATCAGAGCACTCCTGACATATGGTTGTCAAGCCTCTGCTTAAAGACCTCCAAAGGAGGAGACTCCACCACACTCCTTGGCAGCAAATTCCACTGTCAAACAGCTCTTACTGTCAGGAAGTTCTTCCTAATGTTTAGGTGGAATCTTCTTTCTTGTAGTTTGGATCCATTGCTCTGTGTCCGCTTCTCTGGAGCAGCAGAAAACAACCTATCTCCCTCCTCTATGTGACATCCTATTATATATTTGAACATGGCTATCATATCACCCCTTAACCTCCTCTTCTCCAGGCTAAACATGCCCAGCTCCCTTAGCCGTTCCTCAGAAGGCATCGTTTCCAGGCCTTTGACCATTTTGGTTGCCCTCCTCTGGACACCTTCCAGTTTGTCAGTGTCCTTCTTGAACTGTGGTGCCCAGAACTGGACACAGTACTCCAGGTGAGGTCTGACCAGAGCAGAATACAGTGGCACTATTACTTCCCTTGATCTAGATGCTATACTCCTATTGATGCAGCCCAGAATTGCATTGGCAGAATTGCATTGGCAGTATTGTTTCTGATGCCATGCTAAACTTTGACTCTGAAGCAGGCTGCAAGCTCTACTAGGTTTGATCCTTTGCTCTGAGCTTAGGAAGGAAGAATCTTGGCCACATCATGCTGTGCTTTAGTGGTCTTTTGAGTTCTTCTAACATAAGGCAACTGTAGAGATGAGCACTTGTCCTTCTACTGCATTTTGTGCCTGGTGAGGCGGGTGGAGATAGAATCCCCCTAATTTCCCTAAAAGCTCAGCCAAGGGCTCGCCACACTGGGAAAAGGCGCTTGGCTTCATGAGAAATGTTAAAGTTGCAGCAGTGATGCGTGGCTGTCCCAGCAATTTCATTGGGATTTTTACTAAGGTCCTGAAGAGGAAGCTGAGATGATGTCCCATATCACACTTCCTAGTTGAGTAAACAGAGGGTGGGGGTGGACAGGAAGCATGGCATAAGCAGAGAAAAAGCAGAATGCCAATACTTTTTTTGGGGGGGGGGGATACAATGAAACAGGAGACATGTGTAACTGACCCTTGAAAATGAGTTGCACACAAGGGTCCCTCTTCACTGTGGTCCAAACCACTGAACCTCTTGGGCTTGCCGGCTGGAAGGTCAGCGGTTCGAATCCCCGCGACGGGGTGAGCTCCCGTTGCTCTGTCCCAGCTCCTGCCAACCCAGCAGTTTGAAAGCACGCCAGTGCAAGTAGATAAATAGGTACCACTGTGGCAGGAAGGTTATCGGTGTTTCCGTGCATTCTGGTTTCTGTCACGGTGTCCCGTTGCACCAGAAGCTGTTTCGTCCTGCTGGCCACATGACCCGGAAAACTGTCAGTGGACAAACACCGGCTCCCTTGACCTGAAAGCGAGATGAGTGCTAACAACCTCATAGTGGCCTTGGACTGGACTTAACCATCCAGGGATCCTTTACCGTTTTGGTTTTTTTTTACTCTTCATACCCTCCTCCTAAGCAGCTGAGTTCGCACATTGCAAGCCCTACACAGCCGAACCTTTTGTAGCTGGAGGCTCCTTCAAAGTTGTGCAGAAAGGCCGATCTAGGGTCACTTGAGAAATTCTTAGTTAGGCCTGATTCTTAGCTAGGCTAAACAGCCACCAGGTCTATTTGCCATTTGAAAAGGAAGCAGGGGGAGAAAGAGAGAGTGTTAACTGTACAATTCCTGCACCGCTGAAGAAATTTTCCCCATGGATGGCTCCCAATGTAGCTCACGCTGCGTTATGTTAAAAACCTCGATCTCATGTTCAGAACGCTTTTGACTCTGAAAATACAAGCGCATTTATAACCAAATAAGGGGCTGAACAATGAAGACCCTTTCCCCAAATATGCAAACTTCACCCCCAAGCCAGATACCAAGTCTCTGCACACACCAAAACCCTTCAAGGACTCAAGGGAGACGTTTGTCGGAGCCACATTCAGACCGCCATAAGTTAACACCAATCCTTCCGTGGATGTTTCTCAGCTTGATTCCTTACAACAGGGTACCTACACCTGTGAAGAGCACCTGCCTAAATCGAGGCCAGGTAGAAGATGTGTTCAAAATTAGCCATTATTTTTTAAGGTGAGGCATTCCAGAAAGCACTGTCTCCCCGATTTTGTCAGCTGGGTAACAGTGTTCGAAATTAGCCAGGCGCCATTTGCACCTGGGCATTGGCCACTTGCGACCAAGTGAAGATGCCTGGGCGCCAGGATGGCACCCGAAGTCTCCACCATCTGAAGGTGCGTGCCTGGGGATCCTTGGATCTGGTCTGGTTTCTCACACTAACAACACATGCTAATTCTATCATCCTATGAAATTCAGGGATGAAAATGCTTTTTTCAGTGCAGGAGGAGCATGAGCTGTGAACGATGTTATGAACAGACCACATCATCATTAAGAGAAAGAGGTCAGAATGGCCAATATAAATGTGGACTGTCCCTGAATCAAGGGATTTTTCTTCTTTAAATTCTCGAGGTTTTTAACCCAGCTCAAAGTGGTCGCCTGTGCTAGCCGGATGTCTAACTGATAATCAATCACAACTAGTCCATCATTTGGAAAAATAAGAGATGCCTTGCCCCAAAATGGCAACTAGACATTCCGTTTTGGTGACTGTAACCTTGGTTACAGACAGCATCTTAAAAAGCAGAGACATCACCTTGCCGGCAGAGGTCCATATAGTTCAAGCTCTGGTTTTCCCAGGAGTGATGTATGGAAGTGAGAGCTGGACCATAAAGAAGGCTGATCACCGAAGAATTGATGCTTTTGAATTCTGGTGCTGGATGAGACTCTTGAGAGTCCCATGGACTGCAAGAAGATCCAACCTCTCCATTCTGAAGGAAATCAGCCCTGAGTGCTCACTGGAAGGACAGATCCTGAAGCTGAGGCTCCAATACTTTGGCCACCTCATGAGAAGAGAAGACTCCCTGGAAAAGACCCTGATGCTGGGAAAGATGGAGGGCACAAGGAGAAGGGGACGACAGAGAATGAGATGGTGGGACAGTGTTCTCAAAGCTACCAGCATGAGTTTGACCAAACTGCGGGAGGCAGTGGAAGACAGGAGTGCCGGGCGTGCTCTGGTCCAGGGGGTCACAAAGAGTCGGACACGACTAAACAACTAAACAACAACATCCTTGGTTTAAGGAGTCTGCTGGTAGCAGCTAGGGAAAATCCTTAATATGTAGGGTTTTTTGGAGGGTGGCACGGCTGAATCCAGAGCAAGTACCAGGGCTGTGGAGCAGCACTCTAAGAAACATCAATGCTGGCAATCACGGGTCAGGATTGCGCCTGCAGAAATTTACAGTGGCATAAGCTTTTTTTTTGACTACATCCCATCCCATCAGATGCATGAAGTGCTATCTGAGCTTCAGGTACATATACCTATGGTTTGGCAGTAGGATGCGTTTGTGTGTACATATATACAGTGAGGTCAGAAAGGAATGAAATGCAGAAAAGTGCAGGTGGTGATAATTGTAGTTTTAAAACTGCTCCTTCCCAAAGAACAGTTGTGTTGATAACACGGGGCATCCGGGCACTGGTAAACCAATTACTATTGCTAATCCACTTAACGCATGTAGTGAGATAATAATAATAATAACAATAATAATAACAAATTTTATTTATATCCCGCCCTCCCCGGCCAGAACCGGGCTCAGGGCGGCTAACACCTGTAAAATTACAATAAAAACATAAAAGGGGAGGGGGGAGAAGCAATTTAAAATAGAAGTTAAAAGGCAAGTTTAAATGCTGCCTCATTTGAAATGTAGCCCGTGGATCAAAACCATAAGGGGAGGGAAAACATAAGGGTCAGACTGAGTCCAAACCGAAGGCCAGGTGGAACAGCTCTGTCTTGCAGGCCCTGCGGAAAGATGTCAAGTCCCACAGGGCTCTGGTCTCTTGTGACAGAGTGTTCCAGCAAGTCGCAGCCAGTACTGAAAAGGCCCTGGCCCTAGTTGAGCCCAATCTAACCACCTTGCGACTTGGGACCTCCAAAGTGTTGTCGTTTGTGGACCTTAAGGTCCTCCGCGGGGCATACCAGGAGAGGCGGTCCCATAGGTACGAGGGTCCTAGGCCGTAAAGGGCTTTAAAGGTCAAAACCAGCACCTTAAACCTGACCCTGTACTCCACTGGGAGCCAGTGCAGCTGGTACAGCACTGGGTGAATGTGATCCCGTGGCAAGGACCCCGTAAGGAGCCTGGCCGCGGCATTCTGCACCCGCTGGAGTTTCTGGAGATGAAAACCCATCCGATCAATCCAGTCCACAGGTGATGGCACTTAACCCCTTGACACATCACGAATTCAGTGGTCTCACAATGGGAGCATCCCTAGTTGAGAGGGACATTTTCTGCACCCACTGGACACCCGGGGGAATCCATGTTATGTAATTCCAAGTAGATTCCCTCCATGTCTGCATTTGCCGGCAAGAATTAGGAACCCCACTGCAGAAACAAACATGCACTGAAAAAGGTGGCAGGAGAGAGAGGGAGGGAGAGAAGGCCCCAAGCATTTTTTAATTTAATTTTCAAAGGCTGCAACATAGCTAGGAAGAACCAAAGAACTGTCGCTCAAACAAATCCCACCCACTGGATTAAACAATGTATTTTAAACCATACTTTCTGTTAACCTCCAAGGTGCCATAAGACTCCTGCCTGTTTCCTGTGACCATGGAAGAGACTTTAGCCACAATGACCACCAACTACCGATTGCTCTCCTAAGCTTGCAAATGCCCAATTTCTTTCTGTCTGCCTTCCCCGTTCTTTCTGTGTTTATACCCAACAGTTCTTCTGCGATGGAACGCAAGACGGCTCACAGAGGATTAGAAATGCAGGAATCTGCCTTGTACAGAGTCAGACCATGGGGTCCATTCTGATCAGTCTTGTTTTCGCCAGCCAGCAATGGCTCAACAGGTTTCCAAGTGGGACTCTCTCTTAGCCCTCCCCCTAAAGATGCCAAGTGAGAGCTGGACCATCAAGAAGGCAGATCACCGAAGAATTGATGCTTTTGAATTCTGGTGCTGGAGGAGACTCTTGAGAGTCCCGTGGACTGCAAGAAGATCAAACCTCTCCATTCTGAAGGAAATCAGCCCTGAGTGCTCACTGGAAGGACAGATCCTGAAGCTGAGGCTCCAATACTTTGGCCACCTCATGAGAAGAGAAGACTCCCTGGAAAAGACCCTGATGCTGGGAAAGATGGAGGGCACCAGGAGAAGGGGACGGCAGAGGATGAGATGGTGGGACAGTGTTTTCGAAGCTACTAACACGAGTTTGACCAAACTGCGGGAGGCAGTGGAAGACAGGAGTGCCTGGTGTGCTCTGGTCCAGGGGGTCACGAAGAGTCGGACACGACTAAACGACTAAACAACAACAAAGATGCCAAGGATTGGCTATGGGAACATTCTGCATGCAATGAATATTCTCTAACCCTGAGCTGCAGTCCTTCCTAGCCATTCTCCTGTCAGGGCATTGACCAGACCCAGACATGATTAACTTCAACATGTGCTTCAGACAGTGTCTTGGGGCCTACCCACTTGCAGGACAGACAACCACACTGGCATCCAAATTACAGCTTGCAGCAGAGTATTCCCTGCAGAATAAAACTACTGATTTTGTGCATGTTCACTCCACCTTCAGCCAACCACACCGCACCTTGCCAAGCAACAAAGCAGCTCCTCGTGAGAGCATTTTTGGTTTTTGGCTACTGCTGCAGTCAGGAATTAATTCTGCTCGGAGCTGGGCCAACAGGCTGCAACCCACCTGGGTGTGTCAGCCTAAATCTGGAAGCTGGAGCTTGCCGGCGGGATCCATGCTTACTCAACAGTTTCAAGGGAAAAGCCATCAATGTGGTCTGATCACATGGGAGAGGGCTTAGTGTCAAGGCTCCAGGAAATCAGAAGGAAAGGAAGTCCTGGCTTACTTTGGTTGCAAGCCGCAGGAGAAAGGTGCCCCCTTGGATATATGGGGCAGAGGAGAGAAGACAGCAGGGGGAAAGTGATCCAGCTCAGGAGCTGACGAAAGACCACAGTCAAATCAGAAGGCGAGTCTCAATGCCAAATCGAAGCCTTAGGAACGCAAGGAAAACAGCTTTCCACCAATTCCTATCCCTCCCTTACTTGGCAAGTGGCTGAGATCACAACCCCCAGATTTAGATACTCTGCCAACCAGTTTCCAATCATCTCCTACTGAGAGAGACAGGCTCTGGCAGCCTTTTTGGAGGATTCAAAGCAGAACACAATTTTCAGAATTTAAATGTGCCCCTTTTCACATTCTGCATCTCAAATAACTAATGGCAGGGATCCATCTCTGAAAGATAAGATGGCCTGCCACTCCCCACCTTCCCCCGAAATAGAGACGCTGCAAGGGGGCACTGAGTACACTCTTGCCCCCCAGGGTGCAGAAAAATAAATCAGGGTCTACACTACTGGGAAGGAATCTATTGGGTTTATAGAACTTTTGGTGCAGAGGTGTCTCCCAGCTGAACGTAAGAACAGTGGCCTACAGAGTCCAGTATTCTGCTCTCCCAGCAGTTAAGGAGATGCGTGTGGGAAGCCCACAAGACAGACCTGAGACCAAGAGCCTTCTCCCCCCCTGATGTTTCCAGCAACTGGTATTAAGCTGGTTAACAAAAGCAACCAAAAGGCCCCTTTCCTAAACGGCCTTGGTCCAGTAGACCTGAAGGAGCGTCTCCACCCCCATCGTTCTGCCTGGACACTGAGGTCCAGCGCCGAGGGTCTTCTGGCGGTTCCCTCATTGCGAGAAGCCAAGTTACAGGGAACCAGGCAGAGGGCCTTCTCGGTAGTGGCGCCTGCCCTGTGGAACGCCCTCCCACCAGGGGTCAAAGACAGCAACAACTACCAGACTTTTAGAAGACATCTGAAGGCAGCCCTATTTAGGGAAGCTTTTAATGCCTGATGCATTACTGTATTTTAATATTTGGTTGGAAGCCACCCAGAGTGGTTGGGGAAGCCCAGCCAGATGGGCGGGATATAAATAATAAATTAATTATTAATTATTATTATTATTATTATTAGGAAAAAAGACTTAAGATACTGAATTGTACTTGTATATAAAGGTCTTCTTGGGGTGCTGGAAGTAATGGCCCCCTGAGACGTGTTAGAAACTCATAAACTAATCACCAAATGGCACCTTAAACCTAGGCCACAATGGAATGTCTAGGTGCCAATTTTCAAATGAGTATTATTATTAATAATAATCATTTCATGTCTATACCATTTTATATTTTAAAGGGGGAGATCTCAAAGCAGCTTACAACACACTGAAACATCAAATCAAACAACCCAGAATTAAACAAATTCAAGCTTCAAGGAAAATATTTCAAGGTCCTTCTCCAAGGGACATGTTCTACCCGGACGGACACTGTGGTCCAGCGATGAGGGCCTTCTGCCGGTTCCCTCACTGTGAGGAGCCAAGTTACAGGGAACCAGGCAGAGGGCCTTCTCGGTAGTGGCGCCCGCCCTGTGGAAAATCCTCCCAGCAGATGTCAAGGAGAACAACAACTACCAGACTTTTAGAAGACGTCTGAAGGCAGCCCTCTTTAGGGAAGCTTTTAATGTTTGATGCATTACCGTATTTTAATATTTTGTTGGGAGTGGCTGGGGAAGCCCAGCCCGATGGGCAGGGTATAAATAATAAATTATTATTAATTATTATTGTTATTGTTATTAATTTGCTTTCCCCAGTCACCAAACTGGCACCCTGAGATCTCCACGTGGTCACAACTGGAGCTGGTCCAGTCACAAAATGCACCTGGCTAATTTCTAGCACTGCCCCCTAGCTGCCATTTTGGGTCTAGCTCTGCTCCCCACTACCACCACCACTGTACCCAGCTCCGGTGGGTGGGCCTCCAGGTTCTGCCTGCCCAGTTCACACAGAGCAACAATGAGGCTCAACAGGCCTCCTTGCCGGTGCCCCACGAACCGAGCGCGTGGCCTCGAAACACTCCCCAGGATCACCCACAACATGGCAGTTGTTCAGAAACACGCAAGTCAACATGAGGAAGGCTCCCCAAAGTTGAGAAAGTCTCAAAAACCACGGCCGTAGGAGCACGATTCATCCTGCCCAGATGTATCACATCTGCCAGTTCCGAGGACATTTGCCTGGTATATTATGGTGCGCCTTTGCCTCTCTTGGGCTAGGGCCCAACACACATGCCAGAGTTTGCTCTCACATCCAGCTCTTTAATAAGATTTGAGATTTGAGCTTCTCGAACACAAAAAGGCAGAAAAACTCATTACCAAACTTAAAACCATGGAGAGACCTGGTCTGAACAAAGACATTGGATTCTTATCTCATTATACATGACTAAGCCATTCTTCACCTTCTCACCCCTTGCCTTTTCCTGTAAGACCTATTGCAGTCGTTAAGAGTCGTCAACAGGCTCATCTCAGCTATCTGCCAATCACCCATTCCCACCACCCTTCTGAGTAATACCCCTCCCCACCTTCTCACTATATAGAAGGATCTGGCAACTTCTGTTTCAGTGTATCTGAAGAAGTGTGCATGCACACGAAAGCTCATACCAAGAATTAACTTAGTTGGTCTCTAAGGTGCTACTGGAAGGAACTTTTTTATTTTGACAAAAAGGCAGGCATGTGCTTTGCATGGGTAATGTTCGAATTAAAGGCCCCGGGGCAAAAATCACTGCCTTCCCAAGGGGAGGGGCAGGGAGAGAGAAAGAGAGAGAAAGAGAGAGAGAGAAAGAGAGAGAAAGAGCTCCTTTCTTTTTTGGCAGCAGCCCATGATAACACTCATAATCCTGCAAAATGTAGTAGAATACATTTCCAAATCCCTATCAGCAAATCTCATAAACGGAAGGTCTGTTACACGCTAGAGCTCAAAGGAGAGAGGAGGCTGGCTGGTCCAGGATCGTGGCAGCTGCCATGGCGCAGGATGCTCTTGCATCGCCGCCGGCAACCACAGCCCGCCCCCCCCCCCAGGATCCTCTCATCAGCATTCTGGGCGTCCCCCACCTCCAAGCGGCAGACTCTTCAGAAAGGTAACCACAGACCCTGTGATGCTCTGAGAGGCTGTGCGCCTGAGTGCTCTGGTGCTCCCGCGACACAACAAGTGCGCTTACTGACAGCAGCTGTTCCGCGGGCAAATGAAAGAGGGCCCCCCCAACCCGCTTTTAATAGCGCAAGGATCAGAGGGACGCTTCAGCCCAAGCTGCAAGTGCAATCAATGAGGAAAACAGAGCCGGGAAAAGGCTTTCTGGAGATGAGAAGGAAGGCTGTAAGGTCTTCAAGGGGGGGGGGGGCCGTGAGGGAACAAAAGGAAAGCTTTGGCATGGGTTGTCAGGAAGCACCGCCCGCAGCTGCAAGGTCAGGGGTGCAAATGCACGGCTGCGCAGCTGTTTGGGTTTTGGGCACAGAATGTGAATCTGGAGAATTTCAACTTTCATTTAAAAAAAAAAAAAAGATAGCCGTACCTAGGATCTCAAACGCCTTGGCTCCCGAACAAATCGGCTCCCAAATGACCGAAACCCGGAAGTGAGTGTTCCGGGTTTTGAACGTTCTTTTAGAACCCAAATGTCCGCCGAGGGTTCCACGGCCTCCGATTGGCTGCAGGAACTTCCTGCAGCCAATCCGAAGCCACGCTTTGATTCCCAAATGTTTTGGAAGTCAAACGGACTTCCGGAATGGGTTCCGTTCAACTTCCAAGGTACGACTGTATTAATAAGTTCCTGGCTGCTCTGCAAATACAGCCCATGTTGTTCAGCCCAGCAATACATGGGCTGAGGCTATACCCAGTCCTTTATTCCTTGTGAGCCTTGCCTCCTGGAACGTAAGCCATCAGTTTCACTTTCAGTACGTACAGCACTTTGTAGACTTCCAAACCATAACAACACAGGTGAGAAGACTAGGAGAGTCTCCCCTAGGCTATGCGCTCACTAAGCTGGCCTTGGGCAAGGCGCAATTTCTCCGTTTCGCAGGAGGGAAACTCCTTAGAGCATACAAAACTGCCTTATGCAAAGTCAGACCATCCGATCCACCTAGCTCAGTACTGTTTGCACGGACTGGCAGCTGCTCTCCAGGGTTTCAGGCAGGGGACATTCCCGGCTCTACCCTGAGATGCCGAGAATTGAACCCGGGGCAGATGCTTTGCCACCGAGCCTTGCTCATGCCCCTCTGCAAAACCCACAAAATACAAGGCCAAACCTAAGGGAAGAGAGAGAAATGGGAATCTTGCCCTTAAAAAAGCGAGGGAGACCGAGAAACCAAATCACTCAGACACACGCACATTAAGACCATCAGGGCAGCTTCCTGTTGACATGTTAAGGCAGAGAGGGGCAGCCTGCAGCACAAGACGCCCAAACCACGAGGAACGAAGATGGCAATGAAAAAACAGCTAAATTTACTTCTTTGCGGATATTCACTGGGATCGGCAGCTGTAGCCAATTACTGCTAGGAAATGGCACTGAGGAAGCAGATACAAGACGAATTAAGCAATGTATGAACTCTTCATTATTATGATTTTTTTTAAAGACCTAGCCAGTGAAAAGCAGGAAAACCCAAATGCAGAAGGGAAGGTAAACGGGAACTCCGAGGGGCAGGGGGAGAATTGTAGGAAAGGAGCCAGAATTTACCGTATTTTTCGCTCTATAAGACGCACCAGACCACAAGACGCACCTAGTTTTTGGAGGAGGAAAACAAGAAAAAAAATATTCTGAATCTCAGAAGCCAGAACAGCAAGAGGGATCGCTGCGCAGTGAAAGAAGCAATCCCTCTTGCTGTTCTGGCTTCTGTGACAGCTGCACAGCCTGCATTCATTCCATAAGACACACACACATTTCCCCTTACTATTTAGGAGGGAAAAAGTGAGTTTTATAGAGCAAAAAATACGGTACTTGCAAGTGGCGCTGTGGGTTAAACCACAGAGCCTAGGACTTGCCGATCAGAAGGTACCTCTCCGGTGGGAAGGTAAATGGCATTTCCGTGCGCTGCTCTGGTTCACCAGAAGCGGCTTAGTCATGCTGGCCACATGACCTGGAAGCTGTACGCGAGCTGAGCGCCGCAACCCCAGAGTCGTCTGCAACTGGACCTAATGGTCAGGGGTCCCTTTACCTTTAGTATTGCTAGTGAGCACATTTGGAGAATGTCGAAACCTGCCTTTTTGAAAAGATGACATGAGGTGGAGGGGTCTGTGCAATAATCCCTAATGGGTAGCAGTACCCTGAACAGGAATAGGCCCTAGGGTGGGGGTTGACCCCTGCTCTTCTCCTTTACTCCTATACTACATTTTCCCAATGTTTTTCAGGCTACTGCTAGCTTGGCTCCCTAAACCCATTCCCAGTGCACTCCACCCTACCCTACTGGGTAGATGCAGGTGGCACTGTGGTCTAAACCACTGAGCTCTTGGACTTGCTGGTCAGAAGGTCTGCACTTCGAATCCCTGTGACTGGGCGAGCTCCCGTTGCTCTTTCCCAGCTCCTGCTAACCTAGCAGTTCGAAAGCATGCCAGTGCAAGTAAATAAAGAGGTACCACTTCAGCAGGAAGGTAAATGGCGATTCTGTGTGCTCTGGTTCCTATCATGGGGTCCCATGTCACCAGAAGCTGTTTAGTCCTGCTGGCCACATGACCAGGAAAGCCGTCTGTGGACAAATGTCCCTCAGCCTGAGAAGTGAGATGAGCGCCGCATACCATAGTCACCTTTGACTGAACTTAACCGTCCAGGGATCCTTTACCTTACCTTTTTACCTTACCGTATCCTACCTTATAGTGGTTTTTGCAACCAATTATGGAAGATTATAACACAATCTTCCATAACTCAGCAGTTTTTTTTTCTTTCTCTAAGTAATCGCCCAGGACGATATCTACCTTTACATCCCCACCCCCATTTTATGTTGTTATTTTAATGTATATCATGCTATGGCCACATGGCTAATGCAATATATAAATAAATATCATATAACACAATAAAATTCAGAACAGTAGTGATTTATTGCACCTTTGTTAAAACTCCAGTCAAAACTATTTAGTTAATTTCATTTAATAACACAGGTGAGCTTCATGGAGACATACCAGCTTCTTGAAGTCCGGTAGAATTTTATATCTCCAGCAGCCCCCTGCTGCCTCCTTCCTCCCCACCCCAAGTAAATCCCTCTGCCCCCACTACCAATGGGCAGTACCATCCACTTTGGGAACCATTGCACCAAACCCAGTGCAGGGAGCAGAATTCTTTATCTACTTGCACTTTGACGTGCTTTCGAATTGTTGGGTTGGCAGGAGCAGGGACCGAGCAACGGGAGCTCACCCCGTCGTGAGGATTCGAACCACCCACCTTCTGATCGGCAAGTCCTAGGCTCTGTGGTTTAACCCACAGCGCCACCCGCGTCCCTCATTAGCAATAGCTGGCCCAAATATCCCCTCCCCTTCTGGGGTTTTGAAAAAGAGAGTGGCATGAGGAGCCGTGAGGTCCTAGAATCATAGAATCATAGAGTTGGAAGAGACCACAAGGGCCATCGAGTCCAACCCCCTGCCAAGCAGGAAACACCATCAGAGCACTCCTGACATATGGTTGTCAAGCCTCTGCTTAAAGACCTCCAAAGAAGGAGACTCCACCACACTCCTTGGCAGCAAATTCCACTGTCAAACAGCTCTTACTGTCAGGTCCTGCCGCCCCTCCCTGCCAAAGTCCTCCTCCCTGTGGTTCTTCCCTCTAAAAAGCATTTATTTTGCCACATTTATGCCTTGTTGGAGAACGGGCAGGAGCTGCACAGCTTCCAGACATGGCAAAAGATGTACTCTCAACTCTACACAGACACACACAATAGTAAGAGAGAAAACACGTGAGGAACGACCATTATTCCTCAGGATTATAGGAACCCCAGATGCCTCAACCAAAAGCTCAACACTTTTAAAACCAGTGCTCTCTCTCTCTCTCCGCCGAAAAAACTTGTGGGCGTCCAACTGGGTATGTTGAAGGAGGTGGGGGAGAGGCTTGCTGGAGGCAGATTAAAAAGGCCTCATTGTAAGTTTCACAGCATGAAGTGTTAGGATAATGAAAACTGCATTTGTGTTTCTCTTGTTCCTGCTGCTAATCCAATGCCGTTGCTGGGAATTCAGCGCGGGGTCTGCTAGTGACAGACCGCTGCCCAGACTTAGAAAACCAGCTCTTGCTGGAGTCTCTCTTTCTCCAAATTCTCACTTTTTTATGGGGGTGCAGCTTTATCTGCGAGTGATGACTCCCAAGGCTGGAATTACTCCCATCTTCCAACTTTGCTCTTTTGCTTTTGGCCTCTTTTTTTGTTCCTGGCGCATCGCTCCCTCTCCAGATCCACCCTCGACCCCCTCTGGGATGCCGTTTTTTTTCCTGGGGCGTTTTCCAACTGGGAGAGGAGGGCTTCAGCAAGTCTCTGTGAGCCAGTTGGCCCATGCACTTCAGAAAAATCCTAGTGCCAGGAAAACCGGCTGAAAACATTTGCAGCACAGGGCTTGTTAAACCGTCTCTGAGCAAACAGGCATCTTCCAACATGCATCTGGTTGGCTGCTGCGAGAAAAGGATACTGGATGAAATGGGTCATTGGCCTGCTGCAGAAACCAAGCTCTTCCGATGTCCTCCTGGGTGGCTCAAGATGTAAGCGCTGCTTGAAGTTTCAGAAACCAAAGCCACACGCCCATACTGGTTCCCTGCAATAACAACTGGGAAGGCTCCGATGATGGACCAGCACAGGCAGCTGTCATAAACAAAAATTGCCCCTTTCCCTTATGGGGTATCCAAGAGCCCATATAGAGTCCTTACATAGGTTCCCTATTGGTAGGAGAAGATTACAGAGGCCAACCAGAGAATATTGAGAAGCAAAGCAGCTAGGAAGCTTGATCTTTATTGATCTGTTGCAACAGGGTGCTCCCCTCGCCGGCAGGAGAAAGGAGGGACCCAGAACAATGGCGTGCAAGGTCTTATAAAGACTTTTGAAATTGCCATCCTGTAGATCAAGACCACCCCCAGAAACATCATACATACATCACAGACGGGGTGTTACCTAAGACCACCCCTCAGATACATCACACCTACATCACAGAAAAGGCGGTCTAAAACAGAAATTTTTCTCCTGTCGTTGTTTATCTCCTGTCTGGCAGGTTACTTGATTGGATTGCCTGGGGAGCCTGGCCATTCTTTTGTACTGATAAATACTTAGTTCCTGGGGCAGGTCACAGGCTCACACCCTATTCATATCTTAAATGTGTCCTTAAGACAGGGTTTGTGAGGAAAGAGACAATGGGGAGGTTTCCCACTTTGACCTTGCAGAGAAAACATTTGGTCAGTTTAGGAATCAAAATGGTTCCAGGTTGGCCTTCCTGTGCTGATCTATGTACGTGCCTGGTTGGTACACTTATGAACCTTACCATATATCTAAGACCTCAAAATTCCTATCACACAGCAGAGTCAAAGAGAATGGATGGAGATGGAAATGGAGAGACATCCTGGCTGAACTTCTGCACTCAGTAAAGGTAAAGGGACCGCTGACATTTAAGTCCAGTCGTGAATGACTCTGGGGTTGCGGTGCTCACCTCGCTTTACAGGCAAAGGGAGCCGGCGTTTGTCTGCTCTGCAGACAGTTTTTCCAGGTCATGTGGCCAGCATGACTAAGCCACCTCTGGTGCAACAGAACACTGAAACCAGCGCAGCGCACATAAACGCCGTTTACCTTCCCGCCGGAGCGGTACCTATTAATCTACTTGCACTTTTGGCGTGCTTTCGAACTGCTAGGTTGGCAGGAGCAGGGACCGAGCAACGGGAGCTCACCCCGTTGCGGGGATTCGAACTGCTGACCTTTTGATCCCCATGCCCAAGTCTCAGTGGTTTAGACCACAGCGCCACCCATGCCCCTTACTGCACTCAGTCCCTTACTTCTGCATTCAGTACTGCACTAAAATTTATCTTCGTGTAAGAATTTCCCCAGCTGTCTAAAAAGAACATCACACACTTGCCAGGCAGGCTGCGTGGTTCCCCCAGCGCCACCCAAGAGAGGAAATGTACCTGCAGGTTAACAAGGCAGGAGCCTTTTCATACTCTGTGCTTAAAAATCACAGCTGCCAGGGTGTTGTTCTATACTCTCCTATTCTTGTTAACTTGGTTTATCCTGCACTGCAGCTAAACCCCACGTCCACCTATGGGAACAATTCCAAATGTGGGTGGTACCACTCCCTAGAGGGGAAGAAGAACTAGGAGGGTGTTAGGTGTGAGAGGAATTTTATGGTCTTAGATATATGGTAATGTTCATAACTGCACATACATAGATCAACACAGGAAGACCAACCTGGAACCATTTTGATTCCTAAACTGACCAAATCCTTTCTCTGCGAGGTTAAACTGGAAAAGCCTCCCCATTGTCTCTTTCCTCACAAATCCTGTCTCAAGGATATGTCTGTTTGAATAAGGTGTGAGCCTGTGACCTGGCCCAGGAAATAAGTATTTTACCACTACAAAAGAATGGCCAGGCTCCCCAGGAAATCCAATCAAGTAACCTGCTAGACAGGAGATAAACAACAACAGGAGAAAAACAATATTAAAATTTCTGTGATGTAGGTGGGATGTATCTGAGGGGTGGTCTTAGGTTACACCCCTTCTGTGATGTATGCATAATGTTTCTGGGGGTGGTCTTGATCTAGAGGATGGGAATTTCAAAAGTCTTTATAAGCCCTTGCACAGCAATTTTGGGGGTCCTCTTCCTCTCCTGCGTGTGAGGGGAGCACCCTGTTGCAACAGATCAATAAAGATCAGGCTTACTAGCTGCTTTGCTTCTCAATATTCTCTGGTTGGCCTCTGTTATTTTCTCCTACCAATAGGGAACCTATGTAAGGACTCTATATGCGCTCTTGGATACCCCATAAGGGAAAAGGGCATATTTTTATTTACAACATAGGAGGCAAGAGGGGAGCAGTGGGGCACTGGAAGGGATAACGTCTATCAGGCCTCGAAAAACTGCTTTCACTGGATCAGGTTCATCAGTTTGTGGTGAATTAATTAAAACGAATACTTTTAATTGGGTTCTGACTAAATGTGCAACTGATTGTTACTGTTTCGAATTTTATTGTGTTATCCCCTTCCTTAGCGGCGCTATTCTGAACAATGCTTTTGGTAGAGTAGGGGGTACTGGGGTAAATTTATGGAGCCAAGGCGGCAGTGGCTAGAAAAAGTATGGGAACCACTGATCTGCGGTCTCAATTTAAAAAATTAAAAATTAAAAAAGAAGAATTTACGATGCTATTGGTAAACAACTGCCAAGCTACTGGGTTTGTTTGTTTGTTTTTTATAAAAATGGGGCACTGCAAAACATTCCAACAATAGAACGTCTCCAGTGAAATGTAAACTTCTTAACAAAAAGCAGCTGCTCTCCATGAAGTTCTGCTATTCGCAGAAAGGCCCACTGGCAAGCAAGGAGTATTCCTTGTGGGTCTAGCATGCAGAGGGAAGTAGGAGCAGATCGTTCCTCTTACGGTTTTGCTTTCGTCATATTAGAAAGATAAACAAGAGTCTGTCTAAAACAGAAACCCCATGAACAGCACAATCCTATGCGAAAGTCCATCCAAACTCAGTCCCACTAGCGAAGTGCCTGCAGCACTGAAGGCTAAAGGTTCGATTTCATTCACTGACCTCCTCCTTAGATGGCCACCAACTAATTTGGCAAATTAATACTGAACACACGGCAAGAATCTCACTTCACAACTGGTCAGCATCTTCCAATCAAGGCCAGAAACAGACTGAAAACAATGGTTAGAAATAAAAAAGTTCCTTCCAGTAGCACCTTAAAGACCAACTAAGTTAGTTCTTGGTATGAGCTTTCGTGTGCATGCACACTTCTTCAGATACGAAGAAGTGTGAATGCACACGAAAGCTCATACCAAGAACTAACTTAGTTGGTCTTTAAGGTGCTACTGGAAGGAACTTTTTTATTTTGAACTTATTTTTATTTTGACTATGGCAGACCAACACGGCTACCTATCTGTAACTGGAACTATGGAAGGCACCACATTGAGCCGCGTGAAATGGAAGTCCATCAACCTCACCAGGTATCTGAAGAAGTGTGCATGCACACGAAAGCTCATACCAAGAACTAACTTAGTTGGTCTTTAAGGTGCTACTGGAAGGGATTTTTTTATTTTGACTATGGCAGACCAACACGGCTACCTATCTGTAAATGGTTAGAAATGTTCTGCCTATCACCTTTTACCATATGTGGTGGATATGCAAGGTAATAAAAGCATTCTGGGAAATGATATATAATGAATTGAAAAAAATGTTTAAAATGACTTCTATTTTAAAAAAAGCAACAACCCCGAAGCTTTTTTATTAGGAATTAGAGATACCAAGATCTCAAAGGAGCAGAAAAGTCTTTTTATGTATGCAACGACAGCCACACAGATGCTACTAGCTCAGAGATGGAAAGAGGACAAAGTCCCTAATAGAGAAGAATGGCAAACTAAGCTGTTGGATTATGCCTAAATGGCAAATCTAACCGGAAAGGCTCAGGAACCTAGAAGACCAAAACTTCAATAAAGAATAGGAAAAAATTATAATTTACTTGAGAGACCACTGTAAGCATTAGCAGGATTGCAATAGCACTTGTCATATAGAAGATATTATGGACAAAATGGAGAGATATAAAATTTGGATGATGAGATAATATGCAGTTGAAAAGGTTTATAATAGGACCCATGGAGGGGAAGGTGCAAAATATAGAGATTTGGAGAAATCTCTAAATATGGATATGTATTTTGCATTGTTATAACTCTACACTTGCAAAATCAATAATAATAATACATTTTATTTATACCCCACCCTCCCCAGCTAAGGCTGGGCTCAGGGCGGCTAACAACCAATAATAAAAACAAGTTGAATGAATACAACTTAAAAACCAGATTAAAATACAACATTAAAATATTAAAATTAAAATGCAGTCTCATCACAGGAGAAGAAAGGGGGGGAAGGGAGAGAGGGAATCAAATTGACTCCAAGCCAGAGGCCAGGCAGAACAGCTCTGTCTTACAGGCCCTGCGGAAAGAAATCAGATCCTGCAAGGCCCTGGTCTCATGCGGCAGAGCGTTCCACCAGGCCGGGGCCAATGTTGAAAAGGCCCTGGCTCTAGTTGAGGCAAATCTGACTTCCTTAGGGCCCAGGACCTCTAGGGCGTTGCTCTTTATGGACCTTAAGGTCCTCCGTGGGGCATACCAGGAGAGGCGGTCCCGCAGGTACCAGGGTCCTAGGCCGTGAAGGGCTTTAAAGGTCAAAACCAGCACCTTAAATCTGACCCTGTACTCCACCGGGAGCCAGTGCAGCTGGAAAAGCACTGGGTGAATATGCTCCCAAATTATTTCAAAAAAGAAATGTTCTGCCTATCATTTCCCAGGCCAGGCACCTTTAAAAGACAACTGCTGCCGTTAAACTTGGTGCTGATGGAAGTTGTAGTCCAAACTATTTGGGAGGCCCCAAGTTGGCGAAGGCTGCTGTAAAGACTCGAGGCAATCTTCCCTTCCCACGCTCATGCTTTCCACAAACTGATTGCATCAATACACCTACGGAAATTGGTCGGCTGGTTTATCAGGAGCCAGCAAGGGAAGAACAAAAAAAGGAGGGTTGTATCTTCGATGGGTATCAGATTAGCACGCGCGCACACACACAAACACAAACCTCATGCCCCAAAAGGATGTAAAAGTGAAAGCTACTAAAAGTAGTTGAGGGAGAAAAGCCTGTTCCAATCTATACAGAATTATAGCACTTTGGAGTCATTTCAAATATTGGCCTTGAAAGACTTGGGTCCCCCCCCCCCCCCAGAACTTAATCCATTTGCAGCGGATTAGCCAAACCACTCTCAACAGAAGGAGACTTCAATTAGCAGTTATATTTCAAAGATATGGTATCGCTTTGCAGTTCAAAAAAATAAAAATAAAACCCTCCTCCGCTTTACGATGGCATCAGTTTTCCTCGCTGGACAGCAGTCAAGGCTTCCAATTCCCACATTACCTGCAGAACGACTTGCCAAAAGGGACGGAGCCCTCACATCCTGGCAAACACCCCACCTTGGCTCCATGGCCTGTACCAGCCCTAACAAAGCCTCTAGCAGCCAGACTGTCAGGCAAATGACTCAGGTTGTCTGGAGAACAGGCCCAAAGGCAAACGTCACCACAAAGCAGTGCTGAAGCATCGAAATTTGGCTGCAGTCATTAGATAAAAGCAGTCTGAAGCCGTAATTAGAATACTCAGTACCGGGTGATCTCCCCAACCCAACCTTCCACTTCCTCTGGCACATCAGGTACCGCCACAGAGATCAAGTGTCAGGCAGCATCTTCACATTTAAGTTTCTCTTGGGACAATGATGAGGGCCATTTCCTAAGAGCCTGTTGGGGGTGAGCTCCCGTTGCTCGGTCCCAGCTCCTGCCAACCTAGCAGTTCGACAGCACATCAAAGTACAAGTAGATAAATAGGTACCACTCCGGCGGGAAGGTAAACAGCGTTTCCGTGCGCTGCTCTGGTTCACCAGAAGCGGCTTAGTCATGCTGGCCACATGACCTGGAAGCTGTACGCCGGCTC
This sequence comes from Podarcis liolepis, assembly GCF_965112155.1. NCBI lineage: Eukaryota > Metazoa > Chordata > Lepidosauria > Squamata > Lacertidae > Podarcis > Podarcis liolepis. The sequence continues at coordinate 121,249,741 of NC_139557.1, forward strand.
CCTCAGCCAGTAAAGCGAGATGAGTGCCACAACCTCAGAGTCGTTCACGACTGGACTTCACTGTCAGGGATCATTTACCTTTTTTTTTTTTTTTTTTGAGGTTACCGGTTATTGTTGCCTCCTGCGGGACTGAATTCCACAAGGGCACAACCATACTGATTTTCTTCATGGTGGTGGGTATATTTTGGAGCCACCAGACATCACAGTAGCAAAACAAAAGGGAGGATGTGAGTGTGTGGTGAATTAGCAAAAGCTGATATAAATCCTTGACTCAACTGGATCAAATTCAACCAAATGCCCAGGTGAGGGGGAAAGTCTTAACCTGGTGCTGAAAAGATGTCGATATCACTACTGCAGGACTCACTCATGAGCAGTATATCCAGATACAATATCCTAAAAAGAACAAATAGCCTCCAGTCCAGACTGTATTTGCATTTAAAAACAAACAAACATGTCCCTAGCTATCAAAATCAATTTTAAAGTCTACAGTTGTCCTCTGCATATCCTAATGTGTTTGTAAATGACATACAACAACATGATTCAGGTAGGTAGCCATGTTGGTCTGATGAAGTTGAAATACATATTTTTTTTTAAAAAAATAGCATCTGAAGAAGTGTGCATGAACACAAAAGCTTATACCCAGAACAAACTTAGTTGGTCTCTAAGGTGCTACTGGACAATACAACAAAATGAATATCTTATCCGTGAATGAGAAGCCGAGAGCCACAACTGAGGTGCTACCACCAAAAAGGCCTTGCCCCTCATATGCCCACCAGCTGCTCCTGAGGTTCTTATGTCATCTCCATGTGGCCACAGACTAACTGTGAGCTAGATAGCAGCATCATGTGGGGGCTGCCGTGTGCAAGTCAACCTTCAGGATCTGGCCAGAACCCATAATTGAGGTTAGAAAGGCATTTTGCTCCAGACTGCTGCTAACCTCTCCCTTTCATTTCATTTCATTCACCCCTTGCTGAAATTTTTATTTTATGTTCCTGGGTGAGGGAAGGCTGCCTTTATCACTTACGTTACTCCCACAAAGTCCCACATACACACTGACGTACCCGTTTTTACAGCTAACAACAACAATTTGCCTCACGCTCCCAGGTTAGAAGCTACAAGGGCTACAGCTTCAGATTTAAAGCAGCACAGAAGGGCAAACAACAAAGAACCATTATGAGTTGTAAAGCCGTACTCAAGTTGCGTAAATAAGAGCCTGACCACACACACAAAAATACCAAAAGGAGCTTCTCCAGAATCTGCAAAGAGCAAACCTCCATAAATGCTTTCCAGAATGAAAATCCAGAAATCTCAAATTCTAAATGCACCTGAGCCTGGAATGACATTAACTGTTGTTATTCTAAAGCAGGGGTCCCCAAACTAAGGCCCGCGGGCCGGATAAGGCCCAAGGGACTTGTTTATCCAGCCCGCGGCAACCCCGCTGCCCACTCTTACTGGTGCTACGTGGCTGCTCATGTGTTGTGCACATGCGCAAGTGCTGTGCGCATGTGCGAGCGTTATTTCTGGTGCACATCCAGGTCAGAGGAGGCCCGTGCACATGCACACAAGCTATTTTTGGTGCTCCTCCGACCCAGAAGTGCGCAGGAAATAGTGTGTGCGCACGCGTATGGGCACATGCTCCCCCACCCTCCGGCCCGCCATGCAATCAGTGCTGGAGACACCGGGCCAAGGCGCAGTACGTTTGCTGACCCCTGCTCTAAAGACTTTAAGGTAGTTAAACACATACACAAACACAGAGCCATCAGTGAAAACTGCACCTTTGATCATCTGGCCTTTCCAGCTATAACAGCTGCCCACACCTGAATGTCACAAGCCTCCAATATCTCTTCCCACCACCACCCCACTCCAAACAACAACCAGGAGGCATATTTTTTTAAAAAAGAAAAAGGTTGTTTTGACATCCCTTTTGCAACGAAATGTCAGTCAGTTCACAGGCTGTTTGTACCACTGTTTTGCTGCCAAGACCCTTTGGCCGCGCACGAAGCCGAGCTCTGAACGAAGATAAAACTGTCATTGCTGGAAGGGAGAGCAGAAGTGGCTCAGACAATAGCAGAACTCTGCACGAAGGAAGGGACTGGAGGGGATTTTCGTCACCATTCAGTTGAGGACAGAGGGGACCACTGGAGAAAGGGAACTCAAGAATCCCCTCCCCCTACAAACTCCCCTTAGCATTTCGGTAAATACCAAGAGAAGTTAGTCATTACTGCCACACAGGACTCCCTACTGAACGCAGCATTTTCCCAGTCTGGATCCTTCGCCTTCCATCGGAGCTGTTGAATCCATCCATTTAATATTGATTTCATCCAGCAGCGAAGACAGATGACAATAATAAATTATTTGATACGTCCTGGCAAGAGTACAAGAGAAGCCTCCGGCCCCCAAGGAACTTAATGGCACAACACACAGGGCAAGATACATTCGTCTGATCAGGAGCCAAGTTAGCCACCTAGCTTGCGTACAACGTAAAGCACTTCTGCCCAGTTCCAAGATAAAAAGGCTTTGCTCGTCCCTAGGCGTGCTAGGATTGCATCTTGCAACTCCTTTGGACCAAAGCGCTCCAGATAAAGATCAGGCAATAAAAGAAAATAAAATTCTGATTAATGCAAGAATTCACAGGGCAGCATTTCCTTCTCTCTCTCTGTTGACAGAAGGCCTCTTAAAAAATGGCATCTCCCGAGACATGCACTCACATCATCTAGAAAACAAAGTATTTTTTTCCCTTCAGAAAGGATTTGCTTTGATTCACACGGAAGTTTCACGATTTAAATCCAATCTGCTATAGCTGAAGTGATTCGTTGACTAAAATTGCTCTTCAGAGTTTGGCAATTTGGTCTAATCAGCTGTAACTTAAATGATTAAATGCTGCAATCCTAAACACCTTTACCCTTTTAATTCAATGGGATTTACTTCCAAGGAGACATGACTGGGATTGCAGCCTCTAATATTTATTTAACTGGCTGACAAGTCAAAACCAGATTACGTGAGTGTGTGTATATATATACAAGAAGCCGAAAGCACCAGCCTGAAGATGACGAGTGAGACCTCGTCGAAACGTCGCCTAGACACCCCAACTCTTACACGGGAAGACACCCGAAGACACCAAAACCTGCATTCCTGTACCCGTGAAAATCTACGAAAGCAAATATATATATATATATACACACACACACACACACACACACACACACACACACATATACATACAGTGGTACCTCGCAAGACGAAAATAATCCGTTCCGCGATTCTCTTCGTCTAGCGGTTTTTTCGTCTTGCAAAGCAACCCTATTAGCGATTTAGCGGCTATTAAAGGCTTAGCAGATTAGCGGCTAAAAGGCTATTAGCAGCTTAGCGGCTTAGAAAAAAAGGGGGGGAGCGAAAAAAATCACAAGACCCGCAAGATGTTTTCGTCTTGCAAAGCAAGCCCATAGGGAAATTCGTCTTGCAAAGCGCATTGAAAAACGGAAAACCCTTTCGTCTAGCGGGTTTTTCGTCTTGCGAGGCATTCGTCTTGCGGGGCACCACTGTATACCTTTCCAACAACAAGGCAGCTAATCTTCATTGCACTTGCCCCAAAACTTTTGCCAGGCAAGATCACAGTGTGGTAAAGTGGTCGGCGTGTTGGGAGTCCAGGGGTTCAAATCCTCACTCCACCATGAATCTCATTCGGGTGACCTTGGGCCAGTCACCATCTCTCAGCCCTAACCCACCTCACAGGGTTTTTGTGAGGATGAAATGGAGAGGGGGAGAAACAGGTATGCCACACTGGAAGAAACGCAAGGTAAAAATGCAGGAAATCAGAGTGGCAGTAGTGTTTCATATTTGGAAACAAGTGTCAGGTGTGCGTGCCGGAGTCAGACCCTGTGACCAGGACTGGGGCCTTCCTAAGTTTGTTCTGAAGAGGCAAGGCACGGCCGCACAGGTGAGGCCGCTTTGAAACTTACAGTACCTGGTGGCAAGAGCTGGGAAGGGACATTAGGTCAGCATTTCCCTTCAGCTCTTTGCCATAGCAACATGTTCCCTGCCTTGCTTCTTGATCCCCGGATCCCTGCCTTCGTGACTCCTTGCTTCCTAACCCTTGGCTTCTTGACTCCCAGCTCTTTGACCCTCGGACTCTTGGCTTCCCGACTCCTGGCTTCTGGACTCCCGTTCCTGCTCCCATCCCGCCATATTGCCCCCGGTCCCAACGTTCCTAGCCAGGACTTTGATCACCCGTGAACCGGACCGTGACAACAAGCAGGGGTTGAGAGATGGAGAGCAATCTATCCTGAGCTCATGGGAGGATGGCCGTACCAGATGGATCACTGTCTTGATCCAGCAGACTCTGGCAGACTGAGCGGACAGGACCAGGAGGGCATCCAACAGTCAAGAAGGTGGATTCTGTACATGCTGGAAGCAAGGGGCAGATGGGCCTCATCCACCTGGGAAGGGAGCCCATCTAGGAAAAAGAAAACTGTGATCATAAACCTCTGCCGCCTTGCGGGACATAGTAATAATAATAATAATAATATTTTATTTATATCCCGCCCTCCCCAGCCGAAGCCGGGCTCAGAGCGGCTAACAACAATAAAAGTAACACAGCATTCTAAAATCAGTTCAAAATTAAATTAATGGCAACCATTGGGTTAGAGTTCTGTGAGGATTACCAAAGGATAAGACTGTGCCTTGGCCAAAGTCCTGGTGGAACAGCTCTGTCTTGCAGGCCCTGCGGAAAAGATGTCAAGTCCCGCAGGGCCCTAGTCTCTTGGGACAGAGCGTTCCAGCAGATTGGGGCCACGGCCGAAAAAGCCCTGGCTCTGGTTGAGGCCAGCCTAACCTCCCTGTGGCCCAGGATCTCCAAGATGTTTTTGTCTGAAGACCGTAAGGTCCTCCGTGGGACATACCAGGAGAGGCTGTCCCGTAGGTACGAGGGTCCTAGGCCGTATAGGGCTTTAAAGGTTAAAACCAGCATCTTGAACCTGATCCTGTACTCCACTGGGAGCCAGTGCAGCTGGTACAGCACCGGGTGAATGTGATCCCGCAGTGAGGACCCCGCAAGGAGTCTCGCTGCGGCATTCTGTACCCGCTGGAGTTTCTGGGTCAGTCTCAAGGGCAGCCCCACGTAGTGCGAGTTACAATAATCAAGTCTGGAGGTGACCGTCGTGTGGATCACAGTGGCTAGGTCAGGGCGAGAGAGGTAAGGAGAAGAAAAGGCTAAGGTGGAGACCCTACACAAATCCAGAGTGGAGTCCCTAAGAGGGTTGGATGGCGTCTTGTATGCCTCCTTCCAGCAACTCCTGCAGCCAAGCTGGTGCCAACCACCTTGCTCTGCTTTCCTCTGGACCACAACAGCAAGGCCAAGGGGGTTGGGGTCTTGTCTGGGCAACCCAGGCTTGTGCCCCAAGAAAGTCACTTCAGAGCTGCTAAAGCAGAGGTTTAACTTCACCCTTGAGACAGACAGGTAGATGCCAACAACAATAGGTTCGTAAACTGAGCCTGATGGGAGTTGTAGTCCAGCAACATTGGGAAAGACATGGTCTAACCACTCCTACTTTAGGCAAGAGGCTAAGTCTGACCCATTCTTTCGTTTTAATCATTTCTATACTACTATGCATTTCCGAAGAAGAAAACCCTAAGCAATTTCCAGCCTCTCTTTAAAACACCGCACTGCAAAATATCGAAATGAAACAGATGCCAATCAAGAACAAAATACAAAATAAAAATAAAGACAATTCACGCATAAAGCACCGTAAGCAGCCAAACAAAATAAATGAATGTGGGCGAAGAAGTTCATATGTACTGCTGTTGTTTATAATTTATCTTAGGCTGATCTACTGCTCATTATAACTTCATGCCCCACCATTATCAGAAGTTCACCTGGTGGGAATAAGAGACAGAGCCTCCTGAAAGTACCCTGGAGATCTTGATAACAACCAACTAATTAATAATAATGAAACGTAATAAAAAATGATAATGATGATAATGATGATGATGATGATGATGATAATAATAATAATAATAATATAGTGGTAACTGAAACACCTGCCTTTTGACAGTTTTCTCCCTGCCATCTGGAGGCTTTTATCCATGTGGCCTTTTAAAAAAATCCACTGTTTTTCTATCATTCAGTTTTTTAAACGGATACTGATGCTGTTACTGAAACAGTGTATATGCAGGGATATACACTGTTTCAAACAATCCATTTGGAGAGTGGGTGGGTGGGTGGAAATGCAGGAAGGAAACCCTGAAACAAACAAATGTAACCACTGCTTTTATTGCTGTTGCTGACATACAGTGGAGGTGTTCTCCCAATCTGCTGTTTGGCATTTAATAGTAATAATAATACCAATGTTTTATATGAGATTAGGTGAAATGCCAGCCAGGGGAAAAGAAGACAGGATTTGGCATTTAAAACAACAACCACCACAATGAGATGGTTTGATCTGGTTTTGCATTATGTTAGCTTCTTCTTTTCCCCTACCTAATGGCATTATTTATTTTTATTCTTATTATTCGGATCTGCAAGCCACAGCCAGGAGCACTCATGCGCAGGATTTCAGCGAGCTAGTTCTTCCACAAAACCAAACACACCGGTGACCAGATCAAACGCACACCAAGCCTCCGATATGTAATAATACATTATTATTAATGGCAATAATACATTATTATTAATGGCAATGTTAATAATAAAGAGCCTGCGCTTTCAAAAACCACACATGCATACACAGGTGAAAGACCCCAGACCCCAAGATTAGGGGGATACTTCTTTGCCCTCCAAAGTTGGGAGTCCCTAGACCCCCCCCCATGATTATTTTTGGAGGGTGTCCCCAGAATTACCCCCAAACAGCCCCCCCAGATGGAGAGACCCCCCCCACCTCCAAAGCTACCTTAAAGGGGGATGGGGGGTCTCCTTCTTTAGGCAGTACCATTATCCAAAAAAGGGGGTTATTCCCCCTGCAGAGACTCAAGGCACCCCCCCAAAAAAATCGCATACTTGCCTTGTGCGCACACACCCCTCTCCTTCATCACTCGTGGTACGTTCCATCTCTGTCTCGCGCCCCCCTCCGCTTTCACCTTCTTAGTTTAACCCTCCCGCAGTGCTAAGCCGGCCGCTCCCGGGATCCGTAGGCAGCGACCATTAGGACAAGGAGCGGGGGGGGGGCGCGATGCGGGTGGAGAGACGCGCTGCTGTTTTCGCCTCCCCGCACCCCCCGCGGAATCCCGCGTTGCCTCCGTCCTTCCCCCGTCTCGCCTACCTCCGAGCCAGCCGCAGATGGTTCGTCCCACGGAGCCAGCCACCCAATCCGCGCGCGACAGCCCTCCTCGCCTCTCGCATCACCTCGCCCGCCGCCGGTTCCTTCAGCGCGTCTTCGGCCGTTTCCGAAAGGGGGCGGGCGGAAACGGCCGAAGGGCGGGCGGAAAGGGACGAGGGGCGGGGCTGGGAGGGACGGAGGCGGACGGAGATTGCCGAGAGAGCGGGGGGGGGGGCAGCAGGGAGGAGATTCGGAAGGCGACGGAAACTGCCGAACCTCCCTCCTCTCCGTCAACTCTCCCCCCCCCGCTACACAACCCAAGTGTGACGCATGCGCAGTCGGCAAGGCGGCCTTTCCCGCCCAAAAACGGGTCAAGTCACAGGAGTAAATCCTGTCGCTTATTTTTATTTATTGTTTCATTGAAACGAATATACCTCTTGGACTGTAAAACAAAAACAAGAAAGCACCTCAACACAGTTTACAAAAAAAAAATCACAGCTGTACATTGAAAACATGAACAGATTAAAATGCTAAAAAAAACCACAAATTAAAATCACCTCAGCTTTCTAAATATCTGGACGGGCTTATCCACACAAGAACGTTTTCAAGCAGATGCGAAAAAGAGTGCAGCGGAAGATACCTAAGCAATATCAAGAGGCAGGGAGTTCCAAAGTGTATAGGCAGTAAAAAAACCCAGCCAATTTCTTGCATTGGGTTTAATTTTACAGCAAACTCCCAAGTTTTTTTTCCTTTTAAAATGTTCTAATTATAAGCACACAGCAACAAAAATACACACAAACACCCTTATATATGCCCTATACGGATTCAGTTCAATTTCATTTCCACAAGCAGAATGGGAAACCCATTTTCTTCCTTGGCAGCATTATCTGACCTTGCCTGCCACCCCCACCCCCCTTCTAAAAGACTTTTATCTGATGGGGAAAGAGAGGGAGAAAATCATGGGGGGAGAGGAGCGGTCTCTACATCACGTTTTCCAGTATTTGCACACCTGCCATCCCAAACAGAATATGTCTTGGATTTTTGCAATATATAAAAAACACACTATTTGAGGGATTAGGCCAAACAGGGTCAGATTCTCCCTTTCCCCCCCCCCAAAAAAAAGGACATGCATAGTCTGGGGGGGCTCCTAAACCCAGTTTTGGCATTTGAGGGTCGGGGAGCCTCAGTGACAGCTTCCCAATAGCTCCCCTTTCACTTCCTCCCAGGCAATCCGTACTGCTAATACTGCCTCCATTTCAGAACGTGACTCTTTCATTAACTGTATAGGATCCGTCATCTTTTACTATTGAGGAAAGCAGAACAAAAGTCACAGCGGAGCAGTTCCGTTCGGAGGTTTGCATCCGTAAGAACTGTTAATGTCCAGGATCTGGAAATCTATGCTCAAAGAGGCGAAGGATGCCTGCTGCTTGGAACAATAAATCTGGAAACTGACTCTGCACAAAGCCTTCGCAAATTTGTGCAATGCGTAATGCCTGTTATCAATAGCTAGAGAGCAGGCCTTTGAACAAACGAATTAAATTGCTTTGCTTTTGCCATCATCCAAATGAAGACACCAATACAATTTAGGTCTGGACATGCCTCGTGGTGCACAGCTTTAGCACGTCAGAAACCAAAGTTACCGAAAGCAGCTTCAAATAAATATGCATTTTAAAAAAACAAAAAACTTTATAGAACACACACAGGTTTGCTGAATTATGTCACGTAGCGCTTGTTTGTTTGCAAAATTCAGAATGAGTGGGTCTTAGGAGTTGGGGCACCTGGGGCCGAATTCAACAAAGCGGTTCTGCAAGCAGAAACCTGTGCAAGGAATAGTGCAATGGGAATTTTCCCGTCCTCCCCCCATAGCCCCCCCAAGTGACTCAAAGCACTCAGGGGAAACCCCCCCCCCAGAACAACACATGGAGTGAAGAAAAGAGAGATTGCTCCTCCAACAAAAGCATTTCCACTTGCTGAACGGCACAATCTCCTCGGTGCTACTCTGAACTCCTCCAGTGAGCAATCATTCCCTTTCAAATATGAGGAGGGCACAAAGGGGTGGCTGCAGTTGGAGGGAAAAGCTTGAAGAGGAAAAGGATTGCCAGGGGGAAACCCCCCACCTTTCTCCAGTCCTCCTGCAGATCGCATTCACACAGCCGCTCTGCATTACTGAGCCATGCATCAGATAAAGGTAAAGGTAAAGGGACCCCTGAACATTAGGTCCGGTTGTGGACAACTCTGGGGTTGCGGCGCTCATCTCGCTTTACTGGCCGAGGGAGCCGGCGTACAGCTTTTGGGTCATGTGGCCAGCATGATTAAGTGGCTTCTGGCGAACCAGAGCAGCGCACGGAAACGCTGTTTCCCTTCCCACCGGAGTGGTACCTATTTATCTACTTGCACTTTGATGTGCTTTTGAATTGCTAGGTTGGCAGGAGCAGGGACTGAGCAACGGGAGCTCATCCCATTGCAGGGATTCGAACCGCTGACCTTCTGATCGGCAAGTCCTAGGCTCTGTGGTTTAACCCACAGCACCACCTGTGTCCCAAGAGCCTAAAGGCCTATAGAGTTCTGCTTCCTTTTTCCTACAGCGGACAACCAGATGCCTATTGCAAAGCCATAAGAAAAACGTGAGTGCAATAATCCCCTCTGCTGCTGTTTCCCAATAAGCTTCCCCCTCTGCATAAAGCATATACCTTGCATATACCTTGACTAGCAGTCAGGGCTGGATTTAGGTTTGATGTGGCCCTAAGCTACTGAAGGTAATAGCACCCTTTATATGTCCAGCTGTCCTTTGTCAACAACAAATTGTCGCTGTTTTTTGTGTTGAATATATGGTAATTTATGAACCCAACAAGTATCTGAAGCCATTTGCACATGTGGCCATGCAATCAGTCCATGCAGAATGTAGGCACCCTATATATAGAAATGAGCAAACCAGTGATATTTTAGGGAGCAGGCTAGCAGGCGGGGCCCATGACTTACATCATAGGAGCCTACACAACACAAAACACTGTTGCTGTATGTAGGTTTTATTTGTTTTTTATCTTATATTTTGGAAATGTACATCCAGGTTTTTTTCCCTTTAAATTTTTTTGGGGCCCCCAAGGGAGTGGGGTCCTAAGCTATAGCTTGTTTAGCTTATACATAAATCTGGCATTGCTAGGAGCCCTCAATATCCTAGCTGGCAGTCCATACCACAACTTGTGGGAACCAGATTTCTAGTATTACAAGAGAGGTGAAAATCTGCTCTATACAGTTTCCCCCCATACCATGCATAATTGTAATGTGCATGAGTTACTCGTGCGTAAACTGCCGCCTTTCTAGGCTTTATTGCCTTGGTTAAACCGTTCTGACTGCACAGCCCATCTCCGCGTGGCTGCCTCATTCGCTAGCAGAATCTGTCTGTGGGCGTTTCTTAAACCTTTTCCAGCATAAAAGCTGTCTGACTCCCAGTCACCGCCTTCTCTCACTGCGCGGGAGTCTTCTGCGCAGGAAGGGCGTGGGTAGTGGAGGACCTGTGCTCTCCTCACTGATGTCCAGAGAAGAATCCCGGAGCTCTCCCTCCGCTTCCCCCATTTGCCCCCCTTTATCCCTGGTGTTGAGCTGATTTCCTTCCTCCTCTACCGAGCTGCTTCTCCCCCTGGTGCTGGGTCCTTCGCCTGCAGAATCTGGGACCCTCCCCTTCACCTCTCGCTCTGATGTCAGTTCCCTGACAATAATGTTATAAACCTCACCCATCTTTCTCTATCCCTTACGCTTCTTCTAAACCAGTGATGGCCAAACTTGGCCCTCCAGCTGTTTTGGGACTACAATTCCCATCATCCCTGACCACTGGTCCTGTTAGCTAGTGATGATGGGAGTTGTAGTCCCAAAACAGCTGGAGGGCCAAGTTTGGCCATCACTGTTCTAAACTAAGAAGCCTCAGACACTATAGTCTGACCTCAGGCAGGGAAGAGAAGGAAGCATCCTACATCAGCCGTTCCCTCTTTTTTCCTTTATCCTGCCACCCAAAAACGATGGAAAAACCTTAGCACTAAAAAAACAACCTACATTGGTAGTGTCTCCATAGCTGTTGCCACGTTTAGATCGGCCCAGAGGAAAAGAGCCTCAAGAACACAAACAGGTCAGACTTCTGTGCCGAATCTGGCAAGCATATTATTAAGCAGCTATTAAAAAGGGGCTTATAGGCGCCTCAGCTCAGGAACAAGAATGGGACACTCTCTCCACTGAAAGTGCCAGGGGGAGCATGAGCAAGAACAGTCGGCAAGTCAAGAGCTAGTTTCCTGTAATGCCCTAAAAACACCACATGGTACATCAGGGTGGCTACAGAACAGAATTTACCACATCCTTTCAAGGTATAATTATGGGAGAATCCTTTCTTCTAACAGAAAAGGGCAGGGGGAAGCTATGTCTGGGTCGACAGGGCAGGCCAGGGAGGCGAAAGAGGGCTAAGGCTGTAAAAAATAATAATCCGAGGCGCAATTATTGCTAATTGAAAACTTCTCCCTTTTCTGGAAATCTGTATAGCCTTGCCAACTTGTCGTCAGACCTTGTGGCATCGTTGCTAAATGCCAAGTCAGTCCGTAGGAAATCCACCCTTTAGCTGCAGGATTTGATCTCAGAGAAGGAGGCAGGCTTGGTCTGCAGAGGAGCTAATCTCTCCCACTTGGCTTTTCCCATAAACCATCGCTTGCCTGGGATTCCTGGTTGCCGACAGCTACAAGGTAAGTCATTAAATATCATTTGTTTGCTTGTTTATTAAAATTAATTACTGCCCTTCATCTGAGGATCGCAGTGGTGGCTTACAGTATGTTGTTGTTTAGTCGTTTAGTCGTGTCCGATTCTTTGTGACCCCCTGGACCAGAGCACACCAGGCACTCCTGTCTTCCACTGCCTCCCGCAGTTTGGTCAAACTCATGCTGGTAGCTCCAAGAACACTGTCCAACCATCTCGTCCTCTGTCATCCCCTTCTCCTTGTGCCCTCCATCTTTCCCAACATCAGGGTCTTTTCCAGGGAGTCTTCTCTTCTCATGAGTGGCCAAAGTCTTGGAGCCTCAGCTTCAGGATCTGTCCTTCCAGTGAGCACTCTGGGCTGATTCCCTTCAGAAGGAATAGGTTTGATCTTCTTGCAGTCCATGGGACTCTCAAGAGTCTCCTCCAGCACCATAATTCAAAAGCATCCATTCTTCGGCCATCAGCCTTCTTTATGGTCCAGCTCTTGCTTCCATACATCACTACTGGGAAAACCATAGCTTTAACTATACGGACCTTTGTTGGCAAGGTGATGTCTCTGCTTTTTAAGATGCTGGCTTACAGTATAGAAACAGAAAAATACATAGTAACAAACATATACGGCTAGGCTCAACCAGAGGACACCTATTAGATTGGCCTTGCAGCAAGAATATTCCTGCAAGGCTCTTTTGAGTGTAATAGTGCTGAAGAGCAAGAGATATGCCCTTCTAAATAAGAAACTAAGGGCAGAATCGCAGCACACACTGAATGCACATGGCTTCCCCCAAAGAATCCTGGGAACTGTAGTTTGTTGTGGATGCTGGGAATTGTAGCTCAATAAGGGGGAACTACAGTTCCCAATAATCTAAGGGGGAAGCACATGTGTACTGAATGTGCTATGAATGTATGGAGTGGATCTGCCCTAGTTGTGAATTTGACCATCATAATAAGAAGTTCAAGAGAGTTGGGAGTGTGTGTGTGTGTTTGTGTGTGGTCTCTGTGCACAAACACACTCTCACACACCTCTATGGGGAGAGATACAAGGCCTTAGCTCTGGACTTTCTAAAACAAGCGTGGGAAGAAGCAGCAAAATTCACTCAAGCGCCCTCCTCTCTCCCCCCCTCCTCTCCCCACCGCACTTGTTTAAAATACCCAAAGCCACATTCAATCCTCTCTTTGTTAGGTGGCACGCTATTCAGGATCAAGAACTGGGGAACCAGCCGCTGCAGAGAGAGAGACAAAAGCGGCATTATAGGTGCACACCTACAGAGAGCAATTGGAAAGTGTACATCAAAGTGCCTTTTCCCAAAGAGACAATTACTGCATTATGTGCAACTTAGGCAAAATGTCATTGAAACGACTGAAGGCGCCCACGCATCTTTTCCCCTTTGAAATATAAACACCCTTGCCCATGGTTTCCCCACCACCACCTTTTTGCCGTTCTTAACGCAACCAACAATGGCAAGCACAACCTTTGAGGAAAGGGCAACAGCTGCAAAAATATTCTATGAGCGTCCTATGTATTATTGCGCAAATATTTAGTCTATCTTTCTTCTTAGACAAGAATGGATAGTGCCACCTGCGTGCTTTCAAGGCAGATGTTTTTTTATCTGCTTGTAAGTTACATAAGAGGAGGCCTACCTGGATCAGACCAAAGGCAGTAGTGGTCCCAGTTACAGCAACTGGCATAATCCTCGCAACAACTCTGCTGTATAGGCTAGGCCGAGAGGCGGCAAGTTTTATAGCTGAGCGGGGCTTTGAACCCCAGTTTCCCAGGTCCTGTGGTCTGGCACTCAAACCACAACACCAAACTGGCTCAGGTGTCATCATACCTCAATTCCACCACATTACAGTGGTGCCCCGCAAGACGAATGCCTCGCAAAATGAAAAACCCGCAAGTCGAAAGGGTTTTCCGTTTTTCGATGCGCTTCGCAAGACGAATTTCCCTATGGGCTTGCTTCGCAAGACGAAAAAGTCTTGCGAGTCTTGCAATTTTTTTCGCTTCCCCCCCTTTTTCTAAGCCGCTAAGCCACCAATAGCCTTTTAGCCGCTAAGCCTTTAATAGCCGCTAAACCGCTAATAGCGCTAATCCGCTAATAGGGTTGCTTCGCAAGACGAAAAAACCGCTAGACGAAGAGACTCGCAGAACGGATTAATTTCATCTTGCGAGGCACCACTGTACTAACACTGGAGTTTTTTGAGGTCTGTACGGGTTGGCTTTTTGGATGAATGCTGAGTTTGCATTTTGTACTAAAGTTGGTTTTTGCTTTTAAATGTGCTTGGGGGTAAGCTACACTGACCTGCTCTGTTTATTATTTTTATTTTGCAAGGCACCAACTGCCACTCATTTGTTTCTTCCTCTCCCCAAAGTCCCCCTGGCCGCCGTTTCCCACGCTATTAATTTAAACGGAATGTCTACCAGGGAAACCAAAGTCGCTTCCCACCCTCCAGATCCCACCTCCTAGCAGATGGCAAAGTTATAAATATCAACGCATTCGTCAGCTAGTGGTACTCAAACCAGGCAGGCCGGAGCACCTTCTGCACAGCTTAAAAATACCACAACGGATTCACAGAACCATAAAATTGCAGAGTTGGGAGGGACCCAAAAGGGCAGCTAATCGAACCTCATGCGATGCAGGAATCACAGCAAGAGAATCTTTGATCGGCAAGCAACGTTTATTTCAACTCTGGCGTTGCACCTCCAAAATGCAGAGCCTGATTTTCTGCAGTGCAGGTGCATCAAGAATTATGGAGCTCCACGCAGACATTTATTTGCTGTGCACAATCCATACCGCTGGAGCATGAAAGGCTGGGCTTATGGGTGCCCGGGACATATATTCAAGCGCATGAACGGGACATGAACGGCACAAATTAAGTAGATCTGTGGGAGGTTCAGTACAGATGAGAGAAACTAGGAGGCGATGAAGCTGGCCTCAAACCACCCAGTCTCCTGGGTAATCTCCTGGGCATCCAACACTCAGGCAGACTAGGCCCTAGGGCAGCCTTTGCCAAGCTGGTGTGCTCCAGGCATTTTGGACTACAGTTCCCAGCAGCCTCAGCCAGCTGGCCATGGAGGGTACCTGGTCGGCCGCCATAGGGAAAAGATGCCCCCTGGGCTGCATTTCTAACCTGAAGCAAATCAGCTGACTCGCCAAGGCCACTGGGGTTCTACAAGGCCCAGTAAATCCTTTGCAGCCAAGCCAGCTAGTTAGTCGGAGCGTTCTGCCTGATATTTTGTCAAAAAACAAAGCATCCTTGCCCTGCCTTTCTGCCAAACGAGGTTCCCGGATGGGTTTACAAGGTCCAAAAATAAGACAGTCCTTGCCCTCAGGTTTGCAATCTATAAAATACATGTGACAAAAGTGAAATACCATGGTACCCCTGGTTGTGAACGGGATCCGTTCCGGAGGCCCGCTGGCAACATGAAAAGAACGCAACCTGCAGCGGCGCATCTGCGCATGTGCGGGTTGTGATTTTGCGCATCTGCGCATGTGCAAGCAGCGAAACCCGGAAGTAACCCTATCCAGTTCGCTGCGGGATGCAAGCTGAAAAAATGTTACATGAAGCAAACATAACATGAGGTATGGCTGTATACTTGGAGTCAAGTGTGAATTTCATGCTCTTTATTCAGCCCATAGTAGCAATGAATGAAACTTTCCCCAAAACGTCTAGCTATATATACATTATATACACAATGGGCCCCGTGTGATTGACTAATTCTGGGAGGCTACTCCTGTAGGCCAATCAGGTTGTGGATTCACTTCCTCCAGAAGCATGATTGGCTGCTCCTGCAGGCCAATCAGGTCACTGATTCACTTCCACCTGGAGCTGGATTGGGTGCTCCTGCGAACCAATCAGACTGCTGCATTCTGGATCTTATTATTCTAGGATTCAGCTCAGTACATAAGAAGGAAAGGTGATGGGGTGGGGAAGCAGCTCGTTCATCAGTTCAAGGAGGGCGATGATGCAAGAACATCTGCATAGTTTGCTGCTTTCCTCTGCCTTTTCCAAAATTCGGCAGATGACACAATTAAGGTAGCAGTGAAACAGAGCTGAAATATTTCTCCAGCAGGGCAAAATTTCTAATGTTCTGGTTGTTGCTGCTGCTGCTGCTTTTCCTGGCACCGCTATTCTCTCCTTCTGGGCTCTGCTTCCATCTTCCCCTGCAGCCCCATTAATCACAACTGTCAGAGAAGCGAAAGGAAACGTGCCCACCAAAATGTTTTCAGGATTCTCCCCTCTTTGGGCGCACAGATAAATTTCTCAACTGCCCTGGAATAAGCTGCAACCCTGTGTGCAGTCAACCTTCTTGAATCCCACCGATTTCAAATTAGCCACAACCTCTCTGCTTCGGAGTACAGAAGTCTCTGCTGACATCTAAACCTGCCTTATAGTCAGTCAAACCATTTGTCCAGGGTGGGGAACCAGTGGAACAGCAGAGCATAGAATTGTAGCATTGGAAGGGATCCCCAAGGGTCATCTAGTCCAACCCCCTGCAATGCAGGAATCTCGGCTAAAGCATCCCTGACAGAGGGCCACCCAACCTCTGCTTAAAAACCTCCAGGGAAGGAGAGTTCACCACCTCCCAAGGGAGGCCGTTCTACTATCCAGCAGCTCTTACTGTCAGAAAGTTCTTCCTGACGTTTAGTTGGAATCGCCTTTCTTGTAATTTGAATCCATTGCTTCAGGTCCTCCGCTCCGCAGCAGCAGAAAAAAATGTTGTGGGACTACAACTCTTGACATCACTGGTTGTGTTGGCTAGGGTGGATGGGAAAGGACTTATTCGTGCACTGTTAAACTGCGGAACTCACTCCCACAAGACGCAGCAATGGCCACCGACATGGATGGCTTCAAAAGAGGATTGGACAAATTTGTGGAAGACAAGGCTGCCAATAGCTAATAGCTATGATGGCTATATTGGAACGCGGGTGGCGCTGTGGTCTAAACCACTGAGCCTAGGGCTTGCTGATCAGAAGGTCGGTGGTTCGAATCCCCGCAATGACGGGGTGAGCTCCCATTGCTCGGTCCCTGCTCCTGCCAACCTAGCAGTTCGAAAGCACGTCAAAGTGCAAGTAGATAAATAGGTACCACTCCAGCGGGAAGGTAAACGGCGTTTCCATGTGCTGCTCTGGTTCGCCAGAAGCGGCTTAGTCGTGCTGGCCACAGGACCCGGAAGGTGTACGCCAGGGCCCTCAGCCAATAAAGCGAGATGAGCGCCACAACCCCAGAGTCGGTCACGACTGGACCTAATGGTACCTTTACCTTTATGATGGCTATACAGTGGTACCTTGGTTTACGAACTTAATCCGTTCCGGAAGTCCGTTCTTAAACCAAAGCATTCTTAATGCTTTCCATAGCAGCGGGGGACTCAACTTAGAAATGGAAGACACTCAACAGGAAGCGAAACATGTTCTGCTTCCAAGGCAATGTTCACAATCCAAAACACCTACTTCCAGGTTTGCAGCATTCTTAATCCAAGTTGTTCATAAACTAAGCTGTTCTTAAACCAAGGTACCACTGTAGTTCGCCTCCACCGTTAGAGGCAGGATATGACCCTGAATGCCAGTTGCTGGAAAATAAAGGAGAGAAGAGTGCTGTAAAAAAATATCTAGGAGTGCTAGCACCAGGCTGAGGAATGGTTCTCTACTATATAGAGTTTTCATTATCCCCAGTATCAATAGAACAATATCATCACCATTCAAACTGAAGTTGATTCTATTGGAATTAGGTATGAGGTATGTATCTTTCATTGGACAGCCTGTGAAGTTCAGATCCAAGGCCATCTTTCTTTGATCCGTCTTTTTCCTTTGTTTCCAAATTTTTACATTTGGTTTTTCTTACGAGAGAGGACGCTCGAACAGCCTTCTCGTAATCTGGAGCGATGGAGAACTCTCAATCTGTTTTACGGCATCGTAAAAAGAAATGCCAGTGGGATCATTTAAGGCCCATGCAAGTGAAAATGTTTATCATCGGGAAGGAGCCAAGACGTAAAATTGGATTTTACTTGGTGTGCTCCACGACGGAACATCAATAAAAAGGGAATCCCATAAAACTAATAAGAGATCTTGCTTATTGGGCCGGTCAGCATATAAAAATACTCTTGGCTAAACCTCTCGGGGAGTAAATTACTGTAACTCTATAATTAGTAGAACAACAGCATAAGACCGTGGCTAGCCCTATAGAAGCGGGTGCAGAACCAGTGACTACTCGAGATGTTATTGGACTCCCAGCAGCCTCAAAAGCCAGAGATGGTAGGATCCTGTTCATCTGGAGAGCCACAGGTTCCCTTCGGTCAGCCCTAAGAAGCAACACAGTTAACCGAACAAACAAGTCAGGATCCGTCATAAAATACATTTCAAGCAACAACTTTGGGCTAGGTATATTAGCACGCTGCGAAAACACCATGCTACCCGCCCACATATAAAAGTGAAAGCAGTGCCAAAACTGGAAGTTTAGGGCACAGATTTCTGCCTGTTAGGCAGAGACTCCACCTTGCATCAAAAGGAATCGCCAGGAAGGCGTTTTTTAAAAGCGCTACAACATGGGTAGGCAAACTAAGGCCCGGGGGCCAGATCCAGCTCAATTGCCTTCTGAATCCAGCCCGTGGACGGTCCACTAATCAGTGTGCTTCTACATGAGTAGAATGTCTCCTTTTATTTAAAATGCATCTCTGGGTTATTTGCGGGGCCTGCCTGGTGTTTTTACATGAGTAAAATGTGTGCTTTTATTTAAAATGCATCTCTGGGTTATTTGTGGGGCATAGGAATCCATTCATTTCCCACCCAGAATATAGTCCGGCCCCCTACAAGGTCTGAGGGACAGTGGACCGGCCCCCTGCTAAAAAAGTTTGCTGACCCCTGTGCTACAAGGATCAAGGTGCTGGGATCGCAGAATACCCAAGTGCTGTTTGAGGACAGAGTAAAATAAGGAGAGAGAGATCGAAGGAGAGGTAGCCACTTGTTTCTCCTTACGGTGACTGGCAAGCCAGGACCGTCACTCATCGCCAGTAAGCTGTGTGTGATAAACACACACACACAAAATTATATCCTTTAACTACAGGGCAGGGAAGCCCAGAGACTGAACGCCAAAGGCCCAAAGAATCATTTGCATTCCACTCTTTTTCCCGTTTTCCCAAACCACAACCATGGCGAGGAGGGAGAATTCTCAGTGGCTAAACAACAGGGATCGTTGATGGCTGAATGACCTGGCAATGGAATACAAAAGTTCGTCAAATTACGCACAGACAAACAGACACACACACACACACACACACACACACACACACACACACGGAGTGGGAGGAGAGAAAGAGATGTCATTCCATATACCGTATTTTTTGCACCATAACACTCACTTTTTTCCTCCTAGAAAGTAAGGGGAAATGTCTGTGCGTGTTATGGAGCGAATGCCTGCAGGTGGCGGGGGGGGGGGATCTGCTGCAGTCGTGAGCAGAGGATCCAATGTTCCCCTTCCTTCCCTCCTCCGTGGTTACAAAGCATGGATCCACATGGATCCTCAGGATTTTTGTATTGGGCTACTCCAAACTCACTGTCAGATCACATGTCTGTGGCCACAGCATGAACCACAAAAATCATATATCCACTATTTCATGTAGAATATTTTTTTTCTTGTTTTCCTCCTCTAAAAACTACGTGCGTGTTATGGTCAGGTGCGTGTTATAGAGCGAAAAATACAGTACCTGGTGTTATTTGCTCAGCTGGGCACCCTAAACTTCTTCATTGCCACTGCAATACCACTGGTCAATCTATCTTAGCATTGCCTACACACTAACACCCGTGGGTCCCCCAGTTTCAGACTTAGGCTGCATGCAAAACAATATAAGGAAAGTGAAATATACTCAGAGTCGAGAGTGGATTTCATGCTCTTTATTCAGCTCATAGTGGTGAGGAGGAATGGAAGTTCCCCCAGAATGCCTGCTTTATATACATTATTTACACAATGGGCCCCACGTGATTGGCTAATTCCGGGATTTTCCTGTAGGCCAATCAGGTTGCAGATTCACTTCCAACTGGAGCTGGATTGGGTGGCTCCTGTGGACCAATCAGACTGCTGCATTCTGAATCCTATTGTTCTAGGACCAATCAGACTGCTGCATTTTGGATCCTATTCAACTCAGTACATAGCACCAAGCCTCCTGGATCAGGCCAAAAGGGCCCCATCTAGTCCAGAATCTTGTTCACACAATGCCCAACCAGGTACCTATTATGGGAAACCTGAAAGCTGGATTCTGGACCAAGCCAGGGTTCAAAATTGGCCAGGCACATTTTGCACCCAGCTATCGGACACTTGTAACCGAGTGATTGGCCCCTGACATCTCCATCTGGCGATGCATGCTGGGAGATCCTTGGCTCTCGACTGCTTTCACACACTAGCAAACACATCCTATAGAATTCTATCCGTGATATTTTATCTGCACAATCGGAATGAATTTCAAGAACCAAGAAGTTGTTATTGAAAAGAGCTGCCTGGCCCCAAAACGGCGACGAGGTGTTCAGTTTCGGCGACCGTAACCCTGGTTGAAGGAGCCATTTGGCGCCTAGTTTATATATCTGAGTTTCTAAGACTGCCAAGAGCGCCGCTCTCCCCTCCTGTGGTTTCCAGCAACTGGTGATGATGATGATGATGATAATTTATTTATACCCCGCCCATCCGGCTGAGTTTCCCCAGCCACTCTGGCTCCCAACAGAAGATTAAAAACACGATAAAACATCAAACATTAAAAACTTCCCTAAGCAGGGCTGCCTTCAGATGTCTTTTAAAGATAAGATAGCTGCTTATTTCCTTCACATCTGAAGGGAGGGCGTTCCACAGGGTGGGCGCCACCACCGAGAAGGCCCTCTGCCTGGTTCCCTGTAACTTCACTTCTCGCAGTGAGGGAACCGCCAGAAGGCCCTCAGCGCTGGATCTCAGTGTCCGGGCTGGATGATGGGGGTGGAGACGCTCCTTCACGTATACAGGACCGAGGCTATTTAGGGCTTTAAAGGTTAGCACCAACACTGGTACAGTGGTACCTCAGGTTAAGTACTTAATTTATTCCGGAGGTCAGTTCTTAACCTGAAACTGTTCTTAACCTGAAGCACCACTTTAGCTAATGGGGCCTCCTGCTGCCGCCACGCCGCCGGAGCACGATTTCTGTTCTCATCCTGAAGCAAAGTTCTTAACCTGAAGCACTATTTCTGGGTTAGCGGAGTCTGTAACCTGAAGCGTATGTAACCTGAAGCGTATGTAACCTGAAGTGTATGTAACAGGTACAGGTACCACTGTATTCAGAAGCACTGCTGACTTGAACCATAGAGGCAGAGCAAAGCAATGCTGATCAATGAAAAAAAAAATTATAGACCAGCTCTATGGGTACCACAGTTATCCCCCCCTCCCAACCCCAATTCCAAGAGGATGTTGGAGGGTTTCCAGATCCAAGGCCTCTCCAAACATGCCCTTGATATGTCTCCTTTTCTCCATTATCTAACCACAAACGACAGGTGAAGGGAAAATGCAATATTTCTGCAGCAATGAGGTATGTCCGTGGGTGGCTGCATTCTTCCTCTCCCCAGGGATAAATAGATCTGCAAAAATATCTCAAGATCTCCTCCAGGTGACCACAGGTTGGTCCCTTTCAATTTACCTGGAGCTGCAGTGGCTCAGTCCAGCTTCCTCCAAGCTGCAAAGGCGATGCGTTATATCTCTGTTGCTCCAAGAGTGGGGTGTTTGGCAGGAGTTGCTGTATATATTGCTCATTATTAGTTTTAATTTTATATATATATTGTACTTTTAATAGCATGCTCTTAGGTAAGCCACCCCGGGGAATATTTATTGATGGGCAGCTCTATAAATCAAAATTCGAATAAATAAATAACGCCTTTGCCAGAGTCTCTGGAGAGCTTCTGTTTAAGAGTAGAGATGGCACCGAACCATCTGGGCTGAATCCCTCCGGGCTCCATGTAAGGCTGTTTCATACATCTCCTGGCACCACACGTGAATTAAGTTTAGCCGTCCCACTGGCTGTCCACTTCCAGGGAAGCGTAAGAAATCATTCTGCGTGGTTTATGTTCGCAGCAAGAGAAAACAGGATTATTTTTCTTCGCTGCAGCCAGGCCTTGCAGGAAGCTGAACCAGAAATTTATAGAAGGACCATCAAACAACATCTCTCAACCCCACAAAGCTCATGGAGTGGCTAGAATAGGACTTGGTAAGCTGGTCCCTTCCTGGGATATAGCTGAGTCGGTAGAACATGGGACTATGAATTTCAGGGTTGTGAGTTCGAGTCTCACCTTGGACGAAAGATTGCTGCATTGCCAGGGGGTTGTACTTGATGACCTTCATGGTACCTTCCAACTTTGATTCTAGGTTTTGGACCTCAACTCCCATCAGCCTCAGCTAGCATAGTCAGCAAGCACCATATCTGTTTATCCTGGGTTAGGGTATCAGCCCAGATGGTTCGGTGCCATCTCTACTCTTAAACAGAAGAGAGCCAGTGTGGTGTAGTGGTTAAGAGTGGTGGACTCATAATCTGGGGAACCGGGTTCGCTTCCCCGCTCCTCCACCTGCAGCTGCTGGGTGACCTTGGGCCAGTCACACTTCTCTGAAGTCTCTCAGCCCCACTCATCTCACAGAGTGTTTGTTGTGGGGGAGGAAGGGAAAGGAGATTGTTAGCCGCTTTGAGACTCCTGAAGGGGAGTGAAAGGCGGGATATCAAATCCAAACTCTTCTTCTTCTTCTTCTTCTTCTATTTGACTAGGAACTGGAGGTCCGGTGTCCTGACTCCCACTCACAGACTTGGGACTCACACCTCACTTGTTTTGCTTGAAAGTTTTACTCCCAAATTCACTACAGCACCCAAAACCCAAACAGGGTTAGAGGTTAGAAAGTCAGGAAGCAGGAGAGAGTGCTCAAGTTTTTATATTGCAAACCGCCCAAAGAGTGGTATAGAAATTTAATAAATAGTAATAATAATAAAATACATTGATCCCACTATGGAACTCACTCCCATGGGAAGCAGGCCACCAATCTAGACGGCTTTAAAAGACGATTAAGCAAATCCACCGAGGAGAGGGCTGTCATGGCTACTAGCCAAGGCGGTGAAGGTCCTGTGTGAGTGTCTGGAGATGGTTGGAGGATGGATGGCGGCTAATGGATTGAGGTTGAATCCTGACAAGACAGAAGTACTGTTTTGGGGGGACAGGGAGTGGATGGGTGTGGAGGACTCCCTTGTCCTGAATGGGGTAACTGTGCCCTTGAAGGACCAGGTGCGCAGCCTGGGAGTCATTTTGGACTCACAGCTGTCCATGGAGGTGCAAGTCAATTCTGTGTCCAGGGCAGCTGTCTCCCAGCTCCATCTGGTATGCAGGCTGAGACCCTACCTGCCTGCAGACTGTCTCGCCAGAGTGGTGCATGCTCTGGTTATCTCTCGCTTGGACTACTGCAATGCGCTCTACGTGGGGCTACCTTTGAAGGTGACCCAGAAACTACAACTAATCCAGAATGCGGCAGCTGGACTGGTGACTGGGAGCGGCCACCGAGACCACATAACACCGGTCCAGAAAGACCTACATTGGCTCCCCGTACTTTTCCGAGCACAACTGAAAGTGTTGGTGCTGACCTTTAAAGCCCTAAACGGCCTCAGTCCTTTATCCCTGAAGGAGCGTCTCCACCCCCATCGTTCTGCCCGGACACTGAATTCCAGCTCCAAGGGCCTTCTGGCGGTTCCCTTGCTGTGAGAAGCAAACTACAGGGAACCAGGCAGAGGGCCTTCTCAGTGGCGGCACCCGCCCTGTGGAACGCCCTCCCATGAGATGTCAAAGAGATAAACAACTACATTTAGAAGACATCTGAAGGCAGGGAAGTTTTTAATGTGTGACATTTTGATGTATTTTTAATCTTTGTTGAAGCCGCCCAGAGTGGCTGGATTTTCCCCTAAATTGATTTTAGAACTTTGAATTTATTGTTATTCACACTTTTATACTGTATTTTATGCTGTTTTTTGTTTTATCACAGTTAAGTGTTTTATATTTGTTGTTAGCCGCCCTGAGCCCGGTTTTCTGAACCGGGAAGGGTGGGGTATAAATTATTATTTTTTTAAAAAAGGCAGCAAGAGGAATCATTTCAGGACTATATTACAGACAAAACGGGGTTGAAATGGCAGTGGAGCAGATAACAGGGTGAAGTTTCCAGAGGAGCGAAGGAAAACAGAAGGAACTATGTGCCGAGGGGAACAGGTAGGCAAGGCATCCAGAGACAAGGCAAGAGGAAGCACATTCTACTGAGGTCGAGAGTAACCCCATCCAGAGACAAAAATAAATAATTCCGG
Organism: Podarcis liolepis; assembly: GCF_965112155.1. Taxonomy (NCBI): domain Eukaryota; kingdom Metazoa; phylum Chordata; class Lepidosauria; order Squamata; family Lacertidae; genus Podarcis; species Podarcis liolepis. Next base: position 121,274,041 of record NC_139557.1, read on the forward strand.
GAACAGGAATGTTTGCATTTGTACAAGGCTCCGGCAGCCCTGGGCAGACGAGAGGCAAGGGTGTGTTTGTATTAACTTTGGCCTGGTTTTCCCGTCCCAATGTACTCTCCCGGCTCTATTCGTTAGAGATATTCTACAAAATCATTTCTCAGCCTTTCCAGAGCCAGGAGGGCACGAGGGGCTCCTCTGTTAGTTATCTCAATAAACCAAACTTTTCGACTGTTCAGCATCTCTGAACCTGTGCCTGTAGGCGTGCGATACACTCAACCATTAAGCCATCTAGGTTAGAGGTCATCACTAAGTATCAAATGTGGTGACAGTAATAATAATACAACAAAACAACAACAACACCGTTGTGGCGGCACGAGGTGGCCGTTCTGTGATTGGACTTACGCTAGTTGTTGAGCGGTTCATTTATCCAGTAGGTATAACATTTATTGCAGATGTCACTTGTTAAGATGGGATGCGGGTGGCGCTGTGGGTTAAACCACAGAGCCTAGGACTTGCCGATCAGAAGGTTGGTGGTTCGAATCCCCGCAACGGGGTGAACTCCCATTGCTCGGTCCCTGCTCCTGCCAACCTAGCAGTTCGAAAGCACGTCAAAGTGCAAGTAGATAAATAGGTACCGCTACGGCGGGAATGTAAACAGCATTTCCGTGTGCTGCTCTGGTTTGCCATAAGCGGCTTAGTCCTGCTGGCCACATGACCCAGAAGCTGTACGCCGGCTCCCTCGGCCAATAAAGCGAGATGAGCACCGCAACCCCAGAGTTGGTCATGACTGGACCTAATGGTCAGGGGTCCCTTTACCTGTTTAACTTGTTAAGATAGAGTTGCACATTTATCCACTCCATGTTTACAGTATCGCCAGGCTTTGTCTTGCACAGGGCACCTTAGTATGTTTGTTGTTTGAATGGTTACAAGTCTATCTCTATTCTAGCTATTATTCTAGTAAATTTGGTTTTATACTTATAAGCCAGTTTGTGGTGTTGTTGTTTTGTTGTAGTGGTCATCACTAATTCCTGTGGGAATGAGTTTCACAATCTAACAATCCCATATTCCTGATCCATGTATAGTCTGGCTTCCCTGTGGCAGCATTCGCACATAATCTTAAACCATAGTTCAACATTGCCAGGAAAAGCTGCAGTGAGCCTCGGATTTGTATAGAGCCTCGCCCTTCTTCCCAGGAGGCCAGCATTAAGGATTTGGAATAAGGTTACCAGATTTTTTTCAATAAATCCGGGGACATTTTTCAACTTCAATGGATTTTGTATGGGGACTGATGTATAAATCTGGGAAACGGGGACATCAGGTAACCTTAATTTGGAAGCCTTTGCTTCCTTTCCAACAGTTTGACGTGGCATCAAAACCTTGTCAAAACCGGGTAGCCTTAACTATTGTCAGGGGAAATTACTCAACTTCAAACCAGAGTTTAAAAAGCTAGTTTTGTTTTCAGTAAACTTGAAGGTCAGCCATAGCTTAGGGTTGAGATGTCATAGTTAACCTCCAATTTGCAGTGGTAGAGGAGAGGGGGAAGGAAGATTGTGCAGGTTCAAGATTTCCTGCAGCTCACCCTTGCAAGGCTAAACTGTGGCTTGACATTATGAGGAAACCGAGGCACAGTGTGTTGCTGGGATTTGAGGCTGCATTATTCAGCATGCAGTATCCACTGCTTCCTCCACAGGTTGTCATCACTTCTGAGCGAAGCTTGCAGGTAATCGGATGAGGTACCCAGCAGGCCACTAATTGACTGGCGGATTTCTCTGTTTCCCTTCCAATCTTCCAAGCAGTTTAGCAAACACAAGCCAAGCACATTCCATTTCTTTCAATACAGTCATACCTCGGGTTGAAGTAGCTTCGGGTTGAGCATTTTCGGGTTGCGCTCCGCGGCGACCCGGAAGTAACGGAATGTGTTACTTCTGGGTTTCACCACTCGTGCATGTGCAGACGCTCAACATGACTTCACGCGCATGTGCGGAAGCAGCAAATTGTGACACGCGCAGACGCGGTTTGTGTTTGCTTCAGGATGCGAACGGGGCTCCGGAACGGATCCCATTTGCATCCAGAGGTACTACTGTATTTAAACAAATAAAGCACGACTAAACATCAGGAATAACTTTCTAAGAGCTGTTGGAGGGCCATCTGACATGGATGCTTTAGCCGAGATTCCTGCATTGCAGGGGTTTGGACTAGATGACCCTTGGGGTCCCTTCCAACTCTACAGTTCTACGATGCTATGATAACGCAGTCCTGCCAACCTAGCAGTTCGAAAGCACGTCAAAGTGCAAGTAGATAAATAGGTACCGCTCCGGCGGGAAGGTAAACGGTGTTTCCGTGCACTGCTCTGGTTAGCCAGAAGCGGCTTAGTCCTGCTGGCCACATGACCCAGAAGCTGTACGCCGGCTCCCTCGGTCAGTGAAGCGAGATGAGCGCCACAACCCCAGAGTGAGCCACAACTGGACTTAACGGCCAGGGGTCCCTTTACCTTTATGATAACACAGAGTAGCATTAAAAATACAACAAAATATACCCCCAGCGACATCTCTGCAGAAACAAGCAGGTTTTATTCAAATGCGTCTCAAGAAAAAGACTGGAGGGGGTGGGTTGAGGAAAACTTGATTCAAAAGTTTGGTTCATGACTCTCGGTCGAGGAAGGAATAAGGGACGTTGGTATTCCATCTAAAAACACACCTACCTGGGAGCTAGCTCCCTTCACCATGCTTTCCTTGAGCACCACTATACACTTGGACATCTGTAGGAAGGGCCGGTCCACCCATGAGGCAAGGCGAGGTGACCGCTTCGGGCGGCAGGATCTGCAGGGGCAGGAGATACGACCTCCAAGGAATGCGTCACCAGCTGCCGTACGGTCCTTAGAGGCTGGGTCTGCCGCCTCCTTGGCAGTCCTTCTAGGCCTCCTCCCTAACATCCTCTTGGTGAACAGGAGACACCGCCAATGGTCTCCTTCCACCTCGCTCTACTAACTCCAGAAACCCAAGACCACGTGGAGGAGGCTCCTCCCCACGCCAGCATCGCCCAGTCCAAAAGCCAAGGCCATCCTGATGGGGACACAGAGCGGTAGAGGTGCGCCTGCTGCCCGCCAGGTGTCCTGCACTACAACTCCCAGCAGCCATTACAGCCGTTAGTCAAGGGCAGGCTTCCTCAAACTTGGCTTTCCAGATGTTTTGAGACTACAGTTCCCATCATCCCTGACCACTGGTCCTGCTAGCTAGGGATCATGGGAGTTGTAGGCCAAAAACATCTGGAGGGCAGAGTTTGAGGAAGCCGGGTCAAGGGTAATGGGAGTTGTGCTCCAACAACATCTGGAGACCTCCAGGTTGAGCAAGGCTGATCTGAATAATCCTAGAGCAGTTATAAGGAGGAAAATCAGAGAAGCCCATGGGTGGTGATTCTTTATTAGATTTGTATACCGCCCCCTCACCCAGGGTGATCCACAACATAACAACACAAAACGACAACTCACACAATATATAATAAAAACAAACCAAAGACATCCCTGTCCCACAAACATTTAAAAGGTCACTTCTAGTTCCTTTCCGAAGCACCAAGAAATTGATGATCAACAATTTCAGTATACCTTCAGTATACCTGAAGGAGCGTCTCCACCCCCATCATTCTGCCCGGACGCTGAGGTCCAGCGCCGAGGGCCTTCTGGCGGTTCCCTCATTGAGAGAAGCAAAGCTACAGGGAACCAGGCAGAGGGGCTTCTCGGTAGTGGCGCCCACCCTGTGGAACGCCCTTCCATCAGATGTCAAAGCGATAAACAACTACCTGACATTCAGAAGACATCTTAAGGCAGCCCTGTTCAGGGAAGTTTTTAACCTGTGATTTTACTGTATTTTTGGATTTATGGAAGCCGCCCAGAGTGGCTGGGGAGGCCCAGCCAGATGGGCGGGGTATAAATAATAAATTATTATTATTATTATTATTATAACAAGGCATGCAGTATGTCACACCTGAAAGAGAGGTGGGACCACAAAGCCATGCCTCCCATCAATGAAAGGAAAAACGTGTGTGTATCAGCCACTGCTATGGTCACTTCCAGAGAAGCTATTTTCCCCTCTCCAGAACAGAAGGGAGGGTAAGTGTGGGCATATTTAAGGGGATGTTTTCAATGTTGGAGATGGTGAGGCAATGTGGACAAGAACTGTGCAGGATGAGGAAATTTCTCATGAAATGTGAGTTTCTGAGGGGTGAGACCTTTTGTAGATGCCATAGGAGATACTGATGCTCATACAGGTGTCCAAAAGTGCCACCTTGGGGATCCCTAGCTTATGCCATAATAAAGCTTGTGAGCATTTAAGCGGCAAAAAAACCTCCCAAACAAACAAACATGGCATGCAGACTATCCCTCCCCCCTTTCCAAATATCACACTCTCAGACCCACATAATTATTCCCCCACTCCTCCCAGTAGAAAGAAACCCAAGTCTCACAGCAGCAGTCATATCCTTCTTTCCCCCAAATCTCCCATTGCAAAAAAAAAGGAAGGAAGCATATGTTTTAAAGACAAGAAAACATGGGGTTTCTCTCCCGGAAACTAAAAACACCATCCCAGGCTATCATGTAGCGCATTTCCGAGACTTAATATTCAGAATCTGCAATCCTAAAATGTCAACAGGGAAGGGTTGTAACTTTGTAGTAAGGCAAATGCTTTGCACATAAAAAAAAAACACCTCTGGTTTGACACTTTTTGGAAAGAGGTTTTTTTCAGAGAGCAAGGCAGGGAGCAGAGATATTTAAGGAGGAGGAGGGCTGCCGCTCTGAGCTAAAAGTATGGGGCCAGACTGAATAACAATCTGACACAGTGACTCCCCTCTGAGGCTACTTCTGAGCAAGGAGGTCCACAATGCCTGCCACAAAACGCCCAGTTCCTTCTGCCATGCTTCACGGATCCATTCCGATCCACTGCACACCACCCAAAACAAAGAGCTTGCGTTGCTATCATCATTATGGGATTCCTGTCTTTTTGGGACACAGCCACAGGGCAGAAAGGCATGCGCACCTCTCAGGACGAGGTGCACTCAAGGTGAGCGCATGGGGCTGGCTGCCAAGAAGCCACAGGGCGAGCGCATGGACCCTTTTCAGCAGACATGGGGAAGAAGGGCCCCCACTTGCCACAAGGGAGAAGGTGCTCCAAAACTCCACAAGGACCTTTCCTGGGGAAACTGCTGGGGGGTGGGGAGCAGTCTAATGTATAACCCGGATCACTAGATCCTTTCTGGCTGCCTGGACCTCACTGCCTGCTCCCATTCCGGAGAGCACATGGACAGAGCATATGCTCAGAATTCCCCAGTCCACTCTCTGCCTGTTTTCTGAGCGGATCCTGCAACGAGGAGACTCCCAGGAGGCCAGGAGGAGCTGGCAGGAGTGCCACCTTGGCCAAGCGACCGTGGGTGGCAGTGGGTACTATACAACCCTGTGGGTGCCCAAATTTATGGGGATTTTTGTGGGTGCTGGGGCACCCAGAGCCCCAGCATGTATGGGAGCTGGTCATTACAGCCCCCCCGCCCCGGATCTGTACCCTCGACGCCTGGCTTGCATTGCAAGCCATTATATCCCCCGGGTTCCTTCTTCCCCAAGGCGCCGGGTACGTGAAACCGTTCCGGGGCTGCGGAAGGGAGAGGACCCGGGCGGGGGCTGATCCTGCACCGGGGAGAAATGCATGCAAGCCGAAACGAAAGCAGGGTGGGGGAAAACAAAACCCCTTCCTCTGCAAGAGCAAAGGAGGAGCTGTCCTGTGCAAAGTCAGAGCCACCCCACCCGGTGCAAACCCGGGGTCGCCCTCCAGAAATCTCTGCAGCGCAGCGCTTACCTCGTAGCTGCAAGGAGCGCGGCTGGAGGCCAGCAAGTCCGCGCACAGCTGCCAGGAGGAAAGGGATTCCGAGGGAAGGAAGGAGGCAGGCTGAGCCCGGGCGCCGCTGCCTGCCTGCCTGCCTGCTTGCAACCGTCCCGAGTCTGCAGCCCAGCGGCCAATGCTCGGCGCGCCGTGGGAAGCGGAGCTTTTAAAACCGGGAAGGAAAGGGGGGCCGGTGCGCCCCCTGGTGGAGATGGGAGGGAGATAATAAATCCTAGAATTGGAAGCGGGGCCCCCAAAGGTCATCCAGTCCAACCCCCTGCAATGCGGGCATCTCAGCTAAAGCATCCATGACAGATGGCCATCCAAGCTCTGCTTAAAAAGCTCCAAGGAAGGAGAGCACATCACCTCCCAAGGGAGACCGTTCCACTGTCTAGCACAGGCTTCCTCAACCTCAGCCCTCCAGATGTTTGGAGACTACACGTTAATGAGTCATCGCCTGTACATGCAGTCCAGCTGGTCTTTGAAGTAAAGATACGTGCGCATAGAGAGATCCGTTAACACCATCACCATGCTAGCTAACGCTGGAGTTGGACCCTGATGGCAAACAGGAAAGTATCAGGATTTGCAAGGCCCTAGAGCAGTGGTTCTCAACCTGTGGGCCCCCAGATGTTGTTGGACTACAACTCCCATCATCCCTGACCACTGGTCCTGCTAGCTAGGGATCATGGGAGTTGTAGTTTCAAAACATCTGGAGAGCTGAAGTTGAGGAAACCTGGTCTAGCAGTTCTTCCTATCAGAAGGTTCTCCCTGATGTTGAGTCAGAATTTCCTTTTTTACAATTTGAAGCCATTGGTTCGAGTCTTACCCTTCGGAGCAGGAGAAAACGAGCTTATTCCCTCTTCCATGTGACAGCCCTTGAGATATTTGAAGATGACTCTCGTGTCTCCTCTCAGACTCCCCAGGTGTGCAGCCTGAGAGTCATTCTGGACTCACAGCTGTCCATGGAGCTGCAGGTCAATTCTATGTCCAGGGCAGCTGTTTACCAGCTCCATCTGGTACGCAGGATGAGACCCTGTCTGCCCACAGACTGTCTTGCCAGAGTGGTGCATGCTCCGGTTATCTCCCACTGGGATTACTGCCATGCGCTCTACATGGGGCTCCCTTTGAAGGTGACCCAGAAACTGCAACTAATCCAGAATGTGGCAGCTAGACTGGTGACTGGGAGTGGGCGCTGGGACCACATAACTCCGGTCTTGAAAGACCTACACTGGCTCCCAGTACATTTCTGAGCACAATTCAAAGTGTTGGTGCTGACCTTTAAAGCCCTAAACGGCCTCGGTCCAGTATACCTGAAGGAGCGTCTCCACCTCCATCGTTCTGCCCGGACGCTGAGGTCCAGCGCCGAGGGCTTCAAATAATAGATTTGTGGAGTTGGGTCATCTAGTCCAACCGCCTGTGATCAGCGTTCGAAATTCTCCAGGCACATTTACCACCTGGCTTTTGGCCACTTTTGACCAAGTGAAGATGCCCAGGTGCCAGGATTGGCACCTGATGTCTCCATCATCTGGAAGTACATGCCTGGGGATCATTGGATCTTGACCGTTTTCACACACTAGCAACACCTCCTGTAGAATTGTACCTGTTATGTTTTATCTGCACAATTAGAACGAATTTCAGGAACCCAAAAGTCATGTTGGAAAATACAAGTTTTGAGCCGTCTGGCCCAACAACGGCCACTGGTCGTTCCGTTTTGGCGGCTGTAACCCTGGTTGAAGAAGCCATTTGGCGCCTAGCTTATATATCTGAGTTTCTAGCTGCCTGCAATGCAGGAATCACAGCTAAGTAAATATGCAAGGAGGGACGCTGGTGGCGCTGTGGGTTAAACCACAGAGCCTAGGACTTGCCGATCAGAAGGTCGGCGGTTTGAATCCCACAATGAGGTGAGCTCCCGTTGCTCGGTCCCTGCTCCTGCCAACCTAGCAGTTTGAAAGCACGTCAGAGTGTAAGTAGATAAATAGGTACCGCTCCGGCGGGAAGGTAAACGGCGTTTCCGTGCGCTGCTCTGGTTCGCCAGAAGCGGCTTAGTCATGCTGGCCACATGACCCGGAAGCTGTACGCCAGCTCCCTCGGCCAGTAAAGCAAGATGAGCGCTGCAACCCCAGAGTCGGCCAAAACTGGACGTAATGATCAGGAGTCCCTTTACCTTTACCTTAAATATGCAAGGGGTTTCTGTTTTCTGCATTAATAGCTTGCCTCTTTGCGATACATGGTTCTCCCCCTCCTCCTCATTTATTTATTTTTTAAAAGATATTTATTGAAAGTTTTTAAAATATAACAGAAAAAAAGAAAAATAGACATACAAAATAAAGAGACAGTTAAAATAGAAAAACAGTTAAAAACACACATTAATTTTCAAGAACATAACTTCTTACACTTATTTCCTCGGACCTCCTCATACCTCCCTTCTTTGTATTCCAGTTCGATTTGTTAGTTCAGCAAATCCTTACCATTAAACTTTACCCATTTGTGAAACCTTTCCCCCCCCATATCTCTTAAAGCATTACAGCTGGAAACCGCTTAGTTTCTATCCAACATCCTTCTAACATTCATTAATTTTACAATGTTTCTGTAAATAGTCTTTAAATTTCTTCCAGTCTTCTTTCACCGACTCTTCTCCCTGGTCTCAGATTCTGCCAGTCATTTCTGCCAATTCCATGTAGTCCAGTGTTTCCCAACCACTGTTCCGTGGCACACTAGTGTGCCGCGAGATGTTGCCTGGTGTGCCGCGAGATGTTGCCTGGAGGGAGGTGGGCGAGTCGGGCGGCGAGAGGCGGGGCGGCGGCGGCGAGGAGAGGCCGCCCAGCGCGGGGCTCTCGCCGTCTGCCTGCCTGGCTGCCTGCGAGCTTGGCGGGCAGCGCCTCCATCCGCAGCGCCCGCCTCGCGGCTCTCATTCCCTGCCCCTGCCAAAGCTCACCCAGCCAAGCCGCGCTCTCCTTCCTGCCTCGCTTTGCTGCCTCCTCCCCCCCCAAGCTTGGAGGTTCCCCGGCAAGGGGGAGGGAAAAAAATTGAAACTTACACTTTCGTGCGTCCCTCCCAGCGTGACGCTGCGCGCTGACGTCACGGGGCTGTAATGGTGATGTGCCTCGAGATTTTTTTCATCAAACAAGTGTGCCTTTGCCCAAAAAAGGTTGGGAAACACTGATGTAGTCAATCACCTTCATCTGCCATTCTTCCAGGGTGGGTAGATCTTGTGTCTTCCAATACTTTGCAATGAGTATTCTTGCTGCTGTTGTAGCATACATAAAAAAAGTTCTGTCCTTCTTTGGCACCAATTGGCCGACAATGCCCAGGAGAAAGGCCTCTGGTTTCTTCAGGAAGGTATACTTAAATACCTTTTTCAATTCATTATATATCATTTCCCAGAAGGCCTTAATCTTTGGGCACGTCCACCAAAGGTGAAAAAATGTACCTTCAGTTTCTTTACATTTCCAACATTTATTATTGGGCAAATGATAGATTTTTGCAAGCTTGACTGGGGTCATGTACCACCTGTATATCATTTTCATAATATTCTCTCTTAAGGCATTCCCTCCTCCTCATTTAATCCCCACAACAACCCTATGAGGTAGGTTACACTGAGAGGCAGCAGCTGGCCCAGTTTCACCCAGTGAGCTTCACAGCCAAGTGGGGACTTGAATCCTTGCTTCCCAACCGTCCAGCCACGACACCATTCTGGCCTAAGGCTGCCTCCTCCAAACTTTGATCCACCTGTTGCTCTCCATGGGTTTTTGGACTACAACACCCATCAGCCCATGGCAAGCACAGGTGTTTGGTGCTGGGGTTGATGGGAGTTGTAGTCCAAAACATCAGGAGCACACAAGGCTGCGAAAGGGGGAGTAGTCTCCGGCAGAGCCTTTTACCCCCAACTGTGTTAAATGCCAGGCCACCACAGAAAAGGCCCTGCCAATGGACATTACTTTGGTGGGTTACAAATACCTTTAAATAAATAAATAAATAAATAAATAAAATAGATGATAGATAGATAGATAGATAGATAGATAGATAGATAGGTAAACTTCACCTTTGAAGACCTGGGGACAGGCCTTAGAGCAGAATCTTGATCTTCAGGCAGATTTGCATGGGAGGAAACAGTCTTAAATAGGACAAATTCTTTTACCAACTCAGACCATTGATCCACCTGGCCTGGATGCCAACAGAGTTGCCTAGGCCTCTGGGCATCTTGTGAACTTATAAATCAACAATAAATCAACTTATAAATCAACAAAATGCAACCCAAAACAGTTTTTGAAACTACTAATTCAATATCATTTTTTTAAAAAAAACCAGCTGGGGGGAAAAACCTGGTGTAAACACAGACACACACAGACACACACACAGAGACACACACACATTTTACAAAACCCATTCAATCCCCAAAGCATTACATATATCAGTGTGGTGAGGTGGCTGGAGTGCTGGATTAGGACCTGAGAGACCAGGGTCTAATCCCCACTCAGCCACGAAGCATTAAAACCTTTGGAAAGGCTTCGTCTCCTGATCTTTGTTCTCCGGCAACTGGGTCAGGACACTGCAGTCTTGATATTCCTGAAAAGCAAGGGATTCTCGTGACTTAGCAGGCCACGCCTTGTCTTTAAAAAGTTGGCAGGAGAGGCAGGGAGGCTTGCTGAGACATCTTCGTTATTTTGGTCCGTTTCCGAACTTTTTGCCCTGCTCCTGAACTCATGATTTGTGACACCCAAGTCCTGTATCGGCTGCAGAGCATGTACCTCTATAAATGTATGTCTTTCATGCTTTCAAGTACAGTGGTACCTCTAGTTGTGTACCACTCTTGTTACAGACTTTCAGCTTACGAACACGGTAAACCCAGAAGTGTTTACTTCTGGGTTCGCCACATGCTCATGTGCAGAAGCGATCTGCGTGCTTCGCACATGGGCAGAAGAGGTGCTCTAGTTGCAGACTTTTCGGGGTGCAAACGGCACCCCGAAACTGATTAAGTCTGCAACTAGAGGTACTACTGTAAGAGCCTCTCTCTGCAGGGGCATAGGAAGGGGGTGTCAACATGGAGAGGTCCAGGAGGCCAGCTGGCAAGTCTCAGCTGTGCCATCTCCATTCATCAACCCGTACTCTGACGTAAGTCAGTGACCCGGACTACAAAAGCCAGGGCACGCTATAAGCAGAGTGTACTGCACACGCAGAATAGGCGTGAGGCTTGTGAAGTCATACTTTAACTACAGATTTATTAAACATAAATCAGAACAAAGAAACATGTCGTCTCTCTCTCGTGTCGTCTCGGAGAGAACAGCAAAAGCTATACACAAATGGAAGTTCCCAGCATACTGTGCTGGAATGTAAACAGACATGTGACATACAGCAATCTAATGCCTGTTCTTTAAGGTGGAATGGAAATGTCAATGGGGGGGGTGCGGACCACCCTGGGTGTCATCCCAAAGGGGGGTGACATTCGGCACGGGAACTCCCCCCCCCCGATTCCCCAAGACCAGTGAGTGGCAAAGTGGCAAGTGGCGAAGCAGCTGATGTAGCTCTCCGCCTTCCCCTGGTTCACTGTAGGCTTGGAAGTCACGGGGGGGGGGGCAAATGTCACCCCCCTTCAGCCTGAAGGGGGGTGACATTTGATGCCCCCCCTGTGCCGGAGATTGGTCCCTGGGGAGGATCGCACAGCTGTGCTGATCATCCCCGTGGGCGGATCGACCAGACCCTGGGTGAACGGCATGTGTACTGCCCCGGATGCCAGAGCACCCGGCTACGCCACTGACTCTCTGCTTGTGTTGGAGCTGGGGGGAGATGACAGACTCCACACTGCTGCAAAGTGCCCTGCATATTATTTTTGTTTCACCGCACGGAGAGAGGGGTGCTAGAATCAGAATCGCGCAGGACGCAACCCAACAGTTGCTCAAAACTTTTCAATCCAGGATCGCAGTCTGCATTCTGGGTAAGGATCCAGGCTAGACCCTTCACCCTTGCCCCCAAAATGTGCTGTAAAATCATACGCCCCCGGCACGCCAGCCTCTTTCAGATTTAAAAAAACCTATTATTTTAGGAAGATCAATTGCTTCCTCGTTTAAACATGAAGCTGTTTGTGTGCCTCTTGAGCGGCGGCGGGTGAGCAGGAGAGTCGTGGAGAAAACCCGATAGGGAAGGCAATGCGTCACGGCCCGTCTGTCGGGGTAATCTGCTAATATGAGACACAAAGTCCTTCGCAAGCCTTACGCAGATGAAAGGAAAGATATCAGTGCTGGGGGGGGGGGGAGAGAGCTAAGCAGCAGCAGAGCTGGCAAAGCTCATGCATGGTATTAAAAAGGAACGCAGCGCCCCGCGAGGGAGAGCCTTTTGTTAGCTAATTGGACCTGAGTCTGCTCAGACTGAAGACTATAGCAGGTGCGATGGCATATAGATTTCCTTTCCGCCGGCTCAGGTGGCCTCGCTGTGAGGTGCGGATAGTGGCGTCATTGTGGCAGGGAGTGGGGGCGAACAGGAAGATCTCCTGCACAGGCCCTGCGTCATGGAATGGAAGCTGTATATCCGCAAATCGTATGCTGAACCCGGAGGTGGCTGGTGCCCATTGAGAGTGATAGAGAGGAAGGCAAGGAGGCGAAGACTTGGTGTATGTTTCCGAGCACAATTCAAAGTGTTGGTGTTGACCTTTAAAGCCCTAAATGGCCTCAGTCCAGTATACCTGAAGGAGCGTTTCCCCCCCCCCATCATCCAGCCTGGACACTGAGGTCCAGCGCCAAGGGCCTTCTGGTGGTTCCCTCCCTGCAAGAAGCCAAGTTACAGGGAACCAGGCAGAGGGCCTTCTCGGTGGTGGCGCCCACCCTGTGGAATGCCTTCCCACCAGATATCAAAGAGAAGAACAACTACCGGACTTTTAGAAGACATCTGAAGGCAGCCCTGTTTAGGGAAGCTTTTAATGTTTAATGGGACGTGGGTGGCGCTGTGGGTTAAACCACAGAGCCTAGGACTTGCCGATCAGAAGGTCGGCGGTTCGAATCCCCGTGATGGGATGTGCTCCCCTTGCTCGGTCCCTGCTCCTGCCAACCTAGCAATTCAAAAACACGTCAAAGTGCAAGTAGATCAATAGGTACCGCTCTGGCGGGAAGGTAAACGGCATTTCCGTGCGCTGCTCTGGTTCGCCAGAAGTGGCTTAGTCATGCTGGCCACATGACCTGGAAGCTGTACGCTAGCTCCCTTGGCCAGTAAAGTGAGATGAGCGCTGCAACTCCAGAGCAGTGCACGGAAACGCCGTTTACCTTCCCACCGGAGTGGTACCTATTTATCTACTTGCACTTTGACTTGCTTTCGAACTGCTAGGTTGGCAGGAGCAGCTCTCCAGGAATTCAGGCAAGGGATATTCTTAGCCTTACCTGAAGAGGCCAGGATTTGAAGCTGGGACCTTCTGCATGCACAGGAAATGCCCTTCTGCTGAGCTGTGGGACATTTCTGGGATTTCTTTTCCTCTTGAAGCAAAGAGGCTTCTTAGTCCTTCCTCGTTAAAAAATATTAACAGCACTGCAGTGGGACACAGCCATAAGGCATTTTTACGGGTGTTTTCTGCAGGCTGCTTTGCTTTCCCCTTAACAGGCAATTAACCCAGTTTTAAAGAGTTGGTGTTCCTGTCAAGAAGGAATCCCACTAGGGCTGCTCCTCATCCCCTCTAGGCTGCAGCACCTACAGTTGCGGGGAGCATCATTCAGGCATCTCAGCGCTCCATCCATCACTCGCATCACAAGCCGAAAGACCAGCCGTGCCGAACGGAGGAGGAAGCAAAGGCCATAAACTCACAATTTGCCTGCAAAGAGCAACACACCGGGTTTTATTTCTAGCAAAACACCAGCTGAAGCGCATCATTACAAAAGCATCGCTTTTGGGTAGCACATCTTCCCCGTAATTAGAGTTCTAATTCCCCGTAAATAGCTCTAACTCTCGCAACCTCCACCTCCATCCTTCATCAACTTCCAGATTGGACTACAACTTCCATCAGCCCCAGCTTCATTCACTTGTGCTTTTGCCAGGCCTCACTTGGAGTCCTGTGTCCAGTTCTGGGCACCACAATTCAAGAAGGATATTGACAAGCTGGAAGGTGTGCAGAAGAGGGCAAACAGGATGATCAAAGGTCTGGGAACCAAGCCTTATGAGGAATGGTTGAAGGAGTATGTTTAGCCTGGAAAAGAGGAGACTGAGAGGAGATATGAGAGTCATCTTCAAATATCTCAGGGGCTGTCACATGGAAGAGGGTGCAAGCTTGTTTTCTCCTGCTCTGGAGGGTAAGACTCGAAGCCAATGGCTTCAAGTTGCAAGAACTCAACATCAGGAAAAACTTTCTGACAGCAAGAGCTGTTCAATAGTGGAACAGACTCTCTTGGGAGATTGTGTTCTCTCATTCCTTGGAGGTTTCTAAGCTGAGGTTGGGCAGCCATCTGCCAGGGATTTTGTTGTTGTTTAGTTGTTTAGTCGTGTCTGACTCTTTGTGACCCCATGGACCAGAGCACACCAGGCACTCCTGTCTTCCACTGCCTCCCGCAGTTTGATCAAACTCATGTTGGTCGCTTCGAGAACACCATCCAACCATCTCGTCCTCTGTCGTCCCCTTCTCCTTGTGCCCTCCATCTTTCCCAACATCAGGGTCTTTTCCAGGGAGTCTTCTCTTCTCATGAGGTGGCCAAAGTATTGGAGCCTCAGCTTCAGGATCTGTCCTTCCAGTGAGCACTCAGGGCTGATTTCCCTAAGAATGGATAGGTTGGATCTTCTTGCAGTCCATGGGACTCTCAAGAGTCTCCTCCAGCACCATAATTCAAAAGCATCCATTCTTCGGCGATCAGCCTTCTTGATGGCCCAGCTCTCACTTCCATACATCACTACTGGGAAAACCATAGCTTTAACTATACAGATTAAAAGGTAAAGATAAAGGGACCCCTGACCATTAGGTCCAGTCGTGGCCAACTCTGGGGTTGCGGCGCTGATCTCACTTTATTGGCCGAGGGAGCTGGCGTGCAGCATGACTAAGCCACTTCTGGCGAACCAGAGCAGCACACGGAAACACTGTTTACCTTCCCGCCAGAGCGGTACCTATTTATCTACTTGCACTTTGATGTGCTTTTGAACTGCTAGGTTGGGAGGAGCAGGGACCGAGCAACCGGAGCTCACCCCATTGCGGGGATTCGAACCCCCTACCTTCTGATTGGCAAGCCCTAGGGTCAGTGGTTTAGACCACAGTGCCACTATACAGATTATTTACCTCTAATCCCTGCATTGCAGGGGTTGGGCTGGATGACCCCCTGGGGTCCCTTCGAACTCTCCAATTCTATGATTTGAAGGTGAGAGAGCCTGGTGTGCAATCAAAGAAAAGTGGCAAGTAACCGTATCCCGCCAGATAAACAACCATTAAGATTTAATTGAAAATCCAACAGGAAGAGAGGGGAGGGAGACAGCAAAGCACACCAGCCGGGACAGAGCGCAGCGATTAACTGCTTACGGATACTGGATAAGTGGGGTGAGGTGCAGAATTGGAGGGGTTTCTGACTCCTTAAGACTAATAGATTTATTCAGGAGTAGTGATTAGGCATTTCATAACTCACATTTTTGCATCTTCTATTTTACATAAAGAAATGAATTGAATACATAAACGTATAATCCCTTTTGACTTCCCTTCCCGCCCCCCGCCCCCCATTGTGGATCTTAATATAATGATTTCCCCCTTTATTGGTGAAATATACTCAGAGTCGCAAAGTGATTTCATGCTCTTTATTCAGCTCATAGTGGTGAGGAGGAATGAATGAAAGTCCCCTCAAAGTATCTGCTTTATATACATTATTTACACAATGGGCTGCACATGATTGGCTAATTCTGGAATTCTACTGTAAGCCAATCAGGTTGTGGATTCACTTATATCTGGAGCAGGATTGGGTGGTTCCTGCCAACCAATCATACTGCTGCATTGTTCTAGGACCAATCGGACTGCTGCAATTTGGATCCTATTGTTCTAGGACCAATCAGACTGCTGCAGTTTGGATCCTATTAAACTCAGTACCTAACAATTGGGGGGGGGGGGGACCCATAGATCAGTGGCAGAACGAAAGCTTTGCACGCAGAAAGTCCCAGGAGCAAATCTTGGTATTTTCAGATTTTTTAAAAAAACACCCTTTTTTTTCAAAAGGAGCAACTGAACATGAAAGACCTCTTGACTGACACCCTAGAGGGCTGCTGCCAAACAGAGTAGGCTCCACTGGGCTGAATGGCCCAGGTGGGCCATAGCTTAGTGGTACAGCCTTAGCCTCTGCCAGAGGACCACAGATCACTGAGAAAGCAGCTGCGCTGTATGCAAAATGTCCCAGACTCAACTCCCAGCATCTCCTGAGACAGCTGCCAGTCAGTGTAGACAATACTGTTAGATGGACCAAGGGCCTGACCTGGTATTAGGCACCTTCCTCTGTACACCCTGTGGTTGGGTGCAGAGACCACTCACCATCACTGCCTCGCAGAAGGCTTTCCTCCAGGGATATATATTTTGGCCATATCCTGGAAATCTGTTCCAGGCAGAAGCAGAACTTGGGCAGTTTATTCAGCGGATGTCCGTGCAGTACAGACAGGATCAATAAACACTTCTCATTACAAGTCTCAGTACTTTGATTTAACAAGAAACCGATAACCAGATGCTCGAGCTGCTTTCTGAAGTGCACATATCTTCCTCTGCTTCACCCCCCCCCCAGCTCTGCCCAATATCCTCTACTCCCTTTCCCTCTCCCACGTGGCACAGGGCAGAGCGAAGCCTCTCCTGCAAGAAACCGCTAAGCTGGACATTCCCCTTGCTTCTGGGCATCCGGGAGGCATTTATTTGCCTCATCCCCCAATGTAATTAGGATTTTTGCCACTGATTTCTGCTACGTTAATGAAGTACCGGAACTAACAATCTTGGTATACTTGGTATATAGTATCCTGCCTGCCTGCGAACCTTCCACCCCAGCACAAATTTATAATAATGCTACTTTTGGACTTTTGGTCAGCTTTAACCCAGTGATTTCTGTCATCTCCTTAAACACCCTTTGCCAGAAAAATTGTACATACCACACTTTCTTCCTATATTAATTAAAAAAAATTAAAAAAATAAAAATAGCACCTTATAGACCATGGGTAGGCAAACTAAGGCCCAGGGGCCGAATCCGGCCCAATCGCCTTTTAAATCCGGCCTGCGGATGGTCCGGGAATCCGCGTGTTTTTACATGAGTGGAATGTGACCTTTTATTTAAAATGCATGGGTTGTTTGTGGGGCATAGAAATTCGTTCATTATTTAAATATATATATATAGTCCAGCCCCCCACAAGGTCTGAGGGACAGTGGACCGGCCCCCCTGCTGAAAAAGTTTGCTGATCCCTGGTTTATACCAACTAAGTTTGTTCTGGTATAAGCTTTTGTGTGCATGCACACTTCTTTAGACCCTGGAATCTTCTGTCTATGAAGAAGTGTGCTTGCACACGAAAGCTTATACCAGAACTAACTTAGTTGGTCTAGAACAGACATAGGCAAACTCGGCTCTCCAGATGTTTTGGGACTACAATTCCCATCATCCCTAGCTAACAGGACCAGTGGTCAGGGATGATGGGAATTGTAGTCCCAAAACAGCTGGAGGGCCAAGTTTGCCTATGTCTGGTCTATAAGGTGCTACTGGACAATTTTTTGGTTTTTTGTTTTTATTTCGACTGCGTCAGACCAACACAGCTACCTACCTGTTCCTATATTAAGTTCAGGTGGATCTGCATCGCACGTCTACACTAACCAGCAGTGGATCTCTAAGGATTAAGGCGGGGAGTCCTTCCAAGTCCTATTTGGAGATACCAGACTTTGATCCTGGGACCTTCTGCATGCAGATGTTCTAACACTGAGCTCCAGCCCTTCCCCAGAACTGTTATTTTTCTTGAAATGAACTCAAAATGCATTTTTTTAATAAATAAAAATACATAAAGAACAAGGAAGTCTACCCCCTTCTCCTTTCCAGGAGGCGCAGTCTGGATGCAATGATTAGCATGACTGATGAAGACGGATACCCTGTGATGTACTTAATGGCATATCGTCTTCTGTCTATCTGTACCGCTGCTGTTGCCATGACTACGTCCATCCCGCGTGATGCCTTGATGCATTGTCCTGGTGTTGAAAAACAAACAACAGCTCACAACTGTTGTTTTGCAAGCCTCCTGGATAATGGCCTTCCCTGGAAATGTTCCGCAAAACACCAAAATAGATGGCTTACAAAGAAACACATTTCAAAGGATTTGCCTCTCAAGGAGAAGGAAGCAAATGTCAAGGACCTCTTACACCTTCCCGGATGCTGAAGTGGTAGGGATGGATGCCCACAGAGACAGTGAAATAATAATAATAATAATAATAATAATAATAATAATAATAATAATAATAATAATAATAATTTATTATTTATACCCCGCCCATCTGGCTGAGTTTCCCCAGCCACTCTGGGCAGCTCCCAATCAAGTGTTAAAAGCAATCCAGCGTTAAATATTAAAAACTTCCCTAAACAGGGCTGCCTTCAGATGTCTTTTAAAGATAGGATAGCTGCTTATTTCCTTCACATCTGAAGGGAGGGTGTTCCACAGGGCGGGCGCCACTACCGAGAAGTCCCTCTGTCTGGTTCCCTGTAACCTCACTTCTTGTAATGAGGGAACCACCAGAAGGCCCTCGGCGCTGGATCTCAGTGTCCGGGCTGAACGATGAGGGTGGAGACGTTCCTTCACATATACTGGACCGAGGCCATTTAGGGCTTTAAAGGTCAGCACCAACACTTTGAATTGTGCTTGGAAACGTACTGGGAGCCAATGTAGGTCTTTCAAGACCAGTGTTATGTGGTCTCGGCAGCCGCTCCCAGTCACCAGTCTAGCTGCCACATTCTGGATTAGTTGCAGTTTCCGGGTCACCTTCAGAGGTAGCCCCACGTAGAGTGCATTGCAGTAGTCCAAGCGAGAGATAACTAGAGCATGCACCACTCTGGCGAGACAGTCCTTGGGCAGGTAGGGTCTTATCCTGCCTACCAGGTGGAGCTGCAGGTGGCATCTTGATGGAGTTAGGCAATGGGTCTTCTTGGTTTCTAAGAAGAGCCTCTCGGATCAGGCCAGTGGACCCATCGGGTCCAGCCTCCTGTTTGTACAGTGGCCAACCAGATGTCCAACCAGTGAAATAAAAAATTTAAGGTCCTATACATATATATATATAATGTTCATAAATGTACCAACCAAGCGCATACATAGATGTGTGGACCACATGTCTGGAGCAGCACAGGAGGACCGCCCTGAAACCATTTTCAAATGTTCTCTCTGCAAGGAGGAAGGAGGTGGGGGCGCCTCCCCATTGTCCTTTCCTTCACAAATCCTGTCTGAAAGGTATGTCTGTGTATGAATAGGGTGAGCCTGTGACCTGGCTCAAGAACTAAGTATTTGTCATTGCAAAAGACTGGCCAGGCTCCCCAGGGTATCCAATCAAGTAAGCATTAACCTGCCAGACAGAAGGTAAACAACGCACTCAGATTTCTGTTGTAGACCGCCCTTTCTGTGATGTAGGTATGATGTATCGGAGGGGTACACCCCTTCTGTGATGTAGGCTGGATGTTTTGGCCTCTGTTATTTTCTCCGACCGATGGAGAACCTGCAAAGGGCTCTATAAGGGCTCTTGTGTCCCTCCAACTGGGGAGGCAGCGATGAGCCCTCACAGCTAGTAGACACTGGTCACCTCCTCCTTCTCCATGAGTTTGCTCAGTCCTCTTTTACAGACATCCAAGTTGGTGGCCATCTCTGCCTCTGGGGCGAACAAGTTCCATTCTGTTTCTTCTCCCTGTGTGGACTCTTCCCACATCCAGTTTCGTTGGATGTCGATGAGTTCTAGTGCTTATGTGCTGGGCTCGGGGGTAAACCATGAAACGCAGTCCAGGACCGGTCCAGAATCCAAAGGTTCCGCTGGGAGTCAGTCCGACAGGGCCAAGGCAGGAAACCAGGCAAGGACAGGTACAGGATCTCAGGCAGGATCTAGCATACAGCAATGTTGCCCCTGCAACCTGGGGCGGGGTCCGACAGCCTTTTATCTCTCTTGGGGTAACGGCCGGTCCTGATCCCCCAGCCACTCACCTCCCTGTCTCGCTCGAAGGCAAGCACTCCTCCTGCGAGTCCTCAGGTCTCTCCTTCTCTCAGACCTCAGTCTCTGCAGCTCGGGAGATGTCGGTAGGTTACTAGACCCAGAGGCCACCTCAGCCTCCCCTGACCCAACCGGTAGTGGAGCAGCTGTAAGTGGTGGCCCAGCTGGAGGCAACGAGGTCATCCCCGCATCTGGAGCCAGGGCAGGCTCAGGCCCCTGACTCGGCCCAGCTAGGGAACCTGTGCAGACTGGGACTCTTCAGGATCAGGCCCCAGACTTGGTTCAGATGATGGCTGAGGCAGAGGACCCAGTGCCCTCCACATATTTTGGAACACAATTTGTGCTGATGGGAGTTGCCATCCAAAACCTCTGGAGGGCACCAAGATGGGGATAGTTACTGGGGAAACAATGCCAGTTTGGTCCACATCTTCTGCTCTGCTGTGCAACGCTGAGACGTAGGAATAGGAAAATGGACATGTGGGGCCTGGACCAATCTCCACTGGTGACCACAACTATTGCCTCTGACTCATTGATCTTCTCTTGCCTTAGTCAGTATATAGCACTAACCCACAAGTTTGCAGACTGATGGCTGGAGACAGCCGGATGGGTTCGATGGACCTTTGGCTTGACCCAGCAGGGCAATTTTTAATGGCTCACCCCAAAGGAATTTCGCCCTTCTGTTCTTGCAGCCGAATATGACGGTTTTGAAAAGCTATTTTTATTTCACCAGACGAGAAAAGAAGATAGTTAAAGGTGGCGTAATTCCTGGGGCCTCTAATTGTGAATTGATCACAGGGCTTGAATGTGTGAACTCTGCCAGCAACGGCGAATTCTTGGTCGGAGGTCTCTTGTTCTGGCTTCTTGCAAGAGCGATGACGCGGAAAAGGCTCTTAAGTGAAATGCAGACTATGCCACTAATTGATTTCTGGCGTAAATCTCTTTCTCTTTCTCCCCCCAACATCCCTTGCAGGCTCCTGTCTCACCTTCAGTCTTTCCTCTGACAAATCTATTGCCAAAATAAGTATGTTCTGTCAAATTGGCTCATCTACCCACTCTGTACTGCGGGGTCCTCTTACATTCATTTGCAGGAAGCGCGTTCCTGCAGGTGTAAATCTATTTTCTGAACTTTTACTTTCTCTCCAAACCCATCTCTGGAAATAGCCCTGTTACAAACTTTAGTTTGCAAATGTCCCAGGTTGTGTTTTGCTTTGATCTAGGAAACTCAGCTTTTGGACAATTTAAAATAAACCCCAAATGCTGTGGGAGCACAGATAATGAAGTTGGCTCCTTGCAAACCATGGTTTGAAAATTGGGAGCTAACCATGGGTGCATGTGATCTCTCTCCAGGTTCAAGTTTCTCTATCCAAAGCCTTAGCGATGTCACGCTTTTTGTGTACTGGCACAAGCCATAGTTAACACACAACAGGTTTCCAAATATCTGATTTGAAAGGGAAGACCTGGATTAATGTGAGGTTATTTCCTGAATTTATTAGGCACTTAATAGCCAACCACTTACAAGTTCCTTCAGAATAGCGCTGTTGAGCTTGAAAGCCTCCTCCAAGTAAGCTTATTGAGCGTTCATCCTGATTTTCTTGCACAAAGATTGCATAGAGTCGAGGCTATGTCTGGTCTTGATTGAACTTTCATTTATTTGTGTGTGAGGGAGAAATTAGATATTAATGACCTCTCATGGGTGATCTATAAAAGATCTGGTTGGATCCTTAGATCCAAAGGACGGGGCTAAACTCAGTCTCTAGTCAGTGGCGTATTGGGGGTTGCTGGGGCCCAGGGCAGGCAAGCCACTGACACCACCAGAATGCCCTCCCCAGCGGAGCCAGGCAGGGCTGTGCTGCGCCAGGGCAGGGATCCCCACTGAAGCTGGTGCCTCCATGGCAGCACCTGGTTGTGCCCACTCAGAATTTTGCACCTGGGGCCCTCCCTCCGCTGCCGCCCCATGCTACACCACTGTCTCTAGCGAAAGAGAGAGCCCCCCAGTAGAGTTTTAAGGTCACAAAAGCAAGCAGCAGTATTTGTTGTCATTGTTGTTTAGTCGTTTAGCCGTGTCCGACTCTCCGTGACCCCATGAACCAGAGCATGCCAGGCACTCCTGTCTTCCACTGCCTCCCGCAGTTTGGTCAAGCTCATGCTGGTAGCTTCGAGGACACTGTCCAACCATCTCGTCCTCTGTCGTCCCCTTCTCCTTGTGCCCTCAGTCTTTCCCAACATCAGGGTCTTTTCCAGGGAGTCTTCTCTTCTCATGAGGTGGCCAAAGTCTTGGAGTCTCAGCTTCAGGATCTGTCCTTCCAGTGAGCACTCAGGGCTGATTTCCTTCAGAATGGAGAGGTTTGATCTTCTTGCAGTCCATGGGACTCTCAAGAGTCTCCTCCAGCACCAGAATTCAAAAGCATCAATTCTTCGGTGACCAGCCATCTTGATGGTCCAGCTCTAGCTTCCATACATCACTACTGGGAAAACCATAGCTTTAACTATACGGACCTTTGTTGGCAGCAGTATAAGCGTGGGGATTTGGGCTGTTAGAACTTTTAAATGCAGGCACCCCCCCACCCCAGCTATGCACAATCGAAATAATTAAATTCTATTCAAACCCAGAAATGGCAGAAGAGAGCTAGAGAGTCCTTGCGGCTCACATTTGAATTCTTTGAGGCCTCTTGGGTGGATGGCATCTGGACCCAGCAATCTGTCAAGTTTTTATTTCATCTCTCAAGCCTAGAACTTGACAGTACTGGATTTACATATAAGCTAAACAAGCTATAGCTTAGGGCCCCACTCAAAAAAATTAAAGGAAAAAACACACCTGGATGTACGTTGATAAAATACATATTTTGTTACAGTGGTTCCTCGGGTTAAGTACTTAATTCGTTCTGGAGGTCCATTCTTAACCTGAAACTGTTCTTAACCTGAAGCACCACTTTAGCTAATGGGGCCTCCTGCTGCTGCTGCGCCACTGGAGCACGATTTCTGTTCTCATCCTGAAGCAAAGTTCTTAACCTGAAGCACTATTTCTGGGTTAGCGGAGTCTGTAACCTGAAGCGTATGTAACCCGAGATACCACTGTATGTGCAAATGGCTTTAGATACCTATTAGGTCCATAAATTACCATATAGCACATATTCAACATAAAACAGTGACAATTTGTTGTTGTCAAAGGACAGCTGGACATATAAAGGGCCCCATTACCTTCAGTAGCTTAGGGCCTCATCAAACCTAAATCCGGCCCTGGAACGTGACCTCGTACCAACGCTATTTGCCTCACTCTGTTTTCCCCTGGACCCCAGGGTGGGTTGCAGCAATAAAGCGCACAACAATCAATAGCCCCAAATTAAAATAAATTGGACAATAGCACCATTAGAGGTGAAATTCAGTGCAGCTATGGATTAAAGATGCAATATACTCATGAGTATTCGCATTGACTCTGGCCAGTTTTAATGGCTCCATCTGGGCAGTGTTAGAGAACAACTATCAAGATGATTTGCAAACTTCCTTATGCGTCCAGCGCTCACCTGAAATGGCATCTGGTTTCCGGATGTGCACTATTTGAGCACCCCCACGCATGCCTTTGCTCTGGTCAGCCCCTGCTCTAATCAACCACCCCTTTTCAGAAGACCCTGTTTTTCATCGAACGTCCTGTTTGCCCCTAAATCCAGGTGGACGTTACACAAAGCACCTGGCTGACTATTAATAAACGGTCCTGCTGTGTCTCAGTGCTGCAAGAAAATGTCAAGCCATCAAGTCCACCCTTCACATTACAGCAGCAAAAGGGGGCATTTAAATATTCCCAAGCATACCTTGCAGACGTGCAAGAATTAAAGAGAGGCTCGTTGCCCTGATTTAATTTAAAACATCAGTGCATTCTTCAGATGTACAGGTCTTATCTGACGTCTACCAACCAAAGCCATTTGTAACCATTATAAATATAACTGGGATAGTATGAGCAGGGTTTCGGGGGAGACAACAAAGGACATCTGTAAGATTGGTTTTTGTTTTTTTTAATGAATAGAAGAAAAGAACTCCATAATTCACTGCTTGTTCATTCATTGCATTATATTTCATGCCATTTAACTTGTTGTTGTTGTTTAGTCGTTTAGTCGTGTCCGACTCTTCGTGACCCCCTGGACCAGAGCATGCCAGGCCCTCCTGTCTTCCACTGCCTCCCGCAGTTTGGTCAAACTCATGCTGGCAGCTTCGAGAACGCTGTCCAACCATCTCGTCCTCTGTCGTCCCCTTCTTCTTGTGCCCTCAATCTTTCCCAGCATCAGGGTCTTTTCCCGGGAGTCTT
Organism: Podarcis liolepis; assembly: GCF_965112155.1. Lineage (NCBI taxonomy): Eukaryota > Metazoa > Chordata > Lepidosauria > Squamata > Lacertidae > Podarcis > Podarcis liolepis. The sequence continues at coordinate 121,298,318 of NC_139557.1, forward strand.
CTCTTCTCCTGAGGTGGCCAAAGTATTGGAGTCTCAGCTTCAGGATCTGTCCTTCCAGTGAGCACTCAGGGCTGATTTCCTTAAGAATGGAGAGGTTTGATCTTCTTGCAGTTCATGGGACTCTCAAGAGTCTCCTCCAGCACCATAATTCAATAGCATCAATTCTTTGGCGATCAGCCTTCTTTATGGTCCAGCTCTCACTTCCATACATCACTACTGGGAAAACCATGGCTTTAACTATACGGACCTTTGTTGGTAAGGTGATGTCTCTGCTTTTCAAGATGCTGTCTAGGTTTGCCATTGCTTTTCTCCCAAGGAGCAGGCGTCTTTTAAGGCAGATCTAAAAGCCTGGGATTGAAATGGAGACTTTGTGGAGTCGTCCGTTCCACCGCCTGCCCCAGTTTTTGTTTTCAGTTTGTAACCATGCTGCTATGTAAACTGCATTTTGCGTTAATTAGATGTTGTTATTGCTGCTAACTGTTAAGTCATGGGTGAACATATCAGACGACACCGCGATTCTTCAAGCAGCTCTTGTTTATCCACAGGCCAGAACTGAACTGAACTGAAGGGTTCAGCCAGCCTGCTTATATAGAGCTCCACTACAACACAACAGTAACCACTTTCTGTAACTATCCAATCACTGAACGTCACTTTCAATCCCTTATTTGCATACGTGGACCTGAGTGAAAACTATCTACAGTATCCCCCTGCTGGCCCAGGGTGAGAACTAGGCATAACACTAACCATTTTTGGTTCCTATCATGTGCTTCACAGCTTCAAATCTGACTGGCTTCCAAGTTATCAACGTTTAGGATTAAGGATAAAGACTTTGGGTAGTATTTAACTTTTACTCAAGGTAGGTCCATAGAAAATAATGATCAGGACTAAGTTGGTCAATTAATTTCAGTGGGTCTACTCTGAGTCAAAGTGAGTCAAATTCCACCTTGCATTCTGATTTTACAGTAGCCATATTGGAACAAAGCCAGCAACATGAAACTGCTGAATGCACATCCATCGAGAGCTTCAGTGCTATCACTTCTGAACAAACAGGATCAGGTGTTTTTTTTCCAGTCAGGACTCACCAGTGGCGTAGCGTGGGGGGTGCCAGGGGTGCCGGCCGCACCGGGCGCAACATCTGGGGGGGCGCGCTCGCTGCCTCCGGAGTCGCCGAAGAGCCTCGGGCGCAGGCTGTAGCGGAGCCGCATGTCTCGCGGAACCGACGAGCTGTGTGCGCGTCCGGGCTGAAGGCGCCCGGCAGGCAGCGGCTCTCAGCGCTTGCCGCGGAGGACGCGCCAGGCAGCCCCTCCTCACAGCCCCGCCTCCGCCGGTGCTGCTGCAGCTGCTGGGCCGTTGCATTTTCCTCGCCTCTCTGCCCCCTCCTCCTCCGGGCAAGCGGCGTCGTTTGGGCGGCAGCGCCAGCGGCAACTCGCAGGTTAGGGGTTAGGGGGGGGCGCAAATTACTTGCCTTGCCCCGGGTTAGGGGGCGCAAATTACTTGCGTTGCCCCGGGTGCTGACAACTCATGCTACGCCGCTGGGACTCACCAAAACTCGGTCCTGGCACCTCTTACGAAAGTGCCATTGCCGTTATAAGAGAACATGGCAAAAAAATTGCACCGATCAGGACTAATGGTGTTGCTTTTTTTATTGCACTACATGTTTAATTGGCTTACCAATGCCAAGATGTCTGTGGTATCAAACATAAGTCTGTCTGTGTGAATAGCTATTGTCAGTGCATTTCTACATTTACCGTATTTTTCGCTCTATAACACGCACCAGACCATAACACGCACGTAGTTTTTAGAGGAGGAAAACAAGAAAAAAAAATATTCTAAACGAAATAGTGGATATATGATTTTTGTGGTTCATGCTGTGGCCACAGACATGTGATCTGACAGTGATTTTGGAGTAGCCCAATGCAAAAATCCTGAGGATCCATGTGGATCCATGCTTTGTAACCATGGAGGAGGGAAGGAAGGGGAACCATGGATCCTCTGCTCACAACTGCAGCAGATCCCCCCCCCCCCGCCACCCGCAGGCATTCGCTCCATAACACGCACAGACATTTCCCCTTACTTTCTAGGAGGAAAAAAGTGAGTGTTATGGTGCAAAAAATACGGTAATTTCCTTCCCGCCTCCCTGTTTACAAACCACCCCACTGCTTGTTGCCCCTACCATGTGTATATACTGTATACCTCAGAAGAACACTTCAAGCATCTGATTAACTGGATTATAATATAGAAAGCTACTGCAAGGTTGTATCCTTAGGCAAGTATGCCTGATATCAGATCCTCAAAGTATCCTTTTACTTTCTAGGGATAGTCCTGGATTTACAGAAGCTGTCCTGGTTTCTGATTTCGTCTCGGAATATCCTGCTTTTCCTTAGGATGTCCCTATTTTAATCGGAGAAATGTTGGTGGGTATGGAGCTACGCGACCCCTGAGCCAAGGAGATAAATAACTATACAACCTTCAGAAGACATCTGAAGGCAGCCCTGTAAAAAGAAAGTTTTTAAATGTCAGCTGGGTGGGGTATAAATAAATAATAAAACTATTATTATGGAATAGGATGCCCCTATTTTCAGAGAAATGTTGGACAGTATGGGATATTGTAGGCCAGGGCTGCCAACTTTTGAAGGTGTCCCTTTGGGTGTTCGTCTAACAGCACTTAAAAACCTGCTAATGCACTTATTATACTTTGTTTGCAAAAGAGCAAAAGGAAACAATCTCAACCACCAACATTAAGGTGGGGGGAATTTATTTAGTGAACAGCATTAAATGACCAATAAAACTACATTCATAAACACTTTCATTCTACATTATACTCCTGCAGGAGCATCTCCACCACTGTCATCCAGCCTGGACACTGAGGTCCAGCTCCGATGGCCTTCTGGCAGAAGCGAGATCACAGGGAATCAGGCAGAGGACCTTCTTGGTGGTGGCACCCACTCCCTTCAGATGTCAAGGAGATAACTACACAACTTTTAGAAGACATCTGAAGACAGCCCTGAACAGGGAAGTTTCTAATCTTTTATTGTGTTTCTGTATATGCTGGAAGCCCCCTTGAGCAGGGGGCAACCCAGTGAGATGTGTGGGGTGCAAGTAATAAAGTTGTTGTTGTTGTTGTTATTTTATTATGTAGGTGCCTCTTTTAAGGAAGCTTTTAATGTTTAATGCATTACTGTATTTCAATATTTTGTTGGAAGCCGTCCAGAGTGGCTGGAGAAGCCCAGCCAGATGGGCAGGGTATAAATAAATTATTATTATTATTATTATTATTATTATTATTATTATTATTATTATTATTATTATTATTATTATTATTATATTCAACCAGGCATTTTAAATGTGATTGTGTGAAGCCAGGAGGGGGGTTATCAGTCTGCTTCTGTTTTTATTATGTATTTTGTGTTCTCATTTTGTAATTTTACATGAACTGCCCTGTAATCTTCAGGTGCAAGACTGTACAGTATACATCAATAGGACTGTAATATATATCTATAGGACTGTAATAAGTCAACCAAGAATAAGGAAAGAAAAGAAAAGGGACAAAGCTTCCCAACGCAAGAGGCGGGAAGCCACTTTGGTTTATTCTCGCGAGGTTTCCCAGCTCTCGCGTGGCGCGGCGGCTTCTCGGCCCGCTCTCGCAAAGCTCGCGAAATCTCGCGAGGCGTCGGCCGGGTCCTAAGCAGCCGCGTCGCCGCTGTCGTCAAGCGGGCCATGGGGAGCGGGGCGGCGGAGGAGGCGGGCGCCCTGGCCGGCGAGGGGCCCCCTTGAGCCCCGGCGAGTCCAGCCCGCGTCCTTCGCGAGATGGAGGCGAAGCGGAAAGAGCCGCGGAAGGCGCTGAGGATCAAAGTCATCTCCATGGGCAACGCGGAGGTGGGCAAGGTAAGAGCGGGGAGGAAGGCGCCTTATTGGCTCGCGGGGCGGGGAGTGACAAGGCGCGCAACCAGTCAGTCGCCCCCCCGGCCGTTTTGGCCGTTATGGCAGTTGGGCGTTAGCGTGGGATGGGGCGCTGATTCTTTGGCCAAGCGCAAAGGCTTCTGGGAGGACAGGAGCAATCCTTATCTGTTGAGTTACATTTGCATATATGTATATTGCAGGCTTCCCCAAACTCCGCCCCCCAGGTGTTTTGGGACTACAACTCCCATGATCCCTAGCTAACAGGACCAGTGGTCAGGGATGATGGGAATTGTAGTCCAAAACGTCTGGAGGGCTGAGTTTGGGGATGCCTGGTATAGTGTGTGTGTGTGTGTGTGTGTGTGTGTGTGTAAAAATATATATACAGTGGTGCCTCGCAAGACGAAAAGAATCCGTTCTGTGATTCTCTTCGTCTAGCGGTTTTTTCGTCTTGCGAAGCAAACCCATTGACGGATTAGCGCTATTAGCGGCTTTTAGCTGCTTTTAGCGGCTTATCTGCTGATCGGATCAGCTGATAAGCGGCTTAGAAAAAGGGGGGGAGGAAAGAAAACCCGCAGGAACTCGCAAGACATTTTCGTCTTGCGAAGCAAGCCCATAGGAGATTCGTTTTGCGAAGCACCTCCAAAACGGAAAACTCTTTCGTCTAGCGAGTTTTCCGTCTTGCGAGGCATTCGTCTTGCGGGGCACCACTGTATATGGTAATGTTTATATTGTTACGGAAAAATCTAGGTGTGAGGCTACTCAATCACCCAGCTGGTCGGGCAGAGCCCACGGGTCCCTGCAGAATAAAGGAAGGAGTCCAGCCACCAACCGGAGCAAATACAGTGAAACTTCGGGTTACATACGCTTCAGGTTACAGACTCCGCTAACCCAGAAATAGTACCTCGGGTTAAGAACTTTGCTTCAGGATGAGAACAGAAATCGTGCTCCAGCAGCGCGGCGGCAGCAGGGGGCCCCATAAGTGGTGCTTCAGGTTAAGAACGGACCTCCGGAACGAATTAAGTACTTAACCTGAGGTACCACTGTAGCTGTAGACCAAAGTTTATTGCACAAAATTCAAAGAGGAATTTTGAACCCCGAGGATGGGGTGACAAGGACTTTTAAAAGTTTCTATCTTATCCCAGCATACAGTTCATTAAGCATCATCACTACATCATTGGTACATCAGAAAAGGGGAGGGTTATACATGATTAACATAGGAGGAATGTGTTGGGGCAACAGGTGGATACAGGATATGTATTGGGAAGTACATTCTAAGCACCTACTAAAGGTAAAGGGACCCCTGACCATTAGGTCCAGTCGTGGCCGACTCTGGGGTTGCGGCGCTCATCTCGCTTTATTGGCCGAGGGAGCCGGCGTACAGGTCATGTGGCCAGCATGACTAAGCCGCTTTTGGCGAACCAGAGCAGCGCACGGAAATGCTGTTTACCTTCCCACCAGAGTGGTACCTATTTATCTACTTGTTCTTTGAAGCACCTGCTACAAAGGGACAGTAGAACTTTGGTTTGCATAGTCTGCCACCTGGGCAAGTCCGGAGGAGTGCCTTTGCCCAGCGAATGACACCTATGAGTACCTTCCTGTGAGTACGTGACCTCCTGCTTGAGGGATTATGGGGAAACCGAGTGGTTTCCAAGTCCTTGGCCAATGAAGCAAGGAACCTTGGCAGTGGAATGAAGGAAACTGGGAAAGGAGTTTATTTTATATGATTTTTAAAGCTAGGTAACTTCCTGAGCAGTCAAGTCGAAAGGATACATTTATGCATAATATTTGTAACATTTAACAACTTTAGAGATGTGCCCCCCCCCGTAATTTCCGTAACAATATGCTGACTCCGAGGGACTCAACTAAGACAGCATAGCATGGTTCTGATTACTGCCCACGCCCACAATAACCCTGCGAGGTTGGTTAGGTGAGAGGGACGTCTGGAGGACCCGTTTCCCGCTTTGTTTTTTGTGCCGGACTCTGACTGTTTTATCCAACCAGGACACACACATATCGTTATCTTTTCTCATTTCATTTGAAAATAATTACAGGGCCACCCAATCCTCTTTGAGTTGGTTTTGGTTGAGTGCCGCTGGGAAAGGGGAATCCATTGGATTTCATCCACAAACAGTAGAAGTATAATAGGTCACCCATTTTCCCTCTACAAACACTGACGTTTGAGGAGTTTGGGAAGTTTTGCTTCCATTGTTGTTGTTGATAATTTCAGGGGCAGACACCTGTTTCTTGTTTTTGTTTTGCCTATTAAGTTAATATAGAGTGATTGCAGCATGTTTAAACAGTAATAACTTGGGAACTTACCCTCTCAGTTTTTAGGAAGATGTAAATTGTAGGCGTTTTAAAATAGAAAACATATATTCTAAACCATATCTTGACTTACTAAAGCAAGATATGCACAGACTTTTTGCCTGCTCAACCTCTTTGCTCTTCCCTTTGGAAGCTTATAATTAACCACAGTTTACTGGTTCAGATGAAATAGGAAACTATGGTTAATTAGAAGCTTCTTGGTTTAATCAAACTGAAGTGTGGTTGTTTCAACTGCCCTTTTGCTTTTTAAGTTGAAATCAAAATTTAAAATAGCTTATATTGAATCAGATTTGCCAGTCATGCACATACACATACAGATATGTGTTTTAAAAAGACGTGCTTTGCACTTAACCCGGCGAAATATGAAATATAGTGGGTTGAACAGACAGCTCAGCCAATTGGGTAACAATCTCCATTCTTTTGCATTTTAGAGCTGCATTATAAAGCGATACTGTGAGAAGAGGTTTGTGCCCAAGTACCTTGCAACAATTGGCATCGATTATGGTGTCACCAAGTGAGTACCCTGTTTCACAATAGAGAACACTTGACACAGCAGCTCCTGAAACTAAGAACCACGGCATTGTGTGTGTGAAACAGAAAGACGGGAAATTATGCTTTGATTTTTCACTTACTTCAATAATTCAACATTTTGTTGCTATGATATTAACGGAAATTGCCACTGGGAAACTACAGGTGTTTGTGGGCATCTCATTTTGTGCTATATTTTGCATACAAGTGGGTCACATCCCAGTGGAGCAGATTTTACATCTCTGATCAATCCCTTAAAGGTAAAGGGACCCCTGACCATTAGGTCCAGTCGTGGCCGACTCTGGGGTTGCGGCGCTCATCTCGCTTTATTGGCCGAGGGAGCCGGCGTACAACTTCCGGGTCATGTGGCGAGCATGACTAAGCCGCTTCTGGCAAACCAGAGCAGCGCACGGAAACGCCGTTTACCTTCCCGTCGGAGCGGTACCTATTTATCTACTACACTTTGACATGCTTTCGAACTGCTAGGTTGGCAGGAGCAGGGACCGAGCAACAGGAGCTCACCCCGTCACGGGGATTCAAACCGCCGACCTTCTGATTGGCAAGTCCTAGGCTCTGTGGTTTAACCCACAGCGCCACCCGCGTCCCGATAAATCCCTTATTAGCTAGTAAAATTCTCATTGAAAGCAGAGTACAGGCGGCAAGCATTTTGCATGGGGGTTCCATTCCTGCTCCCTGCACATGTTGGCAGAGTGCACATAACTGCACCCTGCCCCATTCTTTTCCGCCCCCATTCTGCCCTCTTCTTGATCCTAACGGACCCACGCGTCAGTGACTGCACGTCAATTGGGCATGCCTAAAATGGTCATCGCCTGTTCGTAATCTGGGTGCCTGTGGGTCACCCTTCACTGATCATTTATCCAGTTACAATTTTTCTTTGCAGATTAGCCCAGAAGCCTTTTACTGAGCCCTAAACGATCACGCCAAAATTCATCTGTGTTCAACAGTCGCGTTGCAATGCTTGCCTAATACCCATGTTGTAGAAAAGTTGAACTTGGTCTGAGAACGAAGGGTCTCAGGAGTGTGTTGCACTTGTCCCTTACGGCTGTGTTCCTCTTTCTTTCAGAGTGCAGGTTCGGGATCGGGAAATCAAAGTGAATATTTTTGACATGGCTGGACACCCCTTCTTCTATGAGGTAAGCGAGGTGGCAGCTTCCTGGCCATTAGTTTAGGACATAAATCCATAGACCTCTGGTCCTGGCAAGCTAAATTGCTCCATGGTGAAAATTGTGGCCCACTTCATACCCTCACATGAGCTGGAGGGCTTTGACTAATTTGCATTTAACATTTATAGATTGTCTGGGCATTTTGGCTTACGATCATTGTAACTGTAGGATATCTATTTTAAATCTTAGTAACTATACGAGAGCTGAAAAGTAACGAATTTGTACATGGCCTGTCCCGATGCAGTTAATCTGCTAAAATTGCTGGTCAATCCAGCAGCAGCTCTTTTCTGCCCGCACAGATGATGTCAGATCAGTTGAAAAGTGGCACATGTGTAAAGGGAAACTGATCCAGAGATTCCAAGCCATTCTCTTTCCTGTAGCACCCTCTTGGTCCCAAATATCCAGTTGTTTGTTTCTGTGCTCTGTTAGGTACGCAATGAGTTTTACAAGGACACGCAGGGCGTAATCCTGGTGTATGATGTTGGGCTGAAGGAGTCATTTGATGCCCTCGACTCGTGGCTCGCTGAGATGAAGCAGGAACTTGGACCACATGGAAACATGGAGAATATTGTCTTTGTAGTTTGTGCCAACAAGGTAACCATTCCCAAGAAGAGGCTAAGGTGTGGAAAATCTTGCTTGTAACCATGGGCTCTTGCAGAGGCTGCCCCCACTCACAAATCAGAGAACAGTATGTAGTTTGAAGACTTTACCAGTGTGAATTACTGGATATTAAAAAGGTTAGGTAAAGTCATGGAGGCTAGGTCAGTAGCTGTGAGCCAGGATCATGCTTCCTCCCACCCACCTGTGTTTCAGGTTGATTGTACCAAGCACCGTTCTGTGGACGAAAGTGAGGGGCGGCTGTGGGCAGAGAGCAGAGGCTTCCTTTATTTTGAGACTTCTGCTCAGACTGGAGAAGGAATCAACGAGATGTTCCAGGTAAAACCAACTAGAAGCCCTCATCCAGCCCTTTTCCTTGGCTCTCAATGGTCTGTGCTCTGTAAGGTTTCCAATAAATGCAACAAATGAAATAAATAACATTTTGTAAAAGAATTATATCAAGAGAGTTACCCTTGAAGGTGAAGTTGTATGCCCCAAACAATTTGTTTGGCTTATTGCTGCATTGCAGGGGGTTGGGCTAAATGACCCTCAGGGTCCCTTCCAGCTCCACGTTTCTCTGAGTCTGATCACAATGCACCTGCTGAGCACATCACCACTTTTTCATTTTTAGAGCTGCTTCTGCAATTTTCCTTCTCTGGGGATTCACACCCTACACACCCACTTTCCTTCTCTCAAATATATTTTCCCGGTCCCATGTTAAAATGCAAGGAATGACTTAATTGCTTGAATTCCATTTTGTTGTCATCTGTTTTTAATGACTTTCAAGTGAGCAGCCCTTCACTTTTAAGTAAGTAGAACAATAGGAGCTAGTAGTACGAGAGACTGGCCCTGCTGACTGTGGGAGGCCTTGTGGGTTTGGGGTCAAGAGAGACAAGGAACAGTGGTCTGGCAGATTATAGGTGAAGACAACCCCTTTTGACTGTGGGGTGGCTAAGCGGCCATTGATGTGGGGGAACTGAAAACCCCAAAGAATGGTCTGAATGTCACTGCAACTCCCAGAGATCCATGCAGTGGCTGTTCTGACACCTTCAGATAAAAAAGGAACTGGCTGAGGAAGAAGCAGCAGTGGAGATGAGGTGGTGGCGGGTGGTAGGTTTAAGAGTCTTGATCTTCCCCACAAAATCTATAGATGTTCTCCCTTTCTCAAGTTTCTTGATATGAGGTAGCAGAAGGACCTGAGGTTTGGTCCCATTAATGAAATAGGGATTGTCAAACCACGGGCACATATAAAACTTTGCTACCTGTTCCTTCTGTGTGATTGTAGACTTTCTATTCTGCCATCGTTGATTTGTGTGACAATGGGGGAAAGCGGCCCATGGCCAGCATGAGTGTCAGTTTCACCAAGGAGCAAGCGGACACCATCCGAAGAATCCGCAGCAGCAAGGACAGCTGGGACATGCTGGGTGTCAAGCCAGGGGCTACCAGGTAATGGAGGCAATCCCTGCTGGTTTAGAAGCCAGCAAGGGGGAATTTGGCAGACAGAGAATGGGAAGGGGCCCTTGGGCGAAGCTATAACTTTGGGAGCTTATTCGGCTTGTGCTTGTGGTGACCTCTCTTAATGGATGCCTGTCTTGCCCTCCAGGGATGAGGTGAACAAGGCCTATCGGAAGCTGGCGGTGCTGCTCCACCCGGATAAGTGCATGGCTCCTGGCAGCGAGGACGCCTTCAAAGCTGTGGTCAATGCACGGACTGCCTTGCTTAAAAACATCAAGTGAGAAAGGGAGGAAGCAGCTTCTCCCGAGGACAACTGATCCCTTTTGAGAGGGCTGCCCTTCTCCAGTCCAAATGAGAGACCTCAAGCGTTGCCTTTGAGCAAGGATGGTGGGAGCAAGATCCAGAGGGAACCACTACAGACAGTTTCCCCCTCCGCACCTCAACCATCCAGAACTGTGCCCTGCACTGTTGCAACCAGCTCGTCCATCTGTGGTGGATTGCCAAATCCATCTGAATGCATCCGTAGCTGTACTTTCCTCTGCAGGGAAGCTGGCTTTTGATTGAGTTGACTCTGAAAAATATTTATTCTTTGTTTAAAGAGCTGCTCCTCTGTACTTTGTTATCCCAAACTTGGTGCTTTTAAGTCCAGCCTTTTCTCCTCCTCACCCAATGCCTGGCAATGTGTCCTGTTCCTTTCGAATGGTCCTCAATAAGTGAGCTATGGCTCCCTGCCCTCCCTTTCCCATGGTCATAGCTGTATAAGGTGGTCACCTCACATAGCATATAGCCATTCAGACCGGAGCACAAGGAGGAGTGGCTTAGGAGGTGGGCTGCCCCATCTAGGCTATCTAGAACACCTCAAAAACATAACTGGAAGTGGAGGAGCAAAGAGGGTGGAGATAGGATCCTCCCCTTTTGCTCGTGGCCTCTTTTCATTTCCCTTCTTCCAGTCTCCTAAGGCAATGGGTTTGTCTGGCTGGGAAGATTAACTGGAAAATGTGCTTGTGAGGGACAGGGGATAGCAGGATTCACTCTGAGGCTCTGTGGTTTCCATCTTTTGCATCCCTTTGCCTGACTACTCATAAAGAGACATTTGCACCTACAGGTGTCACGAGGCCACTTTTCAGAAAATTGCCCAGGGAGCACCAAAATGTTCCAACCGGGAAAGACTCTGAGATTGTCTCTCTACAGCCCTGCTTCCTGGAGTGTCAACCATGGGAAAAGGAAGCTTTCTCATGGATTACCTTTGGGTCAGAGTTGGAGATGAGCGAGAACTGCAGGACTGTACCGCTTGGCATTTCTTGCCTGCCTTCAGTGCAAACTGTTTAGCTTTTGATCAGATAATGGAGGGAGAGATTTGCACACACACCCCCAGCCAAAAACGATGCCCTCCCCTGCAATGTTTGTATAGATATATATTGATTCACATGTGCACTTTAAGCCTTGGGCAACGGTTTTCAGCTTGCAGGCTTGTATGAACCCCACTGTAGTTTCTTCCCCTCCAATTGCCCGTGAAGCTCAGTCTTAACAACCATTGTAAATGCCTTGTGATATAAATTCCCTGTGAACTTAAGGTTTTGCTGTATACCCTTGCGATTGCACTTTCCTGCCTTTGTTTTCTGCCCACGGTGTTGCGTGACTGAGATCTGCCTCCATTCCGCCTGCCATTTTGTTCTCCTGTTGAGCTTTTGACCTTGTGAACTCCCATCTCCAGGGCAGGCTTTTCTACATGTGGAAGGTACTGTAAGCCCTCAGCAGTTGGTGTGGTCCCCGACAAAGATGGCTGTGCAAACCAGAGCAGGCTTGGCACCACAGGAAGCTGCCTTGTACTCAGTCAGACCGTCGGCCCCGCCAGCTCAGTGTTGGACACACTCAGTAGCAGCTGCTCTCCAGGGTTTCAGACAAGGGGCATTCCCGTCCTTACCTAGAAATGCCACGGATTGAACCTGCCATCCTTCTGCATGCCAAGCAAGTGTTCTGCCATGAGCTATGCCCCTTCCCCTCATCAGGCTGCTGTAAGTGCAGGGCTGCCCCACAGAAAAAGGGTACCTTTGTATTTTAGGAGACTGTAGATCTATACTGGCTACTCTCTTATTTCCACTTCAGGTCTGACAATTGGGGCAGCCCAGCAGGCATGAAACTAAACCAGGGTGGAGGTGGGGGAAATCCACCGTAATCTTTCCTACTGTATATATATATATATATACATTGCAGGTTTTGGTGTCTTCGGGTGTCTTCCCGTGTAAGAGTTGGGGTGTCTAGGCGACGTTTCGACGAGGTCTCACTCGTCATCTTCAGGCTGGTGCTTTCGGCTTCTTGTTACTGGAACAGAGCAGGATCTCAGTGTTTGAGTTCTTATAAATACTGTTGAGGGGGTGTGGTGTATAGCCTCCAACGTTCTGGGCAGAGAGGAAGTTCCCAGGTTAGTGTGCCTTTTCTTCTTTTGTTCCTTAATTACTTGAGGGATATCTTGAGTGATTTCTTGAGTGATATTCTGAGTACCACTTAGGTGGGTCATTAAGTGTGGATTAGTTGCTAAAGCTTTCGTGTCTTGACCTCTTGAGCTTGTGAAGAGTTTTTCTGAGAAGATGGCTGTACTGCACTTAGTTGTGCTCTGGCTTGGCTTCGTGTATAGGGGCGAGCTGTGGTTTTGTGCCCTGTGCCAGCCAGATCTGTGTAGGGATTGCAGGGGGGTGCAGCATCCGGAGGTGCCACTATGGTTTGGCTACTGGATGGTGTCTGTAATTTGTCTGTGGAGAGGGTCTGGGTTTGGGTCTGGTGTGGTTGATTGGTGATGGCGTTCTGTGTGCCTCTGGTTCTGGTGTCGGTTTTTGTGGGGAGGGCTAATTTCCAGATGTCTGGCAGGCGGGACGTGTCGTCACGCTTGTTCATGTTGTGAGGGTGTTTCTCTATCTCGATGGCTTCCATGATTATTCTCTTGTGGTGATGTTCCATGTTAAAGAGCAATTTGGAATCTGCAAAATTAATTTCGTGTCCTGTTTCTTTCATGTGTTGGAAAAGAGAGGAAGTTTTTTCTTCTTTTTTGACGGCATTCTTGTGTTCTGCGATACGTGCATTTATTCGTCTGTTTGTTTGTCCAATGTACGTGGCTGGGCAGACACCCGAAGACACCAAAACCTGCATTCCTGTACCCGTGAAAATCTACGAAAGCATATATATACATTATATATATGTTCTGGGCACCACAGTTCAAGAAGGACACTGACAAACTGGAACGTGTCCAGAGGAGGGCAACCAAAATGGTCAAAGGCCTGGAAACGATGCCTTATGAGGAACGGCTAAGGAAGCTGGGCATGTTTAGCCTGGAGAAGAGGAGGTTAAGGGGTGATATGATAGCCATGTTCAAATATATAAAAGGATGTCACATAGAGGAGGGAGAAAGGTTGTTTTCTGCTGCTCCAGAGAAGCGGACACGGAGCAATGGATCCAAACTACAAGAAAGAAGATTCCACCTAAACATTAGGAAGAACTTCCTGACAGTAAGAGCTGTTCGACAGTGGAATTTGCTGCCAAGGAGTGTGGTGGAGTCTCCTACTTTGGAGGTCTTTAAGCAGAGGCTTGACAACCATATGTCAGGAGTGCTCTGATGGTGTTTCCTGCTTGGCAGGGGGTTGGACTCGATGGCCCTTGTGGTCTATTCCAACTCTATGATTCTATGATATATATATATATATATATAGAGAGAGAGAGATAGCTTTCTAAGGCAGATTTTTTTTACCCCTTTGGTTTCATTCTTGCATCATCACCCCCCCCCCCTCATTTTGGGTGCAGAGCCTTTACATTTTTGTTTAAAAAGGCTATTGAAGCTGCAAGCAGCTGTCCCATCACAAGGAAAGGCTTTGTCGGGAGGTCTTGCTCTGTAACGAAACTGTTCTGCTAAGATGACAAATGCCATCCCATCAGAACCAGAGTGCAACATGAAGAGATCAGAGCACACAATATTGCCACTGTGATTTATCCGGGTCAGATCCTGCCCTCGAGAATGGGCAGCAGCTTCCTGTAATTTTGATGTGATCCTGGCATGCTAAGTGGGGCCTATGGGAGGTACCCTGTTCGCTAGTGAAGGCATTTTTGGGGTGCTTGTATAGTTCAACTTTGCATGATCTCTGTTGAATCCTCACTTGCGCAGCCTCTTTGGATGAGCAGGGAAATGGAATAAGCCTGGGACATGGAGCAAATGTGTTCTCCCTCTTTGCATCTGCCCAAGAACCTTCCAGTGATCATGACCTTGTGACCGATTTCTCTGTAAAATTCCCTCCCAGTGCAGGCTTTTCTTCTGAAAGTGGAAAAAGGTAAATGCAAGGTGACTTAAACTCCAAGCCATAAAGGCAGGGATCTCTTTCAAAGCATTTTCTGTTTTTCAGAAACAGTTCCTACTCTCCACCCACCCCATTCTCGGCCTGCCTTGTGTGATAAATGGATCTGAATGCACTGTATTTATTTGGTATTTACTTACACTCAACCTCTCTCACCATACATCTGAAGGTGTGGATCAGCTTACTGTGAGCTGACTGAAGATGTTGGAACGCCAGACACCTGCATGTTCTTGCATAGAAAGTGTTTCTTCTTTTGAAGTTTATGTATTATTTTTTTACAAAATTAAATTGGATTTAAAACACACTTGATGCTTTTGTTATCGAACATGTGCATTACTGCCTTTTTGAGACCCTTGTATGATGGAAGAGGTACAAAAGCAGCTTGATTGGGGTTTGGCGAAGTGCTGTTGAGCCAGTCCAGTTTGGTAAATTGCTCTGGTTGGATTTAGACCTTAGACATTTGCAGATTCAACCCCTACCTCAGCCCTAATTCATGAGTGGCTCTGTTGCTGGGCATGACAGTCCCAGAGCTTTATTCGTGTGACTCTCCGTTACCTGCGAGTGCTGCCCCCATTTCAGTTAGGTTCGAGGATATGGACAAGATGTTTGGTTCTTTCAGCGCAACCGCTTGCACACTGGACCCTTGCCCTTCTTGGCTGATAAAAACTAGCAGGAAGGATAAAAACTAGCAGGAAGGAGACAGCTGGCTGGGCCAGGGAGGTGATTAATGCCTCCTTGTGAGAGGGGCTGGTCCCTGAGTGCTTGAAAGAGGCAGTGGTAAGACCACTCTTAAGAAACCCACCTGGACGGAGAAAACGTAACTACCGGTCAGTTGACAAATCTCCCCTTCTTGAACGAGGTTCTTGAGTGAGTGGTCATGGACCAGATCCAGGCACTCTTGGAGGAAACTGATTTTCTAAATCCATTTTGATCAGGGTTTAGGCCCAGTTTGGCACAAAAACTGTCTTGTTCAGCCAGGAGAGAGACAGGGGTCCATGTATAGCCATTTATAGCCTAACTTCTGTTTTTTATGCTTTGGTAATCTGGTAGATTACTGAAGATGCTTCAGTTGGTGCAGAATTTGGTGGCCAGGTTGCTCACTGGGGTTATTTATCTCTATCTATCTATCTATCTATCTATCTATCTATCTATCTATCTCTCCTGCCCATCTGGCTGGGTTTCCCCATCTGGCTGGGTTTTCCCAGCCACTCTGGGTGGCTTCCGACAAAATATTAAAATACAATAGTCCTTCAAATATTAAAAGCTTCCCTAAACAGGGCTGCCTTCAGATATATCCTAAAAGTTTGGTAGTTGTT
The DNA here is from genome assembly GCF_965112155.1 of Podarcis liolepis. Classification (NCBI taxonomy): domain Eukaryota; kingdom Metazoa; phylum Chordata; class Lepidosauria; order Squamata; family Lacertidae; genus Podarcis; species Podarcis liolepis. Next base: position 121,313,960 of record NC_139557.1, read on the forward strand.
TTTTCCTTTGACATCTGGTGGGAGGGCGTTCCATAGGGTGAGCGCCACTAGACCGTTTGAGCATATGACATTGATTCCAGCCCGACTACATTGGCTGCCAGTTAGTTTCTGGGCCCAATTCAAAGGGCTGCTTTTGACCTATAAAGCCTAATGCGGCTCAGGACTGCATTACCTCAAGGACCACCTCTCATATGAAGCAGCCTGGATCATGCAATTACCCTCTGATCCCCTTCTTCACGTGCCTCTTCCCAAAGAGTGGCAGCATGAGAACGGGCCTTTTCTGCAGTGGCTCCCTTGCTTGTGCAACGCTTTCCCCAGAGAGGCTTGCCTGGCTCCTTCCTTACACATCTTTATGCGCCAGGCAAAGATTCCTCTTTAACTCGGCCTTTGGCTGATTAACAGTCTGTGGCCTTTTAAACATGTTTGTGGGAGGGGGTTATTGGCTTGTTTCAGTTTTATAGAATCATAGAATCATAGAGTTGGAATAGACCACAAGGGCCATTGAGTCCAACCCCCTGCCAAGCAGGAAACACCATCAGAGCACTCCTGACATATGGTTGTCAAGCCTCTGCTTAAAGACCTCCAAAGTAGGAGACTCCACCACACTCCTTGGCAGCAAATTCCACTGTCAAACAGCTCTTATTGTCAGGAAGTTCTTCCTAATGTTTAGGTGGAATCTTCTTTCTTGTAGTTTGGATCCATTGCTCCGTGTCCGCTTCTCTGGAGCAGCAGAAAACAACCTTTCTCCCTCCTCTATGTGACATCCTTTTATATATTTGAACATGGCTATCATATCACCCCTTAACCTCCTCTTCTCCAGGCTAAACATGCCCAGCTCCCTTAGCCGTTCCTCATAAGGCATCGTTTCCAGGCCTTGGACCATTTTGGTTGCCCTCCTCTGGACACGTTCCAGTTTGTCAGTGTCCTTCTTGAATTGTGGTGCCCAGAACTGGACACAGTACTCCAGGTGAGGTCTGACCAGAGCAGAATACAGTGGCACTATTACTTCCCTTGATCTTATTTTGTATTCATTGTTATTGCTTTGTATTTTTATGTCGTGAACTGCCCTGTGACCTTTGGATGAAGGACAGTATACAAATTATTATTATTATTATTCAGGTCAAGCCTAAGCTCTGCCCCAACCGAAAAAGAGGGATAAACCCTGACAATAAATAAGCCCCAACGTGACTGGGGAACATGTTTCTGCATTGTTCTTGCACCCCTTTATTTCCCATTCTGTAGCTCGGTCTTTGAGCACTGGCATTGCATGCACAAGGTTCCATCTCTGGTATCTCCTGGTAGGACTGGGAAAGACTTCTGCCAGAAACACACCAAACTGTTGCCACAAGTCAGTGTGGACAATACTGACCAAGATGGACCAGGATAAGGCAACTTCATGTGTAACACAGACACCTGGGAAACAGTACAGCCAGTGACGTCACAGGACCCATGTCCCTCTTGCCCTGCTGGTCGCCTTCTCTTTGTGCTGGAACACCTAAGTTTTTCTTGTACAGTGGTACCTCGGGTTAAGTACTTAATTCGTTCCGGAGGTCCGTACTTAACCTGAAACAGTTCTTAACCTGAAGCACCACTTTAGCTAATGGGGCTTCCTGCTGCTGCTGTGCCACTGGAGCACGATTTCTGTTCTCATCCTGAAGCAAAGTTCTTAACCTGAAGCACTATTTCTGGGTTAGCGGAGTATGTAACCTGAAGCGTATGTAACCTGAAGCGTATGTAACCTGAGGTACCACTGTAATGGGCATTTCTGCTGCTGGAGAAGACACCTGAGTTTTACTTCAATGACCACTGGGTGACACTATAGGCACATGCTTAAAGTAGAGCTCTTAAAAAATGTATTCTGAGTATATTCTGAGACACGATTTTCGGCACCGCGGAAGCGAGTCCCCATGCCGTGCTGCGCTCAGTTCGGGGGCAGCTTGTGGGCTGGTCAAAGGACCTCCGCAGGCCGGTTCTGACCCATGGGCCTTAGGTTGCTGACCCCTGCACTATACCTTTAAAACAACAACAACAACAATAACACCTTTATTGTCCCCTGCACTATACCTTTAAAACAGACTCAAAGCACATTTCCACCCTCAAAGAATTCTGGGCTTTGTAGTCTATTCCTCACAGAGAAAGAGGAGTTACTATTTTATTGCCCACCCTTTGCCCTGAGGTCCCAGTGTGGGTTAAGTGTTACAAAAATTTAAAATACAACACTTTCGATTCCCAGCCGCCCTTTGTTGTTTAGTCGTTTAGTCGTGTCTGACTTTTCGTGGCCCCCTGGACCAGAGCAGGCCAGGCACTCCTGTCTTCCACTGCCTCCCGCAGTTTGGTCAAACTCATGCTGGTAGCTTCGAGAACACTGTCCCACCATCTCGTCCTCTGCCGTCCCCTTCTCCATGTGCCCTCCATCTTTCCCAACATCAGGGTCTTTTCTCATGAGTTGGCCAAAGTCTTGGAGCCTCAGCTTCAGGATCTGTCCTTCCAGTGAGCACTCAGGGCTGGTTTCCTTCAGAATGGAGAGGTTTGATCTTCTTGCAGTCCATGGGACTCTCAAGAGTCTCCTCCAGCACCATAATTCAAAAGCGTCAATTCTTCAGCAGTCAGCCTTCTTTATGGTCCAGCTCTCACTTCCATACATCACTAATGGGAAAACCATAGCTTTAACTATACGGACCTTTGTTGGCAAGGTGATGTCTCTGCTTTTTAAGATGCTGTCTAGGTTTGTCCAGCTGCCCTTAACAAACTGCAAACTCATGCCATTTGTAGGCTTTTGGATTTGTTTATTTATCTGCCCCCTGTTTGAGAGGTCCAGCTGTTTAATCCCTTTGAACAATTCAAATCTGTGTTTCCTATAGAATGGTGAATTGGGTCCCACCAGAAACCAGACAAAAGTTATGTAAACGAGTTACATAACTCCTAATGTATGAATACCCAAAATATAGGCAAGGAGAAGAAGTGTATTAATGAATGCAGAGGAAGGAACTGCAAATTCATAAATGATGAATACGAATTTCACAGCAGTTTACTGAAAATCATAGACTCATAAATCGTAGAGTTGGGACGGAGCCCAGGGAAAGTCATCTAGTCCAATCACCTACAATTCAGAAATCTTCGAACCCACAACTCTGAGATTAAGAGTCTCGTGCCCTACATGTTCTACTGACAGAGGTATCTTATTGATAACCAGCCATGCCTGGTCTGTAAGCACATGAGGGTAAAAATGTAAAGGACCCCTGGAGGGTTAAGTCCAGTCCAAGGTGACTATGGGGTGCGGTGCTCATCTTGCTTTCAGACCGAGGGAGCCAGGGTTTGTCCACAGACAGCTTTCCGGGTCTTGTGGCCAGCATGATTAAACTGCTTCTGGCACAACAAAACACTGTGACGGAAGCCAGAGTGCATGGAAATGCTGTTTACCTTCCCGCTGTAGCGGTACCTATTTATCTACTTGCACTGGTGTGCTTTCGAACTGCTAGGTTGGCAGGAGCTGGGACAGAGCAACGGGAGCTCACCCCGTCGCGGGAATTCGAACCGCCGATGATTGCAAAGTATTTCAAAAGGACCTGCCCAAACTGAGTGAATTGGCGGTGAACTGGCTAATGCAATTCAATATAATCAAGTATAAAATCAAGGTGAAAAACATCTTAATTTCACATACAACTCACTGGATCTGAACCGGCGGTGACTTGATCAGAAACAAGAGCTGGGGTTCAAAGTAGATGAAAATGGAGACCCAGTGTGCAGTGTGGAAAAGGCAAATTCCATGGTAAGGATCACTCAGAAAGGAACTGAAAAGAAAATTACTAATATTGACAGAAGTGAAAAAAATAGGAAAGGGAAACAGGGGAAACTCCCAAAAACTTTCAATGATCTCCAAGAAAATTTAGATCTAATAGATATCTGGAGATACAAAAACCCTATAGAGAAACAGTTCACCCATTTCTCTGGAGTACACCAGAGCTGGGGTAGAATAGACCAGATCTGGGTCTCCAGGGAACTTTCGCTGAGAGCGGGGAGATGTACAATAGAACCCAGAACGCTATCGGATCACAATTCAATCTTTTTGGAAATAAAGGGTACCCCATCAGGCCCGTATAGATGGAGAATGAACGATTACTTACTGGATCAGGATGAGATTACTGATAAGGCAAAGAATGTCTTGAAAGATTATTTTGATCATAACCTACATAAAGAAACTAAAATTAATGTGGTATGGGATGCCAGTAAGGCAGTCCTAAGAGGTTTTCTGATTCAACAGAACAAATATAGGAAGAACCTGAGAGAAGCAAAGAAGGAGGAGGTAATTAAACAACTAAAAGAAGTAGAGGACAAACTAATAACAAACCCTGGGGATGAGAGGTATATTCAAAATTATAAATTATTACAAACCCAATACTCATCACTGCTGAATCAGGAAATAGAATGGGGAATAAGGACGATGAAACAAAGATACTTTGAATCAGCAAATAAAACTGGTAAGCTGTTAGCGTGGCAGTTGAGGAAAAAACAAAAACAAAAGGTGATTAATAAAATTAAATTCGAAGACCAAATAATAGAAGATCCCAGCGAGATTAAGGGAAAGTTCCTTCAATATTACGAAAATCTGTATAAAAAGAAAGAGACAGAAGATACAAATGAGATAGGAATGTATTTGGAAAGGAACGGGAAAGAGGATTTAACAGATGAGGAAAAGATAATGTTAAACGAACCAGTAACTATGGAGGAGGTTAGAGATGCAATTAAGAAAATGAAACCCGGAAAAGCCCCTGGCCCAGATGGCCTTTCTCAAAAATACTACAAATCTTTAGAGGAACATCTGGCCCCAGTACTCTGTAGTGTAATTAATAATATCCTCCAAGGAGGGGAAATGCCTGATTCGTGGAGAGAGGCACATATCACATTAATACCCAAAGCAGACTCCGACACACTTAACATATCAAATTATAGACCAATATCATTGCTTAATAATGACTACAAGATTTTCGCAGGAATAATGGCTAATAGACTTAAGAAATATTTGAATAGAGTAATTCATAAAGACCAAGCCGGATTTCTGCCGGGCAGGCAAATAAAGGAAAATGTGAGACATGTAGTCAACATAATCGAATATCTGGATCTCAGGATTGATATCCCTGCTGCCCTAATCTTTATAGACGCCGAAAAGGCCTTCGACAATGTGTCCTGGGAATTCCTTACTAAATGTATGGAGAGGGTAGGAATAAGAGGGCCATTCTTAGAAGGCATTAGAGCAATCTATTCAAACCAAAGAGCGAAACTTATTATCAATGGTAATTTAACAAATTCATTTAAGATCACAAAAGGTACAAGGCAGGGGTGTCCCTTATCACCCCTGTTATTCATCATGGTCCTGGAGGTATTACTGAACAAGATTAGAGGAACTTCGGAAATAAGAGGGATTAAGATAGGTAAAAAAGAATATAAAGTTAAGGTTTATGCCGATGATCTCGTAATATCAATAGAAGAACCTCTAGAGAGGATAAATGTAGTCATTGATGTAATGGAGGAATTTGGGAGACTATTGGGGTTTAAACTGAATAAAATAAAAACAAAAATGTTGGTAAAGAACTTAGACGAACAAACAAAAAATAAAATTGAATTAGATTCTGGGATAAAGACATCAAAAAAGGTTAAGTATCTGGGCATTTGGCTCTCAACGAAAAATATAAATTTGGTGGAAGATAATTACAATAGAACGTGGAGCGAATGCAAAAGAGATTTAGACTGCTGGAGCAGATTACACCTCTCATGGGAGGGGAGAATGGCTGCCATCAAGATGAACATCCTCCCCAAAATGATATTCCTGTTCCAAAACATCCCGGTAATCAGGGGTACAACTATGTTTAAGAACTGGCAGAGGACCCTTTCCAGATTTATTTGGCAGGGCAAAAGGGCCAGAATCAAGTACAAGTTACTCACTGATAAAAGAGATAGAGGCGGATTTGCACTCCCGAATTTACAACTTTACTATGAGGCCTCGTGCTTATGTTGGGTGAAGGAATGGATAGTGTTGGACAACACCGACTTACTAGACTTGGAAGGTTTTAACGTTAGGTTTGGATGGCATGCCTACCTATGGCAAGGCAAGGGAGGTGTGCACAAAAGTTTCTCCAATCACATCATAAGAGGAGCGTTATTGGAAGTGTGGAACAGGTGCAAGAATTTGGTAGAAAAAAATACCCCTTTATGGTTGTCACCCATAGATATTCTAGTAATTAAAAAAGTGAATATGGAAGGTAGAAGATGGACCTATGCGGAACTCTTGAAAAGATCTGAGAAAGGATGGGAAATTAGACCCTACGAAGAGTTAAAAGATAAACTAATGGGGTGGATACAATACCACCAAATTCACTCTTTATGGAATGAACACAAAAAAGCTGGTATGAGTAAAAATAAATCCCAATTCCAGTTAGAAATAATAGAAGGGAAATCTAAGCTCCTAACTAAAATGTATAACCAACTACTAGACTGGGACACTATGGATGAGGAAGTCAAAGAAGTTATGATTAAGTGGGCCATAGATATAGGACACCCTTTAGAATATGAAAAATGGAAAAAACTATGGACCAAGGACATGAAATTTTCAGCATGTGTCGGCCTCCGAGAGAACATGGAGAAGATGATGTATCGCTGGCACATCACACCAACAAAATTAGCTAAAATGTATAAAACCGGAGATAAGACCTGTTGGAAGTGTAAAAAGAAAGAGGGAGACTTCTTCCATATGTGGTGGTCCTGTGATGTAGTAAAGAAGTTCTGGGGCTCCGTCTATGATGAACTAAAAAAGATGTTAAAGTATACCTTTCCAAAAAAGCCCGAAGCATTCCTTTTAGGAATGGCGGGTAGTGAAATTAGCAAGGACGACCAAACCCTATTCCAGTATGCAACAGCAGCCGCTAGGGTACTGCTAGCGCAGAAATGGAAAAACACCAGTATTCCAACAATCACGGATTGGCGAACTAAACTAATTGAATATATTGACTTAGCAATAATGACGCAGAAAATTAGGCATCAGGAAAACACTAAATTTATTAAGGACTGGAACAAATTTTTTTCATACATAGAGATGACATTAGGAAGCACCAAAGTCACAGTAGGTATAATTTAAAAATTGCGAGGTAAAACACGATAGTTAGTAAAGGACACTGCTGTAAATACTGCTGAGATAGAGGTCTCGTCGTGGTGGTGGGAAGTCAAAGAACGGAAACATTGTATATTGATTTTTGAATTATTTTACTATCTTTGTTTTTTTTGTGTTTTGTTTTACTATTAATAATGTATATGTCTTTTTTAGATGCTGGATATAATAAAATCTTTTTTAAATCGAAAAAAAAAAGAAAAAGAAAATTACTGATATAATTTGGCCGTTATACCAATCAATTGTGCTTGGAATACTGTGTATGGTTTTGGTTGCCTCATCTCAAAAAAGGATATTGTAGACTTGGAAAAGGTTCAGAAAGGGGCAGCTGAAATTATCAAGGGAGCATAATAATAATAATAATAATAATAATAATTATTATTATTATTATTATTATTATTATTATTATTATTATTATTATTTATACCCCGCCCTTCCTGGTTCAAAAACCGGGCTCAGGGCGGCTAACAACAAATTTAAAACACTTAATTGTAAAAGCAGCATGAAATACAGTATAAAAACATGAACAACAATAAAATTCAAAGTTCAGAAATCAATTTGGGGGAAAGCCATCCAATAAGCATTAGATAGTCACTAGGGCTAGCTGGCTGAATTGGTCCTACTTGGGCCAGCGAGGAGGCCAGGGGAGAATTAGCTGTGGGGTCTCAGAGTGGGTGATCTTCATAAAAGGGGAGGGGAAGAGAAGGGAAGGGAAATAAAAGATCAGGCTGAGTTCAAATTAAAGGCCAGGCGTAATAGCTCTGTCTTATAGGCCCGGTGAAAGGAGGTTAAATCCTGCAGGGCCCTGGTCTCCTGGGACAGAGCATTCCACCAGGTCGGAGCCATCACTGAGAAGGCCCTGGCCCTGATGGAGCGTAGTCTGACTTCCTTAGGGCTCGGGACCTCTAAACTATGGTTATTCATGGACCTTAAGGTCCTCTGCGGGGCAGACCAGGAGAGGCAGTCCCGTAAATACAAGGGCCCTAAGCCACAAAGGGCTTTAAAGGCCAAGACCAGCAGCTTGAACCTGACCTTTTACTCCACCGGGAGCCAGTGAAACTGGTAAAGCACTGGTAAAGATTCTCCTTTGAACAAATGTTGCAGTGTTTGGGATGCTCTAGATTTAGAGAAAAGGTGAGTAAGAAGTAACAGAATAGAAGTGTATGAACTTGGCGAAGAATGGAGAAAGCGGGGTTCAGAAAAGTTTTCTTCCCTCTTTGATAACACTAGGGCTGGATCTACGCAGAAATTAAAAAACGCTATGAACAAGCCATGGAAAAACCCACTTAAAAATAGATACACAATTTGCCATTGAGCTCTACAGCGCCATCTGGTGTCACTTTTTATAACGTTATAATTGCAGCTGCGTAGCTGAATCCCCAACTAGTAGACATTCAACGAAGCTGAACACTGGAAGATTTAGGATAGATAAAAGAAAGGACTTTTTCATGTAATGTAGTTAAACCTTGGAACTCACTTTCACAGGAGGCAGTGATGCATAGCTGTCAACCGTCTCTTATTTGGCAAGAAACTCCCTTATCCCAGCGCCATGTCCTGCTGCTGTCCCTTATTGATGATTTCCCTTAAATTTCCCGGGTTTCAAAGGAAGCAGCTCCTCTCCCTCCCTCCCTGCCGACCAGGGAGGAGGGAGGCTCCAACTGTGTTGCTTGGCTGCGTTGCTCACCCAATAAGGAGTCTAAGAACGACTGGGGGGTGGAGCTTGCATGCCTTGTGCCGATCAAATCTGCCGTGTTGCCTGGGGACTCGCCTTTGCTCAGCGCTTCCCAGCAGAGAGGTGACGGTGGTTTTCCTTGCTGCATCCCCTTTGCTGGGTTGCTGCGCTGTGGGAACCACCGCTTGACGCTTCATTTGGCTGCTGGCTGGGCTTTCTGCCTTTGGCTCAGAGGGGCTCAGAAGTTGAACATACCTGTGCCCCTTGGAAAATCCCTTATTTTGGCTGCTGATCCCTTATTTTCGAGGCTGCTGGTCCCTTATTTTCAAATCTGTGATAGCTATGCAGTGATGCCAACCATCCATTAATGGAGTTAAAGGCTAGCCAACATGGTGATGATCTGCTGCCACAAGCCTCTGGTGGGCCACTAGGAGGATAGGATTTTATTTTATTTAAACACATCCCTTTCTTTCTTCTCCTTATACCTGGAACTGCCTTGCACATCCCGCCTCTATTACTTCTTTCAAACCCCTCCTCAAAGCCACCTTTTCCACAAAGTGCTTGGCCTAATAAATGCCCTCTTGTACCTAATCCTAAACCCTGGTATGGAGAGACAGCCCCACTTTTATTCTGGATATGTGAGGTAAACCAGCTTTTATTTACCATGGCTTATTCACCTTCCAACCGCTGCCACCAAATGTCTGCGCTCTACTGCTTTGCCAACACCTTTCGCTGTATCCCAATCGCTGCGGTGATTTAAATGTGGTATAAAACCAGCCAGACACACTTTATAAGGTAATAAAAATAGCAAATGCTCTTTGTTTATTATTAGCTGTAAAGGTAAAATAAGGTAAATATTATACTTAAATGTGTTACCGTCACCTTAAGGTTTCATGTTTACTTTTAAAGGGGGACTGTTATTTTAATTGGCATTGAAAAATAAGCTGATTTTGTAAAGCGATAACCCTGTTTAATTTATATGTTCTAACCCTGTTTAATTTATTTGTTAATTACCCTTATTCCTCTTTCCCCAGTTACAGATAGGTAGCCGTGTTAGTCTGCCATAGTCAAAATAAAAAAATTCCTTCCAGTAGCACCTTAAAGACCAACTAAGTTAGTTCTTGGTATGAGCTTTCGTGTGCATGCACACTTCTTCAGATACACTGATATCTGAAGAAGTGTGCATACACACGAAAAGCTCATACCAAGAACTAACTTAGTTGGTCTTTAAGGTGCTACTGGAAGGAATTTTTTTATTTCCTCTTTCCCCAGTTAGCAAATTCCCAGCAACCCTTAACCAACAACAGTGCACAGAATATTTGATGGAAACAATGTGCTTCAAATGTACCGTACTTTAAAGGCATAGTGTGTACACAACAGTGTGATGCAGCAGCAAAAAATGTGAATTCTATTCTAGGCTGCATCAACACAAGTGTAGTGTCCAGATCAAGGGAAGTACAGTGGTACCTCGGGTTACAGACGCTTCAGGTTACAGACCCCGCTAACCCAGAAATAGTACCTCGGGTTAAGAACTTTGCTTCAGGATGAGAACAGAAATCGTGTGGCGGCGGCAGCGGGAGGCCCCATTAGCTAAAGTGGTACCTCAGGTTAAGAACAGTTTCAGGTTAAGAACAGACCTCCAGAACAAATTAAGTTCTTAACCCGAGGTACCACTGTAATAGTACCACTCTATTCTGCCTTGGTCAGACCACACCTGGAATACTGTGTCCAGTTCTGGGCACCGCAGTTTAAGAAGGATATTAACAAGTTGGAATGTGTGCAGAGAAAAGCGACCAACATGATCAGGGGTCTGGAAACCAAGCCTTATGAGGAACGGTTGAAGGAGCTGGGTATGTTTAGCCTGGAAAAGAGGAGACTGAGAGGAGATAGGACAGCCATTTTCAAATTCCTCAAGGGCTGTCACATGGAAGAGGGAGCAAGCTTGTTTTCCCCTGCTCTGCAGGATAGGACTCAAACCAAATTTTTGAGAAAGGAGATTCTGACTAAACGTCAGGAAGAACTTTCTGTCAGTAAGAGTTGTTCAGCCGTGGAACAGACTCCCACAAGAGATGGTGGTCTCTCCTTCATCATAGATTTATAAGCAGAGGTTGGGTGGCCATCTGTCATGGATGCTTTAGCTGAGATTTCTGCATTGCAGGGGGTTGGTCTGGATGACCCCTGGGGTCCCTTCCAACAGTACAGTTTGTTCTGCCCCAGTGTTGACTCCACAGACTGACAACAGCTTCCTTGGGTTTCAGGCAGTTTCCTTTCAGTCACATAAATATTTTTTGGGTGCCATCCACTTGTCCCACACAGTACATTTTATATCCTCGTTTTAAACTGGAGTGAAATTGCAAAATGAAAACCTGCAAGAACAAAGTGCTTCTCTTCGGCAGCGTTTGATTTCCCAACGACTACAGAAATACTTTCTGACACCACGTAGTATAATAATATAGGGTTGCCATATTTCAAAAAGTGAAAAAATAAAATGAATGGTTTTCTCCCCCAGGACATTTCAGCGATTTACGACCGGACACTGTTTCCAGCAGACATATGGCAACCCAAAATAATAGTAACAACAAGAAGAGAAAATCCTCACCATCAAGTGATGAATGTGATTCACATTATCTAGTTGTACTCCTCACAACCACCTTGCATGGTGTTGGCAATTTGGGCTTGTATATTGACCCAAACGGACGCGGGTGGCACTGTAGGTTAAACCACAGAGCCTAGGACTTGCCGATCAGAAGGTTGGCGGTTCGAATCCCTGTGACGGGGTGAGCTCCTGTTGCTCGGTCCCTACTCCTGCCAACCTAGCAGTTCGAAAGCACACCAAAGTGCAAGTAGATAAATAGGTACCACTCCAGCGGGAAGGTAAACGGCGTTTCCGTGTGCTGCTCTGGTTCACCAGAAGCGGCTTAGTCATGCTGGCCACATGACCCAGAAGCTGTACGCCAGCTCCCTCGGCCAATAAAGCGAGATGAGCGCCACAACCCCAGAGTCGTCTGCGACTGGACCTAATGGTCAGGGGTCCCTTTACCTTTACCTTTATTGACCCAAGCCCTTATGAAATGATAATCCTGTTAACCCATCTATTTATTAGGATAATATTCCCCTCCCCGTTTGAAGTTGCAGTAGAATGCGAATTCACCAGAATATTTGGTATTTGCTTTGCTCTGCCTCCAGTTGTTGGAAATCACAGGAGGGAATGATCTTCTGCTCAAATGCTGCCTGCGGATTTCCCACGGGTATCTTCTGCTTGACCACTGGGAAAACGAGATGCTGGGCCAAGATGGTCCATTGGCCCGGTCCAGCAATCTCTTCTTACGTCCAGCCCCCAAGGAAGCCAAGGCCGGCCACCAGCACCCCGCCAGCTGATGGCGCGCGGCGCGCTCCTGAGCACGTGCAGAGCGCCCTTCCTTCCTCCCCTCGCATCCTTCCTGGGCGCGGGGCGGAAAGGGTTACCTCTGCAAGCGGCCGGCGGAGGGTGGGATTTGGGAAGGTCCTTCCTTCCCTTTCCCTTTCCCAGGCTCCGCAGCCCCGGAGCGGAGCGTGGGAGAGGCCAAGCCGGGCCGCCCGGAGCGCAGCCAGAGCCACGAAAGCGGCTCCTCCTGTTGCAGCAGGTCTTCCTCGGCCGGAGCCCGGGCGAGGGCCACCCCGGAGGCGGCGCGGGCCGGCTCAGCCTCCTCCGACGGAGCCCCGAGGCCGTGGCAACTGCGGCAGAGGCGCCTTCCCAAGCAGCGCGCGTTGGCTGGGTAGCCAAGGGGACCTCCTCTCTCCTCCTCTCCCTTCCTGGCCTGGAGAGTCTTAGTTCGGCATCGTCTGGCCTGGGTTCCTTGGGAGACCCAACCTCTCCCTCCCTCCGCCGCCGCTAACCACTGGGCGCTGCTGCCGCCGCCTTTTGCTGCGGGAGAAATCGCCCTCCATCAGTTGCAGCTGCGCCCGGGCGCACGCACCCACACGTGCGCCTCCGGCTTCCCCCTTGCACTTGTTTGAGTTCGTTTCTCCTTCTCTCCACCCTCTGCCATCACCCGCGCCGAGGCCTCGCTTCGCTCCTCCTTCTCCCTCCTCTTTATTCTTTTTTTTGCCTGGCGCACACACACTTTTGGCGTTGCGCTGGGGAGGAGATTTCTGCCTCGCTCCCTCCTTCCCTTTCCATCCATCCGCGCATTTCTCCTCCGCCTGCGACGCGCGCCAGGCGCAGCCGCCCAACCCAGGCGCTCCGCGGGTCTTCCAGGCGACGGGAAGCACCTCCCCGGGCCGGGGAGAGAGGCAGGGGAGCCGGGGTCCGAGACGCCAGCGAGGCAGAACCGGGCGAAGAGGGACGGAGGGCGAGGGATGCGATGAGCAAGGGAGCCTGAAGGAGCCGAGCCGGGCCGTTCTGCTGGCAAAGGAAACGTGGCTCTTTGGGAAAGATGCTCCTTTAGTTTGGGAGTCCGGAAAGAGGCGTCGGCGTCGGTTTCCCTTCTGCTGGATGCCAGCTCCGTCGCTGGCGCCCCATTTCTTCCAGCTGGCAGACGGGGAAGAGATGCCGGAGGAAGCTTGAATGGAGCCTGCGCGCATCCCCGCCGCTCCCTCTCTCCGTGGGAAAGAGCTGGCCGGCTGTGCCAGCCCTCCGGGTCCTTTTGACGGGGCCTGAGCCCAAGACTTGACCCACACCGGCTTGGAGACACGCCCTTGGGGAAGATGGTAAGGAGGGAGAAGAGGCTTTTGGGGGCGAGGGACGCTGGGGGTCGGTCGGTGGGGAAACCGAGGGAGACAGCAGGGTGGCGAAGGGTGCCGGGGTGCCAACTTGAATCAAATATTGGGAGCCCCAAGTAGGCCCCACCCTGCTTAATCGATCACACACACCATTTGAATGGCAATGCCCATCATCTTTGGGGAGGCCAGGCCCCCTCAAGTATTTTATTGGGGGGTCCGAAGACCCCTTGGCTCTTACGGAAGGGAGCGTGCTCCCCCTGGAGACCAACTTGTTGACCACTAGTCCTGCTTGCCTTTTCAAACCACATCTGGGTGCTGAAACCTTCGCGGCCTGGAGGGGCAGTGGAAGGGCGGGAGATGTTCAACATCTGCCCAAGAATTTTGCTAAAGCCGAGCTGATAGGGATCGATTTGCCACTGGAATGATTTGCCAGCATCTTTCCCGTCTCTCTTCTGTGTTTGAGGGGGTGGTCTGCAGTTCCAGTTCTTCGGACTTTGCAGGAACAGCCCCTCGACTCATCGGCTTCTTGAACCGTTTTCTGATGAAAGTTCCTCTGGCGCTTGGCCAGCTGTTTCCCCACCTTCCCGCATGTGAATTCTCTCAGCACAAAAACATTCGTTTGGGTGGGGTTCGGATGAAAGCAGAGAGAAGCGTGCTTTTGGGTGCAGCCGGTTTGTGGCGATCTTCTGCTTGCTTGGGGGGGGGGGTTTGCTGCACTAGGCCGGAGGTTGGCATTAAAATGGAGGCCATGTGCGTTTTGGGTGACCAACACATTCCCCCTCCCTCTCTCTTTCTGCCAGAGGTGTGCGCACGCTGGACTGTGAGAGACATCGCTTCACACTGGCCTTGGAAGGAGGCGCTGAATAATTGCTCCGGAAGCTTCCGCGCCTGTGTCCCGCTTTTAATGGGAGCTGGACCACTGCTGAGGTAACTTTTTCAGCAGATCCTCTTCGCAGATTGACGGTCGGTAACAGCGAGCGAGATGCCTCGGAACAGGGCCTTCTCCGAGCCCGAGTACTCGGCGGAGTACTCGGCCGATTACTCGGTCAGCTTGCCGTCCGACCCCGAGCATGGCGTCGGGCGCACCCACGAGGTGACGGTGAGGAACTCTGGCTCCTGCCTCTGCCTGCCGCGATTCATGCGCCTGACGTTCGCCCCGGAATCCCTGGAGAACCTCTACCAGACTTACTTCCGCAGGCAGCGCCACGAGACCCTGCTGGTCTTGGTGGTCTTTGCCGCGCTCTTCGACTGCTACGTCGTCGTCATGTGCACGGTGGTCTACACCGCTGACAAGCTGCCCACCACCCTGGCGGCCTCGGTGGGGCTGGCCGCCCAGATCCTCCTCTTTGTCCTATGCAAATACCAGCTCCTCCCGGACCGCGTCACCCGCAAATTCATGCCCTACATCCTGTGGATCCTCATAGCCGCCCAGATATTCTGCTACCTGGGCCTGAACTACGCCCGCTACCACGAGGCCAGCGACACGGTGGGCTGGCAGGCCTTCTTCGTCTTCTCCTTCTTCCTCACCCTCCCTCTGCGCCTCACGCCCATCGTCCTCATCTCGGCCGTCTCCTGCGCCATCCACACCCTGGTGCTGGGGGTCACCATAGCGCAGCAGCAGCAACTGCAGCTGAGTCAAGAATCCATCCTGGGAGGGTATTTGCTGTGGCAGGTAAGGAGCCGGCGTTGGCGGGGGAGACTACCCAGAGGCCATCCAATCAACCCCCATGCCCAATAATAATAATAATAATTCCCCAGCCGCTCTGGGCGGATTCCAACAAAGTATTAAAAATACATTAAAATGCCACACATTAAAAACTTCCCTTCAGATGTCTTCTAAAAGTCTGGAAGTTATTTTTCTCTTTGGCATCAGGTGGGAGGGCGTTCCACAGGGCGGGTGCCACTACTGAGAAGGCCCTCTGCCTGGTTCCCTGTAACTTGGCTTCTCGCAGTGAGGGAGCCGCCAGAAGGCCCTCAGCGCTGGACCTCAGTGTCTGGGCTGAACGATAGGGGTGGAGACGCTCCTTCAGATATACTGGGACGAGGCCATTTAGAGCTTTAAAGGTCAGCACCAACACTTTGAATTGTGCTCGGAAACATGCTGGGAGCCAATATAGGTCTTTCAGGACCGGTGTTATGTGGTCTCGGCGGCCGCTCCCAGGCACCAGTCCTGCTGCCGCATTCTGGATTAGTTGTAGTTTTATAAAGATTACTTTATTGGTGGCCAATCGGCCTCTGCTTAAGGCCCCCTCTCTAACCGACACTGTATGCACACTCCTGTTTGCTCGGCTTTGGGTGTGCTTCCGCTGCTGGCTTGGGAAATGGTTGTGCGCATGGCATTTTCCAAAGCCCATCCTTCTCTCTCCTGTTGTTACTAATGAAATACTGAATTATGATGCATCGCGCGCACACACACCTCCCATCAGCTTCGGTCTGAATTGGGGGAAATGAATGACCTAGGTGTGTTCTGTAATTGAGTACAGAACCCGAGAGCCCCCACCCCATCTTCCCAATCAGTCTGCTCAGATTCCTGCATCGCAGCGGAGGGTTGGTCTAGATGTCCTTTGGGGGTCCCTTTCAACTCTGCGATTCTCTGATTGTCGTGGAACGCTAAGCAAAAGGGAAAGGGTTTTTGGGGCGGTGCGTGATTGAACTTGCGCAGGCAGGGAAGGGCTTTGCAGGCGGGAGAGCTGTATCTGTTTGGAGGCCAGTTGAATTGAATGGGTATGACTAACTGAAGTCCCTCGATTTGAGTGGATTTGCTATGAATATGACGTAGTTTGATCCAGCCGGCATGTTTCAGCAGGGCGGTGGATGCCCTCGCCCTTTGCTTCTGCTCAGGCACGTTAACGGAGGAGATAGTGGGGTTTTTTTATCAGCAAGGATGGCTATTACATGAATTTCTACCTATATTCGGCTTTTTTAAGACTTTTACTTCCTCGCCTGTGTGGCATCCCTAGCTTAATGTAGTTGTGAACTGTGCAGTTTTTGGATTGCCAAGAAGCAGAGTTTTCCATTCCTAAAAACCTCTCTGCTGCCACTTAATAAACTAAACTTCGTGCTGGCTTCCTAGTCCTCATGACTGTATGGCGGTTCAGTAGTGTTGGAGGCACAGAGTTCTGTGTGTCCCTAATTATCTCCCCTTTTTCGTAATGGTCCCCCTCACACCTGCTCTAATGACTTAAAGCGCCCCCCCCCAACCACCCCTGTGATTTGGTTGCTGAGAAATGGCACGGGCACATTTGCATACGGCATCCAGTGCCGGATTTATGTATAAGCTAAACGAGCTATAGCTTAGGGCCCCACACTCTTGGGGCCCCACAAAAAATTAAATAAAAAAACCTGGATGTACATTTCCAAAAATATAAGATAAAAAAACAAATAAAATAAAACCTACATACAGCAACAGTGTTTTGTGTTGTGTAGGCTCCTAGGATGTAAGTCATGGGCCCCGCCTGCTCCCTAAAATATCACTGGTTTGCTCATTTCTATATATAGGGTGCCCACATTCTGCATGGACTTTTCAACAATTACTTTTGATAAAATGCATATTTTGTTTTGTGCAAATGGCTTGAGATACCTATTAGGTCCATAAATTACCATATAGCATATATTCAACACAAAAAAACAGCGACAATTTGTTGTTGACAAAGGACAGCTGGACATATAAAGGGGCCCATTACCTTCAGTAGCTTAGGGCCCAATCAAACCTAAATCCGACCCTCATGGCATCCCAGCAAAAATTACCGTATTTTTTGCTCTATAAGACTCACTTTTTCCCTCCTAAAAAGTAAGGGGAAATGTGTGTGCGTCTTATGGAGCGAATGCAGGCTGTGCAGCTATCCCAGAAGCCAGAACAGCAAGAGGGATTGCTGCTTTCGCTGCGCAAGCGATCCCTCCTGCTGTTCTGGCTTCTGAGATTCAGAATATTTTTTTCTTGTTTTCCTCCTCCAAAAACTAGGTGCGTCTTGTGGTCTGGTGCGTCTTATAGAGCGAAAAATACGGTAGGTCCATAGGGAAGCAGGCAGTTTCTACAGGTCTGCCTTGAACTTTTTAAGAAAGGTGAGACCTAAATGTTTGAAACAAATAAATAAATATTGGTGGGCATAATTTATGTGAACTCCATGATTCAATTGGTGAAAGATGAAGGGCCTTTGCGAAACCCCTGGGTGTAATAATAATAATAGTAATAATAATTTATTTCTACCCCACCCATCTGGCTGGGTTTCCCCAGTCACTCTGGGCGGCTTCCAGCAAAGTATTAAAATACAGTAATTTATCAAATGTCAAAAGCTTCCCTAAACAGGGTTGCCTTTAGAGGTCTTCTAAAAGTCCACTGTTTCAGATATTTTGGGCACAGAATGATGCACTGGAGAGCAGCACAAGGTCTGTAAACAGTACAAACAGTATGCTCTGCTCTTTATCCCAGGAGATTGCATATAATTCAGGGATGGTTTCCTCCTTTAGGGGAGCAGCTGAGATTTCCCCTTGAGTAATAACTCTTGCAAAGAGAGTCCACTATGGTAGTCCAGTTGTCTGCGTTGGGAAGCGGGGGAAAGATGCTTGGTTTAGACAACGCGGTGCCTTCTGGATTTTTAAAAATATATATTTTTATTGGGATTTTTATGAAAGTGATACAAAGCAGTTCCAAGAACAAGTCAATGACCAAACAGTAAAGAACAGTCAAACCAGATGGGATCAGGGCGGAGGCATAAAGTAACCAGTAGGAAAAATTATATCAGGTATATACAATATGAATCACAATTTTTTTTGAAGTTGTATCGAAAGGAAAAGATGGTCAGAAGTTGAAAAGGCATGCAACTCAAAGACTTTATTTTCCATATGTCCAGTGATGAAAATGGAAGAGGTTGTTGCAGTTGGTCATTAAAGGTAAAGGGACCCCTGACCATTAGGTCCAGCTGTGACCGACTCTGGGGTTGCGGCGCTCAACTCGCTTTATTGGCTGAGGGAGCCAGTGTACAGCTTCCAGGTCATGTGGCGAGCATGACTAAGCCGCTTCTGGCGAACCAGAGCAGCGCACGGAAATGCCGTTTACCTTCCCGCCAGAGCGGTACCTATTTATCTACTTGCACTTTGACGTGCTTTCAAACTGCTAGGTTGGCAGGAGCAGGGACCGAGCAACGGGAGCTCACCCCGTCGCGGGGATTCGAACCGCCAACCTTCTGATCAGCAAGCCCTAGGCTCCGTGGTTTAACCCACAGCGCCCCCCACGTCCCGCAGTTGGTCATTACCGACGTTTAAATGGAAGTCTTACCATCCAGTAATGAAAGAGGCCAGTTTAGCTTTTCCCATCCACTTGTTGTTGAACTACAACCCCCATCATCCTTGACCACTAGCCTTGCTGGCTGGGGGCTTATGGGAGTTGTAGTCCAAAATATTGACAAAAGCTGGTGTGGACACAGGTATAGATGGGCTAGTGATCTGGCTCTTAAAGAGGGAGCTTCATATTTTTAAGTAAAATATAAGATGATAACAAGATAAAATCCACTAACCTCCTCTCCACCCTCCTCGTCTGAGATCAAACCACATTTAGACCACACCTGGAGCTCTGGCTTGGGAAAAACCTTTCCTTGATCTTTGACTAGCCAGGATGAATTTCCATGCTTTTCCTAAACCTTCATTTTTTGGCTAATGAAATCAAATAAAGCAGAAGAAACGAAAGGGCTGTTCCGTGGATGAGGCTTAGACTTTCTATGTTAAAGCTAAATTTGCTCATAGCAAATAGAAAGAAGAAAGGAAGAAGTCGACTCTTGAGGACTGTTGGGTACAGTGGTGCCTCGCAAGACGAAATTAATCCATTCCGCGAGTCTCTTCGTCTAGCGGTTTTTTCGTCTTAGCGGATTAGCGCTATTAGCGGTTTAGCGGCTATTAAAGGCTTAGCGGCTATTAAAGGATTAGTGGATTAGCAGCTAAAAGGCTATTAGCGGCTTAGAAAAAGGGGGGGGGAGCGAAAAAAAATCGGAACACTTGCAAGACGTTTTCGTCTTGCAAAGCAAGCCCATAGGGGAAATCGTCTTGCGAAGCAGCTCAAAAACGGAAAACCCTTTCGTCTAGCGGGTTTTCCGTCTTGCGAGGCATTCGTCTTGCGGGCACCACTGTATATCCAACTTGGGGCATTTGGGGAAGAGCTTGTAACTGAAATATAAAAGAACTTTTTAATACCAGCCCCAAATGAAAGAGATCCTTTATGCAGAGAGAAAGCTGACGAAGGCACTGGGAAGCAGGTGGAGGTAAGAATCGGAAGGGCCACGCGCATGTTGTACTCGCGCAATCCTTGGGAAATAAATATTTTCACTGGGCTTTCCTTCAGAGTAGAGTCAAAAGGTGAGGCAGGGTGACTGGGCCTGCAAATTCTCTGCTATGAGTAGTAAGGCTGCAAGCCTCTTCACTTACCTGAGAGTAGGGGCGTGAGGCAAATTAATCTGCATTTAAAGCATGGGTAGGGAAACTAAGGCCCGGGGGCCGGATCCGGCCCAATCGCCTTCTAAATCCAGCCTATGGACGGTCTGGGAATCAGCGTGTTTTTACATGAGTAGAATCCGTCCTTTTATTTAAAATGCATCTCTGGGTTATTTGTGGGGCCTGCCTGGTGTTTTTACATGAGTAGAATGTGTGCTTTTATTTAAAGTGCATCTCTGGGTTATTTGTGGGGCATAGGAATTTGTTCACACACCCCCCCCAAAATATAGTCCGGCCCCCCACAAGGTCTGAGGGACAGTGGACCGGCCCCCTGCTGAAAAAGTTTGCTGACCCCTGATTTAAAGGCAACGCTACTCGATTCACACTTTCCGAAATATTGCAATAACCGAGACAGGCATAAATATGTATCTTTACGTGAAAGCAACCTACAAGTGCATTACGTTCGTGAAGATTGCTTTGCATATACACAAATGTGTATATATTCGGAGAGGTTTGTGCTATGATGCAGATGAATTTTCACGAGGAACTTTCAGAAAACAGTTTGCAGGCCGATGTGCAAATGCGGAGAACTTAAGATGGGGAAAATAAGAAACTGAGCGAAGCAAGGATGGGCAGGTTTTTCTCATCCCTACCGGAGAGTAACCTCCGTCGAACATAAAGGAGGCTCGTATCCAAGTCAACAGACGTAGGGCTATTGCTGCAAGAGACCTACAACCTTTTCTATCTTCCCATCCACAGAATTAGCTCATTTATCCTTACCCTTGCTAAGAAGCTATGCTGATTGTC
Source organism: Podarcis liolepis (assembly GCF_965112155.1). Lineage (NCBI taxonomy): Eukaryota > Metazoa > Chordata > Lepidosauria > Squamata > Lacertidae > Podarcis > Podarcis liolepis. The sequence continues at coordinate 121,334,719 of NC_139557.1, forward strand.
AGGAGACTGGCTTGTGGGTAGATTAGGAAACTGAGCGGTTTGCAAGGAAGTTGTGCCACTTCAGGCTGTAATTGGAGAATCTACCGTATTTTTCGCTCTATAACACGCACCCGACCATAACACGCAAGTAGTTTTTAGAGGAGGAAAATCCGTAGGTATGCCACCCGTAGGCATTCCCTCCATAACACGCACAGACATTTTCCCTTACTTTTTAGGAGGAAAAAAGGGAGTGTTATGGTGCAAAAAATACGGTATTTTTTTTTTCCAAACACTTACTTACACTGAAACTCCCAGCAAATAGAAAACCAACAGAGTAGTGTCAGTTACAGATAGGTAGCCGTGTTGGTCTGCCATAGTCAAAATAAAAAAATCCTTCCAGTAGCACCAGGTCTCTCCATGGTTTTGCAACTCATTACCAAACTTAAAACCATGGAGAGACCTGGTCTGAGCAGAGACATTGGATTCTTATCTCATTATACATGACTAAGCCATTTCTCACCTTCTCACCCCTTGCCTTTTCCTGTAAGACCTATTACAGTCGTTAAGAGTCGTCAACAGGCTCATCTCAGCTATCTGCCAATCACCCATTCCCACCACCCTTCTGAGTAACACCCCTCCCCACCTTCTCACTATATAGAAGGATCTGGCAACTTCTGTTTCAGTGTATCTGAAGAAGTGTGCATGCACACGAAAGCTCATACCAAGAACTAACTTAGTTGGTCTTTAAGGTGCTACTGGAAGGAACTTCTTTATTTTAACAGAGTAGTGTGTGTGTGTGTGTGTGTGTGTGTGTGTGTGTGTGTAGAGCCTTTCTCTCTGATGTGCTCATTTTGTATCAGCAGAGATATTGTCTTAGGCAGCGGGGCATTCAAAAAGTTGTGTTCTCACCATTGTGCCTGTATGATGAGCCACTGCTTCAGCTGCCTGCCTGTATAGCCAAGGCCAACAGGTCTTGGAATTACTGAAACCTTGTAAACTGGGAAGGAGCAGGTGCCTAAAATGTATAGAAAGCAAGGACAGGTAGCCAGTGGCTTCAAGTCAGCAGTTTTTTACCTGGACTTAAGCGGCCTTAGAGCATGCATGGTGTTCACAGGAACAGGATTTGCTCAGGAATGTTTCTGAATTTCTTGTTATTCACGTTTTATACTGTATTTTATGCTTTTTTGTTGTTGCATCAATTAAGTGTTTTAAATTTGTTGTTAGCCACCTTAAGCCTGGTTTTCTGAACCGGGAAGGGCGGGGTATAAATGAAAATTTATTACTATTATTATTATGTAAAAACACGCTGATTCCTGGAACATCTGCAGGCCGGATTTAGAAGGCGATTGGGCCAGATCTGGCCCCCGGGCCTTAGTTTGCCTACCCATGGCTTAGTGCATCGTCTGAACGCAAGCTCACAGTTTAGCTCTTGCCAGACAAAATATGAGCTGCAAACCAAGTTTCTCCAGTGGTTTGTGGCTTGAAGCCTGGATTGGGATGCTAAGACAAACCGTGGCTTGACTCAGGGTAGCAGTAAGAAAACCAAAGAGGAAGAAGGCGAGTGCTAGCTCCTCTTGCAGAACTCGCATGCGTGGTTTTGACTTAGCATGATGTGCAAACCATTCCACTGTTGGCATGAAATAAAGATTAGCTTGCAATCCCCGCAGACATGCTTGCTCACCACGCAGTTAAATGCCATGTGAATATTTGCTTTGCAAGGGCAAAGTTCACGTGTTAACACTTCCGTGTGTTTATCTTGTGTTGATTTGAAGCTTCTTTCCAATGGATGGGAATAAAGGATTTGGACACACTGAAGCAAGCAAATAAATACATATTTTTTCAAAGAGAGTGCTTTCCAGAGTAACTAATTGCAGTCACAAACAAATGAGGCCATTAATTATGGATTTCACCACAAGCCACTGGGAAAGTGAACTCGAGGTGTCTGTCAGACAAGCCTCTTCAGAGGTCAGGATGAGATCTCTCAAAAATATAGCTCCCCCCCCCCCCCCGCAGTGGGGGATTTCTCCCGCCAGATCTGCGTAAAGAGAGCCCTGCTGCATCATAGCAAAGTCTCATCCTGTTTTCCCACAGTGACCAGCCAGTGACCCGACTTATGAAGCCTAGGCTGGGTGGCTCAGGGACTAGAGTGCCGAAGGCCTGGTAGGCAAGATACGCAGGTCCCCTGAACACCTTAAATAATAATAATAATAATTAATAATTAATAATTAATAATAATAATAATAATAATAATAATAATAATAATAATAATAATAATATATTATTTGTACCCCGCCCATCTGGCTGGCCGCTTCCAACAAAGATTAAAAATACATTAAAATGTCACACATTAAAAACTTCCCTGAACAGGGCTGCCTTCAGATGTCTTCTAAACATCAGATAGTTGTTTATCTCCTTGACATCTGCTGGGAGGGCGTTCCACAGGGCGGGCGCCACCACCAAGAAGGCCCTATGCCTGGTTCCTGTAGCTTTGCTTCTCGCAACGAGGGAGCTGGACCTCAGCGTCCGGGCAGAACAATGGGGGTGGAGACACTCCTTCAGGTAAACAACCTTACACCAGGGTTAGCCAATACAGTGTGCTCCAGATGTTGTTGTACTACATCTCCCATCATCCCCAGCTGGTATGGCCAATGGAATTGTCATCCGCAACGCCTGGACAGCATCATGTTGGCTACAGGTGCCTTAACGCCAAATCAACTCAAAGCACGGTTTCCAGAATCTTGCTTGCTGGGTGGTCACAAACTGTGGCTTGCCAATTCAGAAGCTTCTGGCAAGCCATGGCTAAAATCCTTGTACCAGGGCTTGGTGTCATGTCTTCTCTGCAACCAAGGCAGAGGTTGTTTGTAGCATAGCTGTGAATGGTAGCTATGGAGGTCTGAGCAGTGGCGTAGGAAGCCACTCAGGCTCCTGGGGTGGCGCGCCCAGGGGCAGAGCAAACAGCCCATAGTGGTGGGGCAGCGTGAGGGCGGAGCAAGCTGCCCATAGGGGCGGGGCAAGGTGAGGGCGGAGCAAGCCGCCCATAGGGGCGAGGCAAGGCGAGGGTGGGGCAAGTTGCCCATTGGGGCGGGGCAAACCGAGGGCGGGGCAAGCCACCCATAGGGGTGGAGCAAGACGAGGGCAGAGCAAGTTGCCCATTGGGCGGGGCAAGGTGAGGGCGGGACAAGCCTCCCATTGGGCGGAGCGAGGTGAGGGCAGAGCGAGCCACCCATAGGGGCGGGCTGAGGGCGGGGCGAGCTGCCCATAGGGGTGGGGCTTCCCGGAGTCTGCCTGCCTCTTCCCATTCAGCCGCCCTACAGCTGGGGAGGGAGGCAGTGGGTGGACCATTTGGGCAGCGTGCAGCCTGCCTCCCAGGAGAGACGCGGGGCTCAGGTGTGCTGCAGGCCTCGCGGGGAGTGCCGCCTGACATTTTGTCACCCCCCTCAGTAGTGGCACCCGGGGTGGACCGCACCCCCCTTCCTCTGCCCTGGGGTCTGAGTGTGTCATTCAGAAAGGATGGAGTGTGTGTTTATCACGTCACTATTTCTGGGCCTTTGGCGAAGGAGGAAGCACGTGCGCCTGTTCTCCCTCCAGGGCTTCACATTCGTGCTTTTGTGTATGTGTGCTTAGTATTTGGAAAAGCCGGCCTTTTGAAACGGTGTAGGCTGGCTGCAGAACACGGCTGGCGGAACCACATCCTGATGGGTCTCACGAACCTGCAGACAGCCAACAGCTGTTTCAGAGATGCTGTCTCTGGAGGAAAGCCAGGGTGGTGTAGTGGTTAGAGTGTCGGACTAGGACCTGGGTTCAAATCCCCTCTTGACATAAAGGTCACTGGGGGAGCTTGGGGGCCAGTGACTTCCTCTCGGCCGAACCAAGCTCACAGGGTTGTTTGGGGGGGGATTAAATGAGGGAGGGGGGAGAATCTCGTAAGCAACCTTGGAAAAAAGTACAGTGGTACCTCGGGTTAAGTACTTAATTCGTTCCGGAGCTCTGTACTTAACCTGAAACTGTTCTTAACCTGAAGCACCACTTTAGCTAATGGGGCCTCCCGCTGCCGCCACGCGATTTCTGTTCTCATCCTGAAGCAAAGTTCTTAACCCGAGGTACTATTTCTGGGTTAGTGGAGTCTGTAACCTGAAGCGTATGTAACCTGAGGTACCACTGTAGTGGGATAGAAACACAATAGGTTAATAAGAAGGGAATAGAGAGAATTGTTTGTGCTTTGTAGTAGTAGTAGTAATGATGATGATGATGATGATGATGATGATGAAGGCACCAGCTGAACCTCCTTGGGGAGAGCATTCAGCAAACGGGTACCACTGCAGAAATGTCCCACTCTTGTGTTTTATCCACCCTGAACCTTTCAACTTTCAGTTTCATTGGCAATCCAAAGGCGTCTTCTTGTTTCAGTTTATTGGTTAATTTTTCTAGTAGGGCTGTTTCCCATACTATTTGGTACCATTGGTCCATGCTCACTCCTGACAGGTCTCTCCAGCGTCTGGTTATGGTGTTTCTGGCTGCTGAAAGTAGGTGGGTTGTGAGTTCTTTGTGGTGTAAATGGGCATTATTGTCTTGGAAGATGTTTAGTAGGGCCGATTCTGGGGTGATGTCTAATACTTGCTTAGTTATTTTACATATTTCTCGTGTGGCTGTTGTCCAGAATAGTTGGATTTTGGGGCACTCCCACCACATATGGAGGTATGTGCCTGTGGAGGTGCACCCTCTCCAGCATTTTGGTGAGGTTCCTGGGCGTATTAGCGCTAGTTTCCTTGGTGTTAGGTACCACCTGTAGGTGAGTGTCTGTGACCGTAAAAATAAAATTCTATTCTATTCTATTCCTATTGCTGGAAACTGTAGGATGGGAAAGCTCTCTTGCACTCTGGTCTTACCTTCGCAGTTTCCCACAGTGGGATGCTGCAGGATGCTGGAGTAGAGGGGCCAATACAACAGGTGCCTCTTAAGTGTCTAAACAAACTGCTTTTTACGAAAAACCCCAGGGTGCAACTCAGCGTGGAACTGCTGCCATTCCTGCTTTCAGACCCGGAGCTCCTCGGAGCCAGAGCTTGCCTCACTAGGCTGGTCCGGTGCTATTTATAGGAGCGAGTTGTGTGTACACAAATTTTCTGTCACAATAACTGCACGCAAACACACACACACACTCGGAGGCCGGCTGGCCCAGTGGGGCGACGTTGGGAGTTTGTTTGCGTGTTTTCAGCCTCTCTGCCTCCCTTGCCCTCTTTAGAGCTAATTGCTTGTGTTTAACGCAGGCAAGTAAAGCCCCGGGCGTCCGTCTCCGCAGGGAGCAGCCACCTCCTGAGCCACGAGCCTGCAGGAGAATAACACACACTTGGCCAGGGCGATGGCAGGCCTTGGGCTTTTTTTTTCCAGAACCTTTCCTGCTGCATTTAAGCCCGTTTTTGGACATGCACCTTGCTCATAGGGGGGTACATCCGAAAAATCAGCAGTGGGGGGGAAGAAGGAGGTTGTTTGTGAGCGTTGAACCCGAGGGCTTTGCGCTTGCAGATCACAAGGACAATCCACAGCCTTTTCTGAGTGGAGAAACGCAGAAAGCACAAGCAGGGACCTGCAACAGAATACTGTCATGCGTGGATCATACAGTCCTAGAATGGGAAGGGACCCTTAGGGTCATCTAGTCCAACCCCCTGCAATGCAGGAATCTTTCGCCCAATGTGGGGCTTGAATTTCTGACCCTGATATTTTTTTAAAAAAATAATTTTTATTGAATGATTTTATGTTACAAAAAACAATACAGCCATACTACCACTAAATATAATTAAGAAATAAAAATTACATACATCGATAGTTTGTTATTTGTTATTTGCCGTCTTATTTCCTCCCAAACATTGCATACAACACACATATGTGCAGACAACCACACACCCGCACACAAAATGATAATAATAAAAGTAAATATTTCCCCCCTTTTATCTTCCAAAATCTTTTCTTCAACTTTGACTTCCTGTCAAGTCCCTTTGCACATATTTTATCTTACATTTGAATGTACACAAAACAATTAACCTTTCTATATAATTTTTCTAATACATTCTGAAAACATAATAAATCCTTAATTGTTATCCACCTCTTTTTAGTTCCTTTATCACTCGAATGGTAGCATGGAGTCAAAACTATTACTGTATTTTTGAACATATCTTCTATAACCATCCCATTTTTCAGCAAATTTTTGCTTTGAGTTTCCTCTGAGTTTACTAGTCAGTTGAGCCGTCTCCACCAATTCCTGTAATTTGATTTGCCAATCTGTTATTTTTGGAGCCTCGTGATCTTTCCATCCCTTGGCCACAATTATACGAGCCGCTGCGGTTGCATACAAGAATACCTCTCTTAGATTTTTGGGGATCTCTTTATCTAAAATACTTAATAGAAATGCCTCCGGTTTTTTAGTAAAAGTTATCCCCATCATCTTTTAAAATTCATCGTATATTCCCCCCCCCAAATCTTAATCTTTTCACACGTCCACCACATGTGGATCATGTCTGACCCTGATACTAAAAGCCTGGTGCTCTACCAACCAAGCTGTATCTGCCGTCCATTGCTATTCTTTCTCCCAGCCAGCCAGCCAGCTGTTTTCTCCATCCCATGCCTCCCAACTTCCGTTTTCTGGTCCTTGCCCCCCACAGACAGTGTTCTGCTTAGTCCACACTGGGCTGTTTTGAGGTTTCTTCCCTTTAGATTAAAAAAAAAGGGTAAAGGACCCCTGACCTTTAAGTCCAACTCTGGGGTTGCAGTGCTCATCTCGCTTCACTGGCCGAGGGAGCCAACATTTGTCCGCAGACAGTTTTCCTGGGTCATGTGGCCAGCATGACTAAGCCGCTTCTGGCGAAACCAGAGCAGTGCATGGAATAATAATAATAATAATAATAATAATAATAATAATAATAATATACCCCGCCCATCTGGCTGGGTTTCCCCAGCCACTCTGGGCGGCTTTCAACAGAATATTAAAATACAATACAGTGGTACCTCGGGTTACATACGCTTCAGGTTACACACTCCGCTAACCTAGAAATAGTGCTTCAGGTTAAGAACTTTGCTTCAGGATAAGAACAAAAATCGGGCTCCGGCGGCACGGCGGCAGCAGGAGGCCCCATTAGCTAAAATGGTGCTTCAGGTTAAGAACAGTTTCAGGTTAAGTACGGACCTCCAGAACGAATTAAGTACTTAACCCGAGGTACCACTGTAATCTATTAAACATTAAAAGCTTCCCTAAACAGGGCTGCCTTCAGATGTCTTCTAAAAGTCTGGTAACACTGTTTACCTTCCCGCCGCTCCCGTTGCTCGGTCCCTGCTCCTGCCACCCTAGCAGTTCGAAAGCACGTCAAAGTGCAAGTAGATAAATAGGTACCGCTCTGGCGGGAAGGTAAATGGCGTTTCCGTGCGCTGCTCTGGTTCGCCAGAAGCGGCTTAGTCATGCTGGCCACATGACCCGGAAGCTGTACGCCGGCTCCCTCGGCCAATAAAGCAAGATGAGCGCCGCAGCCCCAGAGTCGGTCACGACTGGACCTAATGGTCAGGGGTCCTTTTACCTTTAAACTATGGAACTCACTGCCGCGAGAGGCTCTTGTGTTCGAATCCTGCTCGAGGGTTTCCCATTGGTTGGCCGATGTGGGAACAAGATGCTGGACGAGATGGGCTCGTGGCCTCATCCAGCAGCCTCTTCCTACATTGGCTTTATCTCTTTGTCCAAACCCGGAGAATACAAATGGCCGAGGGAGAAACCACCGCTGCAGAATTGGGCCAGGCTGCTCACAGCTTTCCTTTTGGGTCATGCTCCTTCCATGGTTTATGGGCTTCCCGGGAAAACGGTGATCTCCACCCCAGAGAGAACGGGTGCAATTCTTTTGCAGTCATCGATCGCTGGGTTTCCGAATCCCTCTCGGATGCTTCCTCAGTGCTCCAAAAGCAGATTGGTTGTCATGACAACCCCGAGGAGCTAAAAATAGCACGTCCCTGGTGCACATTTGTTGGGGTGGTGGAGGCTTCCCTCCCTCACCCCCCCTTCAGAACCTGTGGAAGGGGATATCCCTCTTCTCTGATGCATTTATTATGATTCTATATGAACATGATCCTTTCTCCTACCTTCTGTGACTGGATTAAAGACTTTCTGATGGATCGGACAGAAACGGTGAAGATCGGACGTGTAACATCTAATTCCTTAACAATCATCACTGTCACACCCCAGGGATGTGTGCTAAGTACACCCCAGGGATGTGTGACCTGTATTCATTGTATACATATGATTGTGTATCATCTGACCCGTCTACTGCAATTATAAAGTTTGCAGATGACACCACCATAATGGGTTTAATAACAGGTGGAGACTAATCAGCGTATAGAGGGGAGGTCCAAAAAATATCTACATGGTGCCTAGGGAACAACTTGCACCTTAATATCAGCGAGACAAAGGAGATGGTGTTGGACTTTCGGAGGAAGAGAGGAGAACTAGCCCCACTGTACATCGGGGAGGGCTGTGTGGAGAGAGTCTCTTCTGAGAAGGCCCTCTGCCTGGTTCCCTGTAACTTGGCTTCTCGCAGAGAGGGAACCGCCAGAAGGCCCTCGGTCCTGGACCTCAGTGTCTGGGTAGAACGATGGGGTGGAATTGTGCTCAGAAACGTACTGGAGAGACAGTCCACAGGCAGATAGGGTCTCAGTCTATGTACCAGATGGAGCTGGTAAACAGCTGCCCTGAATGTTTATTGCATTCATATCCCACCTCCCCCACCCCCAGGTGGAGCGCATGGTTCTGTCCCTCCTCATTTAATTCCCAGGACAACCCTGTGAGGTGGGTCAGGTTCAGAGGCGGTGAGCGGCCAAAGGCCCACCCTGTGAGCTTTGTCCGCAGCTGAGTGGGGGATTCGAACCCTGGTCTCCTGGGTCCTGGCCTGACATTCTCACCACTGTAACCACGCTGGCTCAGTTTGCACGCCCGCTGTTTGACAGTGGTTCAGTTGTTTTAACCGTTGCTTCCCGAGCCCTGCCGCGCTTTGCACCAGGTAAATATTGACGAAAAACTTTGCCTGCTGATTTGCAATCAAGGAGGAGGAAAAGGGAAAAAAAAAGACAGATACACGAAGAGTGTGGGGAGGGAGTTGTGGGGAGGATTAAAAGAAATATATACAAGTTGGTATTAGTAATGGGGATCTTACGGAGAGCCTCCATGTTCAGAGCCAGTGTACCTCCGAATATCAGTTACTAGGAACATAATTCTTGTAGTCTGCCCTGGGTACTTACTGTAGGATATAAGAGCAAGATAGAAATAATAAAAGGCAGTAACAGTAAATTAAGACAGCATCTTAAAAAGTAGAGACATCATCTTGCCAACAAAGGTCCGTATAGTAAAAGCTATGGTTTTCCCAGAAGTGATGTATGGAAGTGAGAGCTGGACCATAAAGAAGGCTGATCGCCGAAGAATTGATGCTTTTGAATTATGGTGCTGGAGGAGACTCTTGATAGTCCCATGGACTGCAAGAAGATCAAGCCTATCCATTCTGAAGGAAATCAGCCCTGAGTGCTCACTGGAAGGACAGATCCTGAAGCTGAGGCTCCATTACTTTGGCCACCTCAGGAGAAGAGAAGACTTCCTGGAAAAGACCCTGATGTTGGGAAAGATGGAGGGTCACAAAGAGTCAGACACGACTAAACGACTAAACAACAACAACAATTATTATGCTGTAAGCCACACAGTGTGTTGGGGAAACCCAGTCGGATGGACAAGATATAAATGATTTTTTAAAAATTTATTATTATTATTATTATTATTATTATTATTATTATTATTAGCATCCCTCCTCCACCATTCCTCACAAACATGCATCCATCACCTTCAACGTTGCCAAGCACTCCTCTCCAAAGAGCAAAAGCCCACCAAGAACTGTGGTTTTACTTTTTGGAGTTTGTAAGAAGAAGAAGAAGAAGAAGAGTTTGGATTTGATATCCCGCCTTTCACTCCCCTTCAGGAGTCTCAAGGCGGCTAACATTCTCCTTTCCCTTCCTCCCCCACAACAAACACTCTGCGAGGTGAGTGGGGCTGAGAGACTTCAGAGAAGTGGGACTAGCCCAGGGTCACCCAGCAGCTGCATGTGGAGGAGCGGAGACACGAACCCGGTTCACCAGATTACGTGACTACCGCTGTTAACCACTACACCACAGGGAACATTCACTTTAAAAATGACTGCTCATTTTAAGTAACTGGAAAAATCTATCTACCTTATTTTATGTCAACCTCTTTTATTCCACTGTACACATTTGGATAACGCATGTTTTCTACTTTGTCTCCTTTAACTCTCTGTGCTGTTCCGTCAACCATAATAATAAAGATTTGATTCGATTCCTCTCTTACATGCCTTTTCTTCGAACCAAAATCCCCCAAATACTGCAACCCTTTCTGCAACTTCTGGGGAAGTCTCTCCTCCTCTTGATGACTTCTGGTTTCCCCTTTCTGAACCTTTTCCAGATTAACAATATCCTTTTTGACCCATCCTGGGTGCTCTTTAGATATTTCGGACTACAGTTCCCATGAGCTCCATCTCTCTCCCTCTCTTGCGCAGACCCACATACTTTAACTCAGGCTGCCAAAAGTTTTGTTTATCCAGTTAGACAAACTTTCGTTTTATTTTTTAAAAAGCTATCTTATGAGTTTTGCATTAAGCACGTCTTCCATGGGGTTGCTGGGAGACAGTAAACACAACATCTCGTTTATCTTTCAAATATCACTGCATTTGAATCGCTGGTTGCCGTTTCTTAAAAATGAAATAAAAACCCACGATTCTCAGGCTTCCTCCCTCCTCCAAAAAGAGTTATCCTCCTAACTCAAGGACCAGCAAGGAGGCTAGAATCAGAGGCAGCGTCAGCTTCAGAGCAAGTAAAAGGTGACATGGTAGAAATTTATAAAACCATGAATGGCATGTAGAAAAATATTTCTCCCTCTTTCGCAACACTGGAACTCGTGGGTATCCAATGGAAGAAGGCTGGAAGATTCAGGACAGATGGGGAAAAAAGGACTGCTTAACGCAGTGCGTTGTTAAACTATGGAACTCCCTGCCACAGGAGGCAGTTGGCGGTCACCAAGTTGGATGCCTTTAAAAGAGGATTAAACAAATTCATGGAAGGGAGCATTGTCGGTGACTACTAGCCACCTGTTGGAAGCCTTTAATGTTTGATGCATTACTGTATTTTAATATTTTGTTGGAAGCCACCCAGAGTGGCTGGGGAATCCCAGCCAGATGGGTGGGGTATAAATAATAATTTATTATTATTATTATTATTATTATTATTATTATTATTATTATTATTATTATTCCACGGTGCAGGATACTCAGCTATTGCTCTGGCACACAAGCAGGCAGATTCCTCTGTTTATTAAGATTTACTGTTGTTGTTTAGTCGTGTCCGACTCTTTGTGACCCCCTGGACCAGAGCACACCAGGCCCTCCTGTCTTCCACTGCCTCCCGCAGTTTGGTCAAACTCATGCTGGTAGCTTCGAGAACACTGTCCCACCATCTCGTCCTCCGTCGTCCCCTTCTCCTTGTGCCCTCCATCTTTCCCAACGTCTTTTCCAGGGAGTCTTCTCTTCTCATGAGGTGGCCAAAGTATTGGAGCCTCAGCTTCAGGATCTGTCCTTCAGATCCTGTCCAGGCTTGATCTTCTTGCAGTCCATGGGACTCTCAAGAGTCTCCTCCAGCACCAGAATTCAAAAGCATCAATTCTTTGGCGATCGGCCTTCTTTATGGTCCAGCTCTCACTTCCATACATCACTTCTGGGAAAACCATAGCTTTAACTATACAGACCTTGGTCGGCAAGGTGTTGTCTCTGCTTTTTAAGATGCTGTCTAGGTTTGTCATTGACAGCACAATAATAAAACATAATAAAACATCAGCTGGCGATTTGATCATGAAGAACATAGATTGCTTGCCGGGGGGGGGGGCGATGGGTGTGCAGACGGCAGAGTTATTTGCATGCCTGCGGTGTGTCTTATCGTCTAAATAGTCTGTAGATAGTGCTGGGATGGAATCAGTGACCATGGTACATGCCAGCACCAAGGACATAGGGAAATGTTGTTGTGAGACGATGGAAGGAAAGTTTAGGCTGCTAGGGAGAATGTTGAAAGCAAGGATCTCCCTGGGTATCTTTCTCTGAAATGCTACAGGTTCCAGACGTAGGGGCAGCTTTGCAGTGTTAATGCATGAATAGCATACCAAGGAGGGGTTTGGATTTGCTAGGCACCCTGGGGGAACATTTTGGGACAAACTGGGCCTGTACGAAAGAGACAGGCCCCACTTGAACTGGGATGAAAATAAAATAAAAGTCATTTTGGACTCACAGCTGTCCATGGAGGCGCAGGTCAGTGCTGTGTCCAGGGCAGCTGTTTATCAGCTCCATCTGGTACGCAGGCTGAGACCCTCCCTGCCCGCGGACTGTCTCGCCAGAGTGGAGCATGCTCTAGTTATCTCTCGCTTGGACTACTGCAATGCGCTCTACGTGGGGCTACCTTTGAAGGTGACCCGGAAACTGCAACTAATCCAGAATGTGGCAGCTAGACTGGTGACTGGGAGCGGCTGCCGAGACCACATAACACCGGTCTTGAAAGATCTACATTGGCTCCCAGTACGTTTCCGAACACAATTCAAAGTGTTGGTGCTGACCTTTAAAGCCCTAAACGGCCTCGGTCCAGTATACCTGGAGGAGTGTCTCCACCCCCATTGTTCTGCCTGGACATTGAGGTCCAGTGCCGAGGGCCTTCTGGCGGTTCCCTCATTGCAAGAAGTTAGGTTACAGGGAACCAGGCAGAGGGCCTTCTCGGTAGTGGCACCAGCCCTGTGGAACGCCCTCCCAGCAGATGTCAAAGAGAAAAACAACTACCAGACATTTAGAAGACATCTGAAGGCAGCCCTGTTCAGGGAAGCTTTTAATGTTTAACAGACCACTGTACAGTGGTACCTCGGGTTACATACGCTTCAGGTTACAGACTCCGCTAATCCAGAAATATTACCTCGGGTTAAGAACTTTGCTTCAGGATGAGAACAGAAATCGTGCTCCGGCAGTGCAGCGGCAGTGGGTAGCCCCATTAGCTAAAGTGGTGCTTCAGGTTAAGAACAATTTCAGGTTAAGAACAGACCTCCAGAACGAATTAAATTCTTAACCTGAGATACCACTGTATTTTAATACTTTGTTGGAAGCTGCCCAGAGTGGCTTGGGAAATCCAGCCAGATGGGCAGAGAATGAATGAATGAATGAATGAATGAATAAATAAATAAATAAATAAATAAATAAAATTATTATTTTTAAAAGGTGGCAGAGAAGCTTTCAAACTGATGGTCCATGACAAAGCCAACAGGAGCCGAGGAGAGTCTGGTTTGGAAAAATCCTCCCTCTGGGGTGAATATAAAGGCAAATGCGTTTGTGGCAATTTAAAATATAGAGGGGTAGAACTTGGTATTATGAGTGCAGAGGCACTGGGCAGCGATTCAGACAGAACAAGGCAGCACAGGTCAAAACGCGAGTGCCAAAGACGCTTGAAAAGAGAGAGAGTGCATGGAAGTGTTTATGTGCTAAAGTCTCCGAACCAAAGAACTGGAGAGCTTGGTCTTAGGGGACGGCACTGATATAGTGGGCAGAATGAAAACCTGGCAGGGATGAAGACGACCAGTGAGAACACTGTCATCTCTGGATATAATTGTTCAGCAGTAGTAATTTAGACCCTCACAGTTTCATTACTGCCAGTTCTACTGCTTCTTACTGTGTGTTTCATCCCAGAGTGATAAAAGATTATTGAAGAGGTTGAAAACCTTTTATCCCACAATTTTCTAAGTTAAAATGTTAAATGCAGCTTTTGCATAATACTTAGGAGTTCTTTTCCCTTGTTCTCTTTCCTCTTACTGACAAAGTATTGCCTCTTCTCCCTGTCGCCACCCATTTCCATGTGCTGGTAGCATGTATGTTTGTTTGAATTTCTTTCTTATGGTATTTCCAAGGCAGGTAGTTAAACCTGCACTCCTAAACCCACTCACCTGGGAATAAGTCGTACTGAATGCAATGATATTTATTTCTGGGGAGACATGAGTTTGAATCCAAACTAGCACTATGTGCTACTTAAAATGTGTCTGTGGGAGAAGGTGGGGGAATAGGGGTTATGGTTTTGCTTTGCTTTGGTTTGGTTTTTGTTACGCATTTTGTGTTTTTATCTTGTATTATTACCCTGTGAACCACCCTGAGATACTCAAATGAAGGGTGGTATACAGATTTAATAAATAATAATAGCTGCTATCCTTCCCCAGAAGGACAGTTTCAATCTGTCCCGTATTTCCAAATTTGTCCTTATTTCTTTCCATGTTGTTTTATAATTGTCCTTGAATAGGTTTGTGTTCTTCAGGGAGAGCCAGACCCCCAGATATTTTATTTTCTTTACTGCTGTTATTTCCGTTTTACTTTGCAGCTGATCTGTTTGTTCCACGCTCATGTTTTTCACCATCATTTTTGTTTTACCCTTATTAATTTTCAATCCTGCCAACATTCCAAATTCTTCAATTACTTTTAATGCTTCCGCTGTCGAAGTTATAGGTTCCTGTACTGTCAAGACTATATCGTCGGTGAAGGCTCTAACCGTATATTATTTTTTGCCACACTTTATCCCTGTAATTCTTTTTGTCTCACTTATATTTTTAAGTAGTACTTCCAATATTGATATAAATAACAGAGGTGACAATGGGCAATCCTGTCTTGTACCCTTTGTGATTCCGAAGCTCTCTATTAATCCACTGTTTATTATAAGTTCTGCGTTTTGTTCTTTGTAAATTGCCTCTATACTCCTTAGAAAATTTGTACCTATGCCCATTATTTCTAAATTCTTTTTCAAAAAGGACCAAGACACTTATAATAATAAAATATAAATGCTACTGGAAGGACAGAGAAGGATCCTCTGGAGGTGATGTCACACTGCACACCACCAGAGAAGGCACAGTGGTAGCTAGAAATCTCCAAAGCAGGGGTCAGTGAGGCTTACCAGCCATGGGCTGGATCAGTCCCGTGGAGATTGTCCATGGGCTGGACCCGTGCAGCGCGACACCGGAAATTCATGCCTGTGCAGAAGTGATTTTCGACGTCTGGGCATGCAAAGAAGTGATTTTCGGTATCTGCGCATGCGCAGACGTGATTTCTGGTGCCGCTCATTGAGTCTCTGCACGCTCCGCTGGTTTAGCACAGTGCACGGGGACTCGCCGAGCGGGCGGCTCGGTTTGGGGGCAGCTTGTGGGCTGGTAAAACGGTCTTCGTGGGCCGCATCTGGCCCATGGGCCTCACGTTGCCAACCCCAGCTCCAAAGGGACGGACCCCTCCACAGAATTTCTGTGGGTGGCGATATCTGGCTCGGAAAGGAAGTTGGTACTGCGGACAGACTATTGTCCCCCCAATCAAAACGAGACCTTGAACTGATGAGTGAAGTCTAGGAAGCATCTGAAAGGGGAGACACATGGACTGATGCGGTGTAAGCCAGATTCCTATACAGGGGTACATCAGGTTAAGACCTTAATTCGTTCCAGAGGTCCGTTCTTAACCTGAAACTGTTCTTAACCTGAAGCACCACTTTAGCTAATGGGGCCTCCCGCTGCCGCCACACTGCTGCTGTGCGATTTCTGTTCTCATCCTGAAGCAAAGTTCTTTACCTGAGGTAATATTTCTGGGTTAGCGGGGTCTGTAACCTGAAGCGTCTGTAACCTGAGGTACCACTGTATTCCAACGTCGGGGACATGCACAACTGTTTCACACCAAGTCAGACCGGTGTCCCCTCCAGTCCAGCATCTGTGTGCAAATATTTTAAAATTAGGCATCTCTGTAGCACCTGAGCCCAGGCACGATCTGGTTCCTCCACGGAAGGCAAGAAACTGTTTGCTGCAAAGGCCATCAGATGCAAAGCTCCATTTAAGAAATTGCTCTCCCCAGGTACCTCCCTCAGGCCCCTCGACACACAGGTGCTTAGAGACCTGGCAGGTTTTTTCTTTTTTCTTTTCCAAAACACCTTAGCCAGTTGTAATTAGCAAGGTCATGTGAGAGGCATCTGAAAGGCAAGACCGGGGGTGGAAATACCGTATTTTTTGCTGTATAAGACTCACTTTTTCCCTCCTAAAAAGTAAGGGGAAATGTGTGTGCGTCTTATGGAGCGAATGCAGGCTGCGCAGCTATCACAGAAGCCAGAACAGCAAGAGGGATTGCTGCTTTCACTGCGCAGCGATCCCTCTTGCTGCTCTGGCTTCTGAGATTCAGAATATATTTTTTCTTGTTTTCCTCCTCCAAAAACTAGGTGCGTCTTGTGGTCTGGTGCGTCTTATAGAGCAAAAAATACGGTGCTTTGTGTTCTGGGAACAGCCGGGACACCCACACATACTTTACCAGGAGCGGTGGGCCTGGGAGGGTTGCCAATGTTTTTGTCAGCTCTTGCTCCTCTGCCTTTAACAGCAGCTTTGATTTTCAAGTGCCCCAGCTTCTCTCCGTGCTCCACAAAGCTTCCCTTGTTGGTGTAGGCCAGGTACCCAAAAAATGCGGCCCTCCAGATGTTTTGGGACTACAATTCCCATCATCCCTGACCACTGGTCCTGGTAGTTAGGGATGATGGGAGTTGTAGTCCCAAAACATCTGGAGGGCCAAGTTTGGGGATGCCTGGTGCAGGCAGATTCTGCGCAGTAGCAGAACAGTTTTGTACGTTGGTTTCTCCACATTCTCAGCAGGAACAAGACAGCACTTTATGAAAAAACAAATTGAAATAATGGGAATTAGAGGAAGAATGGGAAAGGCTATAGCAGAGATATATTACCAGCAAAGAGCAAGGTTAATAATAAATGGAAATTTGACTGAAAGTTTTCCAATCACCAAAGGGACAAGGCAGGACTGTCCCTTATCACCCTTATTATTTATACTAGTTCTGGAAATCCTTTTGAAAGGAAGACAAAATAAAAGGAATTGTAATTGGGAAAAATCCTATAAAGTTAGAGCATTTTCGGACTACTTAATAATAACAACACAAGACCCAAAAGAAAGTATTCTAATGGCATTAGAATTAATTAAGACATATGGGGAAATGGCAGGACTAAAGGTAAACTACCAAAAAACCAAATTATTAACTAAAAATTTAAGTGCAGATGAAAGTAAATAAAATAACTCCAACAACTGGTGAGTTTAGAAATTAAAAATAAGGTAAAATATTTAGGGATCTGGTTATCAAAAAAGAGTATTAATTTATATGAAGACTACCAACTCCCATCGGGGGCTGAAAGGAGTTGTGGTCCAAAACATCTGGAGGGCCGAAGTGCAGTACTGACCAATGGTGACTTCTTAGGCGTAGGTGCGACAGGAGCTTGGTTGCTCTCGTCTTCCATACCTGCCTCTCC
This sequence comes from Podarcis liolepis, assembly GCF_965112155.1. Classification (NCBI taxonomy): domain Eukaryota; kingdom Metazoa; phylum Chordata; class Lepidosauria; order Squamata; family Lacertidae; genus Podarcis; species Podarcis liolepis. The sequence goes on from NC_139557.1 coordinate 121,352,108, forward strand.
TGGAGCAAAGAAATGGCCTCCATCTTCTGCAGATTGACTTACCACCTCTTTCTTTCTCCCCTTCAAGATCTTGTCCAACGTTGCCATCTACCTGTGTACCATCTGCGTGGGCATCATGTCGTACTACATGGCCGATCGTAAGCACCGCAAAGCCTTCCTGGAAGCTCGTCAGTCTCTGGAGGTCAAGCTCAACCTTGAGGAGCAAAGTCAGCAGCAGGTAAGAGATGAATTGCTCCGACAGTAACCAACATTATCTCCCTGTGTCACGTCTGCATGAGCAGTTGAGCTGGATATCCAGGGAGGACAGGTCTACTCTTGGTGGTTCTTTGGTTTCTAGTGGTTCGTGGAGTCTATGTCCAATAGACATCTTTCTTTGCTGCTCCTCTCCAGAGATGGGCTATGGCTCAGTAGTTTTGCATCTGAGGTGAGACACCCACATAGCAGAAGTTGCCCCCAGTTCTGGGCGGCTCCCAACAGATGATTAAAAACACGATAAAACATCAAACATTAAAAGCTTCCCTAAACAGGGCTGTCTTCAGATGTCTTCTAAAAATCAGATACAGTGGTAACATGAGCAGAACGCAACCCGCGTCTGCGCGGGTTGTGATTCGCCGCTTCTGTGCATGTATGTGACGTCATTTTGAGCATCTGCGCATGTGCGAGCGGCGAAACCCGGAAGTAACCCTTTCCGGCACTTCTGAGACGCAATCTGAAAAGATTTAACCCGAAGCAAACGTAACGAGGCATGACGGTAGTTGTTTATTTCCTTGACATCTGATGGGAGGGCGTTCCACAGGGTGGGTGCCACTACGAAGAAGGCCCTTTGCCTGGTTCCCTGTAACCTCACTTCTCACAGGGAGGGAACCGCCAGAAGGCCCTCAGCATTGGACCTCAGTGTCCAGGCTGAACGATGGGGGTGGAGACGCTCCTTCAGGTATACTGGGCTGAGGCTGTTTAGGATTTAAAAGTCAGCACCAACACTTTGAATTGTGCTCGGAAGTGTACTGGGAGTCAATGAGGGTCTTTCAGGACTGGTGTTATATGGTCTCGGTGGCCACTCCCAGTCACCAGTCTAGCTACCGCATTCTGGATTAGTTGTAGTTTCTGGGTCACCTTCAAAGGTAGCCCCACGTAGAGCGCATTGCAGTAGTCCAAGCGAGAGATAACTAGAGGATGCACCACTCTGGCGAGACAGTCTGCGGGCAGGGAGGGTCTCAGCCTGCGTACCAGATGGAGCTGATAAACAGCTGCCCTGGACACAGCACTGACCTGCGCCTCCATGGACAGCTGTGAGTCCAAAATGATTTTTATTTTAAGAACCAATGGTCTGGGTTCATCAAGGGGGCCTGTCCCTTTCGTACAGGCCCAGTTTGTCCCAAAATGTTCCCCCAGGGTGCCTAGCAAATCCAAACCCCTCCTTGGTATGCTATTCATGCATTAACACTGCAAAGCTGCCCCTACGTCTGGAACCCGTAGCATTTCAGAGAAAGATACCCAGGGAGATCCTTGCTTTCAACATCCTCCCTAGCAGCCTAAACTTTCCTTCCATCGTCTCACAACAACATTTCCCTATGTCCTTGGTGCTGGCGTGTACCATGGTCACTGGTTCTATCCCAGCACTATCTACAGACTATTTAGACGATAAGACACACCGCAGGCATGCAAATAACTCTGCAGTTTGCACACCCTTCACCCCCCGGCAAGCAATCTATGTTCTTCATGATCAAATTGCCAGCTGATGTTTTATTATGTTTTATTATTGTGCTGTCAATGACAAACCTAGACGGCATCTTAAAAAGCAGAGACATCACCTTGCCGACCAAGGTCTGTATAGTTAAAGCTATGGTTTTCCCAGTAGTGATGTATGGAAGTGAGAGCTGGACCATAAAGAAGGCCGAAGAATGTATGCTTTTGAATTCTGGTGCTAGAGGAGACTCTTGAGAGTCCCATGGTAGACAGCTGCCTTGGACACAGAATTAACCTGTGCCTAGATGCTCGACTAGATTGCCTGATCCAGGTTTTTAGTAGGCTCTTACGTTCGCCTCCTCCAAAGAACTTGAAAGTGGCTTACATAATGGATCGCAAGCATCGAAGGCTGTGACAGTCCAGAACATCTGCAAGGGAGCAGGTTGAGGGAGGTTTGTTTGCAACAACTGTGTCATGTGCAGAGGGGAAAGGTGCGCTCGCACACCATTCCTGGGTGCTTTGGGAAGGGGGCTAAGAATAGACATGCCGCTCTTTTTATAGACGCGGCTGCATCCAATTCACAGCTCTCGGCCCCCCGTCAACAGCTCCTGCTGTCTGTCCCACACCAAGGCGGCTCCTAACGCTCTCCAGACCCGCGTCACCAAAGTGCTATTGATGTCAAGCCGGAACTGCGGGTTCATGGGGAGATAAACTTTTGCAGGCGTCAGAGAGTGCTCGGCTGGGTCTTTGAAGAGATATTTATGCATTGCTGTGAGAGAGACAGACAGCATATCACCAGCCCAAGGCTTGTGCTGTACGACTGATAAGCAGAGACAGGTTCCCTGTGAAGGGTAAAAGATAGAGAGAGAGAAAAAAAGGCAATGGAAGTGGAAAGGAACACGAATGTTTTTGAGATGTTGACAAATTCCTTTAAGCAGAAACTTGACCTCTGCTCTGCATTCTTGTGCATGTCCCTCTTCCTTTTATACATCAGGACAGTTAGCGAATGGCACCAGTTTTGCATAAAGACACCAATAGGGCTGGATTGACCCTTCAGCTCTAAAAGAGCTCTGCCTGAACAAATTCAACTTTGGAAGTACAGCGGTACCTCGGAAGTCGAATGCAGTCCATTCCAGAAGTCCGTTCGACTTCTAAAACCAAAGCACGGCTTCCGATTGGTTGCAGGAACCTCCTGCAGCCAATCGGAAGTCACAGAAGTCGTGTCGTACGTTCGGGTTCCAAAGAACGTTTGCAAACCAGAGCACTCACTTCCGGGGTTGCGGCTTTCGCGAGCCAAAATGCTAGACTCGCAAGGCGTTTGGGATCCAAGGTGCAAGTATTCTTAACATGTGGCTGCTAATTGGATACCAAGATTTTTTAAAGTTTATTTCATAAAATTTATACGCTGCTTGGTTGTGAAGAACCTCAAAGCCTTTTACGAAAAGATGGAATCGAGAAAGAATTACATCCCTACTTTAAAAAGCACAAAAGTTAAAATGCTAAAACGGAATAAAATGACTTCCGCTTTCTAAGAATCTGGGAAGGCTTGCCTAAACAAGAATGTTTTTAGCAGGTCCCGAGAAGAGCATAAGGAAGGCGCTAGCTTGATCTCAACAGGCAGGGGTAAAGGGACCCCTGACCGTTAGGTCCAGTCGCGGACGACTCTGTGGTTGCGGCGCTCATCTTGCTTTATAGGCCGAGGGAGCCTGTGTACAGCTTCCGGGTTATGTGGCCAGCATGACTAAGCCGCTTCTGGCGAACCAGAGCAGCGCACGGAAACGCCTCTACCTTCCCGCTGGAGTGGTACCTATTTATCTACTTGCACTGTGACGTGCTTTTGAACTGCGAGGTTGGCAGGAGCAAGGACCGAGCAACGGGAGCTCACCCCATCGCGTGGCGCTGTGGGTTAAACCACAGTGCAGGTGATGCCACACTAAATGACCAAGTTCTTACAAACGCGGAACGGGTATCGTAGAATTGTAGAGTTGGAAGGAACCTGTAGAAGTATATATAGGATATAGGAACAGGATCAGAAAATTAGCTTGTGCAGTGCTTAGCTTTGAAAGTGCTCTATAATTAGTCCACTTTTAAAGCTTTGTTTTAATAACATTTTGTGAGAGTTACAGCCAGTAGAATGTATCACTTTGAACTGGGACTTTGAGTGAACATTTTGGAAGGGTTTAAAAAAACACCAAACATTGGTGCATATTTATACTATTCTTCCCTCTTGAAACATGCACGCATTTTGTGCTTCTATACTTAGGTTCCATCTTTTAACCATATTTGGGTAACTTTCTCCTAAACCTTACTAAACCGGGACATGGTTTGTTGCTTATAAAAGGCTTTATGGAGGAAAAGTTCCCAGTGGGCTGAATCCTTGTTGTTTGGGTACCGAAGCCTTGCTTTCGTCTGTAGATCAGTCTGGATTCTGGATAAATCACAGCCTTGCAAATGTTCCTTTCTCAGACCTTGTTTGTTCATTATTGCTGGGGAGAAAACAACTCGCTGCTTTAAAAGCACTGTGGTGGGGTCAGGTTCAAATAGCACTGAAAAAATAAACGGAAACCTTCCTGTCACTATCTTCCTCAACCCAGCTAGCATTGAGTTTGTTTGCTCTAAACACTCCTAATCTGCCTTTTCGGCTCAGAGAATTTTCAAGGCAACTTCCAGCAATGAAGACAAACAATGATAGCAAAGATAGCTCATAAAATATAATTACCGAAAAAAATATAGCCAATAAAACAGCACATTTCATAGCCACAGTGGCAATAAAAAGAACCCGAGAGATATTATTCACGGAGAGCTTGGGCAAATTAAGCATTTTTGACTCGGTGTCTAAAATGCAATAATATACCGTATTTTTCGCTCTATAAGACGCACGAGACCACAAGACGCACCTAGTTTTTGGAGGAGGAAAACAGCAAAAAAAAATTCTGAATCTCAGAAGCCAGAACAGCAAAAGGGATCGCTGTGCAGTGAAAGCAGCAATCCCTCTTGCTGTTCTGGCTTCTGGGATAGCTGCGCAGCCTGCATTTGCTCCATAAGACGCACACACATTTCCCTTTACTTTTTAGGAGGGAAAAAGTGAGTCTTATAGAGCAAAAAATACGGTATATCGTGGAAACCACAGGAGAGGAGAATGAAATTGTGTTCAGATTCTGCATGTGGGTTCCCCACAACAAACACCCGGTTGCCCATTGTTAGAACAATATGCTGGTCTAGACAGCCTGATCAATCAGGGCTTTTTAGGTTCTTACCACTTGGCTCCTCTGCAAATTTTTAGTTTATTTGCAGTGCTTATCTGTCTCTAGGAAAGCCCTGATGTGTTCATCCTAGCACAGCTTCCTCCTGCCGCTGTAGGCCTGGAAAGGAGGGAAGCTGCTAATGTTCAAAATTCGCCAGGCGCATTTTGCACCAGGATGCAGGTGGCGCTGTGGGTTAAACCACTGAGCCTAGGACTTGCTGATCAGAAGGTCGGCAGTTCGAATCCCTGCGACCGCGTGAGCTTCCCGTTGCTCAGTCCTTGCTCCTGCCAACCTAGCAGTTCAAAAGCACAAAGTGCAAGTAGATAAATAGGTACCACTCCGGCGGGAAGGTAAACAGCGTTTCCATGTAATGCTCTGGTTCGCCAGAAGCGGTTTAGTCATGCTGGCCACATGACCCGGAAGCTGTACGCCGGCTCCCTTGGCCAGTAAAGCAAGATGAGCGCCGCAACCCCAGAGTCGGCCACGACTGGACCTAATGGTCAGGGGTCCCTTTACCTTTACCCTATTGGCCACCAAGTGAAGATGTCCGGGATCCCTTGAGCTGGACACTAGACTTCTGTGGATGCAGCCTAGAATAAGGTTACCAGATGTCCCCGTTTCCCAGGGACAGCCCCAGATTTACAAATCAGTCCCCTGACAAAATCCTATCATTCCTACTGAAGTTGAAAAACGTCCCCAGATTCATTGAAAAAAAATCTGGTAACCTTAGTCCTAGAATAGCATTCACTTTTTTTTTTGCTCTGCTTCATCACACAGCTGGAGCCTGAAGAAGAGGAGGACGAGGAAAGCAAGCCTATATCTCAGGCTTCCTCAAACGTGGCCCTCCAGATGTTGTTGGCCTACAACTCCCATGATCCCTATCTAGCAGGACCAGTGGTCAGGGATGATGGGAATTGTAGTCTCAAAACATCTGGAAAGCCAAGTTTGAGGAAGCCTGCTCTATCCTTTACATGTTATGTTGCTCTTTCGGGGAAAATGGTGGTGGTACCTAGACAAAGCTCCTCTATGTTTGTATGGCAGGCAGAAAAACTGGGGCTGATTTTCCTAGGATGAATAATAGATTTGTGGAGTTGGTTCATCCAGTCCAACTTCCTGCGATCAGCATTCGGAATTCTCCCGGCACATTTAGCACTTGGCTTTTGGCCACTTGTGACCAAGTGAAGATGCCCATGTGCCAGGATTGGTGCCTGATGTCTCCACCATCTGGAGGTACATGCCTGGGGATCATTGGATCTTGACCGTTTTCACACACTAGCAACACCTCCTGTAGAATTGTACCTGTTATGTTTTATCTGCACAATCAGAACGAAATTCAGGAATCTAAAAGTCGCGTTGACAAATACCACTAGGCGTTCCGTTTCGGCGGCTGTAACCCTGGTTTAAGGAGCCATTTGGCGCATAGCTTAAATATCTGAGTTTCTAATGCACTGGGAACTGCCTTCCACCCCCTCCCCAGTCAGTTCCCCACCATAAAAGCCATTGCAGCGGCTTTCCCTGGAGAAGAGTGTCTTCGCCTGAGTCCAAAACGGTCCATGTTTCCCTGTGGCCAAATCATAGAGAGCATTGGAAGCTATACTGACACTGATCCCTCAGCCCATTTACCTGAGTGTTTTCATCATCTGGCAGTTCCTGTTCGGGGTTTCAGATGGGGGTGGGGAGCTTTCCCCCCTCCCTACCTGGAGACTCCTGCCTAAAGCGCTGGGGAGCAGCTGCCAGCCCGTGCAGACAGTACTGAGCTAAATGGACCAATGTTCCCACATGGAGGAGGTAAAAGTCACCTGGTGGAATTGATGACTTAGCCCATTTGCGGGTGGCGCTGTGGGTTAAACCACAGAGCCTAGGGCTTGCCGATCAGAAGGTCGGCGGTTCGAATCCCTGCGACGGGGTGAGCTCCCGTTGCTCGGTCCCTGCTCCTGCCAACCTAGCAGTTTGAAAGCACACCAGTGCAAGTAGATAAATAGGTACCGCTCCGGCGGGAAGATAAATGGCATTTCCATGTGCTGCTCTGGTTCGCCAGAAGCGGCTTAGTCATGCTGGCCACATGACCCGGAAGCTGTACGCCGGCTCCCTCGACCAATAAAGCGAGATGAGCGCCGCAACCCCAGAGTCGGCCACGACTGGACCTAATGGTCAGGGGTCCCTTTACCCTTACCTTTACCATTCATCCATCCCAAATGCGGGCTAACCCAATTAAACAATTGGGTTTTCTTTTCACCACATCCTTTTCTGGGTGTTTGGAATGGCCTGTCCGTAAGAGACAGACCCTTTTTCAACGGTTCCCGGGTGTGTGTGTGATGGAGCTTCTGCTCTGCAGCTTAGGATTTGCGTCCCCGCAGCTTCCTGTTGCTCTCGGCTGGAAGGATTTCTCCTTGTTTATACTATTATAGATTGCCTGTTCTCGGAGAAATCAGGAGGGAGGCCCTGGTGACAGTGCAGTTCCCATAGCAACACTCTCTCTGTATCTGCTGCCAGAGAGTAACCCCTGTAGGCTCTCGGTAAAAATCCACTTAATTAACCAAGTTATTTACATTCAGAGCAAATCCCAAAATAAGATCCGAACATGCCTTTTGAAATCTCTCTCTATCTGTGCGGATGAAACCATCCTTGCATGGAAATCATAGAATTGTCGAGTTGGAAGGGACCCCATGGGTCCATCTAGTCCAGCCCCCTGCAATGCAAGGACCTCAACAAGACCTCCTCTTTTCTTTTTGGGGTTGGTGTGTCTGTCTGTATTTATATCCTTGTTGCATTTGGCCCTCCAGGTAGCTCAAGGTGGTGGCTTACACGGTTTTCTTCCTCCACATTTTTTATCCTCACGACAACTCTGTGAGGTAGGCTGGGCTGAGAGGCAGTCAGCTGCCCAATGAGTTTCATGGCTGGGCGGGGATTTGAACCCTGGTCCTCCCAGGCTCTAGTGCAGTGCTCTAACCACTAAGCCACACTATCTTGCCTTCTGTTGTGGGGCAATCACCCTCTTCATTGACTTAAGAAAATTATACAGACAGCAAAACGAAGAGGCCTAAATTAACATTGCCTGCTACCCATAAGAAATAATAATAACTATTACAATAATGAAAATACTAAAAATACATTTACTTCCCCTTTTGAACTTCTATTCTGGTTACCATCATCAAATATCCTTTATTAGGCATAGCAAACCACACATTATCAAACAGACACCGTATACAAATTGTGCAAAATACGAGCTCAGGATAACAAGGTTTGTCCCGGTCAGATCTTTAACTCCAGAGGAAATCATATTCTGGTTACAATAAACTACTATTCTATATGAATCTATTATATCCTTTGCTGTCCCATATATTATTTTATTTCCCGAATTCAACCTAACCTTCCCCTCCTCCCCACTGCTTCCCTTCACCTGTGTGAAATCTTTCCATCATAATATTTTTCCCCCAGTTGCTTTAATAAAATAGAAGAACATGAAAACTTACACGCTTAACAATTGCCTATTAAGAGTTCTGCTTTAACATCACATTTCTTCATGTATTCCCCTATGCACTCCCATTCCGTATAGAATTTTTGATTGGAGTAGACCCTGATTGATGCAGTCATTTTTGCCATCTCGGCAAACTCACAAATCTTAGCTTGCCATTCTCTCATTTGTGGTCCTTCCTCTGTTTTCCAATATTTTGCCATAAGTATTCTTGCGGCTTCGGTGATATACAAAAATATATTCCTTTTTTCCTTGGGTATGTTGTTTGTTTTCTCTGGCTCCAGTGCGTCTGAAGCCAGGAGTACACAACATTAGCCACAGTCCATTGGTATCCCGCAGTTTCTCAAGAAATGTTGCTGTTCAGATGCTGTCTTCACCGAATAGGAGTTTAGGGTGGGGAGCTTTGCATGTGCCGGGAAACAGGTAATGGGCATGAGGGGAGTCTCCACCAGCCCTCCTGCCTTAGCCAAGGAATAGACAAGCTGTAATAATAATAATAATAATAATAATAATAATAATAATAATAATAATAATGAAGCAGTTGCCCCATTGTAAATCCACAAAGAAACACAGGTTGGGCTGCAGTAGTTAAATCTTGAAGTCATCACATTGCAACCTTTGCTATTTAGTAAAGTAAAGGTAAAGGGACCCCTGACCATTAGGTCCAGTCGTGGCCGACTCTGGGGTTGCGGTGCTCATCTCGCTTTATTGGCCGAGGCAGCTGGCGTACCGTTTCCAGGTCATGTGGCCAGCATGACTAAGCCGCTTCTGGCGAACCAGAGCAGCGCACGGAAATGCCATTTGCCTTCCCGCTGGAGTGGTACCTATTTATCTACTTGCACTTTGACGTGCTTTCGAACTGCTAGGTTGGCAGGAGCAGGGACCGTGCAACGGGAGCTCACCCCGTTGCGGGGATTCAAACCGCCAACCTTCTGATCAGCAAGTCCTAGTCTCTGTGGTTTAACCCACAGCGCCACCCGCGTCCTTGCTATTTTGAGTGTTAACTAATTCTAAAATTGGCATTTTGCCTTTATTTCTAAGTTGAAGCCTAGACGACTAAAAAATAAATGAGTTTACAAACAGTTAAAATCATTAGTAGGATTGGAATATCACTTGTAGTTTAAGGTTGATTCTGGACATAATGGAAGTGGTAAAGGGTTTGGATTAACACAGAAGATGCGGGAGAAAATGATTAAGAATGGGGCACACAAAGGGAAGGATGGAGGTCCAGGAGATTCCTTGGGATCTTGTTTTTATGGTTTATGTTTGATATATCTCTGTAAAAATGTAAGTTGAAAAACCAAATAATTTTTATTTTTTTTAAAGAGTTTCCAGTATCAATACCTACAAATCCTAGCCATTACCTCAAAGTGACTCGGTTAAAAGGATTCCATTGTAAACTGCTGATGGGACTTCAAGAGATGTTATCTTTCAGACATTGAAAGCCTGCTTATAAGATTTGTTTTTCCCCTTTTGTAAAAAGTGGCAGTGTCCTGTTTCAGTGGGTCAGGAAATCCCCAGTACGATCTCTGTTAGAACCCTTTGGGAATGAAGGAATCACAGAACTGTCAAGTTGAAAGGGACCCTGGGCATCGTACGATAATCTTTATTGTCATTGTCCCATACAGAACAACTAAATTGAAAAATCTACATAAGACATTCAAAACCCAACAAGCCTGCTATCCCAGCTATATCCCCCTAAAAACTCTGATACCCCATTTTTAAATACAATATACTTCCATACAGACTCCTTAAAGGTAAAGGTAAAGGGACCCCTGACTAGTAGGTCCAGTCGTGACCGACTCTGGGGTTGCGGCGCTCATCTTGCTTTATTGGCCGAGGGAGCCGGCATACAGCTTCCGAGTCATGTGGCCAGCATGACTAAGCCGCTTCTGGCAAACCAGAGCAGCGCATGGAAACGCCGTTTACCTTCCCGTCGGAGCGGTACCTATTTATCTACTTGCACTTTGATGTGCTTTCGAACTGCTAGGTTGGCAGGAGCAGGGACCGAGCAATGGGAGCTCACCCCGGGGATTCGAACCGCCAACCTTCTGATCGGCAAACCCTAGGCTCTGTGGTTTAACCCACAGTGCCACCCGCGTCCCTTCATTGTCCCATACAGAACAACAAAATTGAAAAATCAACATAAGACATTCAAAACCTGACAAGCCTGCTATCCCAGCTATCCTAACCTGGTTAGCCCCCTAAAAACTCTGATACCCCATTTTTAAATACAATATACAGCGGTACCTTGGGTTAAGTACTTAATTCGTTCCGGAGGTCCGTACTTAACCTGAAACTGTTCTTGACCTGAAGCACCACTTTAGCTAATGGGGCCTCCTGCTGCTGCCGCGCTGCCGGAGTACGATTTCTGTTCTCATCCTGAAGCAAAGTTCTTAACCTGAAGCACTATTTATGGGTTGGCGGAGTCTGTAACCTGAAGCATATGTAACCTGAAGCGTATGTAAGCCGAGGTACCACTGTACTCATATACAGACTTCTTACAATGCGTTTAAAACCAACATCGCATTTGGGTAGAAACTGTTTCTCAGGCATCTATAGTCCCAACTCCTTGCAGTGCAAGAATACGCATCTGTCCCATCCGGGGATCAAACCTACAACCTTGGAGATTACCTGCACTGTGCTCTAATCCAGGTGTGTGCAGAGCATCTCATGGGTCAAATTCTGCCTATGGGAACTTAGGTTCCAAGCCTCTTCTCTCATGAGCACAAAGCTGGTGTCCTGGGAACCTCACAAGCGGGGAACAATGAAAGGAAATTTCCTCCCCTCCACCCTGAGCAACTAGTAATCAGAGGAATATTTATGGTACGTCAAAACGCTTTCGGAGCCGGCAGTTAAAGTACAGGTTGCCCTGAGAGCAGTCCAGCGATTAGCATCACCTGCATCTTAATTTCCTGAACAGGAAGGTCTTAGCCTACCAGCAGAAGGATAACAAGGAGGGAGCCAATCTGGCCTCTCTTGGGGGTGAATTCCACAGTATGGGGGCAGCCAGAAAAAAGGCTCCGCCTCATGTCCCCATCAGATGTTGGTGAGACCTAGAGATGGTGCTCACCTGAGGATCTTAGCACCTGGGCAGGTTCAGATGGCACTTGAATACTCAGAATACATTTTTTTAAATAAAAAAAAACCCTAAGCGATTTTGAAATTAGCGATGATGATGATGATAAGGGAAGTTTTTAATGTTTAATAGGTTATTGTATTTTAATATTCTGTTGGAAGCCGCCCAGATGGTCAGGGTATAAATAAATTATTATTATTATTATTATTATTATGCATTTAAGATCGAACTTTTCAATTCTACCCCCACCAGCATCAATACTCCAAAGCTGCCCTTCATCCCTGCGTCTCAGAATGACGGAGCTTGCTTTGATCACACCCAGAACCAACTTGCGCCTCGGTTCTGCTTAGCAAATGTTGTCCTGGCCTCATCGGCAGCTCTGCCAATTAGCCTAGGCAGCCACAGAAGAGCTAATTAGTCTGGCAGGCTTCATCTTTAAACACCCTAATAGGGTGCCTAGAGAGCTGGAGGGAGGAAGGAGAGAGAGGTGTGTCTCTGATATAATCTGAATTATTACTCTTGCCTTCTGAGCGGCGTCTCCTGCAGTGTGAAACTGCTGCAGTTTTCGGCTGAAGGAGGGTGAGCTTGGGAGCTTCAGATCAAACCACAATTTCAGCATCTGGGGGCCCTTTTGCCCATTCCCCCCCCCCCCGATCTGAAGATTAATTGTCAGAAAAAGTGTGTCTTGTGTATGCAGTTTAACCCTGGTGTCTGCAGATTCTCCCCTGTGGGAAAAACAAACAAACAGCAGGTGTAATCTGGACATATCCTGGCAGTTGGATATAAAATTGGGGAGAATGAGGAGAACAAGACTTAAGGCTGGTGGGAGAGCAAAGCACTTGATGAGCAAATTGGAAGGATGTTAACTCCTTCAGTTTTCTCCTGCAAATGTGTATTCCTTGCATTCCAGGGAGTTGGGCTAGAGCAGGGGTCAGGGGACGCGGGTGGCGCTATGGGTTAAACCACAGGGCTTGCTGATCAGAAGGTCGGCAGTTCGAATCCCCGTGACCGGGTGAGCTCCCATTGCTCGGTCCCTGCTCCTGCCAACCTAGCAGTTCAAAAGCACGTCAAAGTGCAAGTAGATAAATAGGTACCGCTCTGGCGGGAAGGTAAACGGCGTTTCCGTGCGCTGCTCTGGTTCGCCAGAAGCAGCTTAGTCATGCTGCTCACATGACCTGGAAGCTGTACGCCGGCTCTCTCGGGGGTCAGCAAACTTTTTCAGCAGGGGGCTGGTCCACTGTCCCTCAGACCTTGTGGCGGGCTAGACTATATTTTTTGGGGGGAATGAACTAATTCCTATGCCCCACAAATAATCCAGAGATGCATTTTAAATAAAAGCACACGTTCTACTCATGTAAAAACATCAGGCAGGCCCCACAAATAACCCAGAGATGCATTTTAAATAAAAGGACACATTCTACTCATGTAAAAACACGCTGATTCCCGGACCGTCCGCGGGCTGGATTGAGAAGGCGATTGGGCCAGATCCGGCCCCCGGGCCTTAGGTTGCCTACCCATAGACTTGATGAACCATCACAGCTCTGCAATTCTATGGTTCTGTGTTCAAGTTACAGTAAACGCAAGCTAGAATATATTGTGCATGCAACCTGGAAGAACAGTGCTCTTTGGGGGGGGGGGGAGTTGGAATGATTTCGGTGGGAGTGGTGAATCGGTTTTATGCAACACACTTTAGTGCAAGAATTCTAGCAAGCTGAAGTGGAGCGATTGAGATTTGCAGGGAGTGTGTGACGCCATTTTCTAATGCTGCTTCCCATGTCGTACATACCCCTTTCTGCTGTCTCCAGTCCAAACAGGCTTGGCGGTTTTGGGAACCAAGCAGGAAGCCTGCAAAACCTTTGCAGCCTTTTGCTGTGATACCTGCGTAGCAGGGGGTTTCTGTTAAATCCCTGACAGATGGCTGCCCAGCCTCTTCTTAAAAACCTCCATTGAAGAAGAGTCAACCACTTTCCAAGGCCGTCTGTTGAGCAGCTCATAACACCAGAAAGTTTTGTCTACCGTTTAGTCAGAATTTTCTTTCTTGGAATTTGAATCCACTGGTTCAAGTCCTACCCTCTGGAGCAGGAGAAAACAAGCTTGTTCGCTCTTCCATGTGGCAGCTGTTGTGAACAAGAATCTGCCCTTTTCCCCCTTATGGAGTATCCAAGAGCCCATATAGAGTCCTTATGTAGGTTCCCTATTGGTGGGAGAAAATAACAGCGGCCAACCAGAGAATATTGAGAAGCAAAGCAGCTAGTAAGCCTGATCTTTATTGATCTGTTGCAACAGGGTCCTCACTCCCCACACGCAGGAGGGAGGAGGAACACAGAACAATGGTGTACAAGCCTTTATTTAGACTTTTGAAACTGCCACCCTGTAGATCAAGACCAGCCCCAGAAACATCATACCTACATCACAGAAAGGGCGGTCTACAGCAGAAATCTGAGTGCTTTGTTTACCTCCTGTCTGCCAGGTTACCTGTTTAATGGTCACTTGATTGGATTGCCTGGGGAGCCTGGCCAGTCTTTTTTAATGATAAATTCTTAGTTCCTGAGCTTCCAGACCCATGATTATCTTGGTTGCCCTCCTCTGCACACCTTCCAGCTTCATAGCTGTCAAGTGTCCCTTATTTGAAGGGACAGTCCCTTATCCCAGCGCCGTGTCCCGCTGCTGTCCCTTATTGATGATGTCCCTTAAATTTCCTGGGTTTCAAAGGTAGCAGCTCCTCTCCCTCCCTCCCTCCCTGCCGGCCAGGGAGGAGGGAGGCTCCAACTGTGTTGCTTGGCTGTGTTGCTCACCCAATAAGAAGTCTAAGAACGACTGGGGGGTAGAGCTTGCATGCCTTGTGTGTGGCTAGCTAATGCAAGCTGAGGGGTTTTTGAATGCTTGATGCCATTTTGTTGCATGTGCTGCTGCAAACTTTGCAGTGCAAAGCCAGGCCGGGGAGCCATCTTAAGTTGAGGCTGCATAGGCCTTGTGGTGCATGTGATTCAGATTCTATTCAGTTGAACCTCTGGTTACAAAGTTGGTTGGACAGTGTTCTCGAAGCTACCAGCATGAGTTTGACCAGATTGCAGGAGGACAGGAAGACTGGAGTGCCTGGAACAGGTGAGGCTGCAGGTCCCTTATTTTCAAGGCTGCTGGTCCCTTATTTTCAAATCTGTAAGTTGACAGCTATGTCCAGCTTGTCAACATCCTTCTTAAATTTGGGTGCCCAGAACTGAACACAGGACTCCAGGTGTGGTCTGGTCAAGGCAGAATAGAGCGGTACTATTGCGTCCCTTGATCTGGACACTTGACTTCCGTTGATGCAGCCTAGAATAGCATTCACTTTTTTTGCTGCTGCATCAAACTTCTGACTCATGTTAAGCTAGTGGTCTGCTAAGACCCCCTGATCCTTTTTCAGATGTACTACAGTGGAACCTCAGTTTTCAAATGTAATCTGTTCTGGAAGAACGTCCAACTTCCGAAACATTTGAGAACTGAAAGTGGGAGGAGCCTCAGTTCAATAGGGAAGCTCAAAATGGAAGCCGCGTCAGACGTTCGGGTTCCAAGAAACGTTTGAAAACTGGAGCATTTGCTTCCAGGTTTTTGGCGTTCGGGAGCCGAAACGTTTGAAAACAGAGCTGTTCAAGAACTGAGGTTTGACTCTACTAGTAAGTCAGGTGTCCCCCATCTTATATTTGTGCAGCTGATTGTCTCTGCCGAAGTGTAGAAGCTTATGTTTGTACCTACTGAAACTGATTTTGTTCGTTTTGGGTCAGTTCTCCAGTCTGTTAAGGCATTTTGAACCCCAGACCTATCACTTGGGGTGGCAGGTATTTAGAAATACAGTGGTACCTCGGGTTAAGTACTTAATTCGTTCCAGAGGTCCGTTCTTAACCTGAAACTGTTCTTAACCTGAAGCACTACTTTAGCTAATGGGGCCTCCTGCTTCCACACCGCCGGAGCACGATTTCTGTTCTCATCCTGAAGCAAAGTTCTTAACCTGAAGCACTATTTCTGGGCTAGCGGAGTCTGTAACCTGAAGTGTATGTAACCTGAAGCATATGTAACCTGAGGTACCACTGTACCTCTGCCTTGTAGAAACAGATGGTTCCTCGCCTCCTTCTGTTCTCTCTCTCACACACAAAAAGAAGTTTATTACTCTTTTTCCTTCTTCATCTCTTGGCTCAAATCATTTCTTTCCACTTCCTGTAATTCGGCCTGGATGTCAGGTGGGGTCGCTATGGCAACCCATTTCCATGGCTGCAAATGGCAAACATTTCCAGACAGTTGCCCCTTCTGGTGCCACAAAACACACACACCCAGACAGAGCAAGCAAATGTCTCCCTGGCAAAGGGGTGAATGTATTTCTTCCTGCAAAAGGTTTCCATCACTCCTGCCTGCTCAAACCGGGTCTCAACCGAGCTCAGAAACAGGGCCGTGGTTTTTGTCCCAGCGCAAGGAGACAAGGAGAACTGGAATTTCTCTAAAAACAAGCTGGATTCTCAAGCCAGCTCTGCAACAAAACGTTGCAGTTCAAAGTGTCCCTCTTCAGGGTTTCAGCAGCCGGTCAGGGCCTCATCGATGATTCTGCACGCGGTCCAGTCTTCCTCCTGCACCAGCAGGCATAGTCTTCCTTAGACCGCTTTGGGTTTGGGGCACTGAAAGTACGGCCTGTAATTCAAACGACAGTACAGTGGTATCTCTGGTTGTGAACGGCATCCGTTCCGGAGGCCCGTTCGCAACTTGAAAGGAACGCAACCCGCCTCTGCCCGGGTCGTGATTCGCCGCTTCTGCGCATGTGTGTGATGTCATTTCGCACATCTGTGCAGGCGTGAGCGGCGAAACCCAGAAGTAACCCTTTCCGGTATTTCCGGGTTGACGCAACCTAGAAATATAGAATCATAGAATCATAGAATCATAGAGTTGGAAGAGACCACAAGGGCCATCGAGTCCAACCCCCTGCCAAGCAGGAAACACCATCAGAGCACTCCTGACATATGGTTGTCAAGCCTCTGCTTAAAGACCTCCAAAGCAGGAGACTCCACCACACTCCTTGGCAGCAAATTCCACTGTCGAACAGCTCTTACTCTCAGGAAGTTCTTCCTAATCTTTAGGTGGAATCTTCTTTCTTGTAGTTTGGATCCATTGCTGCGTGTCCGCTTCTCTGGAGCAGCAGAAAACAACCTCTCTCCCTCCTCTATGTGACATCCTTTTATATATTTGAACATGGCTATCATATCACCCCTTAACCTCCTCTTCTCCAGGCTAAACATGCCCAGCTCCCTTAGCCGTTCCTCATAAGGCATCGTTTCCAGGCCTTTGACCATTTTGGTTGCCCTCCTCTGGACACGTTCCAGTTTGTCAGTGTCCTTCTTGAACTGTGGTTCCCAGAACTGGGCACAGTACTCCAGGTGAGGTCTGACCAGAGCAGAATACAGTGGCACTATTACTTCCCTTGATCTAGATGCTATACTCCTATTGATGCAGCCCAGAATTGCATTGGCTTTTTTAGCTGCCGCGTCACACTGTTGGCTCATGTCAAGTTTGTAGTCAACCTGAAAATGTTCAACCTGAAGCAAAGGTAACATGAGGTATGACTGTATAGAAATTATTTGAATTGCAGGTTACGAGGTTTCATAAGCCAGTGTGGTTAGAGTGTTGAGCTAGGCAGTGGCGGAACAAGCCGACCAGGAGCATGGGGCAGCGCGCATGCCCTGCGCCCTGGCGTGGGGCCAGCTGCCTGCAGGGTGCTCCGTGGGGCCTCCGAGGAGTCTGTCTGCCTCCTCTCCCCCCTCAGCTGCCCCACAGCTGAGGGGGAGGCGGCAGGCGGACTGTTTGGGGCAGCGCGGAGCCCAGGAGAGATGCGTGGCTCAGGCGCACTGCAGGCCCCGTGGTGAGTGCTGCCTTGTATTTTGTTGCCCCCCTCAGTGGTGATACCTGGGGCTACCCCCCCCCCCCGGAGCTAGGATCTGGGAAACCTGGGTTCAAATCCCCAAAGCTATTGGGTGACCTTGGGCCAATCACTCTCCTACCTCACAAAGTTGTGTGGGTGTATAGGGAGAGCTTATGTACTGCCCCAGCGTGAGCTCCTTGGAGGAAAGGCAGATTATGAACGCGAATAATATAATAATAGTAATAATTTATTTATACCCCGCCCATCTGGCTGGGCTTCCCCATCCACTCCAACAAAATATTAAAATACAGTAATGCATCAAACATTAAAAGCTTCCCTAAACAGGGCTGCCTTCAGATGTCTTCTAAAAGTCTGGTAGTTGTTGTCTTTGACATCTGGTGGGAGGGCGTTCCACAGGGCGGGTGCCACCACCGAGAAGGCCCTCCGCCTTGCTCTTTTTCACCGTTTAACTGTTGCTTCTTCTGGGAAAATCTTTTGGTTTACTAGGATCTTCACTTCCTCCATGTACCAATACCACTTTCCTTTAGCAGACATGGGCTTGGCTTCTGTAACTGTCCCCAAGATGCCTCAGAGCCTTCTGTTTCAGATCTAGACCATCTCCTATGGTGGGTGCTTATGGCAGATGTATTTGTACATGGAGTTTGGCAACACACGCAGCTTCCTCTTGGCTTACAAGGCTTATTATTATTTTATTTAATCATTTATTATCAATTAAATTTGTATACCATCTTATAACCGCAGGTCTCAAGGTGGTTGCAGCATAAAACCACAATATAAAAAGACAAAATACGTAATAAAAACAAAAACAAGGCCATAATTCCCCGCCTCCCAACACATTTTAAAAGGGCACAATTCCGAGCAGAATCCAAAGTGTTGGTGCTGACCTTTCAAGCCCTAAACGGCCTCAGTCCTGTATACCTGAAGGAGCGTCTCTACCCCCATCGTTCTGCCCGGACACTGACGTCCAGCACTGTGGGCCTTCTGAAGGTTCCCTCGCTATGAGAAGCCAAGTTACAGGGAACCAGGCAGAGGGCCTTCTCGGTGGTGGCACCCGCCCTGTGGAACGCCTCCCATCAGATGTCAAGGAAATAAACAACTATCTGGCCTTTAGAAGACATCTGAAGGCAGCCCCGTATAGGGACATTTTTAATGTTTGGTGTTTTATCGTGTTTTAAATATGTGAAGGCAGAGCAGATCCATCCTGGTTAGTAGCCAAAGCCCCCCTAGCCCTCTCCTCCTCCATGAATTTGTCCAATCCTCTTTTAGAGCCATTTAGAGCATGAGTAGGCAAACTAAGGCCCGGGGGCCGGATCCGGCCCAATCGCCTTCTCAGTCCGGCCTGCGGAAGGTCCAGGAATCAGCATGTTTTTACATGACTAGTATGCTTCCTTTTATTTAAAATGCATCTCTGGGTTATTTGTGGGGCCTGCCTGGAGTTTTTACATGAGTAGAATGTGTGCTTTTATTTGACATGCGTCTCTGGGTTATTTGTGGGGCATAGGAATTCATTCATTCATTTATTTTTCAAAATATAGTCCGGCCCCCCACAAGGTCTGAGGGACAGTGGACTGGCCCCCTGCCGAAAAAGTTTGCTGACCCCTGATTTAGAGCAATGAATCCCCCCTCCCCTTTAGACTTCCCAGCTCAGTGTGCAATGGTTGGGGGGCTGAGCCTAGGTATGTTGGAGATGAGTGTGGCTGTTCAGGGACACTTTCCTCCCACCTCCTTGCTTATCCCCCCCCCCCCCACTTTGGAAGAGCCCCTGAACCTTGTGCCTGTAGTCCTCCGGTGCCTGGACCATCCCTTTTGCAGCCCTGGTGCTTAGAGCTCCTGTAGGTGGTTGGCATGGCAACTTCAAGCACCCGCTTCCTCCTTCCATAGAGAGAAAGATGCTAGAGTCAACACCAAGCAGCTGCGAGGAGGGAGCAGGCTGCTGGCAGGTCACGCTCCCACCCAATGGGTGGCCTTTTGTGGCTGTGGTTGTTGTTGCTGCTGTTTTATTTAAAAATCTGTAGAGTGCATTCAATGTACAGTGGACGCTCGGGTTGCGAATGTGATCTGTGCGGGATGTCCTGAATGGGGTAACTGTGCCCCTGAAGGACCAGGTGCGCAGCCTGGGAGTCATTTTGGACTCACAGCTGTCCATGGAGGCACAGGTCAAATCTGTGTCCAGGGCAGCTGTTTACCAGCTCCATCTGGTACGTAGGCTGAGACCCTACCTGCCTGCGGACTGTCTCACCAGAGTGGTGCATGCTCTGGTTATCTCCCGCTTGGACTACTGCCATGCGCTCTACGTGGGGCTACCTTTGAAGGTGACTCGGAAACTGCAATTAATCCAGAATGCGGCAGCTAGACTGGTGACTGGGAGCGGCCGCAGAGACCATATAACACCGGTCTTGAAAGACCTACATTGGCTCCTAGTACGTTTCCGGGCACAATTCAAAGTGTTGGTGCTGACCTTTAAAGCCCTAAACGGCCTCGGTCCAGTATACCTGAAGGAGCGTCTCCACCCCCATCATTCTGCCCGGACGCTGAGGTCCAGCGCCGAGGGCCTTCTGGCGGTTCCCTCATTGCGAAAAGCAAAGCTACAGGGAACCAGGCAGAGGGCCTTCTCAGTGGTGGCGCCCTCCCTGTGGAACGCCCTCCCATCAGATGTCAAAGCGATAAACAACTACCTGACATTCAGAAGACATCTGAAGGCAGCCCTGTTCAGGGAAGTTTTTAACGTGTGATATTTTACTGTATTTTTGGTTTCTATGGAAGCCGCCCAGAGTGGCTGGGGAGGCCCAGCCAGATGGGCGGGGTATAAATAATAAATTATGATGATGATGATGATGCACATTTGCAACCCACAGTGGCGCATCTGCGCACGCGCAGGTTGTGATTCGGCACTTCTGCGCATGTGCAAAGCATGATTTAGCTCTTCTGTGCATGCACGAGCGCCGAAACCTGGAAGTAACCCGTTCTGGTGCTTCTGGGTTTCGGAGGTCCGTAACCCGAAAAAACGCAACCTGAAGTGTCTGTAACCTGAGGTAGGACTGTATATTTCCCCACCGGCTGGGGGTCCTGATCCTAAGAACATAGAAAGAGCTTGCTGCTTCAGGCTGGTGGCCCAGCAAGTCCCCCATAGGAGCCAACTCCTAGGGGCGGAGGGGTCTTTGGACCCCAAAATTAAAAAATCGAGGGGGCCGTCCTCACCCCAAAGTCGATGGGCATTGCCATTCAAATAATGTGCTTGCACAGCATCATGGGGCATCAATTATATGGGGCAGGGTTTACCTGGAAACCCCCCCTCCCCATATTTTATTCAGGTTGGCACTCCTGTAGAAGAAGAAGAGTTTGGATTTGATATCCCGCTTTATCACTACCCTAGGGATTCTCAAAGCGGCTCACATTCTCCTTTCTCTTCCTTCCCCACAACAAACTCTCTGTGAGGTGAGTAGGGCTGAGAGACTTCAGAGAAGTGTGACTAGCCCAAGGTCACCCAGCAGCTGCATGTGGAGGAGCGGGGAATCGAACCCGGTTCCCCAGATTACAAGTCCACCGCTCTTAACCACTACACCACACTGTCACTGGGGAGGCTTTTCCATTTTCCTTGACCTTGCAGAGAAATCATTTGGTCAGTTTGGGAGTCAAAATGGCTTCATGGCTGTTTTCCTGAGCTGCTTCAGATATGTGGTTTATATATTTATGTACGTATTTGCTTGGTACATTTATCAACATTTATTATATATATAAGACCTTAATTTTTTTTTATTTCAATAGCATGCTGTGGGAGGGGGAACCCTCTTCAGCCTGAGGGCCATATTTTCTTTGAGGCAGCCTTCAGGGACTGCACGGCAGTGGTGGGCCAAAGGGGTGGAGAAGCAAATGCAATATTTACCTTCGTACAGTAGTCTAGTTTCTGTGCACCACCCTCCTCTCAAACTTAGCAGAGGTGAAGGCCAGAGGCAAAAAACCTTGTTATACAAAGCTTGGTCAGCAGGGAGGGTGACCTAGGGCGAGTCTTCGAGGTGTGTGTGTGTGGTCAGGTAGAGAGACCTTTAGGGCCACATTTGAACCCAGGGCTTGTGAGCCACTCTTCATGCTTTATTTCTCTATTTTTCTTGGTTTGGCATGCGCGGCTGTTGCAAAGAGGGGCGGAGGCAAGCCGGTTTGCCTGGACAGCTGAAGTGTTTACAGCAGCCGGTGAAATGAGCACTAGGGGCTTTTTCTATCTCCTGCCCCCCCATCCTCTGTGTTCAAGCCTTGGAGTAAGGCTGGCTTGAGCCGTTGATGTTTGCTTTTTTGCGTTGCCATTTGCCTCCCCCTGGGAGTTGTTCAGGAGGATGCTGTGGGTATAATTTGATGCTTTGGTTTTAATGAGGATGATTTGACAATACAGATCAGTTCAGGAAATGAAGGATGAGATGCTAAGTGCCGGCTGACGCTGAGTGTCTGATGTTCCGAAGGGGGAAAGCAAACTCCCAGCCAGGAAGCGAAGGAAAGCTCCCCAAGAAAGCTAAAGATGAGACGCGAGAGATCTGTAATGAGATCTTCCGATATTTCCACTTTGGGTTGAAAGCAGCTTTCGTTCAGAGCTGTGGACCGCTGTCTCCCCACTTGCAATTTCTTGCAGCTGGTGTTCAGAGGCGTACGACCACCGGCAGTGGGAGTAGTGATCATCATAGCTATTGTGGCTTGCAGCCATCGGTATCCTTGCCCTCCACAAATTTGCCTAGCCCTTTCCGGAAGCCGTCTCAAGTTGACGGCCATGGCTGCATCTTGGCAGTGCAAATTCGACCGTGCACGTTGCAAAAGGAGTAGTTTTGTTTTGTTTTGAGTTATTAAAGCATTCAAATAGAGTGGTACCTCAGGTTACAGACGCTTTAGGTTATAGATGCTTCAGGTTACGGACTCCGCTAACCCAGAAATAGTACCTCGGGTTAAGAACTTTGCTTCAGGGTGAGAACAGAAATCGCGTGGCAGCAGCAGGAGGCCCCATTAGCTAAAGTGGTAGGTACCTCAGGTCAAGAACAGTTTCAGGTTAAGAACCGACCTCCGGAACGAATTAAGTTCTTAACCCGAGGTACCACTGTACCACCTTTTGAATTGCAGGGATAACACACTCTTTACAGAGAGTTGGTTTTTCTCATGTTTGCATAGGATGGGATGAGCCTGTCAAAATATCCGATCGTCAGCAATGAGAAGGGCTGTGTGATGTGTATTATATTTAGTCACTTGCTTCTGTATTGTTAGAAAAAGCCAAAAAAAGGAATGTACAGGCTGCGAGAGCTAGCTGAGGATCTCCCTGATGTATTTTGGGACTGATTCAGACAACCGCAGCAGGGTGGCTTGAATGGGGAAAGAGGTGGGCAGCCTCCCACGTGGGTAGCTGCTTTGGGGAGATGGGTAGCTCTCTACATCCAGCCTTTGCCAACCTGTTGCATTCCAGATGTTTTTTACTCCTGGCTGTAGTCAGCTGGCTGTGGCTGATGGGAGTTGTGGTTCAAAACATCTGGAGGGTACCAGTATGCTAGGCCCGGGGGTAACCCGAGCAACGCGGTCCAGGTCCGGTCCCAAATCCAAGGGTTCCGCGAGGAGTCAGTCTAACAGGGCCAAGGCAGGACACAAGGCAGGAAACCAGACAAGATCAGGCACAGGATCACAGACAGGGTCTGGCAAACAGCAACGTCGCTCCCGCAACCTGGGGCGGGGTCCGACAGCCTTTTAAATTTGTTGGGTAACGGCCGGTCCTGATTCCCCGGCAACTCACCTCCCTGTCTCGCCTGAAGGCGAGCACTCCTCCTGCGAGTCCTCAGGTCTCTCCTTCTCTCAGACCTGAGTCTCTGCAGCTCGGGAGACGTCAGTGGGTTACTAGACCCAGACGCCACCTCAGCCTCTCCTGACCCAACCGGTAGTGGAGCAGCTGTAAGTGATGGCCCAGCTGGAGGCAACGATGTCATTCCCGCATCTGGAGCCAGGGCAGGATCAGGCCTCTGACTCGGCTCAGCAGGTGTTTGCTGCAGGGGAACCTTTGCAGACTGGGACTCTTCAGGATCAGGCCCCCAACTTGGTTCAGATGATGCCTGAGGCAAAGGATCCGGTGCGGACTGAGACTCCTCTGGTTCCGAGTCCGAGTCCCAGGCCATCACAACCAGGTTGGCAAAGGCTGGTGTAGACCGTACAGGGGTGGAGAGACCCATGGCTGGCCCTCCTGCCCACCCACATGAGAACATAAGGAGAGCCTTTAGCAGGATCAGGCCGGTGGTTCATCTGCTCCAGCATCCTGGTCCCACAGTGGCCAACCAGAGGCTCCAATGCGAAACCAGCCAGCAGGATTTGAGCACGAGAGCAAGTCTCCCCTCCTGTGGTTTTTGGCGCTGTGCACTGCTTAATGTGGAACATCAACCCCATGTGCATCCTTTAATGCCCCCTTGCAAACCCACCAGCATTTATCTGATGAAAAGAGGGACGTGCTATTCCATCATCATCATCATCATCATCATCATCTTTAGACCCTGCCAATCTGTTTGTTTTTTTAAAGTAATATTTATTAAAGTTTCATAAACAATCAAAAGCTTCAAAATTTAAACATAGAATACAAAAACCAAGAAAAATAGAAAAAATACAAAAGAAAACACATAAAAAAATACACAAATAGAGAACAGTTAACAAAATAGAAGAAAAAGGAATAGAAAACACCAATAAGCAAAACAGAAAAAAGATTAGTATTTTCATATCTTATATTTCATTCGCTAATTTCTTGACCTCCTCACACCTCCCTTTTTGTATTCCAATTCAGATATTTAGTTCAGCAAATCCTTACCCTCTATCATTCATCCTTACTCAGCATCTTTACCTATAATACATATATATTTTCCACCATTATCAATCCATATTTACATATTCTTATTAATCTTTTTACCAACACCACTTGTTTTCAATCCAACATCCCTTTAACATTCATTAATTTTACAGTATTTCTGTAGATAGTCTTTAAATTTTTTCCAATCTTCTTCCACCGCTAGATCCTGCCAATCTGACTTGGTTGCCCCGGCCCCTCTGGGTGGCTTCCAACATATATAAAGACATAGTAAAACATGAAACAAAAAAACCTTCCCTAGACAGAGCTGTCTTCAGGTGTCTTCTCAAGGTTGTATAGTTATTAATCTCCTTGGCTCAGCAGGTTGCATAACTCTGTACCCTCCAACATTTCTCTGATGAAAATATGATACGATACTATACAGTAAAAAGGTAAAGGGACCCCTGACCATTAGGTCCAGTCATGACTGACTCTGGGGTTGCGGCGCTCATCTCGCTTTATTGGCCGAGGGAGCCGGCGTACAGCTTCCGGGTCATGTGGCCAGCATGACTAAGCCGCTTCTGGCGAACCAGAGCAGCGCATGAAAACGCCGTTGACTTTCCTGCCAGAGCGGTACCTATTTATCTACTTGCACTTTGACGTGCTTTCGAACTGCTAGGTTGGCAGGAGCACGGTCCGAGCAACGGGAGCTCACCCTGTCGTGGGGATTTGAACCGCCGACCTTCTGATCGGCAAGTCCTAGGCTCTGTGGTTTAACCCACAGCACCACCCATATACAATATGATAGTCTTTATTGTCATTGTCCCATACAGAATAACGAAATTGAAAAAATCTCCATCAGACATTCAAAAACCAACAAGCCTTCTATCCCAGCTATCCCAGCCTGGCTAGCCCCCTAAAAACTGATACCCCATAATTAAATACAATATACTCCCATAGAGACGACCTTACACTGCATTTAAAACCAAAATCACATTTGGATAGAAACTGTTTCTCGGGTGGCTAGTCCTAGTCTTTATAACCCTGTACCTTCTTCCAGAAGGCAGACGCTGAAAGAGATCATTTCCAGGGTGCGCACTATCCTGCGCTATCTCTGCAGCTTTCTTATGGCACCTGGAAGCATAGATTTGATCCAAGGTGGGAAGAGTGCACCCAGTTATTCTCTCTGCAGTCTTTACAACCCTGGACAGCATTGATTTTTCCCTGAGCGTGCAGCTCCCAAACCACACACACCTTAGGGACATCCTAAGGAAAAGCAGGACATTCCAGGGTCAGATCAGAATCCGGGACAGCTTCTGTAAATCCAGGACTGTCCCCGGAAAATAGGGGCACATGGAGGGTCTGTGGTTGTTCATGCAATGTCCAGCGGAAACAGCTGCTGTCCCAAACTTTCTCCGTGCAAAATCCAGAGTTTTCTTATGCTTGGAAAATCTGAAACTCTCCCCTCTGCTTTAAAAGCTAATAGCTTTCCATGGACACCACTGTTTTCTGTTGTTGTTGTTGTTAAAAAGTGGAGTTTTTTTTTAAATGTGGAACTTCTTCTAGAGAAGCATGGTTGCTCAAAACAGCAACTGGGGAGAATGGATGCGAAAACTTGGGTTAAAATCGCCTCCATATATAAACC
Source organism: Podarcis liolepis (assembly GCF_965112155.1). Lineage (NCBI taxonomy): Eukaryota > Metazoa > Chordata > Lepidosauria > Squamata > Lacertidae > Podarcis > Podarcis liolepis. The sequence goes on from NC_139557.1 coordinate 121,377,921, forward strand.
ACTTGGGAATGGACTGCTAGGGGACAAATTAATTGAGTAAAATTGTGGATTTCATGGGCAAGTCTGTGTGGGCCCTATGGCAGCTCGCTGTGTTTGTATGATTCGTTATGCTCAAGGTACAGCCTTGGTCTCCGCTGCGTTTGGCCAGCATGTCTAAGGAATTGCTCCTGTAAGAAGGCGATGGCGTGTTCATGGAACCATCATCGTTCTTTGTGCTGTAAGTCCCACCAGAGGGAAGCCGCCGGCACATTAATGCCAGAGCCTAACAGTGCGTCGTGACGCTCCGAAATGCGGCGGTTGCATTCTGCTGGGGTGGTACAGGTGGTGTCTACAAACACAAGAATAGGAAGAAGATTTCGCACGGAGGAGGGGAAGAGGAGAGTGGCAGTAATAATGTCTCATTTCCAAAGGAAATGTTGTAAACGCTGTCTGGGGTCTGCACTAGCACATTGAGGCCTTTGGATGGTAGCAGGTGCCCTAAAGTGGCCACTTAGGGACCAGCAAGAAAAAGATCAAAAGAAGGACAGCTTTGCATATAAAATGTGTGCATGCTGACTTATAGGCACAGGTGGAAATCGAGGAAAGGTTGCTGTAATTTAAACAGAAATAGAATACATCTGGGCAGGATGGTGATTGGGCGTTCCAGCTCAGGCTGCCCTCCAGGTACTAAAGCAATGGTCCTCAAACATTTCTCTCGGTGCCACATTTTCAGAATAAACAATGGTTTGCGCCACAGCAGATGTTTTATTGATTAGAAACACATCGGAAAACAAAATGAAACAACTCCTAGCAGTGCTTGATTTATAACACAGAACACAACTGCTTTATAATACGTTTGTGGGGCATCTGGAAGGTACAAAACAATTCAGCGACACATTCTCCAAATTAAAAAACAACAACATTTTTTTGATACTGTTGTTGGCATCTGTCTGTCTTGGGAGACAAAGGGAGGAGGGCGCCTTTGTGGGTGAAGCCAAACTGTTGGAAGATTGCAGCGCCTGCTGTGGCTGTAGAGACCGATGTGGGAGAGACATGTTTTGTTGCAGCCGGGGCAGAGCAAGGCGACTGGTTGTTCTGACGCAGGAGTGCCTTGACATTTCTTCCTTCTGTGCTACTCCCAGCGGTCATTTTTCCACTGGTCACTGCTGTGAATGCATGACCTGACTACATGTTTCCAGGCGGTCGTCTGCATGGGATTCCTGCACGGGGGAGTTGATGTTACTATATTATACTACAGTGGTGCCTCGCAAGACGAAATTAATTCGTTCCGTGAATTTTTTTCGTCTAGCGAATTTTTCGTCTTGCGAAGCACGGTTTCCCATAGGAATGCATTGAAAATTAATGCGTTCCTATGGTCAAAAAAAGTCCAAACAAAGCCAAATTTGGTACAAGAGTTTATTAAGTGCTCTTTAAAGTCACACATACTGTAAAGAGCATTTCAAAATTCAAACCCAGAATTTTTTTTAAAAAACAGCAGAGTGGCCCAATGGTCACAGAAAATCATAAAAATGCAGAAAAAAACCACAAGCTTCCAGATTCTTGCAAACCCCTCCCCAACTGTGCCCCCAGCCACCCAGCACACAGAAATTCAAACCCAGATTTTTTTAAAAAAAACAGCAGAGTGGCCCAATGGTCACAGAAAATCATAAAAATGCAGGAAAAAACACACAAGCTTCCAGATTCTTGCAAACCCCTTCCCAACACCAAGTCCTTGAATTCCAAACACCCCAACCCAAAATCCACCCCCCCAAAAAAAAAGTTTTAAAAGCTTAACTTACCAAATGGCTGCAAAAGAAGTTTTGGAAAAGCTTCAAAAATCACCAAAGTCTTTAAAAACCTCAAAAAAGGCTACTATGTACACTGCGTTCTATGAGTTGCTCCTCGAAGTCAAGTCGCAACTGTATTAACGGTGTTAAGAAAAAGGAAACAAACTTGCAAGATGTTTTCGTCTTGCGAAGCAAGCCCATAGGGAAATTCGTCTTGCGAAGCAGCTCAAAAACCACAAAACCCTTTCGTCTAGCGAGTTTTCCGTCTTGCGAGGCATTCGTCTTGCGGGGCACCACTGTATGCTGAAATGTTTAAATGTTTCTTTGATTGCCCTTGAATCTTCCTGCTGCACTTGCCACCCTCTCCTGCCGCACCAATAATAATAATAATAATAATAATAATAATAATAATAATAATAATAATAATAATAATAAATAAATAATAAATAATAAATAATAATTTATTATTTATACCCCGCTCATCTGGCTGGGCTTCCCCAGCCACTCTGGGCGGCTTCCAACAAAATATTAAAATACAGTAATGCATCAAACATTAAAAGCTTCCCTAAACAGGGCTGCCTTCAGATGTCTTCCAAAAGTCTGGTACAGTAGTACCTTGGGTTAAGTACTTAATTCGTTTCGGAGGTCTGCTCATAACCTGAAACTGTTCTTAACCTGAAGCACCACTTTAGCCTCCTGCTGCTGCCGCACCACCAGAGCATGATTTCTGTTCTCATCCTGAAGCAAAGTTCTTAACCTGAAGCACTATTTCTGGGTTAGCGGAGTCTGTAACCTGAAGCGTATGTAACCTGAAGCGTATGTGACCCGAGGTACCACTGTAGTTGTTGTTCTCTTTGCCATCTGGTGGGAGGGTGTTCCACAGGGCGGGTGCCACTACCAAGAAGGCCCTCTGCCTTGGCTTCTCACAGTAAGGGAACCGCCAGAAGGCTGCTCGGACACTCAGTGTCCGGACAGAATGATGGGGGTGGAGACGCTCCTTCAGATATACTGGACCAAGGCCGTTTAGGGCTTTAAAGGTCAGCACCAACACTTTGAATTGTGCTCGGAAACCAGTGTGGCTCTTTATCTTGAAACTGGGCCAACTCCTTCATGGAGAGCCAGCCTAGTAGTTCACTCTAGACGTTCAGGACTGCAGTTCTCATCAGCCCCAAGCAGCAAAGCTGTACGATGCAGGAACTGACAGGAGCTGGACTCTAAAATACCCAGACAGCCCCAGGTTGGCCAAGGCTGGAAATTTCATCCTAAGGTTTTCCACATGCGTATGCTGAGCTCTGCCTCTCTTGCTTGCCACAGGAGGAGGAAATTCCAATATTGTTGTTGTTGTTTAGTCATTTAGTCATGTCCGACTCTTCGTGACCCCCTGGACCAGAGCACACCAGGCCCTCCTGTCTTCCACTGCCTCCCGCAGTTTGGTCAGACTCATGTTTGTAGCTTCGAGAACACTGTCCCACCATCTCGTCCTCTGTCGTCCCCTTCTCCTTGTGCTCTCCATCTTTCCCAACATCAGGGTCTTTTCCAGGGAGTCTTCGCTTCTCATGAGGTGGCCAAAGTCTTGGAGCCTCAGCTTCAGGATCTGTCCTTCCAGTGAGCACTCAGGGCTGATTTCCTTCAGAATGGAGAGGTTTGATCTTCTTGCAGTCCATGGGACTCTCAAGAGTCTCCTCCAGCACCAGAATTCAAAAGCATCAATTCTTTGGCGATCGGCCTTCTTTATGGTCCAGCTCTCACTTCCATACATCACTACTGGGAAAACCAGAGCTTTAACTATACGGGCCTTTGTCGGCAAGGTGATGTCTCTGCTTTTTAAGATGCTGTCTAGGTTTGTCATTGCAATCCCAATATTAATTGACTGTAATTCCAGGGTGGTCTTGCAGATGAATAAATCTTACCCAGCCTTCTCACATTCCCCTTCTTTGTGTCCCCGCCTCAGGAAGGCCTGATGCTGTCGATTTTGCCCAGGCACGTAGCTGACGAGATGCTCAAGGATATGAAGAAAGATGCCAGCCAGAAGGAGATGCAGCAGTTTAACACCATGTACATGTACCGCCATGAGAACGTCAGGTAAGGAGCGGGACTTCCTTTTGCAGGGAGTTCCACATGCGAGGTGCCACTACCGAGAAGGCCCTGCCTGGTGCCGAGGCAGGTTTTGCTTCTCAAGGAGACACAGAGGGGAGCCTTTTGCCCAGAGCTCAGCAAACGAAGGAGGCACAAGGTTTGCAGCTGGGAAACTGAGATTAAAGGCTAATCCAAACTTCATTTTGTGCTGTGCTTTCCAGGTGCACCTCCACACTTTAAAGCTCTGCGTCTGAATAGGTTCGCTGCCGTCCCCAGAGCATTCCCCAGGAAAAGCACCTCCAAAAACAGGGCTTACATTGCAAGAAATATTGAAATATCTGAAATATTGTTGGTGCTGTACATAAATAAAATGAATAGTCTCACAATTTAAAAGTGTTGAGACAAAGAGGAGAGGGGAACTGAGGAAACTTCACGCAAGCTGGGTGAGATGTAAAATAGTAGCCTTAAGCTGAGATACAGGCGGACCAGAAGTTGGCACCTGTCTGTCTTGCGAGACATCTGTAGAGACTGATGTGAGAGAGACATGTTTCGTTGCAGCCGGGGTAGATGAAGGCAACCAGTTGTGCTACTGCAGTCATACCGTGACATTTTTTCTCTCAGTGCTGCTCCCAGTGGTCTTTCTTCTTCTGGTCACTGCTACGGACACACGACCTGACTGCTTGTCTCCAGGCATTGCGGTCATCTGCAAGGGATTCCCAGTAAGCAAAATATAACCAAAGACAACATGAGATCTGAATAAAGCTTTCAGTAACAACAATAATATTTTTTTTATTTATACGCCACCCTTCCCGGTTCAAAAACCGGGCTCAGGGTGGCTAACAACAAATTTAAAACACTTAATTGTAAAAGCAGCATAAAATACAGTAGAAAAACATGAATAACAATAAAATTCAAAATTCAGAAATCAATTTAGGGGGGAAATCCATCTAATAAACATTAGATAATCACCAGGGCTAGCTGGTTAAGTTAGTCCTATTTGGACCAGTGAGGAGACCAGGGGAGAATTAGCTGTGGGGTCTCAGAGCAGGTGATCTTCATAAAAGGGGAGGGGGAGGGAAGAGAAGGGAAATAAGAGATCAGGCTGAATTCAAATTAAAGGCCAGGCAGAATAGTTTTGTCTTACAGGCCCAGTGGAAGGAGGTTAAATCCTGAAGGGCCCTGGTCTCATGGGACAGAGCATTCCACCAGGTCGGAGCCATCACTGAAAAGGCCCTGGCCCTGGTAGAGGATAGTCTGACTTCCTTAGGGCCCGGGACCTCTAAACTATGGTTATTCATGGACCTTAAGGTCCTCTGTGGGGCAGACCAGGAGAGGCGGTCCCGTAAATAGTAGAATCACCAGTCTGAAAAAGTCAATTTTGGGAGGAATCTAGTTGGCCCCCAACTTGGTACAGGATCTTCTTGCTGCAGCAGCTATTCGCATGACCTGCCAACCTAATCTCCTTTGGTCCTTCTGTTTCACAGCATCCTCTTTGCGGACATCGTCGGTTTCACGCAGCTATCGTCCTACTGCAGCGCCCAGGAATTGGTGAAGCTTCTAAACGAGCTCTTCGCTCGCTTCGACAAATTAGCAGCGGTAAGTTTCCATGGCAGACCGTGCGTTCCTTCAGGATTTGCCCTCTAGGATGCTGGCCGGACTGGTTGAATTGGGGATGGGATGTCATGAGAACAGTCCTTGTTCCAGTTATACACCGCTTTGTGTGTACAATTCCTTCTCCTGTGCGGCGCCAGAGGCCAGGAACAGGAGGGACATAATTGCACAGCTGTCAACTTACAGATTTGAAAATAAGGGACCAGCAGCCAAAATAAGGGATTTTAGTCAACCAGTTAAAAGGGACCAGATAATTTTGGAGAGCAGCGCCGGTTTTTAGCCCTTCGTTTCCAGAGGTTGCTGCTCAAGACACCAGCTGATGAAACACTGCAATTAAAGAACTACAAGCAGCAACCGCTTTTCGCGCAAAACGAAGTCCAAGCTATGAAGATGCTGCTGCAGTTCTGCATCTTTTCTCTCGTGCTCCATCTGCAGCTCTCAGTTCCATCAGGCGAGGCGGGGGGGGGGGGGGAAGAGCGCCCGAAGTAAACCCGCAGATCAGACCATCTATGCTAGTCTACCACTACAAATCTATGGGAGAAGCGATTGCGGTCCTTCCCTTGTAGCCCTTGGAACACCTGCCCGCGCCTCCGCCTCCTCCTCCTCCTCTCTCTGAACTGCTTTCTCTATGGTTGCGCTCGCTCTCCTCTCAAGGCTCCTCAGCAATTCATAGGCTGCGCCAGGCTGCCCATCTTATCCGGGTCCTTCGGTGGTGCAGCCGCAGTACGGCCTAGTGGGAGCGGCGGTGACAGGCAGAGGGGAGGCCCCAGGCAGAGATGCTCAGTTCAACAGCCGCGAGGAGGATGGTGGCGGAAGGGCCCGAGGCTCCCACCAGTCCCGGCAGGGAGGGGCTCCCGGGGGCCAAGGCTGGTGAGAGGGGGCCGGGCCGGGCAGCCAAGCAACACAGTTGGAGCCTCCCTCCTCCCTGGCCGGCAGGGAGGGAGGGAGAGGAGCTGCTTCCTTTGAAACCCGGGAAATTTAAGGGACATCCATCAATAAGGGACAGCAGCGGGACACGGTGCTGGGATAAGGGACTGTCCCTCCAAATAAGGGACGCTTGACAGCTATGCACAATTGCCCAAGCAGCGCTGAGTTCTGCCACCTTGTTTTATTGGCCTTGTGGGCGTTCTCAGAAAAGCGCTCCATTGCATGAGATCAACAGCGCTCAGGGACTGAGAGGCTCATATCCTGGTAAACTGATACCTTTATATAGCTGCGTTTCCTGGAATATCAGAATATAAAACCTATTTACGAAGCCCAGGGACACATTATCCTCTGTTCTAATTCAGCCTCGACCAGGATTTAGCCACTCTCTTCAGGAACAAGAGATTTCAACAAGAGATTAAGAAGTTTCCTGAGAGGGCGGGGGGTGGGGGGTGGATTTGCTTTTCATCAGTGGAAGAGAACTGCCTCAGAAATTGGGGCGGGTGGCGGGTTTTGCCTTGATTAGAGAGTTCTAAGAAGAGGCTGGAGGGCCCACCAATCAGGGATGCTGAATTTCCAGCGTTGGCAGAGGGCTGGATTGGATGACCTTTGGGAGACCCCCTAACTCTGTGCTTGTAAAAAGCTGGGCACTGCTCTGGAGCACGGGGGAAGCTAGTGTGGCAGAGTCGAAGCATAAGATGAGCATGGATCAGGCCAGGGCCAGATTTTTTTTTATTATTATTATAAAATATTTATTAGAGTTTCAGAAAAAGGAATTACATAAAATCAAAAAATACAAGAATAAAAGACAAAAATAAAAATACAAGAAAAATACAAAATAAATACACATACAGAAAAAAGATAAAAAATAAAAAATCAACCTTTCCGTATCTTACATTCATATCCTTGTTTCCTTGACCTCCTCATACCTCCCTTTTTTGTATTCCAATTCAATTAATTAATTCAGCAATTTCTTTCCCTCCTTTTATCCTGATCTTTGATCTTAATATATTATAACATTAAATTTTTACCTATTTAAAAAACCAATTTTTCCATATTCTTTTATATCATTACAGCTAAAACCGCTTAACTTCATTCAAACATCATTCTAACCTTCATTAATTTTACAATACTTTTGTAAATAGTCTTTAAGGCCAGGGCCGGATTTAGGTTGGATGAGGCTATAAGATACTGAAGGGAATGGGGCCCTTTATATGTCCAGCTCTCCTTTGTCAACAACAAATTGTCGCTGTTTTTTGTGTTGAACATATGCTGTACAGTAATTGATGGACCTAATAGGTATCTCAAGCCATTTGCACATGTTGTTGTGCAACCAGTCCATGCAGAATGTAGGCACCCTATATATAGACATGAGCAAGCCAGTGATATTTTAGGGAGCAGGCTAGCAGGCGGGGCCCATTGCTTACATCACAGGAGCCTACACAACGCAAAACACCATTGCTGTATGTAGGTTTTATTCTATTTGTTATTTATCTTATATTTTGGAAATGTACACCCCATGTTTTTTGCTTTAATTTTTGGGGGGCCCCCAAGAGAGCGGGGCCCTAAGCTATAGCTTGTTTAGCTTATACAGTGGACGCTTGGATTGTGGACGTGATATGTGCGGGGTGCACGTTCGCAACCCGCAGCGGCATGTCTGCGCATGCGTGGGTTGCGATTCGGCACTTCTGCGCATGTGCAAAGCGTGATTTAGTGCTTCTGCGCATGCGCGGCCGCCGAAACCCAGAAATAACCCATTCCGGTACTTCCGGGTTTTGGCGGGTCCGTAACCCAAAAAAACGCAACCTGAAGCGCCTGTAACCCGGGGTATGTCTGTATGTAAATCTGGCACTGGATCAGGCCCATCCAGTCCAGAGTCCTTTCTCACCATCTCCAACCAGGTGCCCCCACGAGAAGCCCATATGCAGGAGCTGGGAGAGACAGTACCCTCCCCACCAGTGATTCCTCCCAGTAACTACTGGTATTCACACTGGCTCTGATGGCGGAGCGAGAACAGTGGACAAGGACCCGAGGACAATAGGTTTCAAATCCCTGCTCAGTCACCTTTGGCCAGTTGCTCCCAGTATAAATTACCTCTCAGGGTTCGCCCTGGAACTGGCAGGCTATGCACAGCCCTAGAAAATGCATATTTTTTCTCCAATAAGAAACAGACAAACAAATGTGTAAACCTCAGTATTTTTGGGTTTCTAAGAATTCACAGGCAACGCTGGATGCTCTCTGCGAGTCTGCTGTATATTTTGCAAACTAGTTCATTTCTTCGCTATGCGTTTCGACACCTCTTAAGATGTCGTAATCAAATTTTGCTTTTATTTAGCTACGTATTTATTTCTTGCCCTTCCTTCTAAGGTCCCACTGCTGGTTACAGCATCAGAAGCAATATTAAAGCAACTTAAAAAAAACTTACAACCATAGAAATACGGTTCCTGGTACCAAGGGGGCATGTGCTTGTTTATATTTGGATACAGTTGGCTGCCATCTTGAATCAAGATGGTGGACTGAACTTTGAACAGCACTGATTTTTTTGTTTTTTTAGGATTCCTAAGCAGGGCTGGGGAGGAGCCTGCTGGTCTTACAATAAAGAAGGGCTGAATTATTATGACCTGTTATAATGCCAGCTGTTTAAAATCCACATTTTTGTGGCCGAGAAGAATAAACCATCAATAAACACTGGAGCAAAACTCCTCCTTTGTCTGCCTGGGAGCAGTTCTATGGATGAGCATTTGAATCCTTTTTAAACTCACGTGATAATCCTTTTATACTACCAATATCTGCTTGGGAAATTGCTTCTTTTTTTAATTACTCTTGCAAATTTTCATGGTTACCGTCCTCTGTTATTTAATTAAGGCCTTGTTCCGTTGGGAAATAAACAGAACTGGGTTGGTAAGATTTGTGAATGTAACTCGAAGAGAAGAAACAGCTTCTCTTTAACTAAACAGAGAGGCTGAATGGATAAGGAAGGGTGTTTTGGGCTCCCAACGCTTTCTGTTCAAACAAACGTTTTGAATATAAATGTTTTAAGTAGAAATATCTTTTTACTGATCGTTTTATTGTTCTGTTCTTTTTTTAAACTTCTTAGAGGCGGTTCTGTTTTTTTGCACTTAAGCGGGATGTAAATTTATTATGAAATAATAAAATAAACAATTTTAACAACTGCGGGTGCCGATAACATGGTGCTGATTAACTCCAAGGTTGCAGGTTTGATCCCCGTAAGGGGCAGCTGCATATTCTTGCATTGCAGGGAGTTGGACTAGATGATTCTTGCTGTCTCTTCCATCTCTACAATTCCAGGATTCTCTTCTTCTTTGGCGATCACTCGTAGCTGAGGAAGATTGTCTTCCGTAAACACAGTTTTAACAATGAGTCCATAAGTGACTGTGGAGGCCAATTCTGGATCCACACGTCCTTCCATAGCTGTCAACCGTCCCTTATTTGGCGGGAAAGTCCCTTATCCCAGCGCCGTGTCCCGCTGCTGTCCCTTATTGATGGATGTCCCTTAAATTTCCCGGGTTTCAAAGGAAGCAGCTCCTCTCCCTCCCTCCCTGCCGGCCAGGGAGGAGGGAGGCTCCAACTGTGTTGCTTGGCTGCGTTGCTCACCCAATAAGGAGTCTAAAAACGACTGGGGGTGGAGCTTGCATGCCTTGTGCCGATCAAATCGGCCGCCTTGCCTGGGGACTCGCCTTTGCTCAGCGCTTCCCAGCGGAGAGGTGACGGTGGTTTTCCTTGCTGCATTCCCTTTGCTGGGTTGCTGCGCTGTGGGAACCACCGCTTGAGGCTTCGTTTGGCTGCTGGCTGGGCTTTCTGCCTTTGGCTCGGAGGGGCTCAGAAGTCGAACATACCTGTGTCCAGAAAATCCCTTATTTTGGCTGCTGATCCCTTATTTCCGAGGCTGCTGGTCCCTTATTTTCAAATCTGTAAGTTGACAGCTATGCGTCCTTCCACAGTGGGGACATAGGGTTCCGGGTGGGAGATGGTGTGCATTTGCCAAGCGTGCCTTCCTCTTAGCATGTTTCTCCCTTGCATCCTGAGTTCGAGTGTCTTCAAAGCCCATGACACCTTTAAACCTCTTTTGTTGGCCACCAGCATTACGCTTTCCATGAGGCAGATTTCTACATTATGTCCTGGCAACCTTCCACTGTCGGAATTACTTCCTTTTCTTTTCTTTTCCCCTTTCCTGCTCTTCCAGAAATACCACCAGCTGCGTATCAAGATCCTGGGAGACTGCTACTACTGCATCTGTGGTCTGCCTGATTACCGGGAAGACCACGCTGTCTGTTCTATCCTGATGGGCCTTGCTATGGTGGAGGCGATTTCGTAAGTGTTCCTATTAATACATTTATTTATCTGGTTTTCAAATTAACATTTTACAATCACAAACATACATCATAAAAACAAGATTCCAAGGAATCTCCTGGACTCCCCTCCTCCCCTTTGTGGGTCCTATTATTAATCATTTCTTCCTGCATCTCTTATGATAGTAGTCCAAATCTTTCACATCTCCATTATATCCAAAGTTCATCATTAAACTACAAGCGTTATTCAAATCCTACTAACGATTTTAACTGTTTACAGTGGTTTTTAAGGTAAATTGTAAGGTAAATTTAAGGTCCACCCCATATGGGAGATAACCTGGGGAACTGCTGTGGGAGCCAGAAGTACAGTGCAGGTGATGCAGGAAGCAGGCAGGAAGAACAGGAAGGTCAAAAAGAGGACGGTAGCAGCGTGACTTTGCCTTTTACCAGGTCTGGAAAGGTCACGCCCACCTACTAGTCACATTCAAGAGGAAGGATGCTCCAGGCCAGGAGGAACAGGAAGTTTCGACTGGCTGGACCAAACATTCCCTTGCATGCCACTCTAGCAAAACAAGGAATGTTGTACTTGACTGCTCCCAGTGGATTACATCCCACACCCTCGTGGTCCCTTCAGCTCTATGATTTGGAGGAATCATTTCTCCCTCCCTCCCTCCCTCCCTCCCTCC